>NW_027205849.1:0-600000 GCF_024711535.1 Dipodomys merriami | reverse complement strand
AGTGCTACTGATTACATCTTTAACAGCTACACTCTACTCAACCTGAGGAGTAAGTTGAACTTCTACTTATTGCACTCTGTGAAAGTTTGGAGAACCAGACCTCAGTTGTTTTTTGCGACAACTCTCAATCCACGCCTATGGACGGTACTGGCTATATCAGGCTCTAATTAGTCCACGGTTGTTTTCAGCCGAATTACTTCTGCCAGGGACACTCAGAATGAGGTTCTGAGTTATTGCAACATAGGAGAGTTTCACTGCTTTCCATGCTTCTTAGGAAGAATTCCAGAAACTTGCTGCCTGCAGGCTTCCGGGTGTCCTGGTTGAACATCTCCTTGTAACTCCTCCGTGGTTTATTCTACACCTGTGTAGTTTGGCAAGGCTAGGCAGTTTGTATTGCTGCACAATTGCACCTGCATAGCTCTTCCGCGGTTGCAAACATTCAGGCGTGGCAGCCAGATGGGCTTGTCCCCATAGGACAGAGCCAGCTGATTGGGTATATCTGCTTCCCGTTCTTCTCAACTCAGTGCTACTGATTCCAGCTTTGACGGCTACACGCAACTCAACCTGAGTAAGTTGAACCTCTACGTATGGCACTCTGTGAAAGTTTGGAGAACCAGACCTCAGTTGTTTGTCAAGCAACCACTGTCCACACAGGCCTATGGACAGCACTGGCTTTATCAGGCTCTCAATAGTCCACAGTTGTGTTCACCCGGATGACCTCTGCCGGAAACACTCAGAATGAGGTTCTGAGTTATTGCAGCATAGGTGTGTTAAACTGCTGTCCATGGTTCTTTGGAAGTATTCCACAATCTTGCTGCTGGCATGCCTCCGTGTATCCCTGGTGAACATCTCCTTGTAACTCCTCCATGGATTCTTCTACCCCTGTGAAGTTTGGCAAGGGTATAAAGCTTTCATTGCTGCACAATTGCTCCTTCACAGCTCTGCCACAGTTGAAAATATTCAGGCATGGCACCCAGATATGCTTTTTCTCATAGAACACTGCCAGCTGAATGGGTATATCTGCTTCCCGTTCTTCTCACCTGTGTGCTACTAATTCCCGCTTTGAGGGCTACACTCTACTCAAACTGAGGAGTAAAATGAACTCTACTTATGGCACTCTGTGAAAGTTTGGAGAACCAGACCTCAGTTGTTTTGTGCGACCATTCTCCATCCATGCCTATGGACGGTACTGGCTATATCAGGCTCTAATTAGTCCACAGTTGTTTTCAGCCGAATTACTTCTGCCAGGAACACTCAGAATGAGGTTCTGAGTTATTGCAACATAGGAGAGTTTCACTGCTTTCCAGGCTTCTTAGGAAGAATTCCAGAAACATGCTGCTGGCAGGCCTCCGTGTGTCATGGGTGAACATCTCCTTGTAACTCCTCCGTGGTTTCTTCTACTTCTGTGAAGTTTGGCAAGGCTAGGCAGTTTGCATTGCTGCACAATTGCACCTGCAAAGCTCTGCCGCGGTTGCAAACATTCAGGCGTGGCAGCCAGATGGGCTTGTCCCCATAGGACACTGCCAGCTGACTGGGTATATCTGTTCCCCGTTCTTCCCACCTGAGTGCTACTGATTCCAGCTTTGACGGCTACACTCTATTCAACGTGAGAACTAAGTCGAACATCTAGTTATGGCACTCTGTGAAAGTTTGGAGAACCAGAACTCAATTGTTTCTCACGTGACCACTGTCCATCCAGGCCTATGGAGGGCACTGGATATATCAGGCTCTAATTAGTCCACGGTTGTGTTCAGCCGAATGACCTCTGCCAGGAACACTCAGAATGAGGTTCTGAGTTATTGCAACACCTGAGCGTTTCAATGCTTTCCGGGCTTCTTAGGAAGAATTCGAGAATCTTGATGTCACCAGGATTCCGGTTTTCCCGGGTTACCATCTCCTTGTGACTCCTCCGTGGTTTCTTCCACCCCTGTGATGTTTGGAAAGGGTACACAGTTTGAATTGCTTCCCAATTGGGCCTGCAGAGCTCTGTCGCTGGTGGAAACATTCAGGCATCGCAGCCAGATAGGCTTGGCCCCGTACGACACGGCCAGCTGACTGGGTATATCTGCTTCCAGTTCTTCTCACCTGAGTGCTACTGAATCCAGCTTTGACCAACACACTCTATTCAAGGTAAGGAGTAAGTTGAACCTCTCCTTACGGCTTTCTGTGAAAGTTTGGTGAACAAGACCACAGTTGTTTGGCAAGCAACCACTTTCCATCATGGCCCATGGACCGCTCTGGCTATATCAGGCTCTAATTAGTCCACGGTTGTGTTCAGCCAAATGACCTCTGCCGGGAACACTTAGAATGAGGTTCTGAGTTATTGCACCATAGGAGTGTTTCACTGATTTCCAGGCTACTTATAAAGAATTCCAGAATCTTGCTGAGGGCAGACAACGGAGTGTCCCGGGTGAACATCTCCTTGTAAATGCTCAGTGGTTTCTTCTACCCCGAGAAGTTTGGCAATAGTAAGCAGTTAGCATTGCTGTCCAATTGCGCCTGCAGAGTTCTGTCGCGATTGCAAACATTCAGGCGTGACAGCCAGATAAGCTTGTCCCTGTAGGACAATATCAGCTAACTGTGAATATCTGCTTCCGGTTCTTTTCACCTGAGTACTACTGATTCCAGCTTTGACGTCTACAGTCTACTCAAGCTGAGGTGTAAGTTGAACCTCTACGTATGGCACTCTGTGAAAGTTTGGAGAACCAGATCTCAGTTGTTTTGCACGCGACCACTCTCCATCCAGGCCTATGGATGGCACTGGATATATCAGGCTCTAATTAGTCCAAGGTTGTATTCAGCTGAATGACCTCTGCTGGGAACACTCAGAATGAGGTTCTGAGTTATTGCACCAAAGAAGCATTTCACTGGTTTCCAGGCTTCTAAGGAAGAATTCCAGAATCTTGCTGCCTGCAGGCCTCCTGGTATCCCGGGTGAATATCTTCTTGTAAATCCTTCGTGGTTTCTTCAACCCCCGTGAAGTTTGGCAAGGGTAAACAGTTTGCATTGCTACACAATTGCACCTGCAGAGCTCTAGACATGGTTTTAAACATTGAGGCGTGGCAGCCACACAGGATTGTCCCCCTAGGACACTGCCAGCTGACTGGGTATATCTGCTTCCGTTTCTTCTCACCTGAGTTCTACTGATTCCTGCTTTGACGGCTACCCTCTACTCAACCCGAGGAATAAGTTGAACCGCTATTTATGGCACTCTGTGAAACTTTGGAGAACCATATTTCAGTTGTTTGGCACGCGACCTCTGTCCGTACAGACATATGGATGGCACTGGTTAAATCAGGCTCTATTAGTCCACTGTTTTGTTCAGCGGAATGAACTCTGCCAGGAACTCTCACAATAAGGTTCTGAGTTATTGCAACATAGGGGCGTTTTACTGCTTTCCAGGCTCCTTAGGAAGAATTCCAGAATCTTTCTGCCGACAGGCCTCTGTGTGTCCCGGGTGTACAACTCCTTGTAAGTCCTCCGTTGTTTCTTCAACCACCGTGAAGTTTGGCTTGGGTATAGTTTGCATTGCTGCACGAATGCACCTGCAAAGCTCTGCCATGGTTGCAAACATTCAAGCATGGCAGCCAGATAGGCTTTTTCCCCTAGGACACTGCCAGCTGACTTGGTATATCTGCTTCCGGTTTTTCTCACCTGAGGGCTAGTGATTCCAGCTTTGACGACTACACTCTACTCTACCTGAAGAGTACGTTGAACCTCTACTTATGGCACTCTGTGAAAGTTTGGAGAACCAAAACTCAATTGTTTGGCACGCGACCATGGTCCATCCAGGCCTATGGACGGCACTGGCTATATCAGGCTCTAATTAGTCCACGGTTGTGTTCAGCCGAATGACCTATGTCGGGAACAGTCAGAATGAGGTTCTGAGTTATTGCACCAAAGAACCGTTTCTCTGCTTTCCAGGCTTCTCAGGAAGAATTCCAGAATCTTGGTGCCTGCAGGCCTCCTGGTATCCCGGGTGAACATCTTCTTGTAAATCCTTCGTGGTTTTCTCAACCATAGTAAAGTTTGGCAAGGGTAAGCAGTTTGCATTGCTGCACAATTGCGCCTGCAGAGCTCTAGTCGTGGTTTTAAACATTGAGGCATGGCAGCCACACAGGATTGTCCCCTTAGGACACTGCCAGCTGACTGGGTATAACTGCTTCCGATTTTTCTCACATGAGTTCTACTTATTCCAGCTTTGACAGCTACCCTCTACTCAACCCAAGGAATAAGTTGAACTGCTATTTATGGCACTCTGGAAATTTGGAGAACCATACCGCAGTTGTTTGGCACGCGACCTCTGTTCATCCAGACCTATGGATGGCACTGGTTAAATGAGGCTCTATTAGTCCACCATTGTGTTCAGCGGAAAGAAGTCTGCCGGGAACTCTCACAATGAGTTTCTGAGTTATTGCAACTTAGGAGCGTTTTACTGCTTTCCAGGCTCCTTAGGAAGAATTCCAGAATCTTGCTGCCGACAGGCCTCTGTTTGTCCCGGGTGTACATCACCGTGTAAGTCCTCCGTTGTTTCTTCTACCACCGTGAAATTTGGCTTGGGTATGCAGTTTGCATTGCTGCACAAATTCTCCTGCAAAGCTCTGCCATGGTTGCAAACATTCAAGCATGGCAGCCAGATAGGCTTGTTCCCCTAGGACACTGCCAGCTGACTTGGTATATCTGTTTCAGGTTTTTCTCACCTGAGTGCTACTGATTCCAGCTTTGACGACTACACTCTACTCAACCTGAAGAGTACATTGAAGCTCTACTTATGGCACTCTGTGAAAGTTTGGAGAACAAGAACTCAGTTGTTTGGCACGCGACCACGGTCCATCCAGGCCTATGGACGGCACTGGCTATATCAGGCTCGAATTAGTCCAAGGTTGTGTTCAGCCGAATGACCTCTGTCGGGAACACTCAGAATGAGGTTCTGAGTTATTGCAACATAGGAGCGTTTCACTGCTTTCCAGGCTTCTTAGGAAGCATTCCAGAATCTTGCTGCCATCAGGCCTCTGGGTGTCCTGGGTGAACATCTACTTGTAAATCCTCCGTGGTTTCATCTACCCCAGTGAATTTTGGCAAGGTTACTCAGTTTGCATTGCTGCACAATTGTGCCTGCAGAGGTCTGCCGCGGTTGCAAACATTCAGGCGTGGCAGCCAGATAGTTTTGTCCCCGTAGTACACTGCCAGCTTACTGGGTATATCTGCTTTCATTCTTCTCTCTGGAGTGCTACTGATTCCAGCTTTGCGGGCTACATTCTACTCAACCTGAGGAGTAAGTTGAACCTCTACTTATGGCACTCTGTGGAAGTTTGGTGAACCAGACTTCAGTTGTTTGGCACACGACCACTGTCCATCCAGACCTATGGACGGCACTGGTGAAATCAGGCAATATTAGTCCAGGTTTGTGTTCAGTCGAATGACCTCTGCCGGGAACACTCAGAATGAGGTTCTGAGTTATTGCAACATAGGAGCGTTTCACTGCTTTTCAAACTTCTTAGGAAGAATTCCAGAATCTTGCTGCCAGAAGGCCTCCGGGTATCCCTGGTGAGCATCCCCTTGTAAATACTCCGTGGTTTCTTCTACCCAAGTGAAGTTTGGCAAGGGTAGTCAGTTTGCATTGCTGCACAATTGTGCCTGCAGAGCTCTGCCGTGGTTGCAAATATTCAGGCGTGGCAGCCCAATAGGATTGTCCCAGTAGGACACTGCCAGCTGACTGGATATATCTGCTTACAGATCTTCTCACCTGAGTGCTACTGATTCCAGCTTTGATAGCTACACTCTACTCAACCTGAGGAGTAAGTTGAACCTCTACATATGGCACTCTGTTCAAGTTTGGAGAACCAGACCTCAGTTGTTTGGCACGCGACCACTGTCCATCCAGGCCTGTGGACGGCACAGGCTATATCAGGCTCTAATTAGTCCACGGGTATTTTCAGCCTAATGACCTCGGCCAGGAACACTCAGAATGAGGTTTTGAGTAATTGCAACATAGGAGCATTTCACTGCTTTCCAGGTTTCTTAGGAAGAATTCCAGAATCATGCTGCCGGCAGGCCTCCGGGTTTAACTGGTGAACAATCCTTGTAAACTCTCCGTGTTTTTTTCTACTCCCGTGAAGGTTGGCATAGCTATGCAGTTCGTATTGCTGCACAATTGTCCCTGTAGAGCTCTGCCATGGTTGCAAACATTCAGGCATGGCATCTAGATAGGCTTTTTGGCAAAAGACACTGACAGCTGTTTGTGTATATCTGCTTACCATTCTTCTCACCTGAGTGCTACTGATTCCAGCTTTGACAGTTACACTCTACTCAAATTGCGGAGTAAGTTGAACCTTTACTTTTGGCACTCTGTGAAAGTTTGGAGAACCAGACCTCAGTTGTTTCTCACGTGACCACTGTCTATCCAGGCCTATTCATGGCACTGGCTATAGCAGGCTCTAATTAGTCCACGGTTGTGTTCAACCGAATGACCTCTGCTGGGAACACTCAGAATGAGTTTCTGAGTTCTTGCAATATAGGAGTGTTTCACTGCTTTCCAGGCTTCTTAAGAAGAATTGTAGAATATTGCTGCCTGCAGGCCTCAGGTTGTCCTAGGTGAACATCTCCTAGTAAATCCACCGTGGTTTCTTCTAACCCTCTGAAATTTGGCAAGGGTACCCAGTTTGCATTTCTGCAAAATTTCGCCTGCACAGCTCTGCCCCGGTTGCAAACATTCAGACATGGCAGCCAAATAGGTTTGTCCCCGTAGAACTCTGCCGGCAGACTGGGTATATCTGCTTCCCTTCTTCTCACATGAGTGCTACTGATCCCAGCTTTGATGGCTACACTCTACTCAACCTGAGCGGTTAGTTGAACCTCTACTAATGGCACTCTGTGAAAGTATGGAGAACCCGACCTCAGTTGTTTGGCACCCGACCACTGTCAATCCACGCCTTTGGATGACACTGGCTATATCAGGCTGTAATTAGTCCACGGGTATGTTCAGCCTAATGACCTCTGTCGGGAACAGTCAGAATGAGGTTCTGAGTTATTGCAACCTAGGAGCGTTACACTGCTTTCCAGGCTTCTTAGGAAGAATTCCAGATCCTTGCTGCCGGCAGGCCTCCGGGTGTCCAGGGTGAACATCTCCTTGTAACTCCTCCCTGGTTTCTTCTATCCCCGAGAAGTCTGGCAATGGTACGCAGTATGCATTGCTGCACAATTGCACCTGAAGAGGTCTGCTGCAGCTGCAAACACTCAGGAATGGTAGTCAGATAGGCTGGACCCCGTAGGACACTGCCAGCTCACTGGGTATATCTGCTCCCCCTTCTTCTCACCTGAGTGCTACTGATTCCATCTTTGATAGATACACTCTACTCTAACTGAGGAGTAAAATGAACCTCTACTTATGGCACTCTGTGAAAATTTGGAGAACCAGACCTCAGTTGTTTTCTGCGACCATTCTCCATCCATGCCTATGGACGGTACTGGCTATATCAGGCTCTAATTAGTCCACGGTTGTTTTCAGCCGAATTACTTCTGCCAGGAACACTCAGAATGAGGTTCTGAGTTATTGCAACATAGGAGAGTTTCACTGCTTTCCAGGCTTCTTAGGAAGAATTCCAGAAACATGCTGCTGGCAGGCTTCTGGGTGTCATGGGTGAACATCTCCTTGTCACTCCTCCGTGGTTTCTTCTACTTCTGTGAAGTTTGGCAAGGCTAGGCAGTTTGCATTGCTGCACAATTGCACCTGCAAAGCTCTGCCGCGGTTGCAAACATTCAGGCGTGGCAGCCAGATGGGCTTGTCCCCATAGGACACTGCCAGCTGACTGGGTATATCTGTTTCCCGTTCTTCCCACCTGAGTGCTACTGATTCCAGCTTTAACGGCTACACTCTATTCAACGTGAGTACTAAGTCGAACATCTACTTATGGCACTCTGTGAAAGTTTGGAGAACCAGAACTCAATTGTTTCTCACGTGACCACTGTCCATCCAGGCCTATGGAGGGCACTGAATATATCAGGCTCTAATTAGTCCACGGTTGTGTTCAGCCGAATGACCTCTGCCAGGAACACTCAGAATGAGGTTCTGAGTTATTGCAACACCTGAGCGTTTCAATGCTTTCCGGGCTTCTTAGGAAGAATTCGAGAATCTTGATGTCACCAGGATTCCGGTTTTCCCGGGTTACCATCTCCTTGTGACTCCTCCGTGGTTTCTTCCACCCCTGTGATGTTTGGAAAGGGTACACAGTTTGAATTGCTTCCCAATTGGGCCTGCAGAGCTCTGTCGCTGGTGGAAACATTCAGGCATGCAGCCAGATAGGCTTGGCCCCTTACGACACGGCCAGCTGACTGGGTATATCTGCTTCCAGTTCTTCTCACCTGAGTGCTACTGAATCCAACTTTGACCGACACACTCTATTCAAGGTGAGGAGTAAGTTGAACCTCTCCTTACGGCTTTCTGTGAAAGTTTGGTGAACAAGACCACAGTTGTTTGGCAAGCAACCACTTTCCATCATGGCCCATGGACCGCTCTGGCTATATCAGGCTCTAATTAGTCCACGGTTGTGTTCAGCCAAATGACCTCTGCCGGGAACACTTAGAATGAGGTTCTGAGTTATTGCACCATAGGAGTGTTTCACTGATTTCCAGGCTACTTATGAAGAATTCCAGAATCTTGCTGAGGGCAGACAACGGGGTGTCCCGGGTGAACATCTCCTTGTAAATGCTCAGTGGTTTCTTCTACCCCGAGAAGTTTGGCAATAGTAAGCAGTTAGCATTGCTGTCCAATTGCGCCTGCAGATTTCTGTCGCGATTGCAAACATTCAGGCGTGACAGCCAGATAAGCTTGTCCCTGTAAGACAATACCAGCTAACTGTGAATATCTGCTTCCGGTTCTTCTCACCTGAGTGCTACTGATTCCAGCTTTGACGTCTACAGTCTACTGAACCTGAGGTGTAAGTTGAACCTCTATGTATGGCACTCTGTGAAAGTTTGGAGAACCAGATCTCAGTTGTTTTGCACGCGACCACTCTCCATCCAGGCATATGGATGGCACTGGCTATATCAGGATCTAATTAGTCCACGGTTGTGTTCAGCCGAATGACCTCTGCCGGGAACACTCAGAATGAGTTTTTGAGTTATTGTAACATAGGAGTGTTTCAGTGCTTTCCATGCTTCGTAAGAAGAATTCCAGAATCTTGCTGCCAGTAGGGCTCCGGGTGTTCCGGATGAACATCTCCTTGTAAATCCTCCGTGATTTCTTCTACCCCCTTGAAGTTTGGCAAGGGTAGGCAGTTTGCATTGCTGCACAATTGCTCCTGCAGAGCTCTGCCACGGTTGCAAACATTCAGGCATCGCAATCAGATAGGCTTGTCCCCATAGGACTCTGCTTGTTGACTGGATGTATCTGCTTCCCGATCTTCTTACCTGAGTGCTACTGATTCCAGCTTCGACGGCTACACTCTTCTCCACCTGAGGAGTAAGTTGAACCTCTACTTATGGCACTCTGTGAAAGTGTGGAGAACCAGACCTCACTTGTTTCTAATGGGACCACTGTCCATCCAGGCCTATGGACGGCATTGGGCTATATCAGGCTCTATTTTGTCCATGGTTGTGTTCAGCCCAATGACTTCTGCCGGGAACACTCAGAATAAGTTTCTGAGTTATTGTGACATAGGAGCGTTTCACTGCTTTCCAGGCTTCTTAGTAAGAAATTCAGAATCTTTTCCCTGAAGGCTTGCCGGTGTTCCTCGTGAAAAACTCCTTGTAAATCCTCCGTGGATTCTTCTAACCATTGAAGTTTTTCAAGGGGACACTGGTTGCATTGCTGTACAATTGCGCATGCAGACCTCTGCTGCGCTTGCAAACATTCAGGCGTGGCAGCCAGATAGGCTTGTCCCCATAGGACACTGCCAGCTGACTTGGTATATCTGCTTCTAGTTCTTCTCACCTGAGTGCTACTGATTCGAGCTTTGACGGCTACACTCTACTCAAAGTGAGGAGTAAGTTGAACCTCTAAGTAAGGCACTCTGTGATAGTTTGGAAAACCAAAACTCAATTGTTTGGCACGCAACCCCTGTCCATCCAGGCCTATGGACGACACTGGATATATCAGGCTCTAATTAGTCCACGGTTGTATTCAGCTGAATGACCTCTGTTGGGAACACTCAGAATGAGGTTCTGAGTTATTGCACCAAAGAACCGTTTATATGCTTTCCAGGCTTCTCAGGAAGAATTCCAGAATCTTGGTGCCTGCAGGCCTCCTGGTATCCCGGGTGAACATCTTCTTGTAAATCCTTCGTGGTTTTTTCAACCATAGTGAAGTTTGGCAAGGGTAAGCAGTTTGCATTGCTACACAATTGCACCTGCAGAGCTCTAGACGTGGTTTTAAACATTGAGGCATGGCAGCCACACAGGATAGTCCCCCTAGGACACTGCCAGCTGACTGGGTATATCTGCTTCCCGTTCTACTCACCTCAGTGCTACTGATTCCAGCTTTGACGGCTACACTCAACTCAACCTGAGGAGTAAGTTGAACCTCTACTTATGGCACTCTGTGAAAGTTTGGAGAACCAGACCTCAGTTGTTTGTCAAGCGACCACTGTCCACACAGGCCTATGGACAGCACTGGCTTTATCAGGCTCTCAATAGTCCACAATTGTGTTCACCCGGATGACCTCTGCTGGGAACACTCAGAATGAGGTTCTGAGTTATTGCAGCATAGGAGCGTTAAACTGCTGTCCATGGTTCTTTGGAAGTATTCCAGAATCTTGCTGCTGGCACTCGTCTGTGTGTCCCTGGTGAACATCTCCTTGTAACTCCTCCGTGGATTCTTCTACCCCTGTGAAGTTTGGCAAGGGTATAAAGTTTGCATTGCTGCACAGTTGCTCCTGCAGAGCTCTGCCACAGTTGCAAACATTCAGTCATGGCACCCAGATAGGCTTTTCCCCATAGGACTCTGCCACCTGACTGAGTATATCTGCTTCCCGTTCTTCTCACCTGTGTGCTACTGATACCCGCTTTGAGGGCTACACTCTACTCAACATGAGGTGTAATTGGAACCTCTACTTATGGCACTCTGGGAAAGTTTGGAGAACCAGAACTCAGTTGTTTGACCCGTGACCCCTGTCCATCCAGGCCTATGGACGGCACTGACTTTTACAGGCTCTAATTAGTCCACGGTTGTGTTCAGTGTAATGACCTCTGCCGGGAACACTCCGAATGAGGTTCTGAGTTATTGCAACATAGGAGCGTTTCAGAGCTTTCCAGTCTTCTTAGAAAGAATTCCAGAATCTTGCTCCCGGAAAGATTTGGGGTGTCCTGGATGAACATGGCCTTGTAACTCCTCCGTGGTTTCTTCTATCCCCGTGAAGTTTGGCAGGGGTACTCAGTTTGCATTGCTGCACAATTGCACCTGCAGAGCTCTGCCAAGGTTGCAAACATTCAGGCGTGGCAGCTAGATAGGCTTGTCTTCCTAGGACACTGCCAGCTTACTGGGTATATCGGCATTCCCTTCTCTTCCCCTGAGTGCTACTGATTCCAGCATTGACGGCTACACTCTATTCAACCTGAGGAGTAAGATGAACCTTTACTTATGGCACTCAGTTCAAGTTTTGAGAACCAGACCTCAGTTGTTTGGCAAGCAACCACTGTCCATCCAGGCCTACGGACGGCACTGGCTATATCAGGCTCTAATTAGTCCAAGGGTATGTTCAGCCTAATGACCACTGCGGGAACACTCAGAATGAGGTTTTGAGTAATTGCAACATAGGAGCATTTCACTGCTTTCCAGGTTTCTTAGGAAGAATTCCAGAATCATGCTGCCGGCAGGCCTCCGTGTTTAATTGTTGAACAACTCCTTGTAAACCCTCCGTGGTTTCTTCTACCCCCGTGAAGTTTGGCCTAGCTATGCAGGTCGTGTTGCTGCACAATTGTGCCTGTAGAGCTCTGCCATTGTTGCAAACATTCAGGCATCGCAGCCAGATAGGCTTTTTGGCGTAGGACACTGACTGCTGTTTGTGTATATCTGCTTACTGTTCTTCTGACCTGAGTGCTACTGATTCCAGCTTTGACAGCTACACTCTACTCAAACTGCAGAGTAAGTTGAACCTCTACTTTTGGCACTCTGTGAAAGTTTGGAGAACCAGACCTCAGTTGTTTCTCACGTGACCACTGTCCATCCAGGCCTATTCATGGCACTGGCTATATCAGGCTCTAATTAGTCCACATTTGTGTTCAACCAAATGACCTCTGCTGGTGACACTCAGAATGAGTTTCTGAGTTAATGCCATATAGGAGTGTTTCACTGCTTTCCAGGCTTCTTAAGAAGAATTCTAGAAAATTGCTGCCTGCAGGCCTCAGGTTGTCCTGGGTGAACATCTCCTAGTAAATCCTCCGTGGTTTCTTCTAACCCTCTGAAATTTGTCAAGGGTACCCTGTTTGTATTTTTGCACAATTGCGCCTGCACAGCTCTGCCCCGGTTGCAAACATTCAGACATGGCAGCCAGCTAGGCTTGTCCCCGTATAACACTGCCGGCTGACTGGGTATATCTAATTCCCTTCTTCTCACCTGAGTGCTACTGATTCCAGCTTGGACGACTACACTCTACTTAACCTGAGCGTAAGTTGAACCTCTACTTATGGCACTCTGTGAAAGTTTGGAGAACCCGACCTCAGTTGTTTGGCACCCGACCACTGTCAATCCACGCCTTTGGATGAAACTGGCTATATCAGGCCCTAATTAGTCCACGGTTATGTTTAGCTGAATGACCTCTGCTGGGAACACTGAGAATGAGTTTCTGAGTTATTGCAACATAGGAGTATTTCACTGCTTTCCAAGCTTCTTAAGAAGAATTAGAGATTATTGCTGCGGAGATGGCTCTGGGTGTACCGGGTGAACATCTCCTTGTAAATCCTCCGTGGTTTCTGCTACCCCCGTGAAGTTTGGCAAGGGTTGGCAGTTTGCGTTGCGGCACAATTGCTCCTGCAGAGCTCTGCCACGGTTGCCAACATTCAGGCATCGCAGTTAGATAGGCTTGTCCCCGTAGGACTCTGCCTGTTGACTGGGTGTATCTGCTTCCCGATCTTCTTACCTGAGTCCTACTGAGTCCAGCTTCCACGGCTACAATCTACTCAACCTGAGGATTAAGTTGAACCTCTCCTTACGGCTTTCTGTGAAAGTTTGGTGAACAAGACCTCAGTTGTTTGGCAAGCAACCACTTTCGATCATGGCCCATGGACCGCACTGGCTATATCAGGCTCTAATTAGTCCACGGTTGTGTTCAGCCGAATGACCTCTGCCGGGAGCACTTAGCATAGAATGAGGTTCTGAGTTATTGCACCATAGGAGCATTTCACTGCTTTCCAGGCTTCTTATGAAGAATTCCAGAATCTTGCTGAGGGCAGACAACTGGGTGTCCCGGGTGAACATCTCCTTGTAAATCCTCAGTGGTTTCTTCTACCCCGAGAAGTTTGGCAATAGTAAGCAGTTTGCATTGCTGTCCCATTGCACCTGCAGAGCTCTGTCGCGATTGCAAACATTCAGGTGTGACAGCCAGATAAGCTTGTCCCTGTAGGACAATACCAGCTAACTGTGAATATCTGCTTCTGGTTCTTCTCACCTGAGTGGTACTGATTCCAGTTTTGACGGCTACAGTCTACTAAACCTGAGGAGTAAGTTTAACCTCTACTTATGACACTGTGAAAGATTGGAGAACCAGATCTCAGTTGTTTTGCACGCGACCACTCTCCATCCAGGCCTATGGATGGCACTGGCTATATCAGGCTCTAATTAGTCCACGGTTGTGTTCAGCTGAATGACCTCTGCCGGGAACACTCAGAATGAGTTTCTGAGTTATTGCAACATAGGAGCGTTTCTCTGCTTTCTATGCTTCTTAGGAAGAATTCCAGAATCTTGCTGCCAGTAGGCCTCCGGGTGTTCCGGGTGAACATCTCCTTGTAAATCCTCCGTGGTTTCTTCTACCCCCGTGAAGTTTGGCAAGGGTTGGCAGTTTGCGTTGCGGCACAATTGCTCCTGCAGAGCTCTGCCACAGTTGCCAACATTCAGGCATTGCAGTTAGATAGGCTTGTCCCCGTAGGACTCTGCCTGTTGACTGGCAGAGTCAATCTTCTTACCTGAGTGCTACTGAGTCCAGCATCCACGGCTACAATCTACTCAACCTGAGGAGTAAGTTGAACCTCTACTTATGGCACTCTGTGAAAATGTGGAGAACCAGACCTCACTTGTTTCTTATGGGACCCCTGTCCATCCAGGCCTATGGACGGCGCTCGCTATATCAGGCTCTAATTTGTCCATGGTTGTGTTCAGGCGAATGACCTCTGCCGGGAACACTCAGAATAAGTTTCTGAGTTATTGTGACATAGGAGCGTTTCACTGCTTTCCAGGCTTCTCAGTAAGAAATTCAGAATCTTGGTGCCGGCAGGCTTCCGGGGATTCCTGGTGAAAAACTCCTTGTAAATCCTCCGTGGTTTCTTCTATCCCCGTGAAGTTTTTCTAGAGTACACTGGTTGCATTGCTGCACAATTGCGCCTGCAGAGCTCTAGCCGTGGTTTTAAACATTGAGGCGTGGCAGCCACACAGGATTGTCCCCCTAGGGCACTGCCAGCTGACTGGGTATATCTGCTTCCTTTTCTTCTCACCTGAGTTCTACTGATTCCAGCTTTGACGGCTACTCTCTACTCAACCTGAGGAATAAGTTGAACCACTATTTATGGCACTCTGTGAATGTTTGGAGAACCAGACCTCAGTTGTTTGGCACGCGACCTCTGTCCATCCAGACCTATGGATGGCACTGGTTAAATCAGGCTCTATTAGTCCACCATTGTTTTCAGCGGAATGAACTCTGCTGGGAACTCTCACAATGAGGTTCTGAGTTATTGCAACATAGGAGCCTTTTACTGCTTTTCAGGCTCCTTAGGAAGAATTCCAGAATCTTGCTGACGACAGGCCTCTGTGTGTCTGGGGTGTACATCTCCTTGTAAGTCCTCCTTTGTTTCTTCTACCACTGTGAAGTTTGGCCTGGGTATGCAGTTCGCATTGCTGCACAAATGCGCCTGCAAAGCTCTGCCGTGTTTGCAAACATTCTGGCGTGGCAGCCAGATAGGCTTGTTCCCCTAGGACACTGCCAGCTGACTATGTATATCTGCTTCCGGTTTTCCTCACCAGAGTGCTACTGATTCCAGCTTTGACGACTACACTCTACTCAACCTGAAGAGTACGTTGAACCTCTACTTATGGCACTCTGTGAAAGTTTGGAGAACCAGAACTCAGTTGTTTGGCAGGCGACCACGGTCCATCCAGGCCTATGGACGGCACTTGCTATATCACGCTCTAATTAGTCCACGGTTGTGTTCAGCCGAATGACCTCTGTCAGGAACAGTCAGAATGAGATTCTGAATTATTGCAACATAGGAGCATTACACTGCTTTCCAGCCTTCTTAGGAAGAATTCCAGATCCTTGCTGCCGGCAGGCCTCTGTGTGTCCAGGGTGAACATCTCCTTGTAACTCCTCTCTGGTATCTTCTAGCCCCGTGAAGTCTGGCAAGGGTACGCAGTTTGCATCGCTGCACAATTGCACCTGAAGAGGTCTGCTGAAGCTGCAAACACTCAGGAATGGTAGCCAGATAGGCTTGTCCCCGTAGGACACTGCCAGCTGCCTGGGTATATCTGCTTCCCGTTCTTCTCACCTGAGTGCTACTGATTCCAGCTTTGACGGCTACACACTACTCCACCTGAGGAGTAAGTTGAACCTCTACTTATGGCACTCTGTGAAAGTTTGGAGAACCAGAACTCAGTTGTTTGCCATGCGACCATGGTCCATCCAGGCCTAAGGAAGGCACTGGTTATATCAGGCTATAATTAGTCCATGGTTGTGTTCAGCCGTATAACCTCTGGCGGGAAAATTCAGAATGAGGTTATAAGTTATTGCAACTTAGGAGGGTTTCACGTCTTTCCACGCTTCTTAGGAAGAATTCCAGATTCTTGCTGCCAGCAGGCATCCGGTTGTCCCGGTTGAACATCTCCTTGTAACTCCTACGAGGTTTCTTCTGCCCCGTGAAGTTTGGCAAGGGTACGCAGTCTTCATTGCTGAACAATTGTCCCTGCAGAGCTCTGCCGCGGTTGCAAATATTCAGGCGTGGCAGGCAGATAGGTTTGTCCCCGTAGACACTGACAGCTGACTGGGTATGTCTGCTTCCAGTTCTTCTCACCTGAGTGCTACTGATTCCATCTTTAACAGCTACAATCTACTCAACCTGAGGAGTAAGTTGAACCTCTACTTATGGCACTCTGTGAAAGTTTGGAGAACCAGACCTCAGTTGTTTGTCAAGCGACCACTGTCCACACAGGCCTATGGACAGCACTGGTTTTATCAGGCTCTCAATAGTCCACAGTTGTGTTCACCCGGATGACCTCTGCCGGGAAAACTCAGAATGAGGTTCTGAGTTATTGCAGCATAGGAGTGTTAAACTGCTGTCCATGGTTCTTTGGAAGTATTCCAGAATCTTGCTTCTGGCAGGCGTCTGTGTGACCCTGGTGAACATCTCCTTCTAACTCCTCCGTGGATTCTTCTACCCCTATGAAGTTTGACAAGGGTATAAAATTTGCATTGCTCCACAATTGCTCTGGCAGAGCTCTGCCACAGTTGCAAACATTCAGTCATGGCACCCAGATAGGCTTTTCCCCATAGGACTCTGCCACCTGACTGAGTATATCTGCTTCCCGTTCTTCTCACCTCAGTGCTACTGATTCCAGCTTTGACGGCTACACTCAACTCAACCTGAGGAGTAATTTGAACCTCTACGTATGGCACTCTGTGAAAGTTTGGAGAACCAGACCTCAGTTGTTTGGCACGCGACCACTGTCCATCCAGGCCTATGGACGGCACTGGCTATATCAGGCTCGAATTAGTCCACGGTTTTGTTCAGCCGAATGACCACTGCGGGAACACTCAGAATGAGCTTCTGAGTTATTGCAACATAGGAGCATTTCACTGCTTTCCAGGCATCTTAGGAAGCATTCCAGAATCTTGCTGCCGGCAGGCCTCTGGGTGTTCTTGGTGAACATCTACTTGTAAATCCTCCATGGTTTCTTCTACCCCGGTGAAGTTTGGCAAGGTTACTCAGTTTGCATTGCTGCACAATTGCGCCTGCAGAGGTCTGCCGCGGTTGCAAATATTCAGGCATGGCAGCCAGATAGTTTTGTCCCCGTAGTACACTGCCAGCTTACTGGGTGTATCTGCTTCCATCCTTCTCACCGGATTGCTACTGATTCCAGCTTTGTGGGCTACATTCTACTCAACCTGAGGAGTAAGTTGAACCTCTACTTATGGCACTCTGTGGAAGTTTGGTGAACCAGACCTCAGTTGTTTGGCACACGACCACTGTCCATCCAGACCTATGGCCGGCACTGGTGAAATCAGGCAATATTAGTCCAGGTTTGTGTTCAGTCGAATGACCTTTGCCGGGAACACTCAGAATGAGGTTCTGAGTTATTGCAACATAGGAGCGTTTCACTGCTTTTCAAACTTCTTAGGAAGAACTCCCGAATCTTGCTGCTGGCAGGATTCCGGGTATCCCTGGTGAGCATCCCCTTGTAAATACTCCGTGGTTTCTTCTACCCAAGTGAAGTTTGGCAAGGGTAGGCAGTTTGCATTGCTGCACAATTGTGCCTACAGAGCTCTGCCGCGGTTGCAAATATTCAGGCATGGCAGTCAGATAGTTTTGTCCCCGTAGTACACTGCCAGCTTACTGGGTGTATCTGCTTCCATCCTTCTCACCGGATTGCTACTGATTCCAGCTTTGATGGCTGCACTCTACTCAACCTGAGGAGTAACTTGAACCTCTACGTATGGCACTCTGTTCAAGTTTGGAGAACCAGACCTCAGTTGTTTGGCAAGCGAACACTGTCCATCCAGGCCTATGGACGGCACTGGCTATATCAGGCTGTAATTTGTCCAAGGGTATGTTCAGCCTAATGACCTCAGCCAGGAACACTCAGAATGAGGTTTTGAGTAATTGCAACATAGGAGCATTTCACTGCTTTCCAGGTTTCTTAGGAAGAATTCCAGAATCATGCTGCCGGCAGGCCTCCGGGTTTAACTGTTGAACACTCCTTGTAAACCCTCCGTGGTTTCTTCTACCCCCGTGAAGTTTGGCCTAGCTATGCAGGTCGTATTGCTGCACAATTGTGCCTGTAGAGCTCTGCCATTGTTGCAAACATTCAGGCATCGCAGCCAGATAGGCTTTTTGGCGTAGGACACTGACTGCTGTTTGTGTATATCTGCTTACCATTCTTCTCACCTGAGTGCTACTGATTCCAGCTTTGACAGCTACACTCTACTCAAACTGCAGAGTAAGTTGAACCTTTACTTTTGGCACTCTGTGAAAGTTTGGAGAACCAGACCTCAGTTGTTTCTCACGTGACCACTGTCTATCCAGGCCTATTCATGGCACTGGCTATATCAGGCTCTAATTAGTCCATGGTTGTGTTCAACCGAATGACCTCTGCTGGGAACACTCAGAATTAGTTTCTGAGTTAATGCAATATAGGAGTGTTTCACTGCTTTCCAGGCTTCTTAAGAAGAATTCTAGAATCTTGCTGCCTGCAGGCCTCAGGTTGTCCTGGGTGAACATCTCCTAGTAAATCCTCCGTGGTTTCTTCTAAACCTCTGAAATTTGGCAAGGGTACGCAGTTTGCAGTTTTGCACAATTGCGCCTGCAGAGCTCTGCCCCGGTTGCAAACATTCAGGCATGGCAGCCAGATAAGCTTGTTCCCATAGAACACTGCCGGTTGACTGGGTATATCTGCTTCCCTTCTTCTCACCTGAGTGCTACTGATTCTAGCTTTGACATCTACACTCAACTCAACCTGAGCGGTAAGTTGAACCTCTACTTATGGCACTCTGTGAAAGTTTGGAGAACCCAACCTCAGTTGTTTGGCACCCGACCACTGTCAATCCACGCCTTTGGATGACACTGGCTATATCAGGCTCTAATTAGTCAACGGTTGTGTTCAGCCGAATGACCTCTGCTCGGAACACTCAGAATGAGGTTCTGAATTATTGCAACATAGGAGCGTTTCAGTGCTTTCCAGGCTTCTATTTTTGGGGAGGGTCCAATCCTGAGGCCTGAACTCTGGGCTTCGGTGCTGTCCCTCAACTTTTCAGCTCAAAGCTTGTGCTCTACTACTTGAGGCAAAGCACCACTCCCGCCTTTTTTTCTTTTTGCTTATGTGGTGCTGGGGAATCAAACCCAGGGCCTCATGCATGCAAGGCAAGCACTTTACCACTGAGCCAAATTTCTAGCCCCCTTTCCAGGCTTCTTAGGAAGAATTCCAGAACCTTGGGGCTTGCAGGCCTCCTGGTGTCCCGGGAGAACATCTCCTTGTAACTCCTCCGTGGTGTCTTCTACCCCCGTAAATTTTGGTAAGGGTAAGCAGTTTGCATTGGTACACAACTGCGCCTGCAGAGCTCTGCCCCATTTGCAAACATTCAGGCGTGGCAGCCAGATAGTCATGTCCCAGTAGGACACTGCCAGCTGACTGGGTATATCTGCTTCCCATTCATCTCACCTGAGTGTTACTGATTCCCGCTCTCAAGGTTGCACTCTACTCAACCTGAGGAGTAAGTTGAACCTCTACTTATGGCACTCTTTGAAAGTTTAGAGAATCTGACCTCAGTTGTTTGGCAGGCGACAATTGTATATCCAGGCCTTCAGACAGCACTGGCTATATCAGGCTCTAATTAGTCCACGGTTGTGTTCAGCCAAATGACCTCTGCTGGGAACACTCAGAATGAGGTCCTGAGTTATTGCAACATAGGAGCTTTTCTCTGCTTTCCAGGCTTCTTAGGAAGAATTCCAGAATATTGCTGCCGGCAAGCCTCCTTGTGTTCCTGCTGAACATCTACTTGTAAATCCTCCTTGGTTTCTTCTACCACGGTGAAGTTTGGCAAGGGTACGCAGTTTGCAATGCTGCACAATTGGGCCTGCAGAGCTCTGCCACGTTTGCAAATATTCAGTCATGGCAGCCAGATATGATTGTCACCGTAGGACACTGCCAGCTGACTTGGTATATCTGCTTCCCGTTCTTCTCACCTGAGTGCTACAGATTCTAGCTTTGACGGCTACACTCTACCCATCCTGAGGAGTAAGTTGAACCTCTACTTATGGCACTCTGTGAAAGTTTGGAGAACCAGATCTCAGTTGTTTGGCACCCGACCACTGTCCATCCAGGCCTATGGACAGCACTGTCTATATCATCGTCTAATTAGTCCAGAGTTGTGCTCAGCCAAATGACCTCTGCTGGGAACACTCAGAATGAGGTTCTGAGTTATTGCAACATAGGAGCGTTTCACTGCTTTCCAGGCTTCTTAGGAAGAATTCCAGAATATTGCTGTCGGCAGATCTCTGGGTGACCGGGGTGAACATCTCCTATTAAATCTTCCGTGGTTCCTTCTACCACCGTGAATTATGCCAAGGGTATGCAGTTTGCATTGCTGCACCATTGCGCCTGCAGAGCTCTCCACAGTTGCTAACAATCAGACATGGCAGCCAGATAGGCTTGTCCCAGTCGGATACTGCCAGGTGACTGGGTATGTCTGCTTCCTGTTCTTTTCACCTGAGTGCTACTGATTCCTTCTTTAACAGCTACACCATACTCAACCTGAGGAGTAAGTTGAACCTCTACTTATGGCACTCTGTGAAAGTTTGGAGAACCAGACCTCATTTGTTTTGTGCGACCACTGTCCATCCATACCTATGGACTGTACTGGCTATACCAGGCTCTAATTAGTCCACGGTTGTTTTCAGCCGAATTATTCTGCCAGGAACATTCAGAATTAGGTTCTGAGTTATTGCAACAAAAGGAAGTTTCACTGCTTTCCAGGCTTCTTAGGAAGAATTCCAGAAACTTGCTGCCGGCATGACTTCGTGTTTTCCTGGTGAACAACTACTTGTAAATCATCCGTGGTTTCTTCTACCGCCGAGAAGTTTGGCAAGGGTACGCAGTTTGCATTGCTGCACAATTGCGCCTGCAGAGCTCTGCCCCGGTTGCAAACATTCAGGTGTGGCAGCCAGATAAGCTTGTCCCTCTAGGACACTGCCAGCTGACTGGGTATATCTGCTTCCGGTTCTTCTCACCTGAGTGCTACTGATTCCAGCTTTAACAGCTACACTCTACTCAACCTGAGGAGTAAGTTGAACCTTTAATCATGGCACTCTATAAAAGTTTGGCACGTGACCACTGTCCATCTAGGCCTGTGGACAGAACTGCCTATATCAGTCTCTAAGTAGTCCATGGTTGCGTTCAACCTAATGACATCTGCCGGGAACGCTCAGAATGAAGTTCTGAGTTATTGCAACATAGGAGTGTTTCACTGCTTTCCAGGCTTCTTTTTTTTTTTTCCTGGGGGGGTGTCCGGTCGTGAGGTCTGAACTCTGGACTTCGTTGCAGTCCCTCAACTCTTCAGCTCAAGGCTAGTGCTCTACTACTTGATCCACATCACCACTTCCGCATTTTTCGTTTTTGCTTCTGTGGTGCCGAGGAATCAAACACAGGGCCTCTTGCATGCAAGGCAAGCACTCTACCACTGAGGCACCATTCTAGACCCCTTGCCAGGCTTCTTAGGAAGAATTCCCGGACCTTGGTGCCAGCAGGCCTCCGGGTGTCCCCGGTGGACATCGCCTTGTATATGGTCCATGTTTTCTTCTACCCCTGTGACTTTTGGCAAGGGTACTCAGTTGCACTGCTGCACAATGGCACCTGCAGAGCTCTGCTGCGGTTGCAATCATTCAGGCTTGGCAGCCAGATAGGCTTGTCCCCGTAAGACACTGCCAGCTGACTGGCTATATCTGCATTCTGTTCTTCTCTACTGAGTGCTACTGATTCCAGCTTTGAGGGCTACACTCTACTCAACCTGAGAGTAAGTTGATCCTCTACTTATGGCACTCTGTGAAAGTTTGGAGAACCAGACATGAGTTGTTTGGCACGAGACAACTGTCCATCCAAGCCTATGGTCGGCAGCACTGGTTATAACAGGCTCTAATGAGTCCAAGGTTCCGTTCAGCCGAATGACCTCTGTCGGAAAACTCAGAATGATGTTCTGAATTATTGCAACATAGGAGCGTTTCACTGCTTTCCAGGCTTCTTAGGAAGAATTCCAAAACCTTACTCTAGGCATGCCTCTAGGTGTCCCAGGTGAACATCTCTCTGTAAATCATCTCTGGTTACTTCTACCCCCGTGAAGTTTGGCAAGGGTACGCAGTTTGCATTGCTGCACAATTGCGCCTGCAGAGGTCTGCCTCGGTTGCAAACATTCAGCCTTGGCAGCAACATAGGCTTGTCCCAGTAGGACACTGTCAGCCTACTGGATATATCTGCTTCCCATTCTTCTCATCTGAGTGCTACTGAATCCAGCTTTGACGGCTACACTCTACTCAACCTGAGGAGTAAGTTGAACCTCTACTCATGGCATTCTGTGAAAGTTTGGAGAACCAGATCCCAGTTGTTTGGCACCCGAACACTGCCCATCCAGGCCTATGGACGGCACTGCCTCTATCATGCTCCAATTAGTCCACGGTTGTGTTCAGCCGAATGACCTCTGGTGGGAACTCTCAGAATGAGGTTCTGAATTATTGCAACATAGGAGCGTTTCAGTGCTTTCCAGGCTTCTATTTTTGGGGAGGGTCAAATCCTGAGGCCTGAACTCTGGGCTTCGGTGCTGTCCCTCAACTCTTCAGCTCAAAGCTAGTGCTCTACTACTTGAGGCAAAGCACCACTCCCGCCTTTTTTTCTTTTTGCTCATGTGGTTCTGAGGAATCAAACCCAGGGCCTCATGCATGCAAGGCAAGCACTCTACCACTGAGCCAAATTTCTAGCCCCCTTTCCAGGCTTCTCAGGAAGAATTCCAGAACCTTGGGGCCTGCAGGCCTCCTGGTGTCCCGGGTGAACATGTCCTTGTAACTCCTCCGTGGTGTCTTCTACCACCGTGAATTTTGGCAAGGATACGCAGTTTGCATTGGTACACAACTGCGCCTGCAGAGCTCTCTGCGGTTGCAAACATTCAGGCGTGGCAGCCAGATAGTCATGTCCCCATAGGACCCTGCCAGCTGACTGGGTATATCTGCTTCCCGTTCTTCTCACCTGAGTGCTACTGATTCCAGCTATGACGGCTACATTCTACTCAACCTTACAAATAAGTTGAACCTCTAATTATGGCACTATCTGAAAGTTTGGAGTACCAGACTTCAGTTGTTTGGCACACGACCAGTGTCCGTCCAGGCCTATGGAGTGCACTAGCTATATCAGGCTCTAATTAGAACATGGTTGTATTAAGCCGAATGACCTCTGCCGGGAACACTCACAATGAGGTTCTGAGTTATTGCAACATAGGTGCGATTCACTGTTTTCCAGGCTTCTTAGGAAGAATTCCAGAACCATGCTTCCGGCAGGCCTCAGGGTGTCCCGGGTGAACATCTCCTTGTAAATCCTCCGTGGTTTCTTCTAACACCATGAAGTTTGGCAATTGTACGGAGATTGCATTGCTGCATAATTGCGCATGCAGGGCTCTGCCTTGGTTGCAAACATTCAGGCGTGGTAGCCACATGGCCTTTTCCTCATAGGACACTGCAAGGTGACTGTGAATATATGCTTCCCGTTCTACTCACCTGAGTGCTACTGAATCCAGCTTTGACGGTCACACTCTACTCAACCTGAGGGGTAATTTGAACGTCTTCTTATGGCACTCTGTGAAAGTTTGGAGAACCACACCTAAGTTGTTTGGCACCTGACCACTGTCCATCTAGTTCTATGGCCGGCACTGGCTATATCAGGCTCTAATTAGTCCAAGGTTGTATTCAGCCAAATGACCTCTGCCGGAAACACTCAGGATGAAGTTCTGAGTTATTGCAACATAGGAGTGCTTCACTGCTTTCCAGGCTTCTTAGGAAGAATTCCAGATTCTTGTGGCCGGCAGGCCTCCGGGTGTCCCGGGTGAACATCTCCTTGTAATTCATCAGTGGTTTCTTCTACATCCGTGAAGTTTGGCAAGGGTACGCAGTTTGCATTGCTTCACAATTGTGCCTCCAAAGCCCTGCCACGGTTGCAAATATTCATTCAGGAGTAGCAGCCATATAAGCTTGTCCCCTGTCAGCTGATGGGGTATATCTGCTTCAAGTTCTTCTCACCTGAGTGCTACTTATTCCAGCTTTGACGGCTACACTCTACTCAACCTGAGCTGTAAGTTGAACCTCTACTTATAGCACTCTGTGAACGTTTGGAGAACGAGACCTCAGTTGTTTGGCACGGGACCACTGTCCATCCGGGCCTATGGAATTTACTGGCTATATCAACCTCTTATTTGTTAACGGTTTTGTTCAGCCGAATGACCTCCGCCGGGAACACTGAGAATGAGGTTCTGAGTTATTGCAACATAGGAGCATTTCACTGCTTTCCAGGCTTCTTAGAAAGAATTCCAGAATCTTGTTGCCGGCAGGCCTACTGAGAGTGAGGTTCTGAGTTATTGCAACATAGGAGCATTTCACTGCTTTCCAGGCTTATTAGGAAGAATTCCAGAATCTTGTTGCCGGCAGGCCACCGGTTGTTCCTTTTGAACGTCTCCTTGTAAATCCTCCGTGGTTTCTTCTAACCCTGTGAAGTTTGGCAAGGGTACCGAGTTTGATTGCTGCACAAATGCACCTGCAGAGCTTAGCCGTGGTTGCAAACATTCAGGCGTGGAAGCCAGAAAAGCCTGTTCCCTTGGGACACTGCCAGCTGTCCGAGTATATCTGCTCCACGTTCTCCTCACCTGAGTGCTACTAATTCCAGCTTTGACGGCTACACTCTACTCAACCTGAGGAGTAAGTTGAAACTCTAACTATGGCACTCTTTGAACGTTTGGAGAACCAGAACTCAGTTGTTTGGTGCGACCACTATCCAACCAGGCCTATAGCCCGCACTGGCTATATTAGGCTCTAATTAGTCCATGGTTGTGTTCAGCGACTTACCTCTGCCGGGAACACTCAGAATGAGGTTCTGAGTTATTGCAACATAGGAGCGTTTCACTGCTTTCCAGGCTTCTATTTTTTGGGGGGTGATCCAATCGTGAAGCCTGAACTCTGGGCTTTGGTGCTGTCCCTCAACTCTTCAGCTCAAGGCTAGTGCTCTACTGTTTGAACCACAGCACCACTTCCGTCCTTTTTTCTTTTTGCTTATGTGGTGCTGAGGAATCAAAACCAGGGCCTCATGCATGCAAGACAAGCAATCTACCACTGAGCCAACTTTCTTGCTCCCTTTCCAGGCTTCTTAGGAAGAATTACAGAACATTGGTGCCGGCAGGCCTGTTCGTATGCCAGGTGACCATCTCCTTGTAAATTCTCCCTGGTTTCTTTTACCCCCGTGAAGATTGGCATCGTTACAAAGTTTGCATTGCTGCACAATTGGGACTGCAATGCTCTGCCGCGGTTGCAAACATTCAGGCGTGGCAGCCAGATAGGCATTTCCCCGTAGGACACTGCCAGCTGACTGGGTATATCTGCTTCCCATTCTTGTCACCTGAGTGCTACTAATTCCAGCTTTGACGGCTACATTCTACTCAACCTGAGGAGTAAGATGAACCTCTGCTTATGGCACTCTGTGTAAGTTTGGAGAACCAGACCTCAGTTGTTTGGAACGCGAGCACTGTCCATCAAAGTCTATGGACGGAACTGGTCCTATCAGGCTCTAATTAGTCCACGGTTGTGTTCAGCTGAATGTCCTCTGCTGGGGAACACTCAGAATTAGATTCTAAGTTATTGCAACATAGGAGCGTTTCACTGCTTTCCAGGCTTCTTAGGAAGAATTTCAGAATCTTGCTGACCCCAGGCCTCCGTGTGTCCCGGGTGAACATCTCCTTGTAAATCCTCCTTGGTTTCTTCTACCCCGGTGAAGTTTGGCAAGGGTACGCAGTTTGCATGGCTGCACAATTGTGCCTGCAGAGTTCTGCCACGGTTGCAAATATTCAGTCGTGGCAGCCAGATATGCTTGTTCCCGTAGGACAGTGCCAGCTGTCTGAGTATATCTGCTTCCCGTTCTTCTCACCTGAGGGCTACTGATTCCAGCATTGACGGCTACACTCTACTCAACCTGAGGAGTAAGTTGAAACTCTACTTATGTCACTCTTTGAAAGTTTGGAGAATCAGACCTCAGTTGTTTGGTGCGACCAATATCCATCCTGGCTTATGGCCAGCACTGGCTCTAATTAGTCCACGGTTGTGTTCAGCCAAATGACCTCTGCTGGGAACACTCAGAATGATGTCCTGAGTTATTGCAACATAAGAGCGTTTCACTGCTTTCCAGGCGTCTGAGTAAGAATTCCAGAATATTGCTGTTGGCAGACCTCCGGGTAACCGGGGTGAACATCTCCTATTAAATCTTCCGTGGTTCCTCCTACCACCGTGAAGTGTGCCAAGGGTATGCAGTTTACATTGCTGCGCAATTGCGCCTGCAGAGCTTTGCAGTGGATGCAAATATTCAGGCATGGCAGCCAGATGGGCTTGTCCCCGTAGGACACTGCAAGCTGACTCGGTATATCTGCTTCCGGTTCTTCTCACCTGAGTGCTCCTGATTCCCGCTTTGACCCCTACACTCTACTCAACCTGAGGAGTCAGTTGAAACTCTACTTAAAGCACTCTGAGATAATTTGAATAACCAGACCTCATTTATTTGGCATGCGACCACTGTCCATCCAGGCCTATGGATGCCACTTGCTATATCAGGCTCTAATTAGTCCATGGTAGTTTTCAGCCGAATGACCTCTCCGAGGAACACTCAGAATGAGGTTCTGAGTTATTGCAACATAGGAGCGTTTCACTGCTTTCCAGGATTTTTAGGAAGAATTCCAGAATCTTGCTGCCAGCAGGCCTCTGTGTGTCCCAGGTGAACATCCTCTTGTAATTACTTCCGTAGTTTCTTGTACACCCGTGAAGTTTGGCAAGGGTACACAGTTTGCATTGCTGCCCAGTTGCGACTGTAGAGCTCTGTCACGGTTGTCAATATTCAGGCATGGCAGCCAGGTAGGCTTGTTCCCATAGGATATTGCCAGCTGACTGGGTATATCTGCTTCCATTTCTTCTCACCTGACTGCTACTGTTTCCAGCTTCGAAGGCTACAATCTACTCAACCTGAGGAGTAAGATGAACCTCTACTTATGACACACTGTGAAAGTTTGAAGAACCAGACCTCAGTTGGTATGCACGGGACCACAGTGCAACCAGGCCTATGGACTGCACTGGTTATATCAGGATCTAATTAGTCCACGGTTGTGTTTAGCCGAATGACCTCCACCAGGAACACTCAGAGTGAGGTTCTGAGTTCTTGCAACATAGGAGCGTTTCACTGCTTTCCAGACCTCTTAGGAAGAATTCCAGAATCTTGCTGCCAGCAGGCCTCCGGGTTTCCTGGTTGAACATCTCCTAGTAAATCTTCTGTGGTTCCTTCTACCGCCGAGAAGTATGGCAACAGTTCGAAGTTTGCATTTCTGCACAGTTGGGCCTGCAGAGCTCTTCCGCGGTTGCAAACATTCAGGCATGGAAGCCAGGTAGGCTTGTCCCCGTAGGACACTTCCAGCTGACTGGGTATATCTGCTTCCCTGTTCTTCTCTCCTTAGTGCTAGTGATTCTAACTTTGACGGTTAAACTCTACTCAACCTGAGGCGTAAGTTGAACCTCTAATTATGGCACTCTGTGAAAGTTTGGAGAACCAGATCTCAGTTGTTTAGTATGCGACCGTTGTCCATCCAGACCTATGGATTGCACTGGCTATATCAGGCTCTAATTAGTCCCCGGTTGTGTTCAGCCAAATGACCTCTGCCTGGAACACTCAAAATGAGTTTCTGAGTTATTGCAACATAGGTACTTTTCAGTGCTTTCCAGGCTACTTAGGAAGAATTCTAGAATCTTGCTGACCACAGGCTTCCGGGTGTCCTGGGTGAACATCTCCTTGTATCTCCTCCGTGGTTTCTTCTGCGCCTGTGAAGTTTGGCAATGGTACGCAGTTTGCATTGCTGCCGAAATTTGCCTGCAGAGCTCTTTCTCGGTTGCAAAAATTCAGGTGTGTCAGGCATATAGTCCTGTCCCCGTAGGATACTGCCAGCTGACTGGGTATATCTGCTTCCAGGTCTTCTCACGTGAGTGCTACTGATTCCAGCTTCGATGGCTACACTCTACTCAACCTGTGGAGTAAGTTGAACCTCTACATATGGCACTCTGTGAAAGTTTGGAGAACCAGCATTAATTGTTTGGCACGCGACCACTGTTCTTCCAGGCCTATGGACAGCACTGGCTATATCAGGCTCTAAATAGTCCAAGGTTTTGTTCAGCTGAATGACCTCTGCCGGGAACACTCAGAATGAGGGTCTGAGTTATTGCAACATAGTAGCGTTTCACTGCTTTTCAATCTCCTTAGGAAGAATTCCAAATCTTGATGCCTGCAGGGCTCCGGGTATCCCTGGTGAACATCCCCTTGTAAATCCTCCGTGGTATCTTCTAATAAAGTGAAGTTTGGCAACAGTATGCCATTTGTATTTCTGCAAAATTGTGTCTGGAGAGCTCTGCCATGGTTGCAAACATTCAGGCGAGGCAGCCAGATAGGCTTGTCCCGGTAGGACACTGTCAGCTGACTGTGTATATCTGCTTCCAGATCTTCTCACCTGAGTGCTAATGATTCCAGATTTGATGGCTACACTCTACTCACCCTGTGGACAAAGTTGAACCTCTACCTATGGCACCCTCTGACAGTTTGGAGAACCAGACCTCAGTTGTTTGTCCATCCAGGCCTATGGATGGCACTAGATAAATCAGGCTCTAATTATTCCACGGTTTTGTTCAGCCGAATGACCTCTGCCGGGAACACTCAGAGTGAAGTTCTGAGTTATTGCAACATAGGAGCGTTTCACTGCTTGCCAGGCTTCTTAGGAAGAATTCCAGAAACTTGCTGCAGGCAGTCCTCCGGGTGTCCCGGGTGAACATCTCCTTGTATCTCCTCCGTGGTTTCTTCTACCCCGGTGAAGTTTGGCAATGGTACAGAGTTTGCATTGCTGCACAATTGTGCCTGCAGAGCTCTGCCCCAGTTGCAAACATCCAGGGGTGGCAGCCAGATAGGCTTGTCCCCGTAGGACACTGCCAGCTGACTGGGTATATCTGCTTCCGGTTCCTTTCACCTGAGTGCTACTGATTCCAGCTTTGACGGCTACACTCTACTCAACCTGAGGCGTAAGTTGAACCTCCACTTATGTCACTCTGTGAATGTTTGGAGAAACAAACCTCAGTTGTTTGGCACGCAATGACTATCCATCCAGGCCTATGGAAGTCACTGGCAATATCATGCTCTAATTAGTTCACGGTTGTTTTCATCCGAATAAACTTTGCCAGGAACACTCAGAATGAGGTTCTGAGTTATTGCAACATAGGAGTGTTTCACTGCTGTCCAGGGTCCTTAGGACGAATTCCAGAATCTTCCTGAGGGCAGTCCTCTGTGTGTCCCCTGTGAACATCTCCTTGTTAATCCTCCGTGGTTTCTTCTACCCCCGTGAAGTTTGGCAAGGTTACTCAGTTTGTAATGCTGCACAATTGCTCCTGCAGAGTTTTGCAGTGGTTCGAAACATTCAGGCGTGTCAGCCAGATAGGCGTGTCCCTGTAAGACACTGGGAGCTGACTGGGTATATCTGCATCCCGTTCTTCTCACCTGAGTGCTACTGATTCCAGCTTTGAAGGCTACACTCTACTCAACTTGAGTCGTAAGTTGAACCTCTTCTTATGGCACTCTGTGAACGACTGGAGAACCAGACCTCAGTTGTTTGGCACACGACCACTGTCCATTGAGGCCTATGGATGGCACTGGCAATATCAGACTCTAATTAGTCCACGGTTTTGTTCAGCCGAATGACCTCTGCCAGGAACACTCAGAATGAAGTTCTGAGTTATTGCAACATAGGAGCACTTCACTGCTTGCCAGGATTCTTAGGAAGAATTCCAGAACATTGCTGCAGGCAGTCCTCCGGATGTCCTGGGTGAACATTTCCTTGTATCTCCTCTGTGGTTTCTTCTAACCCGGTAAAGTTTGGCAAAAGTACAGTTTGCATTGCTGCAAAATTGTGCCTGCAGAGCTATGCCCCAGTTGCAAACATTCAGGTGTGGCATCCAGATAAGCTTGTCCCCATAGGACATTGCCAGCTGACTGGGTATATCTGCTTCCCGTTCTTCTCACCTGAGTGCTACTGATTCCAGCTTTGAAGGCTACACTCTACTCAATGTGAGGAGTAAGTTGAACCTCTTCTTATGGAACTCTGTGAAAGACTGGAGAACCAGAGCATAGTTGTTTGGCACGTTTCACAACTTTCCAGGCTTCTTAGGAAGAATTCCAGAATCTTGCTTCTGGCAGGCCTCCAGGTGCTCCGGGTGAACATCTCCTTGTAAATCCTCCGTGGTTTCTTCTACACCCGTGAAATTTGACAAGGGTAAGAAGTTTGCATTGCTGCACAATTGCGCCTGCAGAGCTCTCCACGGTTGCTAACAATCATACATGGCAGCCAGATAGGCTTGTCCCAGTCGGATACTGCCAGCTGACTGGGTATGTCTGCTTCCTGTTCTTCTCACCTGAGTGCTACTGATTCCATCTTTAACAACTACACTCTACTCAACCTGAGGAGTAAGTTGAACCTTTAATCATGGCAGTCTGTAAAAGTTTGGCACGTAACCACTGTCCATCCAGGCCTATGGACAGAACTGGCTATATCAGGCTCTGAGTAGTCCATGGTTGCGTTCAGCCTAATGACATCTGCTGGGAACACTCAGAATGAGGTTCTGAGTTATTGCAACATAGGAGTGTTTCACTGCTTTCCAGGCTTCTTCTTTTTTTTTTTTTTTTTTTGCTGCGGGGGGAGGGGATCCGGTCGTGAGGTCTGAACTCTGGACTTCGGTGCAGTCCCTCAACTCTTCAGCTCAAGGCGAGTTCTCTACTACTTGAGCCACAGCACCACTTCCGCATTTTTTTGTTTTTGCTTCTGTGGTTCTGAGGAATCAAAATCCAGGGCCTATTGCATGCAAGGCAATCACTCTACCACTGAGCCACCATTCTAGCCGCCTTGCCAGGATTTTTAGGAAGAATTCCGGAACGTTGGTGCCAGCAGGCCTCCGGGTGTCCCGGGTGGACATCGCCTTGTATATGGTGCATGTTTTCTTCTACCCCTGTGACTTTTGGCAAGAGTACGCAGTTGCATTGCTGCACAATGGCACCTGCAGAGCTCTGCTGCGGTTGCAATCATTCAGGCTTGGCAGCCAGATAGGCTTGTCCCCGTAAGACACTGCCAGCTGACTGGCTATATCTGCATTCCGTTCTTCTCTACTGAGTGCTACTGATTCCAGCTTTGTCGGCTACACTCTACTCAACCTGAGGAGTAAGTTGATTCTCTACTTATGGCACTCTGTGAAAGTTTGGAGAACCAGACATGAGTTGTTTGGCTCGAGACAACTGTCCATCCAAGCCTATGGTCGGCAGCACTGGTTATATCAGGCTGTAATTAGTACACGGTTGTGTTCAGCCGAATTACCTCTGTCGGAAAACTCAGAATGATGTTCTGAATTATTGTAACATAGGAGCATTTCACTGCTTTCCAGGCTTCTTAGGAAGAATTCCAGAACCGTGCTCTAGGCATGCCTCGTGGGGTCCCGGGTGAACATCTCCTTGTAAATCATCTGTGGTTACTTCTACCCCCGTGAAGTTTGGCAAGGGTACGCAGTTTGCATTGCTGCACAATTGCGCCTGCACAGCTCTTCCACGGTTGCAAACATTCAGGTGTGGCAGCCAGATAAGCTTTTCCCCCTAGGACCCTGTCAGCTGATGGGGTATATCTGCTTCCCGTTCTTCTCACCTGAGTGCTACTTATTCCAGCTTTGACGGCTACACTCTACTCAACCTGAGCTGTAAGTTGAACCTCTACTTATAGCACTCTGTGAAAGTTTGGAGAACTAGACCTCAGTTGTTTGGCACAGGACCACTGTCCATCCGGGCCTATGGAATTCACTGGTATATCAGCTTCTAATTAGTTCACGATTGTGTTCAGCCCAATGACCTCCGCCGGGAACACTGAGAATGATGTTCTGAGTTATTGCAACATAGGAGCGTTTCACTGCTTTCCAGGCTTCTTAGGAAGAATTCCAGAATCTTGTTGCCAGCAGGCCTCTGGTTGTTCCTGTTGAACGTCTCCTTGTAAATCCTCTTTGGTTTCTTCTAACCCTGTGAAGTTTGGCAAGGGTACGAAGTTTGAATTGCTGCACAAATGCACCTGCAGAGCTCAGCCATGTTTGCAAACATTCAGGCGTGTCAGCCAGATAGGCTTGTCCCCGTAGGACAAAGCCAGCTGACTTGTATATCTGTTTCCGGTTCTTCTGACATGATAGTTACTGATTCCAGCTTTGACGGCTACAATCTACTCAACCTGAGGAGTAAGTTGAACCTCTACATATGGCACTCTGTGAAAGTTTGGAGAACCAGACCTCAGTTGTTTGGCACGTGACCACTGTCCATCCAGGTATGGATGTTACTGGCTATATCAGGCCTTATTTGGTCCCCGGTTGTGTTCAGCCGAATGAACTCTGCCAGGAACACTCAGAATGAGGTTCTGAGTTATTGCAACATAGGAGCGTTTCACTGCTTTCCAGGCTTCTTAGCTAGAATTCCAGAATCTTGCTGCCGGTTGGCCTTCTCGTTTCCCGGGTGAACATCTCCATGTAAATGCTCCGTGATTTCTTCTACCCCCCTGATATTTGGCAAGGGTACACAGCTTGCATTGCTGCACAATTGTGCTTGCAGAGCTCTGCCGCGGTTGCAAATATTCAGGCGCAAATATCCAGATAGGCTTGTCCCCATAGGACACTGTCAGCTGACTGGGTATATATGCTTCCGTTCTTCTAAGCTGAGTGCTACTGATTCCAGTTTTGAGGGCTACACTGTACTCACCCTGAGGAGTAATTTGAACCTCTTCTTATGGCACTGTGAGAAAGTTTGGAGAATCAGACCTCAGTTGTTTGGCACGCGACAACTGTCGCTCCAGGCCTATGGACCTTACTGGATATATGACGCTCTAATTAGTCCAAGGTTGTGTTCAACCGAATGACCTCTGCCGGGATCAATCAGAATGGGTTTCTGAGTTAATGCAACATAAGAGCGTTTCACTGCTTTCCAGGCTTCTTAGTAAGAACACCAGAATCTTGCTGCTGGCACTCTGTGAAATTTGGAGAACCAGACCTCAGTTGTTTGGCACACGACCACTGTCCATCCAGACCTATGGACGCCAGTGCCTATATCAGGCTCTAATTAGTCTACGGTTGTGTTCAGCCGAATGACCTCTGCCTGGAACACTCACAATGAGGTTCTGAGTTATTGCAACATAGGAGCGTTTCACTGATTTCCAGGCTCCTTAGGAAGAATTCCAGAAGCTTGCTGCCAGTAGTCCTCCGGGTGTTCTGGGGGAAAATCTCCTTGTAAATACTCCGTGGTTTCTTCTACCCCCGTGAGGTTTGACAAGGGTACAGAGTTTGCATTGCTGCACAATTGCACCTGCAAAGCTCTGCTGCAGTGCTACACATTCAGGCATGGCAGCCAGACAGGCTTGTCCCGCTAGGACACTGCCAGCTGACTGGGTATATCTGCTTCCCGTTCATCTCAGCTCAGTGCTACTGATTCCAGCTTTGATGGCTACACTCTACTCAACATGAGGAGTAAGATGCACCTCCACTTATGGCACTCTGTGAAAGTTTGGAGAACCAGACCTCAGTTGTTTGGCACGCGATGACTATCCATCCATGCCTATGGACGGAACTGTCTATATCAGGCTCTAATTAGTCCAAGGTTGTGTTCAGCCGAATGACCTCCACCGGGAACACTGAGAATGAGTTTCGGAGTTATTGCAACATAGGAGCATTTCACTGCTTTCCAGGCTTCTTAGGAAGAATTCCAGAATCTTGCTGCTCACAGGCCTCTGGTTGTTACTGTTGAACATCTCCTTGAAAATCCTCCGTGGTTCATTCTAACCCTGTGAAGTTTGGCAAGGGTACGCAGTTTGAATTGCTGCACAATTGCACCTGCAGAGCTCGGCCCTGGTTGCAAATATTCAGGCGTGTCAGCCAGATAGGCTTGTACCCATAGGACAAAGCCAGCTGACTGGGTATATCTGTTTCTGTTTCTTCTCACCTGAGTGTTACTAATTCCAGCTTTGACAGCTACACTCTATTCAACCTGAGGAGTAAGTTCAACCTCTACATACGGCACTCTGTGAAAGTTTGGAGAACCAGACCTCAGTTGTTTGGCATGTGACCACTGTCCATCCAGGCCTATGGACGGCACTGGCTATATGAGGCTCTAATTAGTCCACGGTTGTGTTCAGCCCAATGACCTCTGCCGGGAACACTGTGAATGAGGTTCTGAGTTGTTGCAACATAGCAGCGTTTCACTTCTATCCAGGCTTCGTAGGAAGAATTCCAGAATCTTTCTGCCAGCAGGCCAGGGTGCCAAGTATGAACATCTCCTTTTAAATCCTCCGTGGTTTTTCTACCTCCGTGAAGTTTGGCAGGGATATGCAATTTGCATTGCTGCACAATTGTGCCTGCAGAGCTCTGCCGTGGTTGCAAACATTCAGGCGTGGCAGCCAGAAAGGCTCGTTCCCGTAGGACATAGCCAGCTGTATGAGTATATCTGCTTCCCGTTCTTCTCACCTGAGTGCTACTGATTCCAGCTTTGATGGCTACACTCTACTCAACCTGAGGAGTATGTTGAAACTTTATTTAAGGCACACTGTGAAAATTTGGAGAACCAGAACTCAGTTGTTTGGCACATGACCAATGTCCATCCTGGCCTATGTTCGGCACTGGATCTATCAGGCTGTAATTAGTACAAGGTTGTGTTCAGCCGAATGACCTCTGCCGGGACCACTCAGAATGAGGTTCTGAGTTATTGCAACATAGGAGCGTTTCACTGCTTTCCAGGCTTCTTAGGAAGAATTTCAGAATCTTGCTTCTGGCAGGCCTCAGGGATTTTTTCTACCCCCGTGAAGTTTGGCAAGCGTACGCAGTTTGCACTGCTGCACAATTGCGCCTGCAGAGCTCTTCCACGGTTGCAAAAATTGAGGAGTCCCAGCCAGATAGGCTTGTCACAGTAGGACAATGCCGGCTGAATGGGTATATCTGCTTCCCGTTCTTCTCACCTGAGTGCTACTGAATCCAGTTTTGACAGACACACTCTACTCAACCTGAGGAGTAAGGTGAACCTCTACTTATGGCATTGTGTGAACGTTTGGAGAACCAGACCTCAGTTGGTTGGAAGGCAAAAATTTTCCATCCAGGCCTTTGGACAGCACTGGCAATATCAGGCTCTAATTAGTCCATGGTTTTGTTCAGCCGAATGACCTCTGCCAGGAACACTCAGAATGAAATTCTGAGTTACTGCAACATAGGAGCGCTTCACTGCTTGCCAGGATTCTTAGGAATAATTCCAGAACGTTGCTGCAGGCAGTCCTCCGGATGTCCTGGGTGAACATCTTGTATCTCCTCTGTGGTTTCTTCTAACCAGGTAAAGTTTGGCAAGGGTACAGTTTGCATTGCTGCAAAATTGTGCTTGCAGAGCTCTGCCCCAGTTGCAAACATTCAGGTGTGGCATCCAGATAAGCTTGTCCCCATAGGACATTGCCAGCTGACTGGGTATATCTGCTTCCCGTTCTTCTCACCTGAGTGCTACTGATTCCAGCTTTGACGGCTACACTCTACTCAACCTGAGGCGTAAGTTGAACCTCCACTTATGCCACTCTGTGAAAGTTTGGAGAACCAAACCTCAGTTGTTTGGCACGCAATGACTATCCATCCAGGCCTATGGACCGAACTGAGTATATCAGGCTCTAATTAGTCCACGATTGTGTTCAGCCAAATGACCTCTGCCGGGACAACTCAGAATGAGTTTCTGACTTATTGCAACATAGGAGCATTTCACTGCTTGCCAGGATTCTTAGGAAGAATTACAGAATCTTGATGCAGGCAGTGCTCCGGGTGTCCCGGGTGAACATCTCCTTGTATCTCCTCCGTGGTTTCTTCTACCCCAGTGAAATTTGGCAATGGTACAGAGTTTGCATTGCTGCACAATTGTGCCTGCAGAGCTCTGCCCCATTTGCAAACATTCAGGCGTGGCAGCCAGATAGGCTTGTCCCGCTAGGACACTGCCAGCTGACTGGGTATATCTGCTTCCCGTTCTTTTCACCTGAGTGCTACTGATTCCAGCTTTGACGGCTACACTCTACTCAACCTGAGGCGTAAGTTGAAACTCCACTTATGCCACTCTGTAAATGTTTGGAGAACCAAACCTCAGTTTTTTGGCACGTGATGACTATCCATCCAGGCCTATGGAAGTCACTGGCAATATCATGCTCTAATTAGTTCACTGTTGTTTTCAGCTGAATAACCTTTGCCAGGAACACTCAGAATGAGGTTCTGAGTTATTGCAACATAGGTGCGTTTCACTGCTTTCCAGGCTTCTTAGGAATAATTCCAGAATCTTGCAACCTACAGGCCTCCGGGTGTTCCTGGTGAAAAATTCCTTAATCCTCCGTGGTTTCTTCTACCCACGTAAAGATTGGCAAGTGTACTAATTTTGCATTGTTGCACAATTAAGCCTACAGAACTCTGCCACGGTTGCAAATATTCAGACGTGGCAGCCAGATAGGATTGTCCCTGTAGGACACTGCCAGGTGACTGGGTATATCTGATCCCCGTTTTTCTCACCTGAGTGCTACTGTTTCCAGATTTGACGACTACACTCTACTCAACCTGAGGAGTAAGTGGACCCTCTATTTATGGCACTTTGTCAAAGTTTGGAGAACCAGTCCTCAGTTGTTTGGCACGTGACCACTGTCAATCTAGGCCTATGGTAGGCACTGGGTATATCAGGCTCTAATTAGTCCTCGGTTGTGTTCAGCCGAATGACCTCTTCCAGGAACCCTCAGCATGAGGTTCTCAGTTATTGCAACATAGGAGCGTTTCACTGCTTTCCAGGCTTCTTAGGAAGAATTGCAGAATCTTGCTGCCAGCAGGCCTCTGGTTGTCCCGGGTGAAAATCTCCTTGTAACTCCTCCGTGATTTCTTCTACCCCCGTGAAGTTTGGCAAGTGTATGCAGTTTGCATTGCTGTACAATTGCGCCTGCCAAGCTCTGCCGTGGTTGCAAACATTCAGGCGTGGCAGCCAGATAGGCTTGTCCCAGTAATACACTGCCAGCTGACTGGGTATATCGGCTTCCCGTTCTTCTGTCGTGAATGCTACTGAATCCAGCTTTGACAGCTACACTCTACTAAACCTGAGGTGCAAGTTGAAAATCTAATTATGGCACTCTGTGAAAGTTTGAAGAACTAGACCTCAGTTGTTTGGCACGCGACCACTCTCCATGCAGGCCTATGGACGGCACTGGCTATATCAAGCTCTAATTAGTCCATGGTTGTTTTCAGACCAATGACCTCTGCCAGAAACACTCAGAATGAGGTTCTGAGTTATTGCAACATAGGAGCGTTTCAATACTTTCCAAGCTTCTTAGGAAGGATTCCAGAATATTTCTGCCGGCAAGCCCCTGGGTGTCCCGGGTGAACGTCTCCTTGTAACTCCTCCGTGGTTTCTTCTACCCCTGTGAAGTTTGCAAGGGTAAGCAGTTTGCATTGCGGCACAATTGAACCTGCAGAGCTCTGACGCGGTTACAAAGATTCAGGCGTGGCAGCCAGATAGGCTTTTTCCCCGTAGGACATTGGCAGCTGACTGGGTACATCTGCTTCCCGTTCTTCTCACCTGAGTGCTACTGATTTCAGCTTTGACGGCTACACTCTACACAACCTGAGGAGTAAGTTGACCCTTTACTTATGGCACTCTGTGAAAGTTTGGAAAACCAGACCTCAGTTGATTGGCAAGTGACCATTGTCCATCCAGGCCTATGGTCGGCACTGGCTATGTCAGGCTCTAGTTACTCCACGGTTGTGTTCAGCCGAATGAACTCTGCCGGGAACACTCAGATTGAAATTCTGAATTCTTGCAACATAGGAGCGTTTCACTGCTTTCCAGGCTTATTAGAAAGAATTCCACAATCTTGCTGCCGGCAGGCCTACGGGGTGTGCCGGGTGAACATCTCCTTGTAACTCCTCCATGGTTTTTCTACCCCCGTGAATTTTACCAAGGGTACTTAGTTTGCATTGCTGCACAATTGCGACTGCAGAACTCTGAAGCAGTTGCAAATATTCAGGCATGGCAGCCAGATAGGCTTTTCCCCATAGGACACTGCCCGCTGACTGGCTATATCTGCTTCCCGTTCTTCTAACGTGAGTGCTACTGATTCCAGCTTTGACGGATACACTCTACTCAACCTGAGGAGTAAGTTGAACCTCTACTTATGGCACTCTGTGAAAATCTGGAGAACCAGACCTCAGTTGTTTGGCACGTGACCTCTGTCCATCCGGGCCTATGGAGTGCACTGGTTATATCAGGCTCTAATTAGTCCACGGTTGTGTTCAGCCGAAAGAACTCTGCTGGCAACACAAAGAATGAGGTTCTGACTTACTGCAACACAGGATCGTTTCACTGCTTTCCAGGCTTCTTAGGAAGAATTCCAGAAACTTGCTGCCGACAGGCCTCCAGGTTTCCCGGGTGGACATCTCCTTGTAACTCCTCAGTGGTTTCTTCTACCCCCGTAAAGTTTGGCAAGGCTAAGCAGTTTGCACTGCTGCACAATTGCGCCTGCAGTGCTCTGCCGCGGTTGCAAACATTCAGGCGAGGCAGCCAGGTAGGCTTGTCCCGAAGGACATTGCCAGCTGACTGGGTATATAGGCATCCTGTTCCTCTCACCTGAGTGATACTGATTCCAGCTTTGAAACCTACAGGCTAATCAACCTGAGGAGTAAGTTGAACCTCCACTTATGGCACTCTCTGAAAGTTTGGAGAACCAGACCTCAGTTGTTTGGCAAGGGACCAGTGTCCATCCAGGCCTATGGAATGGCACTAGCTATATCAGTCTCCAATTAGTATACAGTTGTGTTAAGCCGAATGACCTCTGCCGGGAACACTCAGAATGAGATTCTCAGTTATTGTTATGGCAACATAGGAGTGTTTCACTGCTTTCCAGAATTCGTAGCAAGAATTCCAGAATTTTGCTGCCAGTATGCCTCCAGGTTTCCTGGTTGAACATCTCCTAGTAAATCTTCCGTGGTTACTTCTACCGCCCTCAAGTATGGCAAGGGTATGCAATTTGCATTGCTGCACAATTGCGCCTGCAGAGCTTTGCAGTGGATGCAAATATTCAGGCGTGGCAGCCAGATAGGCTTGTCCCCGTAGGACACTGCAAGCTGACTCGGTATATCTGCTTCCCGTCCGTCTCACGTGAGTGCTCCTGATTCCCGCTTTAACCCCTACACTCTACTCAACCTGAGCAGTCAGTTGAAACTCTACTTATAACACTCTGTGATAGTTTGAAGAACCAGACGTCATTTATTTGGCACACGACCACTGTCCATCCAGGTCTATGGATGGCACTGGCTATATCAGGCTCTATTTAGTCCATGGTAGTTATCAGCCAAATGACATCTCCCAGGAACACTCAGAATGATGTTCTGAGTTATTGCAACATAGGAGGGTTTCACTGCTTTCCAGGCTTCTTAGGAAGATTTCCAGAATCTTGTTGTGGGCAGGCCTCCGGGTATCCCAAGTGAACATGTCCTTGTAACTCTTCCGTGGTTCCTTCTACACACGTGAACTTTGGCAAGCGTACACAGTTTGAATTGCTGCACAATTGCGCCTGCAGAGCTCTGCCAAAGTTGCCAAAATTAATGCATGATAGCCAGATAGGCTTGTCCCCATAGGACACTGCCAGCTGACTGGGTATATCTGCTTCCCGTTCTTCTGACCTAAGTGCTACTGATCCCAACTTTGACGGTTACATTCTACTCAAAATGAGGAGTAAGTTGAACCTCTACTTATGGCACTCTGTGAACGTTTGGAGAACCAGACCTCAGTTGGTTTGCGTGGGACCACTGTCCATCCAGACCTATGGACTGCACTGGTTATATCAGGCTCTAATTAGTCCATGGTTGTGTTCAGCCAAATGACCTCTGCTAGAAACACCAAGAATGAGGTTCTGAGTTCTTGCAACATAGGTGCATTTCACTGCTTTCCAGGCTTTGTAGGAAGAATTCCACAATCTTTCTGCCTGCAGTCCTCCGGGTGTCCCGGGTGAACCTCTCCTTGTAACTCCTCCTTGGTTTCTTCTTCTCCCGTGAAATTTGGCAAGGGTACGAAGTTTGCATTGCTGCAAAATTGTGCCTGCAGAACTCTGCCGTGGTTGCAAACATACAGGCGTGGCAGCCAGATTGGCTTGTCCCAGTAATACACTGCCAGCTGACTGGGTCTATCAGCTTCCTGTTCTTCTGTCCCGAGTGCTACTGAATCCAGGTTTGACAGCTACACTCTACTCAACCTGAGATGCAAGTTGAAAATCTACTTATGGCACTCTGTAAAAGTTTGGAGAACCAGAACTCAGTTTTTTGGCACGTGACCACTGTCCATCCAGGCCTATGGACGGCACTGGATATATCAGGCTCCAATTAGTCCATGGTTGTGTTCAGCCTAATAACCTTTGCCGGGAACACTCAATATGAGCTTCTGAGTTATTGCAACATAGGAGCGTTTCACTGCTTTCCAGGCTTCTTAGGAAGAATTCCAGAATCTTGCCGTGGGAAAGCCTCTGATTATCCTGCGTGAACATCTCCTTGTACATCTTCCGTGGTTCCTTCTACACCCGTGAAGATTGGCAAGCATACACAGTTTGAATTGCTGCACAATTGCGCCTGCAGAGCTCTCCACGGTTGCTAACAATCAGACGTGGCAGCCAGATAGGCTTGTCCCAGTTGGATACTGCCAGCTGACTGGGTATGTCTGCTTCCTGTTCTTCTCACCTGAGTGCTACTGATTCCAGCTTTGACGTCTACACTGTACTCAACCTGAGGAGTAACTTTAACCTCTACTTATGGCACTCTACGAAAGTTAGGAGGACCAGACCTCAATTGGTTTGCATGGGACAACTGTCCATCCAGGTCTATGGAATGCACTGGTTATATCAGGCTCTAATTAGTCAACGGTTGTGTTCAGCCGAATGACCTCTGCCAGGATCACTCAGAATGAGGTTCTGAGTTATTGCAACATAGGAGCGTTTCACTGCTTTCCAGGCTTCTTAGGAAGAATTCCAGAAACTTGCTGCCAGCAGGCCTCCGGGTGTCCGGGTGAACATGTCCTTGTAACTCCTCCGTGGTTTCTTCTACCCCCGTGAAATTTGGCAAGGGAACACAGTTTGCATTGCTGAACAATTGCACCTGCAGAGCTCTGCAGCGGTTGAAAACATTCAGGTTTGGCAGCCAGATAGGCTTGTCCCCGTAGGATACTGTCAGCCGACTGAGTATATCTGCTTCCCGTTCTTCTCACCTGACTTCTACTGATTTCAGCTTTTTCGGCTGTACTCTACTCACCTGAGGAGTAAGTTGAACCTCTACTTATGGCACTCTGCGAAAGTTAGGAGGACCAGACCTCAGTTGTGTGGCACCTGACCACTGTCCATCCAGGCCTTTTAATGGCACTGGATATATCAGGCTCTAATTAGTACACTGTTATGTTCAGCCGAATGACCTCTTTCGGGAACATTCAGAATGAGGTTCTGAGTTACTGCAACATAGGACCGTTTACTGCTTTCCACGCTTCTTAGGAAGAATTCCAGAATCTTGGTGCCGGAAAGACTCCGGTTGTCCCGGGTGAACATTGCCTTGTAAATCCTCGGTGGTTTCTTCTACCCCCGTGAATTTTGGCAAGGATACACAGTTTGCATTGCTGCCCAATTGTGCTTGCAGAGCTCTGCCGCGGTTGCAAATATTCAGGCATGGCAGCCAGATAGGCTTGTCCCCGTAGGACACTGCCAGCTGACTGCATATATCTACTTCCCTTTCTTTTCACCTGTGTGCTACTGATTCCAGCTTTGACGGCTACCCTCTACTCAACCTGAGGAGTAAGTTTAACCTCTACTTATGACCCTCTTTGAAAGTTTGGAGAACCAGACCTCAGTTTTTTGGCAGGCGACAATTTTACATCCAGGCCTTCGGACAACTCTGGCTATATCACGCTGTAATTAGTCCATGGTTGTTTTCAGCCGAATTATTTCTGCCAGGAACACTCAGAATGAGGTTCTGAGTTATTGCAACAAAGGGAAGTTTCACTGCTTTCCAGGCTTCTTAGGAAGAATTCCAGAAACTTGCTGCCGGCATGACTCCATGTTTTCCTGGTGAACAACTACTTGTAAATCGTCCGTGGTTTCTTCTACCGCCGAGAAGTTTGGCAAGGGTACGCAGTTTGCATTGCTGCACAATTGCGCCTGCAGAGCTCTGCTCCGGTTGCAAACATTCAGGCGTGGCAGCCAGATAAGCTTGTCCCCCTAGGACACTGCCAGCTGACTGGGTATATCTGCTTCCGATTCTTCTCACCTGAGTGCTACTGATTCCAGCTTTAACGGCTACGCTCTACTCAACCTGAGGATTAAGTTCAACCTTTAATCATGGCACTCTGTAAAAGTTTGAAGAACCAGAGCTCAGTTGTTTGGTACGCGACCACTGTCCATCCAGGCCTATGGACAGCAATGGCTATATCAGGCTCTAAGTAGTCCACGGTTGCATTCAGCCTAATGACATCTGCCCGGAACACTCAGAATGAGGTTCTGAGTTATTGCAACATAGAGCGTTTCACTGCTTTCCAGGCTTCATTTTTTTTTGGCTGGGGGGGGGGTCCGGTCTTGAGGTCTGAACTCTGGATTTTGGTGCTATCCCTCAACTCTTCAGCTCAAGGCTAGTGCTCTGCTACTTGAGCCACAGCACCAGTTCCGCATTTTTTTGTTTTTGCTACTGTGGTGATTTGGTACCAAACCCAGGGCCTCTTGCATGCAAGGCAAGCACTCTACCACTGAGCCACCATTCCAGCCCCCTTGCCAGGCTTCTTTGGAAGAATTCCAGAACTGTGATGCCGGCAGGCCTCCTGGTATCCTGGGTGAACATCTCCTTGTAAATCCTCCCTGGTTTCTTCTACCCACGTGAATATTGGCATCGGTACGCAGTTTGCATTGCTGCACAATTGGGACTGCAGTGCTCTGCCACAGTTGCAAACATTCAAGTGTGGCAGCCAGATAGGCATTTCCCCATAGGACACTGCCAGCTGACTCGGTATATCTGCTTCCCGTTCTTCTCACCTGAGTGCTCCTGGTTCCCGCTTTGACCCCTACACTCTACTCAACCTGAGGAGTCAGTTGAAACTCTACTTATAGCACTCTGAAATAGTTTGAATAGCCAGACCTCATTTATTTGGAACGCGACCACTGTCCATCCAGGCCTATGGATGCCACTGGCTATATCAGACTCTAATTCGTCCATGGTAGTTTTCACCCGAATGACCTCTCCCAGGAACACTCAGAATGAGGTTCTGAGTTAGTGCAACATAGGAGCGTTTCACTGTTTTCCAGGATTTTTAGGAAGAATTCCAGAATCTTGCTGCCAGCAGTCCTCAGTGTGTCCCATGTGAATATCCTCTTGTAAATCTTCCGTGATTTCTTGTACACCCGTGAATTTTGGCAAGGGTACACAGTTTGCATTGCTGCCCAATTGCGCCTGCAGAGCTCTGCCGCGGTTGCAAATATTCAGGCATGGCAGCCAGGTAGGCTTGTCCCCGTAGGACATTGCCAGCTGACTGGGTATATCTGCTTCCATTTCTTCTCACGTGAGTGCTACGGATTCCACCTTTGATGGCTACAATCTACTCAACCTGAGAAGTAATTTGAACGTCTACTTATGGCACTCTGAATGTTTGGAGAACCAGACATCAGTTGTTTGGCAGGCGACCACTGTCCACCCAAGCCTAAAGGCAGCACTAGCTATATCAGGCTCTAAATATTCCACGGTTGTGTTCACCCGGATGACCTCTGCCGGGAACACTCAGAATGGGGTTCTGCGTTATTGAAACATAGGTGCGTTTCACTGCTTTCCAGGCTTCTTAGGAAGAATTCCAGAATCTTATTGCCGGCAGGCCTCCGGGTGTCCCGGGTGAACATCTCCTTGTAACTCCTCCGTGTTTTCTTATACCCCGTGATGTTTGACAAGGGTACGCAGTGTGCATGGTTGCACAATTGCGCCTGCAGAGCTCTGCTGCAATTGCAAACATTCAGGCGTGGCAGCCAGATAGGCTTCTCCCGGTAGGACACTCACAGCTGACTGGGTCTATCGGCTTCCCGTTCTTCTCACCTGAGTGCTACTGATGCCAGCTTTGAGGGCTACAATCTACTCATCCTGAAGAGTAAGTTGAACCTGTACTTATGGCACTCTGTGAAAGTTTGGAGAACTAGACCTCAGTTGTTTGGCACCGACCACTGTCCATCCAGGCCTATGGAATGCACTGGTTATATCAGGCTTTAACTTGTCCTCGGTTGTGTTCAGGAAATGACCTTTGCCGGGAACACTCCGAATGTGGTTCTGAGTTATTGCAACATAGGAGCATTTCACTGCTTTCCAGGCTTCTTAGGAAGATTTCCAGAATCTTGCTGCAGACAGGCCTCCAGGTATCCCAGGTGAACATCTCCTGTAACTCTTCCATGGTTCCTTCTACACACATGAACTTGGGCAAGCGTACACAGTTTGAATTGCTGCACAATTGCGCCGGCAGAGCTCTGCCGCAGTTGCCAACATTAATGAGTGACAGCCAGATAGGCTTGTCCCCATTGGACACTGCCAGCTACTGGGTATATCTGCTTCCCGTTCTCCCCTGAGTGCTACTGATTCCAGCTTTTTTACAGCTAAACTCTACTCAACCTGAGGAGTAAGTTGAACCTCTACTTATGACACAGTGTGAAATTTTGGAGAACCAGACCTAAGTTGGTATGCACGGGACCACTGTCCATCCAGGCCTATGGACTGCTCTTGTTATATCAGGCGCTAATTAGTCCACGGTTGTATTTAGACGAATGACCTCTGCCAGGAACACTCAGAATGAGGTTCTGAGTTATTGCAACATAGGAGCGTTTCACTGCTTTCCAGGCTTCTTAGAAAGAATTGCAGAATCGTGCTGCCGGCTGTCCTCCGGGTGTCCCGGGTGAACATGTCCTAGTATCTCCTCTGTTTTTTCTTCTACCCCCGTGAAGGTTGGCAAGGGTACACAGTTTGCATTGCTGCACAATTGCAACTTCAGACCTCTGCCGCGGTTGCAACCATTCAGGTGTGGCACCCAGATAGGCTTGTCCCCTTAGGATACTGGCAGCGGACTGAGTATATCTTCTTCCCGTTCTTCTCACCTGAGTGCTACTGATTCCAGCTTTGACGGCTACACTCCACTCAACCTGAGGAGTAAATTCAACCTCTACTTATGACACTCTGTGAAAGTTTGGAGAACCAGACCTCAGTTGGTTTGCGCGGGACCATTCTCCATCCAGACCTATGGACTGCACTGGTTATATCAGGCTCTAATTAGTCCATGGTTGTGTTCAGCCGAATGACCTCTGCCAAGAACACTCAGAATGAGGTTCTGAGTTATTGTAACATAGGACCGTTTCACTGCTTTCCAGGCTTCTTAGGAAGAATTCCAGAAACTTGCTGCTAGCAGGCCTCCGGGTGTCCCGGGTGAACATGTCCTTGTAATTCCTCCGTGGTTTCTTCTACCGCCGTGAAGTTTGGCAAGGGTACACAGTTTGCATTGCTGCACAATTGAACCTGCAGAGCTCTGCCGCGGTTGCAAACATTCATGTGTTGCTGCCAGGTAGGTTTGTCCCCGTAGGATACTGCCAGCGGAATGAGTATATCTGCTTCCCTTTCTTCTCACCCGACATGTACTGATTCCAGCTTTGAAGGCTACAATCTACTCAACCTGAGGAGTAAGTTGAACCTCTACTTATGGCACTCTGCGAAAGTTAGGAGGACCAGTCCTCAGTTGTGTGTCACGTGAACACTGTCCATCCAGGCCTTTTAATGGCACTGGAAATATCAGGGTCTAATTAGTCCATGGTTATGTTCAGCCGAATGACCTCTTTCGGGAACATTCAGAATGAGGTTCTGAGTTACTGCAACATAGGAGCGTTTACTGCTTTCCAAGCTTCTTAGGAACCATTCTAGAATCTTGCTGCTGGAAGGTGTCCGGTTGTACCGGGTGAATATCGCCTTGTAAATCCTCGCTGGTTTCTTCTACCCCCGTGATGTTTGGCAAGGGTACGCAGTTTGCATTGCTTCCCAATTGCGCTTGCAGAGCTCTGCTGCGGTTGCAAATATTCAGGCGTGGAAGCCAGATAGGCTTGTCCCCATAGGACACTGCCAGCTGACTGCATATATCTACTTCCCGTTCTTTTCACCTGAGTGCTACTGATTCCAGCTTTTTTTTTTCCTTGGGTCCATTTGTGGGGCCTGAACTAGGGCCCTGAGCGCTCTCCCTCAGCTCTTCACCTCAAGGCTAGTACTCTACCACTTGAGCCACAGCACCACTTCTGGCTTTTTCCTTTTGCTTATGTGTTGCTGAGGAATCAAACCCTGGGCCTTGAGCATGAAAGGCAAGCGCCACCTTCCCAGCCCCTGATTCCAGCTTTGACGGCTACCCTCTACTCAACCTGAGGAGTAAGTTTAACCGCTACTTATGACACTCTTCGAAAGTTTGGAGAACCAGACCTCAGTTGTTTGGCAGGCGACAATTGTACATCCAGGCCTTGGGACATCACTGGCTATATCAGGCTCTAATTAGTCCATGGTTGTGTTCAGCCGAATGACATCTGCCGGGAAGACTCAGAATGAGGTTCTGAGTTATTGCAACATAGGAGCTTTACACTGCTTTTCAGGCTTCTTAGGAAGAATTCCAGAATCTTGCTGCCAGCTGGCCTCCGGATGTCCCGGGTGAACGTATCCTTGTTAATCCTTCATGGTTTCTTCTACCCCAGTGAAGTTTGGCAAGGGTACGCAGTTTGCATTGCTTCACAATTGCGAATGCAGAGCTATTCCGCAATTAAAAATATTCAGGTGTGGCAGCCGGGTTGGCTTGTCCCGCTAGGACACTGCCAGCTGACTGGGTATATGTGCTTCCCGTTCTTCTCACCTGAGTGCTACTGATTTCAGCTTTGACGGCTAAACTCTAATCAACCTGAGGAATAAGTTGAACCTCTACTTATGGCACTCTGCGAAAGTTTGGAGGATCAGACCTCAGTTGTTTGGCACACGACCACTGTCCATCCACGCCTATGGACTGCAATGGATATATTAGGCTCTAATTAGTCCATGGTTGTGTTCAGCCGAATGACTTCTGCCGGGAACACTCAGAATGAAATTCTGAGTCAATGCAACATAGGAGCATTTCACTACTTGCCAGGCTTCGTAGGAACAATTCCAGAATCTTGCTGACGGCAGTCCTCCTTGTAAATCCTCCGTGGTTTCTTCTACCTCCATGAAGTTTGGCAAGGGTACACAGTTTGCATTTCTGCAAAATTGCGCCTGGAGAGCTGGGCCGCAGTTGCAAACATTCAGGCGTGGCAGGCAGATAGGCTTGTCCCCATAGGACACTGCCAGCTGACTGGGTACATGTGCTTCCCGTACTGACCTGAGTGCTACTGATTCCAGCTTTGACGGCTACACTCTACTCAACCTGAGGACTAAGATGAAGCTCTACTTATGGCACTCTTTGACAGTTTGGGGAACCAGACCTCAGTTGTTTGGCATGCGAACACTGTCCATCCAGCCTATGGATGGCACTGGCAATATCAGGCTCTAATTAGTCCACGGTTTTTTTCAGCCGAATGACCTCTGCCGGGAATACTCAGAATGAGGTTCTCAGTTATTGCAACATAGGAACGTTTCACTGCTTTCCAGGCTTCTTAGGAAAAATTCCAGAATCTTGCTGCCGGCTGGCCTCCGTGTGTCCCGGGTGAACATCTCCTTGTATCTCCTCCGTGGTTTCTTCTACCCCGGTGAAGTTTGGCAAAGATACAGAGTTTGCATTGCTGCACAATTGTGCCTCCAGAGCTCTTCCCTAGTTGCAAATATTCAGGCGTGGCAGCCAGAAAGGCTTGTCCTCCTAGGACATTGACAGCTGACTGGGTATATCTGCTTCCTGTTCTTCTCACCTGAGTGCTACTGATTCCACCTTTGAAGGCTACACTCTACTCAACCTGAGGCGTAAGTTGAACCTCCACTTATGCCACTCTGTGAAAGTTTGGAGAACCAAACCTCAGTTGTTTGGCACACAGTGACTATCCATCCAGGCCTATGGAGGGAACTGGGTATATCAGGCTCTAATTAGTCTACGGTTTGTTCATCCAAATGACCTCTGCCGGGACAACTCAGAATGAATTTCTGAGATATTGCAAAATAGGAGCGTTTCACTGCTTGCCAGGCTTCTTAGGAAGAATTCCAGAATTTTGCTGCAGGCAGTCCTCCGGCTGTCCCGGGTGAACATCTCCTTGTATCTCCTCCGTGGTTTCTTCTACCCCGGTTAAGTTTGGCAAGGGTACAGAGTTTGCCTTGCTGCACAATTGTGCCTTCAGAGCTCTGCCCCAGTTGCAAACATTCAGGCGTTGCGGCCAGATAGGCTTGTCCCCGTAGGACACTGACAGCTGACTGGGTATATCTGCTTCCCGTTCTTTTCACCTGAGTGCTACTGATTCCAGCTTTGACGGCTGCACTCTACTCAACCTGAGGACTAAATTGAACCTCTACGTATTGCACTCAGTGAAAGTTTCGAGAACCAAACCTCAGTTGTTTGGCATGCGATGACTATCCATCCAGGCCTATGGACGTCACTGGCAATATCATGCTCTCATTAGTTCACTGTTGTTTTTACCCGAATAACTTTTGCAAGGAACACTCAGAATGAGACTCTGAGTTATTGCAACATAGGATTGTTTCTCTGCTGTCCAGGGTTCTTAGGAAGAATTCCAGAATCTTGCTGAGGGCAGGCCTCCGTGTGTCCCTAGTGAACATCTCCTTGTTAATCCTCGGTGGTTTCTTCTACACCCGTGAAGTTTGGCATGGGTACTCAGTTTGTATTGCTGCACAATTGCCCCTGGAGAGTTGTACAGTGGTTGGAAACATTCAGGCGTGTCAGCCAGATAGTCTTGTCCCTGTAGGACACTGCCAGCTGACATGTATATCTGCTTCCCGTTCTTCTCACCTGAGTGCTACTGATTACAGCTTTGATGGCTACACTCTACTCAACCTGAGGAGTAAGTTGAACTTCTACTTATGGCTCTCTGTGAAAGTCTGGAGAACCAGACCTCCGTTGTTTGTCACGTGCCCACGGTAAATCCGGGGGTATGGACTTCACTGTCTATAGCAGGCTCTAATTAGTCCACGGTTGTGTCCAGCGGAATGATCTCTGCCGGGAACATTCAAAATGAGGTTCTGAGTTATTGCAACATAGGAGTGTTTCACTGCTGCCAGGGTTCTTAGGAAGAATTCCAGAATCTTGTTCAGGGCAGGCCTCCGTGTGTCCCGGGTGAACATCTCGTTGTAACTCCTCCGTGGTTTCTTCTACCCCCGTGAAGATTGGCATGGGTATGCAGTTTGCATTGCTCCACAATTGCGCCTGAAGAGCTCTGCCGCGGTTGCAAACATTCTAGCGTGGCAACCAGATAGGCTTGTCCCTGTAGGACACTGCCAGCTTACTGTATATATCTGCTTCCCCTTCTTCTCAACTGAGTGCTACTCATTCCAGCATTGACGGCTACACTCTACTCAACCTGCGGAGTAAGTTGAACCTCTACTTATGGCACTCTGTGAAAGTGTGGAGAACCAGACCTCAGTTGTTTGGCAAGCGACCACTCTCAATCCAGGCTTATGGACGGCACTGGCTATATCAGGCTCTAATTAGTCCACGGTTGTGTTCAGCCGAATGATCTCTGCTGGGAACACTCAATGAGGTTCTGAGTTATTGCAACATAGGAGCGTTTCAGTGCTTTCCAGGCTTCTAAGGAAACATTCCAGAATCTTGCTGCCAGCAGGCCTCCGGATGTCCCCAGTGAACATCTCCTTGTTTATCCTCCGTGGTTTCTTCTACCCCCGTGAAATTTGGCAAGGGTACATAGTTTCCATTGCTGCATAAGTGTGCCTTCACAGCTCTTCCATGGTTGCAAACATTCAGGCGTGGCAGTCAGATAGTTTTGTCCCCGTAGTACACTGCCAGTTGACTGGGTATATCTGCTTCCATTCTTCTCACCAGAGTGCTACTGATTCCAGCTTTGCCGGCTACATTCTACTCAACCTGAGGAGTAAGTTGAACCTCTACTTATGGCACTCTGTGGAAATTTGGCGAACCAGACCTCAGTTGTTTGGCACACCACCAATGTCCTTCCAGACCTATGGACGTAACTGGTAAAATCAGGCTCTATTAGTCCACGTTAGTGTTCAGCCGAATGACCTCTTCCGGGAACAATCAGAATGAGGTTCTGAGTTTTTGAAACATAGTAGTGTTTCACTGTTTTCCAGGCTTTTTAGAAAGAATTCCAGAACCTTGCTCCTGGCAGGCCTCTGGGTGTCCCAGGTGAACATCTCCTTGTAAATCCTCTGTGGTTTCTTCAAACTCCTTGAAGCTTTGCAAGGGTTAGCAGTTTGCATTGCCGCACAATTGCGACTCCAGATCTCTGCCGCGGTTGCCAACATTCAGGCGTGGCAGCCTGATAGGCTTGTCCCCATAGGACACTGACAGCTGACTGGGTATATCTGCTTCCTGTTCTTCTCACCTGCGTTCTACTGATTCCAGCTTTGACGGCTACACACTTCTCAGGCTGAGGTGTAATTTGAACCTCTACTTATATCACTCTGTGAAAGTTTGGAGAACCAGACATCAGTTGTTTGAGCAGCGACCCTTGTCCATCCAGGCCTATGGAAATCATTGGCTATATCAGGCTCTAATTAGTCCACGGTTGTGTTCAGCCGAATGAGCTCTGCCGGGAACACTCAGAAGTAGGTTCAGAGTTACTGCAAAATAGGAGCGTTTCACTGCTTTGCAGCCTTCTTAGGATGAATTCCAGAATCTTGTTGCCGGCAGGCCTCCGGGTGTTCCTGGTCAACATCTCCTTGTAAGTCTTCCTTGGTTTCTTCTACCCCCGTGAAGTTTGGCAAGGGTATTCAATTTGCATTGCTGTACAATTGCTCCTGCAGAGTTCTGCAGTTGTTGGAAAAATTCAGGCGTGTCAGCCAGATATGCTTGTCCCCTTAGGACAATGCCAGCTGACTGGTTATATCTGCTTCCAGTTCTTCTCACCTGAGTTCTACTGATTCCAGCTTTGACTGCTACACTCAACTCAATCTGAGGAGTAAGTTGAACCTCTTCGTATGGCACTCTGTGATAGTCTGGAGAACCAGACCACAGTTGTTTGGCACACAACAATTGTCCATCCAGACCTATGGATGGCACTTGTTTAATCAGGCTCTATTAGTCCCCAGGTTGGGTTCAGCCCAATGACCTCTGCTGGGAAAACTTACAATGAGTTTCTGAGTTATTGCAACTTAGGTGTGTTTCACTGCTTTCCAGGCTTTGTAGGAAAAATTCCCGAATCTTGTTGTCGGAAGGCCTCCGGTTGTTCAGGGTGAACATCTCCTTGTAAATCCTCCGTGGTTTCTTCTAACCCGGTGATGTTTGGCAAGGGTACGCAGTTTGCATTGTTGCATAATTGCTCCTTCAGAGCTCTGCCGCGGTTGCAAACATTCAGGGCTGGAAGCCAGATAGGCTTGACCCCTAGGAAACTGCCAGCTGACTGGTTATATCTGCTTCCCGTTCTTCTCACCTGAGTGCTACTGATTCCAGCTTTCACGCCTACACTCTACTCAACCTGAGGAGTAACTTGAACCACTACTTTTGGTACTCTGTGAAAGTTTGGAGAACAAAACCTCAGTTGTTTGGCACAGGACCACTGTCCCTCGAGACCTATGGATGGCACTGGTTAAATCAGGCAATATTAGTCCAGGGTTGTGTTCAGCCGAATAACCTCTGTCTGGAACACTCAGAATGAGGTTCTGAGTTATTGCAACATAGGAACGTTTCACTGCTTTTCAATCTCCTTAGGAAGAATTCCAGAATCTTGCTGCCTGCTGGCCTCTGGGTATCCCTGGTAAACATCCACTTGTAAATCCTCCGTGTTTTCTTCTACCCAAGTGAAGTTTGGCAAGGATAGGCAGTTTGCATTGCTGCACAATTGCGTCTGCAGAGCTCTGCCATGGTTGCAAACATTGAGGCGTGGCAGCCAGATAGGCTTCTCCCGGTAGGACACTGCCAGCTGACTGGGTATATCTGCTTCCAGATCTTCTCACCTGAGTGCTACTGATTCCAGCTTTGATGGTTACACTCTACTCAACCTGTGGAGTAAGTTGAACCTCTACATATGGCACTCTGTGAAAGTTTGGAGAACCAGAACTCAGTTGTTTGGCACGTGACCACTGTACGTCCATGCCTATGGACGGCACTGGCTATATCAGGCTCTAATTAGTCCACGGTTGTATTCAGCTGAATGACTTCTGCCAGGAACACTCAGAATGAGGTTCTGAGTTATTGCAACATAGGAGCTTTTCACTGTTTTCCAGGTTTCTGAGGAAGAATTCCAGAATCATGCTGCCAGCAGGCCTCCGGTTTTAACTGGTGAACAACTCCTCGTAAATCCTCCATGGTTTCTTCTACCCCCGTGAAGTTTGGCAAAGCTATGCAGTTTGCATTGCTGCACAATTGTGCCTGCAGAGCTCTGCCACAGTTGCAAACAATCAGGCGTGGCAGCCAGATAGGCTTTTTCGCGTAGGACACTGCCAGCGGACTGTGTATAAGTGCTTCCCGTTCTTCTCACCTGAGTGCTACTGATTCAAGCTTTGACAGCTACACTCTACTCAACCTGAGGAGTAAGTTGAACCTCTACTTATGGCACTCTGTGGAAATTTGGCGAACCAGACCTCAGTTGTTTGGCACCCGACCACTCTAAATCCAGGCCTATGGACGGCACTGACTATATCAGGCTCTAATTAGTGCACGGTTGTGTTCAGCCGAATGACCTCTGCCGGGAACACTGAGAATGAGGTTCTGAGTTATTGCAACTTAGAAGGGTTTCACTGCTTTCCAGGCTTCGTGGGAAGAATTTGAGAATCTTGATTCCGGCAGGCCTACGGTTTTCCTGCTTTAATATCTCCTTGTGACTCCTCCGTGGTTTCTTCTAACCCCGTGAATTTTGGCAAGAGTTCGCAGTTTGAATTGCTTCCCAATTGCGACTGCAGATTTCTGCTGCGGTTGCAAAATTTTAGGCGTGGTAGCCATGTAGGCTTGACCCCCTAGGACACTGCCAGCTGACTGGGTATATCTGCTTCCCGTTCTTCTCACCTGAGTGCTACTGATTCCAGCTTTGATGGCTACACTCTACTCATCCTGAGGAGTAAGTTGAACCTCTACTTATGGCACTTGGTGAAAGTTTGGCGCACGAGACCTCAGTTGTTTCTCAAACGACTACTGTCCATCCAAGCCTATGGACAGCACTGGCTATATCAGGCTTTCAATAGTCCATGGTTGTGTTCCCTCGGATGACCTCTGCCGGGAAAACTCAGAATGAGGTTCTGAGTTATTGCAACATAGGAGCGTTTCAATGCTTTCCAGGCTTCTTAGGAAGAATTCCAGAATCTTGCGGCCGGCTGGCCTCTGGGTGTCCCGGGTGAACATATCCTTGTAACTCCTCCATGGTTCCTTCTACCCCTGTGATGTTTGGCAAGGGTACGCAGTTTGCATTGCTTTACAATTGCTAATGCAGAGCTATGCCGCGGTTAAAAACGTTCAGGCGTGGCAGCCGGGTTGGCTTGTCCCCCTAGGACACTGCCAACTGACTGGGTATATATGCTTCCCGTTCTTCTCACCTGAGTGCTGCTGATTTCAGCTTTGATGGCTACACTCTACTCAACCTGAGGTGTAAGTTGAACCTCTTCTTATGGCACTCTGCGAAAGTTTGGAGGAACAGACCTCAGTTGTTTGGCACACGACCACTGTCCATCCAGGCCTATGGACAGCACTGGATATATCAGGCTCTAATCAGTCCACGGTTGTGTTCAGCCTAATGACCTCTGCCGGGAACACTCAGAGTGAGGTTCTGAGTTAATGCAACATAGGAGCGTTTCACTCCTTGCCAGGCTTCTTAGGAAGAATTTCAGAATCTTGCTGCAGGCAGTCCTCTGGGTGTCCGGGGTAAACATCTCCTTGTATCTCCTCCGTGGTTTCTTCTACCCCGGTGAAGTTTGGCAAGGGTAGAGAGTTTGCATTGCTGCACAATTGTGCCTGCAGAGCTCTGCCCCAGTTGCAAACATTCAGGCGTGGCAGCCAGATAGGCTTATCCCTGTAGGACACCGCCAGCTGACTGCGTATATCTGCTTCCCGTTCTTTTCACCTGAATGCTACTGATTTCAGCTTTGACGGCTACCCTCTACTCAACCTGAGGAGTAAGTTGAACCTCTACTAATGGCACTCTGTGAAAGTTTGGAGAACCAAACCTCAGTTGGTTGGCACGAGATGACTATCCATCCAGGCCTATGAACGGCACTGACAATATCATGCTCTAATTAGTTCACGGTTGTTTTCAGCAGAATAACCTTTGCCAGGAATTCTCAGAATGAGGTTCTGAGTTATTGCAACATAGGATTGTTTCACTGCTGTCCAGGGTTCTTAGAAAGAATTCCAGAATCTTGTTTTTGGCAGGCCTCCGGGTGTCCCGGTTGAATGTCTCCTTGTAAATCCTCCTTGGTTTCTTCTAACCCCCTGAAGTTTGGCAAGGGTACAGAGTTTGCATTGCTGCACAATTGTGCCTGCAGAGCTCTGCCCCAGTTGCAAACACTCAGGCGTGGCAGCCAGATAGGCTTGTCCCCATGGGACAAAGCCAGCTGACTGCGTTTATTTGCTTCCCCTTCTTCTCACCTGAGGGCTACTGATTCCAGCTTTGATGGCTACACTCTACTCAACCTGAGGAGTAAGTCCGCTGTGTCCCCTGCTGTGTCCTCTGTTATGTCCTGCTGAGTCCAGCTTTGTCCCCCGTTGTGTCCCCAGCTCTGTCCCCGCTATGTCCCGCTGTGTCTCCCGCTGTGTCCCCCACTGTGTTCCCGCTGTTTCCACTGCTGTGTCCCCGCTGTGTTCCGGCTGTGTCCCACTGTGTCCCGCTGTGTCTCCTGCTGTGTCCCGCTGTGTCCCGCTGCGTCCCCTGCTCTGTCCCCCGCTGTGTCCCGCTGTGTCCCCCGCTGTCTCCCCGCTGTGTCACGCTGTGTCCCCGCTGTGTCCTGTGCTGTGTCCCACTCTGTTCCCTGCTGTGTCCTGCTGTGTCCTGCTGTGTCCAGCTGTGTCCTGCTGTGTCCCCGCTGTTTCCCACTGTGTTCCCCGCTGTGTAGAGCTGTGTCCCCGCTGTGTCCCGCTGTGTCCGGGTGTGTCGTGGCTGTGTCCCTGCTGTGTCCCGCTGTGTACCGCGCTGTGTCCAGCTGTGTCCCCGCTGTGTCCCTCTGTGTCCCCCACTGTGTACCCATCTGTGTCCCGCTGTGTCCACCGCTATGTCCCCGCTGTGTCCCCGTTTTGTCCCGCTGTGTCCCCCACTGTGTCCCGCTGTGTCCCTGCTGTGTCCCCCGTTGTGTGCCCTGCTGTGTCCTGCTGTGTCCCCCGCTGTTTCCCGCTGTTTATCCTGCTGTGTCCCGCTGTGTCCCCGCTGTTTCCCTCTGGGTCCCCCGCTGTGTCCCTCTGTGTCCCCCGCTGTGTCCCCCGATGTGTCCCGCTGTGTCCCCCGCTGTCCCCCGCTGTGTCCCGCTGTTTCCCCGGCTATGTCCCATTGTCTGACCCGCTGTGTACTCCGCTGTGTCCCACTGTGTTTCGCTGTGTCCCTTGCTGTGTCCCAGCTGTGTCCCTGCTGTGTCCCGCTGTGTCCCGCATTGTCCTCTGCTGTGTACTGATGTGTCCCGCTGTGTCCTCTGCTGTGTCCTCTGCTGTGTCCCCTCTGTGTCCCCCGCTGTCTCCTCCGCTGTTTCCCGCTGTGTCCCCCCCTGTGTCCTGCTGTGTCCCGCTGTGTCCCACTGTGTCCCCTGCTGTGTCCCCACTGTGCCCCGCTGTGTCCCTCTGTGTCCCGCTGTGTCCCGCTGTGTACCCCACTGTGTGCCCCTCTGTGTCCCGCTGTGTCCTCCGCTGTGTCCCACTGTGTCCCGCTGTGTCCCCGCTGTGTCCCCTGCTGTGTCCCGCTGTGTCCCGCTGTGTCCTGCTGTGTCCCCAGCTTGTTCTCAGCTGTGTCCCGCTGTGACCCCTGCTGTGTCCCCCTCTGTGTCCCGCTGTGTCCTCTGCTGTGTCCCACCGTGTCCCGCTGTTTCCCCTGCTGTTTCCCCTCTGTGTCCCCGCTGTGTCCCCCTGTGTCCCGCTGTGTCTCACTGTGTCCCGCTGTGTCCCGCTGTGTCCCACTGTGTCCCCCTCTGTGTCCCACTCTGTGTCCCCGCTGTGTTGCTGCTGTCCCCTGCTGTGTCCCTGCTGTGTCCCGCTGTGTCCCGCTGTGTCACGCTGTGTGCTCTGCTGTGTCCCCGCTGTGTCCCCGCTGTGTCCCGCTGTGTCCCGGTGTGTCGCCCGCTGTTTCCTCTGCTGTGTCCCACTGTGTCCCCCGCTGTGTCCCCCGCTGTGTCCCAATGTGTCCTCAGCTTTGTCCACCGCTGGGTCCAACGCTGTGTCCCACTGTGTCCCCGCTGTGTCCTGAGCTGTCCTGGCTGTGTCCCTGCTGTGTCCCCACTGTGTCCCGCTGTGTCCCGCTGTTTCATGCTGTGTCCCCTGCTGTGTCCCCCGCTGTATCCCGCTATGTCCCCGCTGTGTCCCACTGTGTCCCGCTGTGTCCCACTGTGTCCCGCTGTGTCCCCCGCTGTGTCCCTGCTGTGTCCCCCGCTGTGTCCCGCTGTGTCCCCACTGTATCCCACTGTGTCCCTGCTGTGTCCCACTGTGTCCCCGCTGTGTCCCGCTGTGTCCCGCTTTGTCCCGGTCTGTCCCCGCTGTGTTCTTCGCTGTGTCCCGCTGTGTCCCGCTGTGTACCCCGCTGTGTCTCCTCCTGAGTCCCCGCTTTGTCCTCGCTGTATCCTGATGTGTCCCCAGCAGTGTCCCCTGCTGTGTCCAGCTGTGTCCCCTGCTGTGTCCCTTTGTGGCCCCCGATGTGTCCCCCGCTGTGACCTGCCTGTGTCCCCGCTGTCCCCCGCTGTGTCCTGGCTGTGTCCCGCTGTGTCCCCCTGTGTCCCACTGTGTCCCGCCCTGTGTCCCCCTGTGTCCGCCGCTGTGTCCCCTGCTGTGTCCCCGCTGTGTCCCGCTGTATCCCTGCTGTCCCCCGTTCTGTCCCCTCTGTGTGCCGCTGTGTCCTGCTTTGTCCCCCTCTGTGTCACTGCTCTGTCTCGCTTTGTCCCCGTTGTCCCACGCTCTGTCCCCGCTGTCCCCCGCTGTGTCCCGCTGTGTCCCTGCTATGTCCCCTGCTGAGTCCCGTGTGTGTCCTGTTATGTCCCGCTGTGTCCTACTGTGTCCCCCGCTGTTTCCCGCTGTGTCCTCGCTGTGTCCCCCGCTGTGTCCCCTGCTGTGTCCCAGCTGTGTCCCGCTGTGTCCTGCTGTGTCCCCGCTTTCTTCCCCGCTGTATCCCGCTGTATCCCCCGCTGTGTCCCCTGCTGTGTCCCCCGATGTGTCCCACTGTGTCCCGCTGTGTCTGCCGTTGTGTCCCGCTGTGTGCTTCGCTGTGTCCCGCTGTGTCCCCGCTTTGTTCCCCCTGTATTCCGCTGTGTCCCCCGCTGTGTCCCCCACTGTGTCCCTGCTGTGTCCCCTGCTGTGTCCCGCTGTGTCCGCCACTATGTCCCACTGTGTCCGCCGCTATGTCCCACTGTTTCCCCTGCTGTGTCCCGCTTTGTCCCCTGCTGTGTCCCGCTGTGTCCCGCTGTGTCCCCAGCTGTGTCCCGCTGTGTCCCGCTGTGTCCGCCGCTGTGTCCCGCTGTGTCACACGCTGTGACCCGCTGTGTCCCCCGCTGTCTCCCCCGATGTGTCCTGCTGTGTCCCTGCTGTGTCCCGCTGTGTCCCGCTGTTTCCACTGCTGTGTACAAGCTGTGTCCCGCTATGTCCCTCTGTGTGCCCACTGTGTTCCACTGTGTCCCGCTGTGTCCCCGCTGTGTGCCGCTGTGTCCCGGCTGTGTCCCGCTGTGACCCGCTGTGTCCCGCTGTTTCCCCCCGCTGTTTCCCCGCTGTGTCCCGCTATGTCCCGCTGTGTCACTCTGTGTCCCCGCTGTGTTCCGATGTGTCCCGCTGTGTCCCCAACTGTGTCCCCCGCTGTGTCCGGATGTTTCCCCAGCTGTTTCCCGCTGTGTTCCCCGAGGTGTCCCCACTGTGTCCCTCTGTGTCCCCGCTATGTCCTGCTGTATCCCGCTGTGTCATGGCTGTGTCCCCCGCTGTGTCCCCACTGTGTATTTGCTGTGTCCTGCTGTGTCCTGCTGTGTCCCCGCTGTGTCCCGCTGTGGCCCCCGCTGTGTCCCTGCTGTGTCCCCCTGAGTCCCGCTGTGTCCCTCTGTTTTCCCCACTGTGTTCCACTGTGTCCCGCTGTGTCCCCTACTGTGTCCCCCGCTGTTTCCGGATGTGTCCCCAGCTGTGTCCCGCTGTGTCCCGCTGTGTGCTCGCTGTGTCCCCCGCTGTGTCCCCACTGTGTTTTCGCTGTGTCCAGCTGTGTCAGCTGTGTCCTGCTGTGTCCTGCTGTGTCCTCGCTGTGTCCCCGCTGTATCCCGCTGTATCCCCCGCTGTGTGCCCCGCTGTGTCCCCCGATGTGTCCCGCTGTGTCCCGCTGTGTCCGCCGCTGTGTCCCGCTGTGTGCCTGGCTATGTCCCGCTGTGTCCCTCTGTGTCCCGCTGTGTCCCGCTGTGTCCTGCTGTGTCCCGCTGTGTCTCCCGCTGTGCCCCCCACTGTGACCCCGCTCTGTCCTACTGTGTCCTCGCTGTCCCTCGCTTGTCCGGGCTGTGTCCCCCTGTGTCTGGCTGTGTCCCCGTTGTGTCCCGCTCTGTCCCCGCTGTGTCTCCTGCTGTGTCCCGCTGTGTACCCGCTGTGTCCCGCTGTGTCCCGCTGTGTCCTCGCTGTGTCCCTCGCTGTGTCCCCCTTTGTCATCGTTGTGTCCCACACTGTGTCCCTCTGGGTCCCGCTGTGTACCCGCCGTGTCCCACTGTGTCCCCCGCTGTCTCCGCGCTGTGTCCCGCTGTGTCCCGCTGTGTCCCCGCTGTGTCCCGCTTTGTCCTCGCTGTGTCCTCCGATTTGTCCCTCTGTGTCCCGCTGTGTCCCCGCTGTGTTCCGCTGTGTCCCCCGCAGTATCCCTGTTTTATCCCGATGTGTCCTGCTGTGTCCCGCTGTGTCCCGCTGTGTCCCCCGCTGTGTCCCCGGCTGTGTCCTCCGCTGTGTCCCGCTGTGTCCCGCTGTGTCCCTCTGTGTCCCTGCTGTGTCCCGTTCTGTCCCTACTATGTCCCGCTGTGTCCCGCTGGGTCCACCGCTGTGTCCCGCTGTGTCCCACTGTGTCCCGCTGTGTTCCCGCTGTGTCCCGTTCTGTCCCTGCTGTGTCCCTCTATGTCCCGCTGTGTCACCCGCTGTGTTCACGCTGGGTGCCACTATGTCCCCCCTGTGTCCCCGCTGTATTCCCTCTGTGTCCCCCGCTGTGTCCGCCGCTGTGTCCCGCTGAATCCCCTGTTGTGTCCCCCGCTGTGTCCCCCGCTGTGTACCGCTGTGTCCCCCGCTGTGTCCCCCGCTGTTTTCCGCTGTGTCCCCCGCTGTTTCCCGCTGTATCCCGTTGTGTCCAGCTGTGTCCCGCGCTGTGTCCCCGGTGTCTCCCCGCTGTGTGCCGCTGTGTCCCTCTGTGTCCCGTTGTGTCCTCGCTGTGTCCATGCTGTGTCCCCTCTGTGAAACCTGCTGTGTCCCCGCTGTGTCCCCGCTGTTTCCCAAGCTGTGTCCCGCTGTGTCCCCCTCTGTGTCACCCGCTGTGTCCCTGCTGTGTCCGGCTGTGTCCCCCGCTGTGTCCCCACGGTGTCCCTGCTGTGTCCCGCTGTGTCTTGCTGTGTCAGGCTGTGTTCCCCCCTGTATCCCCCGCTGTGTCCCGCTATGTCCCCGCTGTTTCCCCATGTGTCCCCCGCTGTGTTCCGCTGTGTCCCCCTCTGTGTCTCCTGCTGTGTCCCCACTGTGTCCCGCTGTGTCCCCGCTGTTGCCCGCTGTGTCCACTCTGAGGCCTCACGGTGTCCCGCTGTGTCCCCTGCTCTGTCCCCCGCTGTGTCCCGTTGTGTCCCACTGTGTCCCCCGCTGTGTTCCCCGCTGTGTCCCGTTGTATCCCCGCTGTGTCCCGCTGTGGCCCGCTTTGTCACAGCGGGACACAGCAGGAGACACAGCGGGGGACACAGCGGGACACACGGGGGGACACAGCGGGACAAAGCGGGGAAACAGAGGGACACAGCTTGGGACACAGTGGGACACAGCGGGGGACACAGTGGGGGACACAGCAGGACTCATTGGGACACAACGGTGGACAGACCGGGAGACAGCGGGGACAAAGAGAGGACACAGAGGGACACCGCGGGTGACACAGCGGGACACAGCGTGGGACACAGCGGAACACAGCGGGTACACAGCGGGCGACAAGAGGGACATAGCGGGACACAGCGGGGGACAGAGCGGAGGACACAGCATGGGAGACAGCGGGACACAGGGGGGGACACAGCAGGACACACAGGGGACACAGCCGGGGACACAGCAGGACATTACAGAGGACAAAGAGGGGGAAACAGCGAGGACAAAGCGGGACAAAGCACGACACAGCGGGGGACACAGCAGGGATACAGCGGGGAAACAGCGGGACACAGAGGTGACACTGCGGAGGACACAGCGGGACACAGCGGGGACACAGCGGGACACAGCGGGGGACACAGAGGGGGACACAGCGGGACACAGAGGGACACAGCGGGAGACACAGCGGGACACAGCGGGAGACACGGCGGGGGACAAAGCGGGACACAGCGGGGGACACAGCGGGACACAGCGGGACACAGCGAGGGACACAGCCAGACACAGCGTGGTACACATCCGGACACAGCGGGGGACACAGCGGGACACAGCGGGACACAGCGGAGGACACAGCGGGGGACACAGCGGGACACAGCGGGACACAGCGGAGGACACAGCGGGGGACACAGCGGGACACAGCAGGGGACAGAGCAAGTATACAGCGGGACACAGCGGGACACAGTGGGACACACTGGGACACAGCTGGGTCACAGCAGGGACACAGCAGGGGACACAGCGGGAAACAGCGGGACAAAGCGTGGGACACAGCGGGAAACAGCGGGAACACAGCGGGGACACAGATGGGACACAGCAGGGACACAGCGGGACACTGCGGGACACAGGGGGGACACAGCGGGGACACAGTGGGACACAGCGGATGACACAGCAGGGGACAAAGCAGGACACAGCGGGGGACACAGCGGGACACAGCGGGACACAGTGGGGGACACAGCGGGACACAGCGCGGACACAGCTGGACACAGCAGGTTACACAGCGGAGCACAGAGTGGGACACAGCGTGGACACAGCGGGACACAGTGGGGGACACAGCTGGTCACAGTGGGGGACACTGCGGGACACAGCGGGGGACACAGCGGTAGACACAGCGGAACACAGCGGGGTACACAGCGAGGACACAGCGGGACACAGCAGGACATAGCGGGGACACTCCAGGACACAGCGGGGACACAGTGGGGGACACAGCGGGACACAGCGGGGGACATATCCGGACACAGTGGGTGACACAGAGGGGGACACAGCAGGACACAATAAGAAAAAGCGGGACACAGCTGAACACAGCGGGTACACAGCGGGGGACACAGAGGGACATAGCGGGACACAGCGGGGGACAGAGCGGAGGACACAGCCGGGACACAGCGCGGGAGACAGCGGGACACAGCGGGGGACACAGCGGGACACACAGGGGACACAGCGGGGGACACAGCGGGAAACAGCGGGGACACAGCGGGACACAGCGGGATACAACAGGGATACAGTGGGGGAGAGCGGGGACACAGCCGGGACACAGCAAGGGACACAGCGGGGGACACAGAAGGAAACAGCGGTGGACACAGCCAGACTCAGCGGGAAACACATCGGGACACAGCGGCACACAGCAATACACAGCAGTAAAAATGAGGAACACTGCGGGGACACAGCTGGACAAAGAGTGACAAAGCGGGACAGAGCGGGGACAGAGCGGGACACACCGGGACAAAGCGGGGAAACAGCGGGACACAGCGGGACACAGAGGGACAAAGCGGGGATACAGCGGGACACAGCGGGGGACACAGCAGGGGACAATGAGAGACACAACAGGACACAGCGGGGGACACAGCGGGGGACACAGCGGGACACAGCGGGACACAGAGGGGGACACAGCGGGACACAGCGGGACACAGCGAGGACATAGCGAGACACAGCGAGGGACACAGAGGGGACACAGCGGGGGACACAGCATGCAAACAGCAGGACACAGCGGGGACACAGCGGGACACCGCGGGGACACAGCAGGGACACAGCGGCGGAAACAGCGGGGGACACACCTGGGGTCACAGCGGGGAACACAGCGGGGACACTTTGAGACACAGCGAGGACACAGCGGCACACAGTGGGACACTACGGGGACACAGCGGGTACACAGGGGGAAACAGCGGGGACACAGAGGGGACACAGCGGGACACAGCAGGGGGACACAGCGGGACACAGCGGGAACCAACTGGGGACAAAGACTGACAAAGCGGGACACAGCGGGGGACACAGCGGGGGACAGCGGGGACACTCGGGGGGAAAGCGGGGACACAGGGGGACACAGACAGGGACAGCGGGGACACAGTGGGACACAGCGGGACACAGCGGGTACACAGTGGGGGAGAGCGGGGACACAGTGGGACACAGCAGGGACGCAGCAGGACACAGCGTGGGACACAGCAAGGAAACAGCAGCGACACAGCGAGGAAACAGCGGGGACACAGTGGGGACTCAGCAGGGGACACAGTGGGATACAGCGGGACACAGCGGGGGACACAGCGGGACACAGCGGGGACACAGCAGGGGACACAGCGGGACACAGCGGGGAACACATCCGGACACACTGGGGGACACAGTGGGGGACACATTGGGACACACACAGCCGGGGCACAGCGAGGAGACAGCGGATACAGAGGACAGAGGACACAGAGGGATACAGCGGGGGACACAGCGGGGACACAGCGGGAACACAGCGGGGGATACAGGGAGCAAAATTTAGGACACAGCGGGGACACAGCGGGACACAGCGGGACACAGCAGGACACTGCGGGGGACACAGCGAGGACACAGTAAGACCAAGTGGGACACAGTGGGAAACAGCGGGGACACAACGGGGGACACAGCGGGACCCAGTGGGACGCAGCAGGACACAGAGTGGGACCAAGTGGGACACAGCATGGACACAACCGGACAAAGCGAAGAACACAGCGGGACACAGGCTGGGACACAGCGGGCAACAGCGGGACACAGCGGGACACTTCGGGACACAGCGGGGGACACAGCGGGGGACACAGCGGGGACAAATCGGAGACACAGCGGCACACAGCGCGACACACCAGGGACACAGCGTGGACACAGCGAGACACAGCGGGGATACAGTGGGGGACACAGCGGGGGACACAGCGGGGGACACAGCAGGACACAGCGGGACACAGTGGGGACCACAGCGCGTTACACAGCGGGGACAAATCGGAGACACAGCGGCACACAGCGCGACACACCAGGGACACAGCGTGGACACAGCGAGACAGAGCGGGGATACAGTGGGGGACACAGAGGGACACAGCAGGGGACACAGCAGGTAACAGCAGGGGACACAGCGGGAGACACAACGGGACACAGCAGGGTCACAGCGTGATATAGCAGGGAACTCAGCGGGACACATCGGGACACAGCGGGGGACAGCGGGGACACAGCGGGACACAGCGGGAACACAGTGGGGACACAGCGGGACACAGCGCGACACAGCGGGGACACAGCGGGGACACAGCTGGACACAGCGGGGACACAGCGTGTGACACAGCGGGACACAGCAGGGGAAAGAGAGGGGACAAAGCGGGACACCCCGGAACACAGCCGGGGATACAGCGGGACACAGCGAGGGACACAGCAGGGTCACAGCAGGACACAGCGGGACACAGCGGGGACACAGCGAGGACACAGCGAGACACAGCGGGGACACAGCCGGGGACACAGCGGGGACACAGCGGTACACAGCGGGTGACAGAGCTTAACACAGCAGGGACACAGCGGGGAGAAAACGGTACACAGCACGACACAGCTGGGGACACAGCTGGGGACACAGCAGGGGACACAGCGGAGACACAGCGGGGCACAGCTGGGGACACAGGGGGACACAGCGGGGGACACTGCGGGACACAGCGTGGTACACAGTGAGGACAAAGCGGGACACAGCGGGGACACAGCGGGAAACAGCAAGGACACAGCGGGGACACAGCAGGGAACAAAGCGGGGGACACGGCGGGCACACAGCGGTTCACAGCGGTACACAGCGCGACACAGCGTGGAACACAGCGGCGACACAGCGGGACCTAGCAGGACACAATGGGGGAAACAGCGGGACACAGCGAGGACACAGCATGGACAGAACCGGACACAGCGAAGAACACAGCGGGACACAGGCTGGGACACAGCGGGACACAGCGGGACACAGCGGGACACAGCTGGACACAGCTGGACACAGCGGGGACACAGCAGGGGACACAGTGAAGACACAGCGGGACACGGTGGCACACAGCGCGACACAGCGAGGGACACAGCCAGACACAGCGGGTGACAGCGGGGGATAGCGGGGACACAGCGGGGGATTGAGGGGACCCGGCGGGACACAGTGGGGACACAGCAGGGGACAGGGGAGACACAGCCAGACACAGCGGGGACACAGCGGGGGAAACAGCCAGACACAGCGGGTACAAAGCTGGACACAGCGGGGTACACAGGGGGACACAGCAGGGGGACACAGCGGGGGACAAAGTGGGGGACACAGGGGGACACAGCGGGGGAATCAGTGAAGACACCGCACGGGACAGCGGGGACACAGTGGGACACAGAGGGGACACAGCGGGGGACACAGCGGGACACAGTGCGACACAGCGGGGACACAGCGGGGCACAGCGGGGGTTAGAGCAGGAGACACAGCGGGACACAGCGGGACACAGAGGGGGACACCGCGGGACACAGCTCGGGACACATCGGAACACTGCGGGGGACACAGCGGGACAGAGCGAGGACACAGCGGGACACATCGTGGGACACAGCGGTGGACACAGTGGGGTCCCAGCGTGGACACAGCGGGACAGCGGGACTCAGCGGGACACAGCGGGGAACACAGCGGCGAACACAGCGGGACCCAGCGGGACACATTGGGGGACACAGCGGGACACAGCGAGGACACAGCGGGGATACAACGGGACACAGCGGGACACAGCGGAACACCGCGGGAGATACAGCGTGGAAACAGTGGGGACACAGCGGGACACAGCGGGGACACAGAGGGACACAGCGGGGGACACATCGGGACACAGCGGGACACAGTGGGGGACACAGCGGGGGACAGCGGGGACACACCGTGGGACAGAGGGGACACAGCGGGACACAGCAGGGCACAGCGGGTTACACAGCGGGACACAGCTGGGGACACAGCGAGGGCACAGCGAGACACAGCGGGGACACAGCTGGAGACACAGCGGGGACATAGTGGGACACAGCTGGGGACACAGCTGAGTACACAGCGGGGGACACAGCGGAGACACAGCGGGACACAGCAGGGGACACAGCAGGACACAGCGGGGGACACAGCGAGGACAAAGCGGGACACAGCGGGGTCACAGCGGGGACACAGCGGGACACAGCGAGGGACACAGCGTGGGACACAGCGGGGGACACAGCGGGGACACAGTGGGGACACAGCGGGGACACAGTGGGACACAGCGGGGACACAGCGGGGAAACAGCGGGGGACGAAGTGGGGGAAAATGTGGGGGAGACAGGGGAACACAGCGGGGTAAACAGCAAGGACACAGCGGGGACACAGCGGGACACAATGGGGGACACAGTGGGACACAGCGGAACAAAGCGGGGGACACAGCCGGACACATCGGGACACAGTGGGGGACACAGCAGGAGGCAGCGGGGACACAGTGGGGACACAGCAGGGAACAGCGGAGACACAGCGGGACACAGCAGGGGACAGCGGGGACACAGCGGGACACAGCGGGGGACACAGCGGGGGACACAGCGGGGGACACAGAGGGGGACACAGCGGGGGACACAGAGGGGGACACAGCGGGACACAGCGGGGACACAGCTGGAAACAGCGGGGTACACAAGGGGACAGAGGGTGTCACAGCGGAACACAGCGGGACACAGCGGGACACAACGGGGGACACAGCTGTGACATATCGGGGCCACAGCGGGAAACAGCGGGACACAGCGTGACACAGTGGGGGACACAGCGGGACACAGCGGGGTACACAGTGAGGACAAAGCGGGACACAGAGGGGACACAGCGGGACACAGCAGGGAAACAGCGGGGACACAGTGGGACACAGCGGGGGACACAGCGGACGACACGGCGGGGACACAGCGGGGACACAGCGGAACACAGCGGGACACAGCAGGACACAGCGGGACACAATGGGGGACACAGTGGGACACAGCGGAACAAAGCGGGGGACACAGCCGGACACATCAGGACACAGTGGGGGACACAGCAGGAGGCAGCAGGGACACAGCAGGGGACAGCGGAGACACAGCGGGACACAGCAGGGGACAGCGGGGACAAAGCGGGACACAGCGGGGTACACAGCGGGGGACACAGCGGGGGACACAGAGGGGGACACAGCGGGACACAGCGGGGACACAGCTGGAAACAGCAGGGTACACAAGGGGACAGAGGGTGTCACAGCGGGGATACAGTGGGACACAGCGGGACACAGCGTGCGACAAAGCGGGACACAGCGGGACACAGCGGGGACACAGCGGGGGACACAGCGGAAAACAGCCTTGGACACAGCGGGCCACAGAGGAGGACACAGTGAGATCACAGCGGGGGACACAGCGGGGACACAGCGGGGGACACAGCGAGGACACAGCGGGGCCACAGCGGGAAACAGCGGGACACAGCGGGACACAGCAGGGGACACAGCGGGACACAGAGGGACACAGTGGGAGACACAGTGTGAGACAGCGGGGACACATGGGGGGTCAGCAGGGACACAGCGGGACACAGCAATGGACAGCGGGTACACAGCGGTACACTGCTGGAGACACAGCAAGGACACAGCGAGAAACAGCGGGGACACAGCGGGGGACTCAGCGGGACACAGCGGGGGACACAGAGGGGTACAGAGCGAGGACAAAGCGGGACAGAGCAGGGACTCAGCGGGACACAGCGGGGACAGAGCAGGGACACATTAGGGGACCCAGCAGAGGACACGGCGGGGACACAGCGGGGACACAGCGGGACACAGCGGGACACAGCGGGGAACACAGTGGGGACACAGCGGGACCCAGCAGGACACACTTGGGGACACAGTGGGACACAGCGGGACAAAGCGGGGGACACAGCGGGGCCACAGCAGGGCCACAGTGGGGAACACAGCAGGGGGCAGCGGGGACACACTTTGGGACAGTGGGGACACATCTGGACACAGCAGGGGACAGCGGGGACGCAGCGGGACACAGCGGAGGACACAGAGTGGGCACCGCGGGGACACAGACAGGGACACAGCGGGACACAGCGGGGACACAGCTGAACACAGCGGGGTACACAAGGGGACAGAGCGGGGACACAGCGGGGACACAGTGGGACACAGCGGGACACAGCGGGGGACAAAGCAGGACACAGCGGGACACATCGGGGACACAGCGTGGGACACAGCGGTAAACAGCCTTGGACACAGCGGGATACAGCAGGGTCACAGCAGGCCACAGAGGGGGACACAGTGGGATCACAGCGGGGGACACATCGGGGCCACAGCAGGGCCACAGCGGGAAACAGCGGGACACACCGGAACACAGCGGGGGACACAGCGGGACACAGAGGGACACAGTGGGGGACAGAGGTGGGGACAGCGGGGACACATCAGGGTCAGCAGGGACACAGCAGGACACAGCTGGAGACACACCGAGGACACAGCGAGACACAGCGGGGTACTCAGCGTGGACACTGCGGGACACAGCGGGGGACAGAGCGTTACACAGCAGGGACACAGCGGGGAGACAGCAATACACAGCGCGACACAACTGGGGACACAGCTGGGGAAACAGCGGGGCACACAGCGGAGACACAGCGGGACACAGCGGGGGACACAGCGGGACACAGACGGACACAGCGTGGGACACAGCGGGTCACAGAGGCGACACATCTGGGACACAGCAGGGACACAGCGAGGACACAGCGGGGCAGCGGGACACAGCGGGACACAGCGGGGAACACAGCGGCTGACACAGCGGGACCCAGCGGGACACAATGGGGGACACAGCCAGACACAGCGAGGACACAGCGGGGATACAGCGGGACACAGCGGGACACAGCGGGTGACACAGCAAGGAAACAGCGGGGACAGAGCGTGACACAGCTGGGACACAGCGGGACACAGCGGGGGACACAGGGGGAAACAGTGAGAGACACAGCAGTATACAGCAGGGGACACAACGGAACACAGCGGGGGACACAGTGGTGGACACAGCCACAAACAGCGGGGACACAGGTGGACAAAGCAGGGTACACAGGGGGACAGAGCGGGGACACAGCAGGGACACAGCAGGGACACAGCGGGACACAGCGGGGACACAGCGGGGGACACAGCGGGACACAGCGGGGGACACAGCGGGGGACACAGCGGGGAACACAGAGGAGGACACAGCGGGACACAGCGGGGACACAGCTGGACACAGTGGGGTACAAAGGGAGAAAGAGCGAGGACACAGCAGGGACACAGTGGGACACAGCGGGGGACAAAGTGGACCACAGAGGGACACAGCGGGGACACAGCGGGACACAGCAGGGGACACAGCGGGCCACAGAGTGGGACAAAGTGGGATCACAGCGGAGGACACATCGGGGACACAGCGGGGACACAGGGGGACAAAGCGGGACACAGCTGGGATACAGCGGGACACAGCGGGGCACAGAGGGGACACAGTGGGGGACACATCGGGGACACAGCAGGACACATCGGGGACACAGCAGGATCACAGCGGGGGACACAGCGGGGACACAGAGGGGACACAGAGGGGATACAGCGGGGACCGAGCGGGACACAGCGGGGGACACGGCGGCAGACACAGCGGGGAAACAGCGGGGACACAGAGGGAACCAGCGGGACACAATGGGGGAAACAGAGGGACACAGCGAGTGCACAGCATGGACAAAACGGGACACACCGAAGAACACAGCGGGACACAGTCTGGGACACAACGGGACACAGCGGGACACATCGGGACACAGCGGGGGACACAACGAGGGACAGCGGGGTCACTCCGGGGGACAGCAGGGACACAGTTGGGGAGAGCGGGGACACAGCGGGGACACAGTGGGATACAGAGGGGACACAGCGGGGGACACAGCGGGGGACACAGCAGGACACAGCGGGACACATCAAGGACACAGCGGTGTCACAGTGGTGGACACATCGGGGACACAGCGGGGACTTAGCGGGGACACAGCTGGGGACAGAGCGGGACCCAGCGGGACACAGCGGGGGACACAGCGGGACACAGCGGGGGACACAGCGGGACACAGCGGGGTACACAGGGAGGACAAAGCGGGACACAGCGGGGACACAGAGGTACACAGCGGGGACACAGCGGGGACAGAGCGGGACAGAGCGGGGACACAGCGGCGGACACAGCGGGGAAACAGCGGGGACACAGCAGGACACAGCGGGACACAGCGGGGAACACAGCGGGGACACAGAGGGACACAGCGGGACACAATGGGGGACACAGCGAGGACACAGCATGGGCACAACCGGACACAGCGAAGAACACAGCGGGACACAGGCTTGGACACAGCGGGACACAGGGGGACACAGAGGGACACAGCGGGAACACAGCAGGGGACACAGCAGGACACAGCGGGGGACACAGTTGCGACACATCGGGGCTACAGCGGGAAACAGCGGGACACGGGGGACACAGCGGGACACAGCGGGACACAGTGGGCGACACAGCAGGGGACAGCAGGGACACACCAGGGGACAGCGCGGACACAGCGGGACACAGCAGGAGAAAGCGGGTACACAGCGGGACACAGCTGGAGACACTGCGAGGACACAGCGAGACAGAGCGGGGACACAACGGGGGACACAGCGGGGACACTGTGGGACACAGCGGGGCAGCGGGTCACAGAGCGGGACACAGCAGGGACACAGCGGGGACACAGCGGTACACAGCGCGGCACAGCTGGGGACACAGCTGGGGAAACAGCGGGGCACACAGCGGAGACACAGCGGGACACAGCGGGGGACACAGCTGGACACAGCGGGGACACAGCGGGGCACACAGCGAGGACACAGCGGGACACAGCGGGACACAGCGGGACACACGGGGAACACAACTGTGACACATCGGGGCCACAGCGGGAAACAGCGGGACACAGCGGGACACAGTGGGGGACACAGCGCGACACAGCGGGCACAGTGAGGGACACAGCGCGGGACAGCAGGGACACACCAGGGGACAGCGGGGACACAGCGGGACACAGCAGGGGACAGCAGGTACACAGCGGGACACAGCTGGATACACAGCGAGGACACAGCGAGACACAGCGGGGACACAGCGGGGGACACAGCGGGGACACTGCAGGACATAGCAGGGGACAGAGTGGGACACAGCAGGGACACGGCCGGGAGACAGCGGTACACAGCGCGACACAGCTGGGGACACAGCTGGGGAAACAGCGGGGCACACAGCAGAGACACAGCGGGACACAGCGGGGGACACAGCGGGACACAGCGGGAGACACAGCGGGACACAGAGGGGTACACAGGGAGGACAAAGCGGGACACAGCGGGGGCACAGCAGGACACAGCAGGGACACAGCGAGGACACAGCGGGACACAGTGGGGGACACAGCCTGGACACAGCGGGGTACACAGAGGGACACAGTGGGACACAGCGGGGGACACAGTGGGGACAAAGCGGGACACAGCGGGGACACAGCGGGGACACAGCGGGACACAGAGCGGGCACAGCGGGTGACACACCGGGACACAGCGCGATAAAGCTGGGGACACAGCTGGGGACACAGCGGGGGACACAGCGGAGTCACAGCAGGACACAGCGGGGGACACAGCGGGACACAGCGGGGGACAAAGCGGGGGACACAGAAGGGCACACAGCAGGACACAGCGGGGACACAGCTGGACACAGTGGGGTACAAAGGGGGACAGAGCGGGGACACAGCGGGTACACAGGTGGACACAGCAGGACACAGTGGGGGACAAACTGGGACACAGCGGGACATAGCGGGGACACAGCGGGGGACACAGCGGGAAACAGCGTTGGACATAGCGGGACACAGCAGGGGACACAGCGGGCCACAAAGGGGGACCCGGGGGGTCACAGCGGGGGACACATCGGGGACACAGCGGGGACACAGGGGGACAAAGCGGGACACAGCAGGGACACAGCCGGGACACAGCAGGGGACACAGCGGGACACAGTGGGACACAGCGGGGACACAGCGGGGCACACAGCGAGGACACAGCGGGACACAGCGGGACACAGCGGGACACACGGGGAAAACAACTGTGACACATCGGGGCCACAGTGGGAAACAGCGGGGCACAGCGGGACACAGTGGGGGACACAGCACGACACAGCGGGCACAGTGAGGGACACAGCGTGAGACAGCGGGGACACACCAGGGGACAGCGGGGACACAGCGGGACACAGCAGGGGACAGCGGGTCCACAGCGGGACACAGCTGGAGACACAGTGAGGACACAGCGAGACACAGCGGGGACACAGCGGGGGACACAGCGGGGAGAATGCGGGACACAGCGGGGGACAGAGCGGGACACAGCAGGGACACGGCGGGGAGACAGCGGTACACAGCGCGACACAGCTGGGGACACAGCTGGGAAACAGCGGGGCACACAGCGGAGACACAGCGGGACACAGCGGGGGACACAGCGGGACACAGCGGGAGACACAGCGGGACACAGCGGGGTACACAGCGAGGACACAGCGGGACACAGCAGGGGCACAGCAGGACACAGCGGGGACACAGCGGGGACACAGCGGGACACAGCGGGGGACACAGCGGAGGACACGGCGGGGACACAGTGGGGACACAGCGGGGACACAGCGGGGACACAGTGGGACACAGAGCGGACACAGTGGGGGACACAGCGGGACACAACGGGACACAGCGGGGACACAGCGGGGACAGAGTGGGACACAGCGGGACATAGGGCGGGACACAGCGGGGAGACAGCGGTACAAAGCGCAACACAGCTGGGGACACAGCTGGGAACACAGCGGGGGACAAAGCGGAAACACAGCGGAACACAGCGGGGGACACAGCGGTACACAGTGTGGGACACAGCGGGGGACAGAGAGGGGGACACAGCGGGACATAGCGGGGACACAGCTGGACACAGTGGGGTACACAGGGGGAGAGAGCTGGGACACAGTGGGACACAGCGTGACACAGCGGGGGACAAAGTGGGACACATCGGGACACAGCGGGGACACAGCGGGGGACATAGCGGGAAACAGCGTTGGACAAAGCGGGACACAGCAGGGGACACAGCGAGCCACAGAGGGGGACACAGTGGGATCACAGCGGGGGACACATGGGGGACACAGCGGGGACACAGGGGGACACAGCGGGACACAGCCGGACACAGCGGGGGACACAGTGGGGGAGAAAGCGAGGACACAGCGGGACAAAGCGGGACACAGTGGGGGAAACAGCAGGGATACATCGGGGACACAGCGGGACACAGAGTGACACAGAGGGACACAGCGAGGGACACAGAGGTACACAGCGGGGACACAGCGGGAAACAGCGGGGGACTCTGAGGAGATACAGTGGGGACACAGCGGGGGACATAGCGGGGGACACAGGAGGGAACACAGCGGGACACAGCGGGGTAAACAATGATGACAAAGCGGGATACAGCAGAGACACAGCGGGACACAGCTGGGGGACACAGGGGGGACACAGCGGGGACACAGCAGGACACAGCGGGGGACACAGCGGGGGACACAGCAGGGACACAGCGGGACCCAACTGGACACAATGGGGGACACAGCGGCAAACAGCGAGGACACAGCATGGACACCATCGGACACAGGGAAGAACACAGCAGGACACAGGCTGGGACACAGCGGGACACAGGGGGACACAGAGGGACACAGCGGGACACAGCGGGACACAGCAGGGACACAGCGGGGCATACAGCGAGGACACAGCGGAACACAGCGGGACACAGCGGGACACAGCGGGGGGCAGAGTTGCGACACTTCGGGGCCACAGCGGGAAACAGCGGGACACGGGGGACACAGCGGGACACAGCGGGACACAGTGGGCGACACAGCAGGGGACAGCGGGGACACACCAGGGGACAGCGCGGACACAGCGGGACACAGCAGGAGAAAGCCGGTACACAGCGGGACACAGCTGGAGACACTGCGAGGACACAGCGAGACACAGCGGGGACACAGCGGGGGACACAGCGGGGACACTGTGGGACACAGCGGGGCAGCGGGTCACAGAGCGGGACACAGCAGGGACACAGCGGGGACACAGCGGTACACAGCGAGACACTGCTGGGGACACAGCTGGGGAAACAGTGGGGCACACAGCGGAGACACAGCGGGACACAGCGGGGGACATAGCGGGACACATTGGGGGACACAGCGGGACATAGGGTGGGACACAGAGGGGGACACACCGGGAAACAGCGGGGACAGGGCTGGAAACAGCGGGTTACACAAGGGGACAGAGCGGGGACACAGCGGGGACACAGTGGGACACAACGGGACACAGCAGGGGACAAAGCGGTACACAGCAGGACACAGCGGGGACACAGCAGGGGACACAGCGGGAAACAGCCTTGGACACAGCGGGACACAGGGGGGGAAAGAGCGGGCCACAGAGGGAGACAAAGTTGGATCACAGCGGGGGACACATCGGGGACACAGCGGGGACACAGCGGGGCACACAGCGGGGAAACAGTGGGGTACACAGAGGGACACAGTGGGACACAGCGGGGGACACGGTGGGGACAAAGCGGGACACAGCGGGGACACAGCGGGGACACAGCGGGACACAGAGCGGGCACAGTGGGTGACACAGCGGGACACAGCGCAACAAAGCTGGGGACACAGCTGGGGACACAGCAGGGGACACAGCGGAGTCACAGCGGGACACAGCGGGGGACACAGCGGGACACAGCGGGGGACAAAGCGGGGGACACAGAGGGGGACACAACGAGACACAGCGGGGACACAGCTGGACACAGTGGGGTACAATGGGGGACTGAGCTGGGACACAGCGAGTACACAAGTGGACACAGCGGGGGACAAAGTGGGACACAGCGGGACACAGCGGGGACACAGCGGGGGACACAGCGGGAAACAGCGTTGGACATAGCAGGACACAGCAGGGGACACAGCGGGCCACAAAGGGGGACCCGGGGGTCACAGCGGGGGACACATCAGGGACACAGCGGGGACACAGGGGGACAAAGCGGGACACAGCAGGGACACAGCGGGGGACACAGCGGGACACAGCGGGGACACAGCGGGGCACACAGCGAGGACACAGCGGGACACAGCGGGACACAGCGGGACACACGGGGAACACAACTGTGACACATCGGGGCCACAGCGGGAAACAGCGGGACACAGCGGGACACAGCGGGTGACACAGCGTGACACAGCGGGCACAGTGAGGGACACAGCGCGGGACAGCGGGGACACACCAGGGGACAGCGGGGACACAGCGGGACACAGCAGGGGACAGCCGGTACACAGCGGGACACAGCTGGAGACACAGCGAGGACACAGCGAGACACAGCGGGGACACAGCGGGGGACACAGCGGGGATACTGCAGGACACAGCAGGGGACAGAGCGGGACACAGCAGGGACACGGCGGGGAGACAGCGGTACACAGCGCGACACAGCTGGGGACACAGCTGGGGAAACAGCGGGGCACACAGCGGAGACACAGCGGGACACAGCGGGGGACACAGCGGGACACAGCGGGAGACAGAGCGGGACACAGCGGGGTACACAGCGCGGACAAAGCGGGACACAGCGGGGGCACAGCAGGATACAGCGGGGACACAGCGGGGACACAGTGGGACACAGCGGGGGACACAGTGGAGGACACGGCGGGGACACAGCGGGGGACACAGCGGGGGACACAGAGGGGACACAGGGGCGACACAGCGGGGGACACAGTGGGACACAGCGGGGGACACAGTGGGGACAAAGCGGGACACAGCGGGGACAAGGAGGGGACACAGCCGGACACTGAGCGGACACACCGTGGGACACAGCGGGACAGAGCGGGACAAAGCGGGACACATGGCGGGACACAGCGGGACACAGCAGGGAAACAGCGGGCAGACAGCGGTACACAGCGCGACACAGCTGGGGACACAGCTGGGGACACAGCGGAGGACACAGCGGAGACACAGCGGGAAACAGCGTTGGACACAGCGGGTGACATAGCGAGGACTCAGCGGGACACAGCGGGACACAGCGGGGGCACATTTTTGGACAGCGGGGACACACCGGGGGACAACAGGAACACAGCGGGACACAGCGGGGGACACAGCGGGGGACACAGTGGGAAACAGCGTTGGACACAGCGGGACACTGCGGGGGACACAGCGGGCCACAGAAGGGGACACAGTGGGATCACAGCGGGGGAAACATCGGGGACACAGCGGGGACACAGAGGGGACAAAGCGGGGGACACAGCGGGACACAGCAGGACACAGCGGGGGACACAGCAGGGACACAGCGGGACACAGCGGGTGACACAGCGGGACACAGCGGGGTACACAGCGAGGACAAAGCGGGACATAGCAGGGACACAGCGGGACACAGCGGGGACACAGCGGGGACGGAGGGGGACACAGCGGGACACAGTGGGGATCACAGCGGGGACACAGCGGGACCCAGCGGGACACAATGGGGGACACAGAGGGACACAGCGAGGACACAGCATGGATACAACCGGACAAAGCGAAGAACACAGCGGGACACAGTCAGCGACACAACGGGACACAGCGGGACACATCGGGACACAGCAGGGACACAGCAGGGGACACAGTGAGGACACAGCGGGACACAGCGGGACACAACCGGGGACACAACGAGGGACAGCGGGGTCACTCCGGGGGACAGCAGGGACACAGTTGCGGAGAGCGGGGACACAGCGGGGACACAGCGGGACAGAGAGGGGACACAGCGGGGGACACAGCGGGACACAGCGAGGACACAGCGGGACACAGCATGGGACACATCAGGGGAAACAGCGGGGTCACAGCGGGGACACAGCGGGACACAGCGCGGGACACAACTGGGGACAAAGCGGGGACACAATGGGGACACAGCAGGGACCCAGCAGGGCACACAGCGGGACACAGCGGGGGACACAGCGGGACAGAGCGGGGACACAGCAGCGGACACAGCAGGACACAGCGGGACACAGTGGGGGACACAGCGGGACACAGAGGGGACACATCTGGGACACAGCGGGGACACAGCGAGGACACAGCGGGACAGCGGGACACAGTGGGGAACACAGCAGCAGACACAGCGGGACACAGCCGGACACAATGGAGGACATAGCGGGCACAGTGAGGGACACAGCGGGGGACAGCGTGGACACACCGGGGGACAGCAGTTACACAGCGGGACACAGCAGGGGCAGTGGGTACACAGCGGGACACAGCTGGGGACACAGCGAGGACACAGCGAGACAAAGCGGGGACACAGCGGGGGAACCAGCAGGGACACAGCGGGACCCAGCAGGGACACATCGGGGAGAGAGCGGTAAACAGAGCGACACAGATGGGGATAGAGCTGGTGACACAGAGGGGGACAGAGCGGAGACAAAGCGGGACACAGCCGGGGACACAGCGGGACACAGCGGGCTACACAGCGAGGACAAATCGGGACACAGCGGGGACACAACGGGACACAGCGGGGACAAAGCGGGACACAGTGGGGGACACTGCGGGGAACACAGCGAGGGACACAGCGGGACACAGCGGGGACACAGCGGGACACAGCGGGGTACACAGGGGGACAGAGCGGGGACAGAGCGGGGACACAGCGGGACACAGCGGGCGACAACAGAGACACACCAGGACACAGCGGGGGACAGAGGGACAGAGCGGGACACAGCGGGATACACAGTGGGCCACAGCGGGACACAGCGGGGACACAGCGGGGACACAGCGGGGACACAGCGGGACACAGCGGGACACAGCGGGGGCACATATGTGGAGAGCGGGGACACACCGGGGGATAACAGGAACACAGCGGGACACAGCGGGGGACACAGCGGGGGACAAAGTGGGAAACAGCGTTGGACACAGCAGGACACTGCGGGGGACACAGCGGGCCACAGAAGGGGACACAGTGGGATCACAGCGGGGGAAACATCGGGGACACAGCGGGGACACAGAGGGGACAAAGCGGGGGACACAGCAGGACACAGCAGGACACAGCGGGGGACACAGCGGGGACACAGCGGGACACAGAGGGGACACAGCGGGGGACACAGCGGGGGACACAGCGGGACACAGCGGGACACATCGAGGACACAGCGGGGGACACAGCGGGGGACACAGCGGGACACAGCGGGACACATCGGGGACACAGCGGGATCACAGCGGTGGACACATTGGGGACACAGCGGGGACTCAGCGGGGACACAGCAGGGGACAGAGCGGGACACAGCGGGACACAGCGGGGGACACAGCGGGACACAGCGGGGTACACAGCGATGACAAAGCAGGACACAGCGGGGACACAGCGGGACACAGCGGGGACAGAGCGGGGACAGAGCGGGACACAGCGGGGACACAGCGGCGGACACAGCGGGGAAACCACGGGGACACAGCGGGACACAGCAGGGGACACAGCGGGACACAGCGGGACACAGCAGGGACAACAGCGGGGACACAGCGGGACCCAGCGAGACACAATTTGGGACACAGAGGGACACAGCGAGGACACAGCATGGATACAACCGGACAAAGCGAAGAACACAGCGGGACACAGTCTGGGACACCACGGGACACAGCGGGACAAATCGGGACACAGTGGGGACACAGCAGGGGACACAGTAAGGACATAGCGGGACACAGTGTGACACAGCGGGACACAGCGGGGGACACAATGAGGGACAGCGGGTTCACTCCGGGGGACAGCGGGGACACAGTGGGGGAGAGCGGGGACACAGTGGGACACAGCGGGGACACAGCATTGAACAGTGGGGAACAGCGGGGACACAGTGGGGACACAGCGGGGGACACAGCGGGGGACACAGTGGGGGACACAGGGCGACACAGTGGGGGAACAGCGAGGACACAACGGGGGACAGCGGGGACAGAGCGGGACACAGAGAGGACACAGCGGGAAACAGCAGGACACAGCGGGAAACATCTGGGACACATTGGGGACACAGCAGGTGACACAGAGGGACAGAGCGGGACAGAGCAGGGGTCACTGCAGGGGACACAGTGGGACACAGTGGGACACAGCGGTGGACACGGCGGGACACATTGGGACACAGCGGGAAACAGCGTGACACAAGGGACAAAACGGGGACACAGCAGGGGAAACAGCGGGACACAACAGGGGACACAGCGTGGGACACAACGGGACACAACGGGGACACAACGGGACACAGCGGGGACACAGCGGGGACACAGCGGGACACAGTGGGGGACACTGCGGGGAACACAGCGAGGGACACAGCGGGACACAGCGGGGACACAGCGGGACACAGCGGGGTACACAGGGGGACAGAACGGGGACACAGCGGGACACAGCGGGGTACACAGGGGGACAGAGCGGGGACAGAGCGGGGACACAGCGGGACACAGCGGGCGACAACAGAGACACACCAGGACACAGCGGGGGACAGAGGGACAGAGCGGGACACAGCGGGATACACAGTGGGCCACAGCGGGACACAGCGGGGACACAGCAGGTGACATAGCGGGGACTCAGCGGGACACAGCGGGACACAGCGGGGGCACATTTTTGGACAGCGGGGACACACCGGGCACAGCGGGAAACAGCGGGACACAGCGGGAAACATCTGGGACACATTGGGGACACAGCAGGAGACACAGAGGGACAGAGCAGGACAGAGCAGGGGGTCACTGCAGGGGACACAGCGGGACACAGCGGTGGACACGGCGGGACACATTGGGACACAGCGGGAAACAGCGTGACACAAGGGACAAAACGGGGACACAGCGGGGGAAACAGCGGGACACAACAGGGGACACAGCGTGGGACACAACGGGACACAACGGGGACACAGCGGGGGACACAGCGGGGGACACAGCGGGACACAGCGGGACACTGCAGGGGACACACCAAGGACACAGCGAGACTCAGCGGGACACAGTGGGACACAGCAGGGACACAACGGGGGACCCAGAGGGGACACAGCGGGACACAGATGGGACACAGCGAGGACACAGCGGGACACAGCGGGACACAGCGGGACAGAGCAGGACACAGCAAGACACAGCGGGGACACAGTGGGACACAAAGGTGACACAGTGGGGGACACAACAGGACACAGCGGGGACACATCGGGCACAGAGCGGAAAACAGCGGGACACAGTGGTGACAAAGCGGAGACACAGCGGGACACAGCGGGACACGGGGGGACACACCAAGGACACAGCGAGACTCAGCGGAACACAGTGGGACACAGCAGGGACACAACGGGGGACACAGCGAGGACAAAGTGGGAGACAGCGGGACACATCGGGGACACAGCGGGGGACACAGCAGGACACAGCCGGGTCAAAGCGGGACACAGCGGGGGACACAGTGGGACACAGCCGTGACACAGCGGGACACAGCGGGGAAACAGCAGGGACACAGCTGGAAACAGCGGGGACACAGCAGGGGACACAGCTCGGGACACAGCGGGGGACACAGCAAGGAACACAACGGGACACAGCGGGGACACAGTTGGACAGAGCGGGGGACACAGTGGGACACAGGCTGGGACACAGTGGGACACAGCGGGACACAGCGGTGATACAGCAGGGGACACAGTGATTACACAGCAGGGCACAGCGGGACACAGCGGGGGCACAGCGGGACACAGCGGGGACACAGCGGGACACAGCGGCGACACAGCGGGTACACAATGGGGGACACAGCGAGGAAACAGCGGGACACAGCGGGGGACACAGCGGAATCCAGCAGGGGACACAGCGAGACACAGCGGGACACTGCATGGGACACACCGAGCACACAGCGAGACACACCGGGACAGAGTGGGACATAGAGCGGACACAACAGGGGACACAGTGGGGACACAGCGGGACACCGTGGGACACATGGGACAAAGCGGGGACACAGCGGTAGACACAGCGGGACACAACCGGGGACAAAGCGGGGGACACAACGGGACACAGCGGGGACATCGGGGACACTGCGGAAAACATCGGGACACTGCGGGGACACAGCAGGAACACAGCGGGACAGAGCGGGACACTGTGGGGGACACACCAAGGACAAAGCGAGACTCAGCGGGACACAGCAGGGACACAACCGGGGACACAGCGGGGACACAGTGGGAAACAGCGAGACACATCGGGGACACAGCGGGACACAGTGGGGGCCACAGCGGGCCACAGCTGGGACACAGCGGGACACAGTGGGGGACACAGTTGGACACAGCCGTGACACAGCGGGACACAGCGGGGACACAGCGGGGTCACAGCGGGACACAGCGGGGACACAGCGTGTACACAACGGGGGACCCAGCGAGGAAACAGCGGGACACAGCGGGGGACACAGCGGAATCCAGCAGGGGACACAGCGAGACACAGCGGGACACTGCAGGGGACACACTGAGCACACAGCGAGACACAGCGGGACAGAGTGGGCCTCAGCGCAGACACAACGGTGGACACAGAGGGGACACAGCGGGACACAGGGGGTGACAACAGAGACATAGCGGGACAAGCGGGATAAAGCGGGACACAGCGAGGACACAGCGGGACACAGCTGGACACAGCGGGGGACACATAGGTGGACAGCGGGGACACACCGTGGGACAACAGGAACACAGCGGGACACAGCGGGGACACAGCGGGGACACAGCGGGGGACACAGAAGGGACACAGCGGGACACAGCGGGATACAGCGGGGACACAGCGGGGACACAGCGGGGTACACAGCGGGACAAGCGGGACACCGGCGACTCAGCGGGACACAGAGGACACACAGGAGAGACACTGCAAGGACACACTGGGACACAGCGGGACATAGGGGGAACACAAAGGGGGACACAGCGGGACACAGCGGCGCACAACGGGGGACACAGCGGGACACAGAGGGGACACAGCGGGGACACAGCGGCACACACCGGGACACAGCAGGGGACACAGCGGGACAAGCGGGACACCGGCGACACAGTGGGACACAGAGGGAACACAGCAGGGACACTACAAGGACACACTGAGACGCAGTGGGACACAGCGGGAAATAGGGGGAACACAGAGGGGGACACAGCGGGACACAGCAGGGCACAAAGGGGGACACAGCGGGACACAGAGGGGACAGAGCGGACCAAACCGGGACACAGCGGGGGACAGAGCGGGACACAACAGGGGACACAGCGGGGGACACAACGGGACACAGCGAGGACACATCGGGGACACAGCAGAAAACAGCGGGACACAGCGGGGACACAGCAGGGACACAGCGGGACACTGCGGGGCAAACACCATGACACAGCGAGAATCAGCGGGACACAGTGGGACACAGCAGGGACACAAGGGGGAACACAGAGGGACACATTGGAGACAGCGGGACACATCGGGGACACCGCGGGACACAGCGGGGGACACAGCGGGCCACAGCCAAGACACAGCGGGACACAGCGGTGAACAGCGGGGGTCACAGCAGCGGACACAGCGGGACACATCGGGACACACCGGGGGACACAGCGGGACACAGCAGGGACACGGCAGGGACACAACGAGGACACAGCGGGACACAGCGGGGGACACAGCGGGGATAGAGCGGGACACAGTGGGGGACACAGCGGGAGACACAGCGAGGACACAGCAGGACACAGCGGGACACAGCGGGACACACGGGACAAAGCGAGGAAACAGCGGGGGACAGAGAAGGACACAACAGGGGACACAGCGAGGGACACAACGGGACACAGCGGGAACACATCGGGGACACAGCGGAAAACAGCGGGACACAGCGGGGACACAGCGGGGACACATCGGGGACACAGCGGAAAACAGCGGGACACAGCGGGGACACAGTAGGGACACAGCGGGACACAGCGGGACACTGCGGGGGACACACCAAGGACACAGTGAGACTCAGCGGGACACAGTGGGACACAGCAGGGACACAACGGGGGACACAGCAGGGACACAGTGGGAGACAGCGGGACACATCGGGGAAACAGCGGGACACAGTGGGGGACACAGCGGGCCACAGCTGGGACACAGCGGGACACAGCGGGGGACACAGTGGGACACAGCGGGGACACAGCAGGGACCCAGCGGGGGACACAGCAGGAAACAGGCTGGGACACAACCAGACACAGCAGGGGACACAGTGATTACACAGCAGGACACGGCGGGACACATTGAGTCACAGCAGGGCACAGCGGCGATACAGCGGGTATACAACGGGGAACACAGCGAGGAAACAGCGGGACACAGCAGGAGACACAGCGGGATCCAGAAGGGGACACAGCGAGACAGAGCGGGACACTGCAGGGTACACACCGAGCACACAGCGAGACAGCGGGACAGAGTGGGCCACAGCGCGGACACAACGTGGGACACAGAGGGGACACAGTGGAACACAGCGGGAACACAGCAGGGACACTGCAAGGACACACTGGGGCACAGCGGGAAACAGCGGTACATAGGGGGAACACAGCGGCGGACACAGCGGGACACAGCGGGGCACAACGGGGGACACAGCGGGACACAGCGGGGACACAGTGGGGACACAGCGGCACACACCAGGACACAGCGGGGGACACAGCGGGACACAGAGGGCGACAACAGAGACATAGCGGGATACAGCGGGATAAAGCGGGACACAGCGGGGACACAGAGGGACACAGCAGGACACATTGGGGGACACATAGGTGGACAGCGGGGACAAACCGGGGGACAACAGGAACACAGCGGGACACAGCAGGGACACAGCGGGGACACAGCGGGGGACACAGAGGGGACACAGTGGGACATAGCGAGAAATAGCGGGGTTAACAGCAGAGGACACAGCGGGACACATCGGGACACAGCGGGGGACACAGAGAGACACAGCGGGGACACAGCGGGGGACACAACGAGGACACAGCAGGACACAGCGGGGGACACAGCGGGAATAGAGCGGGACACAGCGGGGGACACAGCGGAGACACAGCGAGGACACAGCAGGACACAGCGGGACACACGGGACAAAGCGGGGACACAGCAGGGGACAGAGCGGGACACAACAGGGGACACAGAGGGGGACACAACGGGACACAGCGGGACACTGCGTGGGACACACCAAGGACACAGGGAGACTCTGCGGGACACAGTGGGACACAGCAGGGACACAACGTGGGACACAGCGGGGACACAGAGGGAGACAGCGGGACATATCGGGCACACAGCAGGACACAGCAGGGAACACAGCGGGCCACAGCCGGGACACAGCGAGACACAGCGGGGAACAGCGGGGGTCACAGCAGGGGACACAGCGGGACACATCGGGACACAGCGGGGGACACAGCGGGACACAGCGGGGACACGGCGGGGGACACAACGAGGACACAGCGGGACACAGCATGGGACACAGCGGGGATAGAGCGGGACACAGCGGGGGACACAGCGGGAGACACAGTGAGGACACAGCGGGACACACGGGACAAAGAGGGGACACAGCGGTAGACACAGCATTACACAACCGGGGACACAGCGGGGGACACAACGGGACACAGCGGGGACACATCGGGGGCAGAGCGGAAAACAGCGGGACACAGCGGGGACACAGTGGGGACACAGCGGGACACAGCGGGACACTGCGGGTGACACACCAAGGACACAGCGAGACTCAGCGGGACACAGTGGGACACAGCAGGGACACAACGGGGGACACAGCGGGGACACAGGGGGAGACAGCGGGACACATGGGGGAAACAGCGGGACACAGCGTGGGACACAGCGAGGCACAGCCGGGACACAGTGGGACACAGCGGGGGACACAGTGGGACACAGCGGGGACAAAGCAGGAACCCAGCGGGGGACACAGCAGGAAACAGGCTGGGACACAGCGGGACACAGCGTGACACAGTGGTGACACAGCAGGGGACACAGTGATTACACAGCAGGACACAGGGGGACACAGCGGGGACACAGCATGACACAGCGGCGATACAGCGGGTATACAACGGGGGACACAGCGAGGAAACATTGGGACACAGCGGGAGACACAGCGGGATCCAGCAGGGGACACAGCGAGACACAGCGGGACACTGCAGGGGACACACCGAGCACACAGCGAGCCACAGCGGGACAAAGTGGGCCACAGCGCGGACACAATGGGGGACAAAGAGGGGACACAGCGGGACACAGCGGGACACAGTGGGCGACAACAGAGACATAGCGGGACACAGCTGGATAAAGCGGGACACAGCGGGGACACAGCACGACACAGCAGGACACAGCGGGGGACACATAGGTGGACAGCGGGGATACACCGGGGGACAACAGGAACACAGTGGGACACAGCGGGGACACAGCGGGGACACAGCGGGGGACACAGAAGGGACACAGCGGGACACAGCGGGATATAGCGGGGACACAGCGGGGACACAGCAGGGTACACAGCGGGACAAGCGGGACACCTGCGACACAGCGGGACACAGAGGGAACACAGCAAGGACACTGCAAGGACACAGCGGGACACAGCGGCACATAGGGGGAACAAAGCGGGGGACACAGCAGGGCACAACGGGGGACACAGCGGGACACAGAGGGGACACAGCGGGGACACAGCGGCACACAATGGGACACAGCGGGGGACACAGCGGGACAAGCGGGATACCGGCGACACAGCGGGACACAGAGGGAACACAGCAGGGACACTGCAAGGACACACTGGGACTCAGCGGGACACAGCGGGACATAGGGGGAACAAAGCGGGGGACACAGCGGGATACAGCGGGGCACAGTGAGACACAGCAGGACATAGCGGGACACAGCGGGGGACACAGCGGGACACAGCAGGGACACAGCGTGGTACACATCAGGACACAGCGGGGGACACAGCGGGGGACACAACGAGGACACAGCGGGACACAGCGGGGGACACAGCGGGGATAGAGTGGACACAGTGGGGGACACAGCGGGAGACACAGCCAGGACACAACGGGACACAGCGGAACACAGCGGGAAACACGGGACAATGCGGGAACACAGCGGGGGATAGAGCGGGACACAACATGGGACACAGCGGGGGACACAACAGGACACAGCGGGGACACATCGTGGACACAGCGGAAAACATTGGGACACAGTGGGGACACAGCGGGGACACAGCAGGACACAGCGGTACACTGCGAGGGAAACACCATGACACAGCGAGACACAGCTGGACACAGTGGGACACAGCAGGGACACAACTGGGGACAGAGCGGGGACACAGTGGGAGACAGCGGGACATATCGGGGACACAGCAGGACACAGCGGGGAACACAGAGGGCCACAGCAAGACACAGCGGGACACAGCGGGGAACAGCGGGGGTCACAGCAGGGGACACATCGGATCACATCGGGACACAACGGGGGACACAGCGGGACACAGAGGGGACACGACGGGGGACACAACGAGGACACAGCGGGACACAGCGGGGGACACAGCGGGGATAGAGCGGGACACAGTGGGGGACACAGCGGGGAACACAACGGGACACAGCGGGGATATAGTTGGACACAGCGGGATACACAGCGGGACACAGCGGGGACACACCAGGGAAACAGTGGGACACAGCGAGGACACAGCGGGACACAACAGGACACAGCGAGGACACAGCAGGACATAGCAGGGACACAGCGGGACACAGTGGGGACACAGTGGTGACACAGCGGCACACACCGGGACACAGCGGGGGACACAGCGGGACACAGCGGGTGACAACAGAGTCATAGCGGGACACAGCGGGATAAAGCGGGACACATAGGGACACAGCGGGACAAAGCGGGGACACAGCGAGGACACAGCGGGACACAGCGGGACACACCAGACAAAGCGGGGACACAGCAGGGTACACAGCGGGAAACAACAGCGGACACAGCTGGGAACACAGCAGGACACAGGGGGGGACACAGCAGGGGACAGAAGAGGGACAGAAATGGACACAGTGGGGGACACAGAGGGAAAACAACGGGGACACAACGGGGACACAGAGGGGACACAGTGGGACACAGCGGGGACACAGCGGGGACACAGCGAGGACACAGCGGGACACAGCGGGGACACAGCGAGGACACAGCGGGACACAGCGGGGGACACAGAGGGGGACACAGCAGGGACACAGCGAGGACACAGCGGGACACAGCGGGACACAAGGGGGAACACAGCGGGGACACAGCGGGACACAGCGGAACACTGCAGGGGACACACATAGGACACAGCGAGACTCAGCGGAACACAGTGGGACACAGCAGGGACACAACGGGGGACACAGAGGGGACACAGCGGGACACAGCTGGGACAAAGTGGAGGACACAGCAGGTCACAGCGGGACACAGCAGGACACACGGGACAAAGCGGGGACACAGCGGAGGACACAGCGGAACATAAAGGTGACACAGTGGGGGACACAAAGGGACACAGCGGGGACACATCGGGGACAGAGCGGAAAACAGCGGGACACAGCGGGGACACAGCGGGGACACAGCGGGACACAGCGGGACACTGGGGGGTGACACACCAAGGACACAGCGAGACTCAGCGGGACACAGTGGGACACAGCAGAGACACAACGGGGGACACAGCGGGGACACAGTGGGAGACAGCGGGACACATCGGGGACACAGCGGGACACAGCGGGCGACACAGCGGGACACAGCCGGGTCACAGCGGGACACAGAGGGGGACACAGTGGGACACAGACGTGACACAGCGGGACACAGCGTGGAAACAGTGGGGACACAGTGGGACACTGCGGGGACACAGCAGGGGACACAGCTCGGGACACAGCGGGGGACACAGCGGGGAACACAATGGGACACAGCGGGGACATAGTTGGACACAGCGGGATACACAGCGGGACACAGCGGGGACACACCAGGGAAACAATGGGACACAGTGAGGACACAGCGGGACACAGCGGGACACAGCGAGGACACAGCAGGACATAGCAGGGACACAGCGGGACACAGTGGGGACACAGCGGGGACACAGCGGCACACAGCGGGACACAGCTGGGAAACAGCGGGACACAGCGGGTGACAACAGAGTCATAGCGGGACACAGCGGGATAAAGCAGGACACAGCGGGGACACAGTGGGACACAGCAGGGGACACATAGGTGGACAGCGGGGACACACCGGGGGACAACAGGAACACAGCGAGACACAGCGGGGACACAGCGGGGACACAGCGGGGGACAAAGCGGGGGACACAGCGGGCCACAGCGGTACACATCGGGGACACAGCAGGATCACAGCGGTGGACACATCGGGGACACAGCGGGGACTCAGCGGGGACACAGCAGGGGACAGAGCAGGACACAGCGGGACACAGCGGGGGACTCAGTGGGACACAGCGGGGTACACAGCGAGGACAAAGCGGGACACAGCGGGACACAGCGTGGACACAGCGGGGGAAACAGCGGGACACAGCGGGGTACACAGCGGGACAAGCGGGACACAGCGGGGGACACAGCGCGACACAGAGGGAACAGACCAGGGACACTGCAAGGGCACACTGGGACACAGTGGGACACAGCGGGACATAGGGCGAACACAGCGGGGGACACAGCGGGACACAGCGGGGGACACAGTGGGACACAGTGGGGACACAGCAGGGACCCAGCGGGGGACACAGCGGGAAACATGCTGGGACACAGTGGGACACAGCGGGACACAGCGGTGACACAGCAGGGGACACAGTGATTACACCACAGGACATAGAGGGACACAGCGGGGACACAGCAGGACACAGCGGCCATACAGCAGGTATACAATGTGGGACACAGGGAGGAAACAGCGGGACACAACGGGGGTACAGCGGGATCCAGCAGGGGACACAGCGAGACACAGTGGGACACTGCAGGGGACACAGCGGGATCCAGCAGGGGACACAGCGAGACACAGCGGGACACTGCAGGGGACACACCGAGCACACAGCGAGACACAGCGGGACAGAGTGGGCCACAGCGCGGACACAACGGGGGACACAGCGGGACACAGCGGGGGACACAGCGGGACACAGAGGGAACACAGCAAGGACACACTGGGACACAGCGGGACACAGCGGAACATAGGGGGAACACAGCGTTGGACACAGCGGGACAAAGCGGGGCACAACGGGGGACACAGCGGGACACAGCGGGAACACAGCAGGGACACAGTGGCACACACTGGGACACAGCTGGGGACACAGCGGGACACAGCGGGCTACAACAGAGACATAGGGGGACACAGCGGGATAAAGCGGGACACAGAAGGGACACAGAGGGGACACGACGGGGGACACAACGAGGACACAGAAGGGACACAGCGGGACACAGCGGGATATAGCGGGGACAAAGCGGGGACACAGCGGGGTACACAGCGGGACAAGCGGGACACCGGCGACACAGCGGGACACAGAGGGAACACAGCAGGGACACTGCAAGGACACACTGGGACACAGCGGGACACAGCGGCACATAGGGGGAACACAGCGGGGGACACAGCGGGACACAGCGGGGCACAACGGGGGACACAGCGGGACACAGAGGGGACACAGCGGGGACACAGCGGCACACAATGGGACACAGCGGGGGACACAGCGGGACAAGCGGGACACCGGCGACACAGCGGGACACAGAGGGAACACAGCAGGGACACTGCAAGGACACACTGGGACTCAGTGGGACACAGCGGGACATAGGGAGAACAAAGCGGGGGACACAGCGGGATACAGCGGGGCACAACGAGGGACACAGCGGGATACAGAGGGGACACAGCGGCACACACTGGGACACAGCGGGGGACACAGCGGGACACAGCTGGGTCACAGCGGGACACAGAGGGGGACACAGCGGGGAACACAACGGGACACAGTGGGGACATAGTTGGACACAACGGGATACATAGCGGGACACAGCGGGGACACACCAGGGAAACAGTGGGACACAGCGAGGACACAGCGGGACACAGCGAGGACAAAGCAGGACATAGCAGGGACACAGCGGGACACAGCGGGGACACAGCGGGGACACAGCGGCACACACCGGGACACAGCGGGGGACACAGCGGGACACAGCGGGTGACAACAGAGTCATAGCGGGACACAGCGGGATAAAGCGGGACACAGGGGGACACAGCTGGACACAGCAGGGGACACATAGGTGGACAGCGGGGACACACCGGGGGACAACAGGAACACAGCGAGACACAGAGGGGACACAGCGGGGACACAGTGGGGGACAAAGCGGGGGACACAGCGGGACACAGCGGGACACATCGGGGACACAGCAGGATCACAGCGGTGGACACATCGGGGACACAGCGGGGACTCAGCGGGGACACAGCAGGGAACAGAGCGGGACACAGCGGGACACAGCAGGGGACACAGCGGGACACAGCGGGGGACACAGCGGGACTCAGCGGGGTACACAGCGAGGACAAAGCGGGACACAGCGGGACACAGCGTGGACACAGCGTGGACACAGCGGGACACAGCGGGGTACACAGCGGGACAAGCGGGACACAGCTGGGGACACAGCGCGACACAGAGGGAACAGACCAGGGACACTGCAAGGGCACACTGGGACACAGTGGGACACAGCGGGACATAGGGCGAACACAGCGGGGGACACAGCGGGACACAGCGGGGCACAACGGGGGACACAGCGGGACACAGCGGGGACACAGCAGGGACACAGCGGCACACACCGGGACATAACGGGGCCACAGCGGTACACACCGGGGGACACAGATGGACACTGCGGGGACACAGCGAGACACAACGGGGGACACAGTGGGGCACAGTGGGACACAGCGGGACATAGCGGGACACAGCATGGACACAACGTGGTACACAGCAGGACACAGCGGGGGACACAGCGGGGACACAGCGGGGACACAACGGGAAACAGCGGGGGTCACAGCAGGGGACACAGCGGGACACATCGGGACACAGCGGGAACACAGCAGGGACAAAGCGGGACACAGAGGGACACTGCGGGGGACACACAAAGGACAGAGCGAGACTCAGCGGGACACAGTGGGACACAGCAGGGACACAACGGTGGACACAGCGGGGACACAATGGGAGACAGCGGTGGACACAGCGGGCCACAGCCGGGACACAGCGGGACACAGAGAGGAACAGCAGGGGTCACAGCAGGGGACACAGCGGGACACAGCGGGACACAGCGGGGGACACAGCGGGGGACACAGCGGGGACACAGCGGGGGACATAACGAGGACACAGCGGGACACAGCGGGGGACGCAGCGGGGATAGAGCGGGACACAGCGGGGGACACAGCGGGAGACACAGCGAGGACACAGCGGGACACATCGTGACACAGCGGGACACACGAGAAAAGCGCGGACACAGCGGGGGACAGAGCGGGACACAACAGGGGACACAGCGGGGGACACAACGGGACACAGCGGGGACACATCGGGGACTCAGCGGAAAACAGCGGGACACATCGGGGACACAGTGGGGACACAGCGGGACACAGCCGGACATTGCGGGCGACACACCAAGGACACAGCGAGACTCATCGGGACACAGTGGGACACAGCAGGGACACAACGGGGGACAGAGCAGGGACACAGTGGGAGACAGCGGGACACATCGGGGACACAGCGGGACACAGCGGGGGACACAGCGGGCCACAGCCGGGACACAGTGAGACACAGCGGGGGACACAGTGGGACACAGCCGGGACACAGCGGGACACAGCGGGGACACAGCAGGGACACAGCGGGGACACAGCAGGGACCCAGCAGGGGACACAGCGGGACACAGGCTGGGACACAGCGGGACACAGCAGGACACAGCGGTGACACAGCAGGGGACACAGTGATTACACAGCAGGACACAGCGGGACACAGCGGGGACACAGCGGGACACAGCGGCGACACAGCGGGTACACAATGGGGGACACAGCGAGGAAACAGCGGGACACAGCGGGGGACACAGCGGGATCCAGCAGGGGACACAGCGAGACACAGCTAGACACAGCGCGACAGAGTGGGCCGCAGCGCGGACACAACAGGGGACACAGAGGGGACACAGCGGGACACAGCGGGACGAAGCGGGGGACACAGCGAGACACAGCGGGCGACAACAGAGAAATAGCGGGACACAGCCGGATAAAGTGGGACACAGCGGGAACACAGCGGGACACTGCGGGGGACACATAGGTGGACAGAGGGGACACACCGGGGGACAACAGGATCACAGCAGGACACAGCGGGGACACAGTGGGGAAACACCGGGGGACACAGTGGGGACACAGCGGGACACAGCGGGATACAGCTGGGACACAGCGGGGACACAGCGGGGTACACAGCGGGACAAGCGGGACACAGTGGGAACACAGCAGGGACACTGCAAGGACACACTGGGATACAGCGGGACACAGCGGGACATAGGGGGAACACAGCGGGGGACACAGCGGGACACAGCGGGGACACAGCGGGACACAACGGGGGACACAGTGGGGCACAGTGGGACACAGCGGGACATAGCGGGACACAGCGGGGGACACAGCGGGACACAGCATGGACACAACGTGGTACACAGCAGGACACAGCGGGACACAGAGGGACACTGCGGGGGACACACAAAGGACAGAGCGAGACTCAGCGGGACACAGTGGGACACAGCAGGGACACAACGGCGGACACAGCGGGGACACAATGGGAGACAGCGGTGGACACAGCGGGCCACAGCCAGGACACAGCGGGACACAGAGAGGAACAGCAGGGGTCACACCAGGGGACACAGCGGGACACAGCGGGACACAGCGGGGGATGCAGCGGGGATAGAGCGGGACACAGTGGGGGACACAGCGGGAGACACAGCGAGGACACAGCGGGACACATCGTGACACAGCGGGACACACGGGAAAAGCGCGGACACAGCGGGGGACAGAGCGGGACACAACAGGGGACACAGTGGGGGACACAACGGGACACAGCGGGGACACATCGGGGACTCAGCGGAAAACAGTGGGACACATCGGGGACACAGCGGGACACAGCCGGACATTGCGGGCGACACACCAAGGACACAGCGAGACTCATCGGGACACAGTGGGACACAGCAGGGACACAACGGGGGACAGAGCAGGGACACAGTGGGAGACAGCGGGACACATCGGGGACACAGCGGGACACAGCGGGGGACACAGCGGGCCACAGCCGGGACACAGTGGGACACAGCGGGGGACACAGTGGGACACAGCCGGGACACAGCGGGACACAGCGGGGACACAGCAGGGACACAGCGGGGACACAGCAGGGACCCAGCAGGGGAAACAGCGGGACACAGGCTGGGACACAGCGGGACACAGCGGTGACACAGCGGGACACAGCGGTGACACAGCAGGGGACACAGTGATTACACAGCAGGACACAGCGGGACACAGCGGGGACACAGGGGGACACAGCGGCGACACAGCGGGTACACAATGGGGGACACAGCGAGGAAACAGCGGGACACAGCGGGGGACACAGCGGGATCCAGCAGGGGACACAGCGAGACACAGCTAGACACAGCGCGACAGAGTGGGCCACAGCGCGGACACAACAGGGGACACAGAGGGGACACAGCGGGACGAAGCGGGGGACACAGCGAGACACAGCGGGCGACAACAGAGAAATAGCGGGACACAGCCGGATAAAGTGGGACACAGCGGGAACACAGCGGGACACAGTGGGACACTGCGGGGGACACATAGGTGGACAGAGGGGACACACCGGGGGACAACAGGATCACAGCAGGACACAGCGGGGACACAGCGGGGAAACACCGGGGGACACAGTGGGGACACAGCGGGACACAGCGGGATACAGCTGGGACACAGCGGAGACACAGCGGGGTACACAGCGGGACAAGCAGGGGACACAGCGGGACACAGTGGGAACACAGCAGGGACACTGCAAGGACACACTGGGATACAGCGGGACACAGCGGGACATAGGGGGAACACAGCGGGGGACACAGCGGGACACAGCGGGGCACAACGGGGTCACAGCGGGACACAGTGGGGACACAGCGGGGACACAGCGGCACACACCGGGACACACGGGGGAAACAGCGGGACACACGGAGGAACACAGAGGGACACTGCGGGGACACAGCGGGACACAATGGGGGACAGAGTGGGGCACAGTGGGACACAGTGGGACATAGCGGGACAAAGCGGGAGACACAGCGGGAGACACACCGAGGACACAGCGGGACAAGTCGGACACAGGGGGACATACGGGACAAAGCGAGGACACAGCGGGGGACAGAGCGGGACACAACAGGGGACACAGCGGGGGACACAACGGTACACAGCGGGGAAACATCGGGGACACAGCGGGAAACAGCGGGACACAGCGGTGAAACAGCGGGGGACACAGAGGGGACACAGCGGGACACATCGGGATACAGCGGGGAAACAGCCGGGACACAGCGGGGTACACAGCGGGACAAGCGGGACACAGCGGGGGACACAGCGCGACACAGAGGTAACAGAGCAGGGACACTGCAAGGGCACACTGGGACACAGCGGGACACAGCGGGACATAGGGGGAACACAGCGGGGGACACAGTGGGACACAGCGGGGCACAACGGGGGACACAGCGGGACACAGCGGGGACACAGCGGGGACACAGCGGCACACACCAGGACACAGCCGGGACACAGCGGGACACACTGGGGGACACAGAGGGACACTGCGGGGACACAGCAGGACACAACGGGGGACACAGTGGGGCACAGTGGGGCACAGCGGGACATAGCGGGACACAGCGGGGGACACAGCGGGACACAGCATGGACACAGCGTGGTACACAGCAGGACACAGTGGGGGACACAGCGGGGACACAGCGGGGACACAACGGGAAATAGCGGGGGTCACAGCAGGGGACACAGCGGGACACATCGGGACACAGCGGGGACACAGCGGGACACAGTGGGACACTGCTGGGGACACAAAGGCGGACACAGCGGGGACACAATGGGAGACAACGGGACACATCGGGGACACAGCGGGACACAGCGGTGGACACAATGGGACACAGAGAGGAACAGCTGGGATCACAGCAGTGGACACAGCGGGAAACATCGGGACACAGCGGGGGACACAGCGGGGACACAGCGGGGGACATAACCAGGACACAGCGGGACACAGGGTGGGACACAGCGGTTATAGAGCGGGACACAGCGGGGGACACAGCGGGAGACACAGCGAGGACACAGTGGGACACAGCGGAACACAGCGGGACACACGGTACAACGGGGGACAGAGCGGGGAAACAGTGGGAGACAGCGGGACACATCGGGGACACAGTGGGACACAGCGGGGGACACACCGGGCCACAGCCGGGACACAGCGGGACAAAGCGGGGGACACAGCGAGACACAGCGGGCGACAACAGAGAAATAGCGGGACACAGCCGGATAAAGTGGGACACAGCGGGAACACAGCGTTACACAGTGGGACACTGCGGGGGACACCTAGGTGGACAGAGGGGACACACCGGGGGAAAACAGGAACACAGCGGGACACAGCGGGGACACAGCGGGGAAACACCGGGGGACACAGTGGGGACACAGCGGGACACAGCGGGATACAGCTGGGACACAGCGGGGACACAGCGGGGTACACAGCGGGACAAGCGGGACACAGCGGGGGACACAGCAGGACACAGTGGGAACACAGCAGGGACACTGCAAGGACACACTGGGGTACAGCGGGACACAGCGGGACATAGGGGGAACACAGCGGGGGACACAGCGGGACACAGCGGGGCACAACGGGGTCACAGCGGGACACAGCGGGGACACAGCGGCACACACCGGGACACAGCGGGGGACACAGCGGGACACACCGGGGTACACAGAGGGACAATGCGGGGACACAGCGGGACACAACGGGCGACACAGCGGGGCACAGTGGGACACAGCGGGAGACACAGCAGGACACAGTAGGGACACAGCATGGTACATAGCAGGACACAGCGGGGGACACAGGGGACACAGCAGGGACAGAACGGGAAACAGCGGGGGTCACAGCAGGGAACACAGCGGGACACATCGGGACACAGCGGGGGACACAGCGGGACACAGCGGGGACACAACGGGGGACACAACGAGGACACAGCGGGACACAGCGGGGGACACAGCGCGGATAGAGCGGGACACACCGAGGACAGAGCGGGGACACAGAGGGGGACACAGCGGGACACAGCGGGACACAGGCTGGGACACATCGGGACACAGCGGGACACAGCGGGACACAGCGGGGACACAACGGGGACACAGCGGGGGACAAGCGGGGACACAGCAGGACACAGTGGGGGACACAGCGGGGACATAAGGGGGGTCATAGCGAGGAAAAAGCGGGACACAACGGGGACACAGCGGGACACAGCAGGGTCACAGCGAGACACAGCAGGACACTGCGGGGGACACACCAAGGACACAGCGAGACACAGCGGGACAGAGTAGGACACAGCGGGGACACAACGGGGGACACAGCGGGGACACAGCGAGACACAGCGGGACACAGAGGGGAAATAGCTGGACACAGCGTGGGACACAGCGAGACACAGCCAGGACACAGCGGGACACAGTGGGGCCTCAGCGGGGACACTCCGTGACACAACGGGGACACAGCGGGGACAGAGTGGGGACACAGCGGCACACACCGGGACACATCGGCGGACACAGTGGGGACACAGTGGGACACAGCGGGGTACACAGTGGGACACAGTGGGGGACAAAGCGGTACACACCGGGGACATAGCAGGGACACTGCGAGGACACAAGGGGACACAGCGGGACATAGCGGTAAACACAGCGGATGACACAGCGGGACAGAGCGGGAAACAACAGGGGACACAGCGGAACACAGCAGGGGACACAGCAGGGGAAATCAGGGACACACCAGGCGACAACGGGGACACAGCGGGACACAGCAGGGGACACAGCAGGGGACAGCGGGGACACAGCGGGCGACAACGTCGACACAGCAGGACAGAGTTGGGGACAGCGGGGCACAGCGGGACACAGCGGGATAAAGCGGGACACAGCGGGGACACAGTGGAACACAGCGGGGACACAGAGAGGACACAGCAGGTGACATAGCAGGGACAGAGGGGGACACAGAGGGGGACAGCGGGGACACAAACGGGGGACAACGGGGACACAGCGGGACACAGCGGGTGACATAGCGGTGGATACAGCTTGACACAGAGGGACACAGCAGGACACAGCGGGGTACAACGGGGGACACAGCGGGACACAGCGGGACACAGTGGGGGACACTGCGGGACACAGCAGGGGACACAGCGGGACACAGCGGGACACAGTGGGGGACACAGCGGGGGACACAGCGGGGGACATATATGGACATAGCGGGGGACACAGTGGGGGACACCGCGGGACACAATGGCAAATAGCGGGACACAGCGGGACACAGCGGGTACACAGCGGGGGACACAGTGGGACACAGCTGGGACACAGCGGGACACAGTGGGGGACAGAGCGGGGCACACATCGGGGGACAAATTGGGACACAGTGGGGACTCAGCCGGGACAGAGCGGGGGACACAGCAGGACACAGCAGGGGACACAGCGGGGCACACAGTGGGGGACAGAGGAGGAAACAGCGGGACACAGCGGGGACACAGCGGGGGAACAGCGGGACACAGTGGAACACATTGGGGGACACAGCGGGGCACACAGCGATGGACACAGCGGGAAACACCGGGGACACAGCTCGGATACAGCAGGGGACACAGCGGGACACAGCGGGACACAGCGGGGGACAAAGAGGACACAGCGGGACAGAGTGGGACACAGCGGGGACACAACAGGGGACACAGCGGGGACACAGCGAGACACAGCGGAACACCACAGGGGACACAGCAGGACACAGCGGGGGACACAGCGGGACACAGCGGGACACAGTGGGGCCTCAGCGGGGACACTGCGTGACACAACGGGGACACAGCGCGGACAGAGCGGGGACACAGCGGTACACACCGGGACACAGCGGGGGACCCAGCGGGACACACCGGGGGACACAGCGAGACACAGCGGGACACATCGGCGGACACAGTGGGGACACAGTAGGGACACAGCGGGACATAGTGGGACACAGCGGAGGACACAGCAGAGGACACAGCAGGGACACAGCAGGACACAGCGGGACACAGCAGGGACACAGCTGGGACACAGCTGGGTACACAGCGGGCCACAGTGGGACACAGTGGGACACACCGGGGGACACAGCGGGGGACGCAGCGGGAAACAGCGGGACACAGCGGGGGACACATCTGATCACAGCGGGGGACACAGCGGGAGACACAGTGGGACACAGCTGGGACACAGCGGGACACAGAGGGCACACAGCGGGACACAGCAGTGGACACAGCGAGACAAAGTGGGACACTTCGGGGGGCACACCGAGGACACAGTGAGACACAGTGGGACAGAGTGGGACACAGCGGGGACACAACTGGGGACACAGCGGGACACAGCGGGGACACAGCGGGACACAGCAGGGACACAAAGGAGTACACAGCGAGGACACAGCAGGACACAGCGGGACACAGCGGGGACACAGCGGGACACAGCAGGGGACACAGCGGTGACACAACGGGGGAGACAGCGGGACACATCGGGACACAGCGGGAACACAGTGGGTTACAGCATGGGACACAGCGAGACACACCGGGACACTGCGGGGACAAACCGAGGACACAGCGAGGACACAGCGGGACACAGCGGGTGACACAGCGAGGACACAGCGGGGTCACAGCGGCACACAGCGGGGACACAGCGGGGGACAAGCAGGGACACAGCGGGACACAGTGGGGGACACAGCGGGGACACAACGGGGGTCACTGCGAGGAAACAGCGGGACACAGCGGGGACACAGCGGGACACAGCAGGGTCACAGCGGGACACTGCGGGGGACACACCAACGACAGAGCGAGACACAGCGGGACAGAGTGGGACACAGCGGGGACACAACGATGGACACAGCGGGGACACAGCGAGACACAGCGGGACACAGAGGGGACACAGCGGGCACAGCGGGACAACGCGGGACACAGCGGGGCCACAGCTGGGACACAGCAGGGGACACAGCGGGAAACAGCGGGGACACAGAAGGGACACAGCTGGACAGAGCGGGACACAGCGGGGACACAGCTACGACACAGCGGGACACATCGGGACACAGCAGAACACAGCGGTGGACACAGCAGGGGAAATCAGGGACACACCGGGCGACAACTGGGACACAGCGGGACACAGCAGGGGACATAGTAGGGGACAGCGGGGACACAGCGGGCAACAACGTGGACACAGCAGGACAGAGTGGGGGACAGCGGGGCACAGCTGGACACAGCGGGATACAGCGGGACACAGAGGGGGACACAAAGGGGGATAGCGGGGACACAGCGGGGGACAAAGTGGACACAGCGGGACACAGCGGGGGACCAAGCGGTGGACACAGCTTGACACAGCGGGACACAGCAGGACACAGCGGGGTACAACTGGGGACACAGCGGGAAACAGCGGGCACATCGGGACACAGCGGAACAAAGCGAGGTACACAGCAGGGGAAATCAGGGACACACCGGGCGACAACGGGGACACAGCGGGACACAGCAGGGGACACAGCAGGGGACAGCGGGGACACAGCGGGCGACAACGTGAACACAGTAGGACAGAGCGGGGGACAGCGGGGCACAGCGGGACACAGCGGGACACAGTGGGACACAGCGGGGACACAGCGGGACACAGCGGGGACACAGAGAGGACACAGCGGGTGACATAGCAGGGACACAGAGGGACACAGCGAGACACCGAGGGGGACATAGCGGGACACAACGGGGGACACAGCATGGGACACAGAGGGGACACATCTGGACACAGCGGACGACACAGCGGGACACAGCGGGGGACACAGTGGAACACAAGGGGGTGCATAGCGAGGACACAGCGGGACAAAGCAGGACATAGCGGGGACACTCCGGGACACAGCGGGGACACAGCGGAGGACAGAGCGGGACACAGCGGTGGACATATCTGGAAACAGCGGGGGAGATAGCAGGGGAGACCGCGGGAAACAACGGGAGACACAGCAGGTGACACAGCGGGACACAGTGTGGGACATAGCGGGACACAGCGGACAACAGAGGGGGACACAGCGGGGGACACAGCGAGAGACACAGCAGGGACACTGCGAGGACACAGCGGGGGACACAGCGAGGACACAGCGGGACACAGAGGGGACACAGCAGGGAACAGCGGGAACACAGCAGGACACAGCGGGGACACAGAGGGGGACAGCGGGGACACAGCAGGACACAGCGGGAGACACAGCGGGGGACACAGCGGGGGACAAAGTGGGGGACACAGCGGGGGAAACAGTGAGAACACAGCGGGGGACAGCGGGGACACAGCGGGGACACAGCCAGGAAACAGCGGGGACACAGCGGAGGACACAGCGGGGACACAGCGGGGGACACATCGGGATAAAGCAGGAAACATAGCGGCACACAGCGGGACACAGCAGGGGACAGCGGGCACAGAGGGACACAGTGGGGGACACAGCGTGGACACAGTGGGGGACACAGCGAGGACACAGCGGGACACAGAGGGACACAGCGGTGACACAGCGGGGACACAGTGGGACACAGTGGGGTACACAGCGGGACACAGCGGACACTGCGGGGGACACAACGAGGACACAGCGAGACACAGCGGGACAAAGTGGGACAGAGCGGGTACATACCGGGGGACACAGCAGGGACACAGCGGGGCACACAGCAGGGGACACAGCGGGGACACAGCGGGACACAGTGGGGGACACAGCGTGGACACAGTGGGGGACACAGCGAGGACACAGCGGGACACAGAGGGACACAGCGGTGACACAGCGGGGACACATTGGGACACAGTGGGGTACACAGCGGGACACAGCGGACACTGCGGGGGACACAATGAGGACACAGCGAGACACAGCGGGACAAAGTGGGACAGAGCGGGTACATACCGGGGGACACAGCAGGGACACAGCGGGGCACACAGCAGGGGACACAGCGGGGGACACAGCGGGGAACACAGAGGAACACATCGGGGACATAGCTGGGCACAGCGGTACACAGCGGAGACACAGCGGGGTACAAAGCGAGGACACAGCGGGACACAGTGGGACACAGCGGGAACACAGCAGGGACCCTCCTAGGGACAGCGGGGACACAGCGGGACAGATTGGGGACACCTCGGGACACAGCAGGGACACAAGTGTGGACACAGCGGGGGACACAGCGGGAAACACAGCGGAACACAGTGGGGACACAGCTGGACACAGCGAGGACACAGTGGGGGACACAGCGGGGACACAGCGGGACACAGCAGGGACACAACGGGTGACACAGCGAGGACACATCGGGGACACAGTAGGACACAGTGGGACACAGCGGGACAGAGCGGGGGAAAGAGAGGGAAACAGTGGGGGACACAGCGAGACACAGTGGGGGACAAAAAGGGGGACAGCGGAGACAAACCGGGGGACAGCAGGGACACAGCGGGACAAAGCGGGGGACACAGTGGGACACAGCGAGGACATAGCGGGACACAGCGGAGACACAGCGGGGTACACAGCCGGGACACAACGGGACACAGCGGGGGACACAGTGGGACACAGCAGGGACACAGGTGGGACACAGTGGGACACAGTGGGACATAGCTGGGGACACAGCGGGACATAGCGTGGACACAGCGGGACACAGCGGGTATACAACGGGGACACAGCGGGACACAGCGGGACACAGCGGGACACAGCTTGACACAGCGGGATACACAGTGGGACACAGCGGGACACAGCGGGACAAAACGGGACACAAAGGGAACATGTCGGGAAAACAGCGAGGACAAAGCAGGACATAGCGCAACACAGCGGACACAGGGGGACACAGCGGGGACACAGCAGGGGACACAGCGGGACACAGAGGGACAAAGCGGGGGACACAGCGGTACACAGCGGGGATACAGCGGGACACAGCGGGGGACACAGAGGGGATACAGCTTGGACACAACGGGAGACATAGCGGGAGACACAGCGGGGACACAGCGGGCACACAGCTTAACACAGCGGGACACAGCGGGGAAATAGCGGGGAACACAGCGTGACACAGCGGGACACAGCAGGACACAGCGGAGACACAGCAGGGATGACAGCGAGGGACACAGCAGAGGACACAGAGGGACCCAAGGGGACACAGCAGGGACACAACGGGACATTGCGGGGACACAGCGAGTACACAGCGGGACACAGCGGGGACACAGCGGGGACACAGTGGGACACAGCGGGGACAGAGCGGGGACACAGCGGGACACAGAGGGGACACATCGGGCACACAGCGGGACACAACCGGACACAACGCGACACAGCAGGGGACACAGCGGGACACAGTGGGGGACACAGCGGGACACAACGTGGGACACAGCAGGGGACACAGCGAGACACAGCGGGGCCACAATGGGGGACACAGCAGGGATACAACGGGGACACAGCGGGACACAGCGGGACACAGCGGAGTACACAGAGGGACACAGCGGGGGACACAGCAGGGGACACAGCGGGAAACAATTGTGACACAGCGAGGACACAGCTGGACACAGCGGGACACAGTGGGGAAACAGCGGGGGACACAGCGAGGACACAGCGGGACAAAGCGCGACACAGCGGGACACAGAGGGACACAGGGGGGGACACAGCGAGTTCACAGCGGGACACAGAGGGGACACAGCGGGGGACACAGTGAGGGCACAGTGGGACAAAGCGTGACACAGCGGGGGACACAGCGGGACACTGCGGACGACAGAGCGGGACAGGGCGGGGCACAACGGGACACAGCGGGACATAGCGTGACGCGGAGGGGGACACAGCAGGACACAGCCGGGGTCACAGCGGGACATAGCTGGGTCACAGGGGGAGACATAACGGGACACAGCATGGACACAGCGGGACACAGCGAAGAACACAGCGGGACATAGCGGGACACAGCGGGACACAGCGAGGAACACAGCGGGACACAGCGGGACACAGCATGACACAGCGGGAACACAGCGGTGGACAAGCGGGACACAGCGGGGAACACAGCGGGACACAGCAGGGGACACAGCGGGGGACACAGCGGGGAACACAGCGGGACACAGCGGGGACACAGGGAGGACACTGCAGGATACCCAGCGGGACACAGCGGGGAAACAGGGAGGACACAGCAGGACACAGCTGAACACAGTGGGACACAGCGGGTGACACAGCGGGACACAGCGGGGAACACAGCGGGACACAGCGGGGACAAAGCGGGGGACACAGCGGGGGACATAGCGGGGGACACAGTGGGGAACACAGCAGAACACAGCGGGGACACAGCTGGACACAGCAGGATACAGAGCGGGACACAGCAGGGAAATAGGGAGGACACAGAAGGACACAGCGGAACACATCGGGACACAGGGGGACACAGCGAGGACACAGCGGGACACAGCGGGACACAGCGGGACACAGCGGGGACACAGCGGGAGAGATAGCAGGGCACACAGCGGGGGACACAGCGGGGGACACAGCGGGGGACACAGAGGGACACAGCGGGCGAAACAGCGGGGGATACATCCGGCACACAGCCGGCACACAGCGGGGACACAGGGGGGGACACAGCGAGGACACAGCGGGGACACAGCGGGGACACAGCAGGACACAGCGGGACTCAGCGGGGGACACTGCAGGGATACATCTAGGACACAGCGGGACACAGAGGGACACAGAGGGACACAGCAAGGGTCACAGCAATGACACAGTGGGACAAAGCCGGACACATCGGGGCACACAGCAGGGATACATCGGGGACACAGTGGGACACAGAGGGACACAGAGGGACACAGCGGGGGACACAGCGGTACACAGCGGGGACACAGCGGGACACAGCGGGGGACACAGAGGGGATAAAGCGGGGACACAGCGGGGGACATAACGGGGGACACAGCAGTGACACAGCGGGACTCAGCGGGACACAGCGGGGACACAGAGGGACACAGCGGGGATACAGCTTGGGACAAAGGGGACACAGCGGGACACAGCGGGGACACAGCAGGGGACACAGCGGGGGACACAGCGGTGGACACAGTGGGACACAGCGGGCGACACAGCGAGGATAAAGCGGGGGAAAGCAGGGACACAACGGGACACAGTGTGGACACAGCGGGGGACACAGCGGGACACAGTGGGGACACAGTGGGACACAGCGGGGGTCAAAGCAGGGGACACAGTGGGACACAGCGGGACACAGCAGGGGACACAGTGGGACACAGCCGGTGACACAGCGGGGGACACAGCGGGGGACACATCCTAACACAACGGGGGACACAGCGGGACACAGCGGGACACAGTGGGGACACAGCGGGACACAGCGGGGGTCACAGCAGGGGCCACAGCGGGACACAGCCGGACAAAGCGGGGGACAAAGTGGGACACAGCTGGGGACACACCGGGCACACAGCGAGGGACAACGGGTACACAGCAGGACACTGCAGAGACAAAGCGGGGACACAGCGGGACACAGCGGGGGACACAAGGAGAAACAGCGGGGGACACAGCGAGGAAACAGCGGGACACAGCGGGGACACAGCGGGACACAGCGGGGGACACAGCAAGACACAGCGGTACACTGCAGGGGACACAGCGAGGACACAGCGAGACACAGCGGGACACAGAGGGGACACAGCGGGGGACATTGGGGACACAGCGGGACACAGCGGGGACACAGCGGGGGACAGCGGGGACACAGCGCGACACAGCAGGGACACAGTGGGGGATAGAGTGTGGACACAGAGGGGGACACAGCGGGACACAGCGGAGGACACAGAGATGACACAGCGGGGGACAGCGGGGACACAGCTGGACACAGTGGGGACACAGCGGGGGACACAACGAGACACAGCGGGACACAGCGGGACACAGGGGGGTCACAGCAGGGGACACAGCGGGACACAGCGAGGACACAACAGGACACAGCAGGGGACACAGCGCGGGACACAGCGGGGACAAATCGGCGACACAGCGGGACACAGCGGGGTCACAGCAAGGGGACACAGTGGGACACAGTGGGACACAGTGGGGGACACAGCGGGACACAGCGGGGGACACAGCGGAGGACACATCGGCGGACACAGGGGAACACAGCGGGGGACACAGCGGGACACAGCGGGACACAGCGAGGACACAGCAGGACACAGCGGGGGACACAGCGCGGGACACAGCCGGGACACAGTGGGGGACAGAGAGTGGACACAGCGGGGGACACAGCGGGGGACACAGCGATGACACTGCGGGGGACAGCGGGACACAGTGGGGACACAGCAGGGGACACAGCGTGACACAGCGGGACACAGCGAGGACACAGCAGGACACAGCGGGGGACACAGCGCGGGACACAGCCGGGACACAGTGGGGGACAGAGAGTGGACACAGCGGGGGACACAGCGGGGGACACAGCGATGACACTGCGGGGGACAGCGGGACACAGTGGGGACACAGCAGGGGACACAGCGTGACACAGCGGGACACAGCGGGGACACAGCGGGACATAGCGGGGTCACAGCAGGGGACACAGCGGGACACAGTGGGACACAGTGGGGGACACAGCGAGGACACAGCAGGACAAAGCGGGGGACACAGCGCGGGACACAGCAGGGACACATCGGGGACACAGCCGGACACAGCGGGGACACAGCGGGGACACAGTGGGACACAGCGGGACACAGCGGGACACAGCAGGGACACAGCGGGACACAGCGGGTCATTTTTCTGCTATGTCTTTATATGTCAATTAAATTTGGTATGCCAGACATGCAATAACTGACCTAGGGTATGAGGTTGCCATACTTCTATTTCTCACTGTATATGTATAAACATGGGTATGTTTATACAGAAGCCAATTTTTTTTGTTCTAATTTGTATGAATTGGACTTTTGTCCAATTTTGTTCCAGTTTTCAGGTGTCAAGTAATTTTTCTACTTTTAACACAGTGTGAATCACATGTCATACACTCAACTTTTATGCAGAAATTTTTGCCAACTGTTATGTGGTATATATACTAGATTCCATCCATGTGGGAACCATATGGCAAAGGTGCTTTCTATCTATGCTACATTTCATTTTGTTAGTCACTGAAGAGTTAGTGACTGCATTTTAGGTACAGTTTCAATAGTAACAGTGGGGCAATAACGATGCCTTAGATGATAAGACTATTAACATGTGATAGTTATACTGGAATAAATTTGTGTGCATATGACAACACAAGGCTGATAGCTCATCACAATTTTATCACAGCTTAGTGTTCAGACAAACATGAATGCTAGAGTTGTACAAAAACTGCAGACGCTAATCTTACTGAATTCTGTTCAGGATGTGACACTGCTACTTGCTACTATAGCTACAGTAATCCAGAGGGCAGTGGATTTCAGTATGGCCAAAGATTACTTCACTTGCGAATCTAGTCATTTGGGCTGAAATCATTGACTATTTTTTGTTTTAATGCTCATTTTGATAATGCTGCTCCATAGCTATTTTCACCTCTTGGACCACCAAGACTTACTGTGAGTTAATCTATTTGTATTGACAAGCACCATCTAAGGTACTATATTATTTTGTTTCTGATTATTTCTATTTATTCATTTACTTAAAAAGCTGACAGAAAGAAAGTTTCCACTAAAGGAAAAAAGGGTGAAGACATATTTTTAAATTAAAAAATCCCATCAAAGCTCCTGAGTCTGTTTCCACAATCATCACTGCAGAATCAATGTTCTACAAGGGAGTATATTACCAAAATGGTGATGATGTTTCTGTGATTGATGACCAACATGGAAAGCTCTACTCTGCTCAGATCAGTATTGAGAGAAGAGCGCAGCACTGACGTAGCTCATTCCCACTCTCTCTAGCCCCACAGATCAGTTTGACCTTGTGTCTTTATATCATATGGCCAGAGGAAGACCTTCCCAGGAAGATGGAATACTTGGAATTTGTTTGTCATGCACCTTCTGAGTATTTCAAGTCAAGGTCACCACCATTTCCCACTGTCTCCACCAGACCAGAAAAGGGCTATATATGGACTCATGTTGGACCTACTCCTGCAATAATGATTAGGAGACAGTTACCAATCACTTGTAGCTACAACTAAAACCGAGGCTGGGAAACTCAGTAATATATCCCTTACCCAGCATGCCTAAGACCCTGGGTTAAAAACAAACAAAAAAACCCAAAAGTGTTTTTTTCATTTTCTTATATTTATACAACTCTGAAGAAGATAACTTCTTCCACGAATTGCTTTTTTTGGTCGCTTGTGGGGCTTGAACATGAGGCCTAGGTGCTGTCTCTGAGCTCTTTTTGCTCAAGGCTAGTGCTCTACCACTTTGAGCCACAGCTCCGCTTCCAGTTTTCTAGTGGTTAATTGGAGATAAGAATCTCATGGACTTTCTTCCCTGGCCTGGCTTTGAACCATGATCCTCAGCTGCCAAGTAGCTAGGATTACAGGGAGCCACCAGAGCTCAGCCCATAAAATTCTTATATGGGAAACTAAAAAGTGTGTTCCCAATGACCTAGTAATTGTTAACAAATTCTGGCAAGTCTCACTTGGGGCAGATTCTGCTCAACCAGTCATGATGGAGGTTCTTTGATCAGGCAGGACCCCATTTCCCTGTTTGGGGGTGGATATGATCTGCCCTTGGAACAATTTCCAGCAAGTTTCTCTCCATCTTCTATATCTTCTCTATGAGGAGCCCTGGTTGGCCCTTTCAAGCTAGCATCCCGTCTTTGTGTCTACCATTTCCAGGCAGACACTTCTTTGTCAGTACATGAGCTTGAACCTCACACTTGGCATTGTACCGCTTGATTCATGCCTCAATAAGTCATGGCTTAGAGAAAACAAAATGTATTTGAAGGTGAATGTTAGCTTTCTGTTAGTGTATCTTCCCAGGCAAAGGTTGCAATTTCTGAGAGACCATTAGGAGTAGGCACCATCTGTTTTTCTTCATAATTTACTTCTAGAAACTCAAAAAAGGGGTTATATTTTTATATAACTACAAAATACTCAGTTTTAGTTTTCTGCTCAAAGGTTTAATCAAATAAGATGTTGCCTTGATCAACAATAAAAAACAGTATTGTGGGCTTCCTTTAATGATTATTTCTAATTCAGATTAAAATAGGCCTGAAGAAAGTTTATTTGTAAAGCTGGAAATTCTGATAATTACTCTAATTCCTTAAAAATAAAATATTAAAGCTTTCTATACATGTTCCTAATAATTAAATGTACCTTACTTGTATGTAAAGTTCTTTTGAAATTTCATTCTATACAATGTTTTCTATATATGAAATACATATTTTATATCTATTATACTATTCTATTACTGAATTAGATGTGTACACCTATTATGTTATGTTTTTTATGACTTTATTCTACTTAAATTTCAATTTTATCAGTAGGGTTTTGTCTTCCTCACATCCTTACTACTGAACTTATGCCAGCTACTCTTCTTATTCTTACTGTCCTCCACAGGTGCTCATAGGTACTATGTATAGTTGAAATCTCCTATGGTGTGATTTTACCTTATGGGCCTTATTCCTTGTCCCTATGCTTTCTTTCCTTTGTATTTTAATACTTGGCAGCTTAGGAATTTTACTTGTGCCATCTTCCCCTCTTTGTGTGTTCTAGATGAAAGTGTACATCTGTGATTATTTGTGTCACTGTAGGTTTTAATATTTAGCTCTCTACCTTAATATTTTGTGTTAATATACCTAATTGGCTGCTGTAAATGGTTATTTTCTGAATTATACATTTGTTAGGCCAATTTGAATATGTTCATTATGCTAAATATTGTGAGCTTCTTCTAATTCTAAATTCTTCTAATTCTAAAGACCTTTGCCACTGATTTCATAAACATTATGTGTCCATTTGTGTGATCACAAGGCTTCACCATCTGTGACATCCTGTAAATACATATGGCCTGTTGCTCAATTACAGACTGAGTGCGAGTACCACAGCAATGATTTCTGCATGTCGTGCAGACAGTGAGGTACCTTACTCCATGAGGCATGTGTCGTCCTGAGGTTTGGGGCATGCTGCTATCCTTGGGCCACGGGGGCTAACCCGTCTCAACCAGGGATTAGGGAGGTTATTTGACCAGGCAGGACCCCATTTCCCAGTTTAGGGGTGGATATGTTCTGCCCTCAGAATGAATTCTGGCAAGTCTCACTCCTGGCTGATACAGCTCAATCAGCCATGATGTGGGATCTTTGACCACGCAGGACCCCATTTCCCAGTTTTGGGGTGGATATGTTCTGCCCTCGGAACAATTTCAGGCAAGTCTCTCTCCATCTTGTGTATCTTCTCCTCTATGAGGAGCCCTGGCTGGCCCTTTCAAGCTAGCATCCCACCTTTGTGTCTACCATTTCAGGCAGACACTTTTTTGACAGTATATGAGCTTGAACACACTTGGCATTGTACCACTTGAGTCATGCCTTTCCTTTTGACATTTTGCTGGTAAATTGGAGATAAGAGTCTCTGGGATTTGTCTGCCCATGTTGGCTTCAAACCAAGATTCTCAGATCTCAGGCTCCTCAGTACCTAGGATTACAAGCATGAGCCACCAGTGCCCAGCTTTTTAGCTAACCACGTTTTCATCAATCTGGATACCAGCGAACTCTTCAGGACACAGCTCAATGTAATGGACCAAAGGTACCATACATCATATGGTAATAAGTCTCTCGCTCGTTTTTATCTTGATCAGCCATGGGTTTTCATCTCAGGTCCTGGGCACAATCCTTGAGCATTTTCACTCCTTAAAACAGAACTGTTTTTTGGCGCCTCAGTTGTGAATACTCTCCATCTTCCATAATAAAGAGACAAGACACCAAAGACAAATAGACAGCATATTTCGGTCTCTAGTAGCTCCTATGTGCATCCTGGCTTGGTTCACAGGACCTCTCTGTTTCACTAGCCATAGGTCAAAAGAATTCTTTGAAATATTTGGGAGAGCTGAGGAGGTTTTGGGAGCACAGGATGCAAATAACAAGAAAGAGCACTCAAAACTTGGGGACCTGAAAACAGGTTTTCAGGTCCCCAAGTTTTGAGTGCTCTACACCTTCCCCAAAGGAGAGAAAAGCCGCTCAATAGAAATAGACTGCATTTTTCTCGCCCAGGCAACTCTGGTGTGCATCAATCAGGTCTTAATGCCCCTCACACTGTCCACAGATTCCAGTCCAATTTGTTTCATCCAATTCTAGGAGAGCTGATCTGTGTTAGTCAGCTCAGGATGCAAACGACATGATAGAGTACTCTGAAATTGGTGACCTTAAAACAGTTTTAAGGTTCCAAAGTTAGGATGCTCTACTCCTTCCCCAATGGAGAGACAAGCCTCCAAAGATATATGGACAACACCGACCTTCCTCACTAAGCCCTAATCTACATCCTGTTCCATATACTGTCAACAATAACAGGTCCAATTATATTCCTTGAAATTCGGGGAGAGCTGAAAAGTGTTTGGAAGCACAGGATGCAAACGACAAGATAGAGCAACACAGAAATTCGACGCCTTAAAACAAAAATGTTTTTCAGCGATCAAATTCTCAATGATCTACATTTTCCCCACAGGAGAGATAAGCCTCTAAATACAAGTAGACCACATCTTTGTAACCCGGGTTTCTCCGGTCTGCATCCTAGATTGGATAAAAGCCACTTGTACTGTCCATCCACAGGAACCAGTCCAATTTGGTCTTCCAATTCTGGGAGAGCTGACTAGTGTTAGCGAGTTCAGCATGGAAACGAAAGTTTGAGTAAAACAGAGAAAATCAGATAAGGTGATGTTAATGAAATGAACACTAAGATATGTATTCGAACGTTTTTTATTTGCTTTCAAGCGATTGTTTATGACACATTCATAAGATCATTTCTTTTTTACTTTGTAAGTCCCTCCCCCATTGTATAACAATTGCTTTCACTGTATTTCATGTCGGTATAATTTGTGGAGGGGAAGGGGAAAAACAATTCGTTTAAACAGGGATAGAGGTGGACCCAAAGCAAAAATGCGATGTACAAGGCATTATGTCCAAAACGAACTTTACAACTTTGGTTTGTGAGTGGTGGGGGGTATGGGAGAGGGGAGGACAGTGGGGGAGGGCAGGAGGAGGATGGGAAAAGATGGGAATGGGAAACAAAGAGGACGTTACAATACTTTATAAAAATGTACTCATTACCTTGCACATATAATTGTAACCCCTCTGGACATTGTTTGCAAAAAAATAAATGAACAAATTAATAAATGAATAAATTTAAAAACGAGAAAAGATGGAGCACTTAGAACATGAGAAACCTGAAACCGTTTTAAGGACCTCAAGCAATGAGGGTTACTCCTTCCCCAAAGGAGGGACACACCTCCATAGAGAAATTGACTGCACCAATCTTCCCAAGAAGCTCTGGTCTGCATCGTAGCAAGACAGAAATTGTCTCATCCTGTCTACAATCACAGGTTCCGTTTTTCTCCTTACCACTGGGAGGGTTGAAAATTTTGGAGATCTCAGTTTGTAAACGACAAGATAGAGCACTCAGACCTTCGGTGAAGTAGACAATATTGCCCAAGTTCTGAAGGCTCTACAATTCCATAAAGGAGATACAAGCCACTAAAGAGAAATAGACAGCATGGTTCTATCACAGGCAACAGCGGTCTGCATCCTAGTAGGTCTTTAAAACCCTTACACTGTCCACAGTAACAAGTCCGAATTTTTTCCTTGCAATTCAGGGTGGGCTGACCAGTGTTAGGATGCTCAGAATGAAAACGACAAGATAGAGCACTGAGAATGTGGGGAACTTAAACCAAAATTGTTTTATGGCGCCAAGGTTCTAAATGCTCTATACCTTCGAAAAAGAAAAGACCATCCCCCGAAGAGAAATAGACAACAACCATCGGTTTCTAGCAGCCCCTGTGTGCATCCTGGCATGGTTCAAAGCACCTCTTCGTATCACCATCCCCTTGACAATCCTTTTTTCTTGCAATTTTGTGAGAGCTGTGGAGGGTTTGGGAGCACAGGATGCAAACAACAAGAGAGAGTTCTCAGAATTTGGAGAACATAAAGAAAATTGTTTTAAGGTCTCCAAGTTCTGAGTGCTCTCAACTTTTCCCAAAAGCAAGACAAGCCACATAGGAGAATTAGAAAGCATTGTTCTGTCCCAGTCAACTGTGCTCTGAATCTTAGCAGGGCTTAAAGACCCTTGCACTATCCACAGTAAACAGTCCATACTTTGTTCTTCCAATTCTGGGAGAAGTGACCAGTGTTAGGGAGCGCAGGTACAAACGATAAGATAGAGTACTCAGAATATGGGGACCCTAAAACAGTCTTAAGGCCCCAGAGAAGGAGGGCTCTACTTCTTCCCCAAGGAAGAGACACCCCTCCAAAGAGACATTCGCATCACCCAACACCCAAGAAGCTCTGCTCTGCATCCGAGCAATATTGAAAGTGCCTCATTCTGTCTACAATAACAGGTGAATTTTTTTTCCTTTTAATTCTGAGAGAGGTCAAAAGTGTTTAGGAACTCAGGATGTAAAGAATAAGATAGAGCCGGGCACTGGTGGTTCACGCCTGTAATCCTATCTACTCCGGAGCCTGAGATCTGAGGTACACGGTTGCAAGCCAGCCCGGGCAGGAGAAAAGGTGAGACACCTATCTCGAATAAACCACCAGAAAACCGGAAGTGGTGCTGTAGCTCAAGTGTAGACTGCTCGCCTTTAGTTGAAGAATGAGGGACAATGCCCAGTCCCAGAGTTCAAGTCCCACGACGGACAAAAAAAAAAAAAAAAAAAAAAAAAAACTATATAGAGCACTCAGAACCTCAGCGATCTAAAACATTATTGTTTGACGGTGACCAGGTTCTAAATGCTCTACACATTCCTCAACAGAAAGACAGGGCAATGAGGAGAGTTAGACAGCATCGGTCTATCCCAGGCATCTTCGGTCTGCATCCTAGCAGGGCTTAAACCTCCTCACACTGTCCCCATTAACCAGTCCCAATTTTTTCTTGCAATTCAGGGATTGCTGAGCAATGTTAAGGAACTCAGGATGAAAAAGACAAGATAGAGCCCTGAGAACTTGGGTACCTTAAAACAGAACTGTTTCTTGGCGCCTCAGTTGTGAATACTCTCCACCTTCCATAATGAAGAGACAAGACACCAAAGACAAATAGACAGCATATTTCGGTCTCTAGTAGCTCCTATGTGCATCCTGGCTTGGTTCACAGGCCCTCTCTGTATCACCAGCCATAGGTCAAAAGAATTCTTTGAAATATTTGGGAGAGCTGAGGAGGTTTTGGGAGCACAGGATGCAAATAACAAGAAAGAGCACTCAAAACTTGGGGACCTGAAACCAATTGTTGTAAGGTCCCCAAGTTTTGAGTGCTCTACACCTTCCCCAAAGGAGAGAAAAGCCGCTCAATAGAAATAGACTGCATTTTTCTCTCCCAGGCAACTCTGGTCTGCATTCATCAGGGCTTAATGCCCCTCACACTGTCCACAGATTCCAGTCCAATTTGTTTCATCCAATTCTGGGTGAGCTGATCTGTGTGAGTCATCTCAGGATGCAAACGACATGATAGAGCACTCCGAAATTGGTGACCTTAAAACAGTTTTAAGGTCCCAAAGTTAGGATGCTCTACTCCTTCCCCAATGGAGAGACAAGCCTCCAAAGATATATGGACAGCACCAACCTTTCTCACTAAGCCCTAATCTACATCCTGTTCCATATACTGTCAACAATAACAGGTCCAATTATATTCCTTGAAATTCTGGGAGAGCTGAAAAGTGTTTGGAAGCACAGGATGCAAACGACAAGATAGAGCAACACAGAAATTCGACGCCTTAAAACAAAATTGTTTTTCAGGGCTCAAATTCTCAATGATCTACATCTTCCCCAAAGGAGAGATAAGCCTCTAAATACAAGTATACCACATCTTTCTAACCCGGGTTTCTCCGGTCTGCATCCTAGCTTGGCTGAAAGCCACTTATACTGTCCATCCACAGGAAACAGTCCAATTTTGTCTTCCAATTCTGGGAGAGCTGACCAGTGTTAGCGAGTTCAGCATGCAAACGAAAGTTTGAGTAAAGCAGAGAAAGTCAGAGGAGGTGATGTTCATGAAATGAACACTAAGATATGTATTCGAACGTTTTTTATTTGCTTTCAAGCGATTGTTTATGACACATTCATAAGATCATTTCTTTTTTAGTTTGTAAGTCCCTCCCCCATTGTATAACAACTGTTTTCACTGTATTTCATGTCGGTATAATTTGTGGAGGGGAAGGGAAAAAAATTTTGTTTAAACAGGGATAGAGGTGGACCCATAGCAAAAATGTGATGTACAAGTCATTATGTCCAAAACGAACTTTACAACTTTGGTTTGTGAGTAGTGGGGGGTATGAGAGAGGGGAGGACTGTGGGGGAAGGCAGGAGGAGGATGGGAAAAGGTGGGAATGGGAAACAAAGAGGACGTTATAATACTTTATAAAAAATGTATTCATTATCTTGCACATGTAATTGTAACCCCTCTGAACATTGTTTGCAAAAAGAATAAATGAACAAATAAATAAATGAATAAATTTAAAAAGAAGAAAAGATGGAGCACTTAGAACATTGGGACCTTGAAACCGTATTAAGGCCCCCAAGCAATGAGGGTTTACTCTTTCCCCAAAGGAGGGACACACCTCCATAGAGAAATTGACTGCACCAATCTTCCCAAGAAGCTCTGGTCTGCATCGTAGCAAGACAGAAATTGTTTCATCCTGTCTACAATCACAGGTTCCGTTTTTCTCCTTACCACTGGGAGGGTTGACAAGTTTTGGAGATCTCAATTTGTAAACGACAAGATAGAGCACTCAGACCGTCGGTAAGGTAAACAATATTGCCCAAGTTCTGAAGGCTTTACAATTCCTCAAAGGAGATACAAGCCACTAAAGAGAAATAGACATTATGGTTCTATCACAGGCAACAGCGGTCTGCATCCTAGCAGGGCTTGAAGCCCCTTACACTGTCCACAGTAACAAGTCCGAATTTTTTCCTTGCAATTCAGGGTGGGCTGACCAGTGTTAGGATGCTCAGGATGAAAAGGACAAGATTCGAGCACGGAGAATGTGGGGAACTTAAAACAAAATTGTTTTATGGCGCCAAGGTTCTGAATGCTCTATACCTTTGAAAAAGAATAGACCAGCCCCGAATAGAAATAGACATCATTCGGTTTCTAGCAGCCCCTGTGTGCATCCTGGCATGGTTGAAAGCCCCTCTTGGTGTCACCAACCCCTGGACAATCCTTTTGACTTGCAATTTTGAGAGAGCTGTGGAGGGTTTGGGAGCACATGATGCAAACAAGAGAGAGTTCTCAGAATTTGGAGAACATTAAGAAAATTGTTTTAAGGTCTCCAAGTTCTGAGTGCTCTCAACTTTTCCCAAAAGCAAGACAAGCCACTTAGGAGAAATAGAAAGCATTGTTCTTTCTCAGTCAACTGTGCTCTGAATCTTAGCAGGGCTTAATGACCCTTGCACTATCCACAGTAAACAGTCCAAACTTTGTTCTTCCTATTCTGGGAGAAGTGACCAGTGTTAGGGAGCGCAGGTACAAACGATAAGATAGCGTACTCAGAATATGGGGACCCTAGAACAGTCTTAAGGCCCCCAGGGAAGGAGGGCTCTACACCTTCCCCAAAGAAGAGACACCCCTCCAAAGAGAAATTCACAGCACCCATCTTTCCCAAGAAGCTCTGCTCTGCATCCGAGCAATATTGAAAGTGCCTCATTCTGTCTACAATAACAGGTGATTTTTTTTCCTTTTAATTCTGAGAGAGGTCAAAAGTGTTTAGGAACTCAGGATGCGAAGAATAAGATAGAGCCGGGCACTGGTGGTTCACGCCGGTAATCCTATCTTCTCCGGAGCCTGAGATCTGAGGTACACTGTTGCAAGCCAGCCCGGGCAGGAGAGAAGTTGAGACAACTATCTCTAATAAACCACCAGAAAACCGGAAGTGGCGCTGTAGCTCAATTGGTAGAGCCCTTGCCTTGAGTTGAAGAGCTGAGGGACAACGCCCAGGCCCAATGTTCCAGCCCCAAGACCGACAAAAAAAACAACAACAACAAAAAAAAAAAACTATATAGAGCACTCAGAACTCCTGCTGTGTCCCGCTGTGTCCCTGCTGTGTCCCCTCTGTGTCCCCCACTATGTTGTCCGCTGTGTCCCCGGCTGTGTCTCGCTGTGTCCCCCTGTGTCCCCGCTGTTTCCCGCTGTGTCCCCCGCAGTGTCTCGCTGTGTCCCCCTGTGTCCCCGCTGTGTCGCGCTGTGTCCCCCTTTGTCCCGCTGTGTCCCCGGCTCTGTCCCCCGCTGTGTCAAACTGTGTCCCTCTGTGTCCCCCTCTGTGTCGCGCTATGTCCCTCTGTGTGCCGCTCTGTCCCCTCTGTGTCCCCTGCTGTGTCCCGTTGTGTCCCCGCCGTGTCCCGCTGTGTCCTCCGCTGTGTCCCGCTTTGTCCCCCACTGTGTCCCGCTGTGTCCCGGCTGTCCCTCGGAGTGTCCCCGCTGTCCCTCGCTGTGTCCCTCGCTGTGTCCCCGCTGTGTCGCGCTGTGTCCCCCTTTGTCCCGCTGTGTCCCCCGCTCTGTCCCCCGCTGTGTCAAACTGTGTCCCTCTGTGTCCCCCGCTGTTTCGCGCTATGTCCCTCTGTGTGCCGCTCTGTCGCCTCTGTGTCGCCTGCTGTGTCCCGTTGTGTCCCCGCGGTGTCCCGCTGTGTCCCCCGCTGTGTCCCGCTGTGTCCACCGCTGTGTACCGCTGTGTCCCCCGCTGTGTCCCACTGTGTCCTCGCTGTGACCCCGCTGTGTCCCAGATGTGTCCCCTCTGTGTACCGCTGTGTACCCCGCTGTGTCCCGCAATGTCCCGCTGTGTCCCCCGCTCTGTCCCCGCTGTGTCCCGCTGTGTCCCGCTCTTTCCCCACTGTGTCCGCGCTGTGTCCCCCACTGTGTACCTCTGTGTACATCGCTGTGTTCCGCTGTGTCCCGCTGTGTCCTGCTGTGTCCCTGTTGTATCCCCGCTGTGTCCCCCGTTGTGTCCTGCTGTGTCCCCGCTGTGTCCCGCTGTGTCCCGCTGTGTCTCGCTGTGTCCCGCTGTGTCCTCACTGTGTCCCTGCTGTGTCCCTGCTGTGTCCCACTGTGTCATTGCTGTGTCCCCGCTGTGTCCCGCTGTGTGCCCGCTGTGTCCCGCTGTGTCCCCGCTGTGTCCCGCTGTTTCTCCCGCTGTGTCCCTGCTGTGTCCCCCTGTGTCCCAGCTGTGGCCCCCGCTGTGTCCCTCGCTGTGTCCCATTGTGGCCCCCGCTGTGTCTCCGCTGTGTCCCCGCTTTGTCCACCTGTGTCCTGCTGTGTCCTCGCTGTGTCCCCGCTGTGTCCCCTGTTGTGTCCCCCGCTGTGTCCCCACTGTGTCCCGCTGTGTCCTGCTGTGTCCCTGATTTGTCCCTGCTGTGTCCCCTGCTGTGTCCCACTTTGTCCCGCTCTGTACCTGCTGTGTCCCCCGCTGTGTCCCCGCTGTGTCCCCGCTGAGTCCCCCGCTGTGTCCATTGTGTCCCCTCTGTGTCCCCCGCTATGTCCTGCTGTGTACCCCGCTGTGTCCCGCTGTGTCCTCCGCTGTGTCCCGCTGTGTTCCTCTGTGTCCCGATTTGTCCCCGATATGTCCCCTCTGTCTCCCCCGCTGTGTCCCGCTTTGTCCCGCTGTGTCCTTGCTGTGTCACGCTGTGTCCCGCTGTTTCCCCGCTGTGTCCCCGCTGTCTCCCGCTGTTTCTCCCGCTGTGTCCCCGCTGTGTCCCCAGTGTGTCCCGCTGTGTCCCCCGCAGTGTCACCCACTGTGTCCCGCTGTGTCCCCTGCTGTGTCCCCGCTGTGTCCCCGCTTTGTCTACTTGTGTCCTGCTGTGTCCTTGCTGTGGCCCCGTTGTGTCCCGCTGTGTATCCCACTGTGTCCAGCTGTGTCCCCGCTGTGTCCCACTGTGTTCCCCGCTGTGTCCCCGCTATGTCCCTTTTTGTCCCCCGCTATGTCCCCGCTGTGTCCCGCTGTGTCCCCGCTATTTCCCGCTGTGTCCTGCTGTGTCCTGCTGTGTCCTCCGCTGTGTCCCACTATGTCACGCTGTGTCCCCGCTGTGTCCCGCAGTGTCCCCCGCTGTGTCCCTGCTGTGTCCCCCGCTGTATCCCGCTGTGTCCCCCGCTGTGTCACCGCTGTGTCCTGCTGTGTTCCGTGGTGTCCCTCTTTGTCCCTCGCTGTGTCCGCCGCTGAGTTACCGCTGTGTCCCCGCAGTGTCCCCCACTGTTTCCTGCTGTGTCCCCTGCTGTGTCCCGCTGTGTCCTCCGCTGTCCCGCTGTGTTCCTCTGTGTCCCGATTTGTCCCCGATATGTCCCCTCTGTCTCCCCCGCTGTGTCCCGCTTTGTCCCTCTGTGTCCTCGCTGTGTCCTCTGCTGTGTCCCCGCTGTGTACCCCGCTGTTTCCCGCTGTGTCCCTCTTGGTCCCCCGCTGTGTCTCGCTGTGTCCCCCGCTGTGTCCCGCTGTGTCCCGCTGTGTCTTTGCTGTGTTGCCTGCTGTGTCTCCGCTGTGTCCCGCTGTGTCCCAGCCTGTGTCCCGCTGTGTCCCACGCTGTGTCCTCGCTGTGTCCCTGCTGTGTCCCCGCTGTGTCCCGCTGTGTCCCCCGCTGTGTCCCCGCTGTGTCCCGCTCTGTCCCCGCTGTGTCCAGCCGTGTCCCCCGCTCTGTCCCCGCTGTATCCCGCTGTGTCCTGTTGTGTCCTCCTCTGTCCTCGCTGTGTACCCCGCTGTGTCCCGCTGTGTCCCGCTGGGTCCCCCGCTGGGTCCCGCTGTGTCCCCGCTATGTTCCCCGCTGTGTCTCGGCTGTGTCCCGCTGTGTCCCGCTGTGTCCCCGCTGTGTCCCCGCTGTGTCCCCACTGTGTCCCGCTGTGTCCCGCTGTGTCCCCCGCTTTATCCCGCTGTGTCCCGATGTGTCCCTTCTGTGTCCCCTGCTGTGTCCCCGTTTGTCCCTCTGTATGCCGCTGTGTCACCCTGTGTCCTCGCTTTTTCCCCGGCTGTGTTCCCGCTGTGCACCACGCTATGTCCCGCTGTGTCCCTCTTGTTCCCCAGCTGTGTCTCGCTGTGTCCCCGCTGTGTCCCCGCTGTGTCCCGCTGTTTCCGGCTGTGTCCCGCTGTGTCCCCCTGTGTCCCCTGCTGTGTCCCGCTGTGTCCCCGCTGTGTCCCCCTGTGTCCCAGCTGTGTCCCACTTTGTCATGCTGTGTCCCCTGTTGTGTCACCAATATGTCCCCCGCTGTGTCCCGCTGTGTCCCGCTGTATGCCCTGCTCTGTCCCAGCTGTGTCCCACTGTGTCCCGCTATGTCCTCCTTTTCCTCGCTGTGTCCCCTGCTGTGTCTCCACTGTGTACCACGCTGTGTCCGCTGTGTCCCACTAGGTCTCCCGCTGCGTCCCTGCTGTGTCCCGCTGTGTCCCACTGTGTCCCCCGCTTTGTCCCCGCTGTGTCTCCGCTGTGTCCCTGCTGTGTCACCCGCTGTGTCCCTGCTGTGTCCTGCTGTGTCCTACTGTGTCCCTCTGTGTCCCTGCTGTGTCCCTGCTGTGTCTCGCTTTGTCCCACTGTGTCCCCACTCTGTCCCCGCTGTGTACCCCGCTGTATCCCGCTGTGTTCCCTGCTGTCACCCCGCTTTTTCCCCGCTGTGTCCCTCTGTGTCCCCCGCTGTGTCCCGCTGTGTCCCCGGCTGTGTCCCGCTGTGTCCCCGCTGTGTCCCCGCTGTTTGCCCGCTGTGTATCCTGTTGTATCCCGCTCTGTCCCCCGCTGTCTCCCCACAGTGTCCCCGCTGTGTCCAGCTGTGACCCGCTGTTTCCCGCTGTGTCCGGCTGTGACCCGTTGTATCCCCGTTGTATCCACTCTGTGTCCCCTGCTGTGTCTCGCTGTGTACCGCACTGTGTCCCGCTGTGGCCCCAGCTGTGTCCCGCTGTGTCCCACTGTGTCCCCGCTGTGTCCCCCTGTGTCCTCGCTCTGTCTCCAGCTGTGTCCCTCTTTGACCCCCACTTTGTCCCCCGCTGTGTCCTTCTGTGTCCCCTGCTGTGACCCGCTGTTTCCCCGCTGTGTCCCCCGCTGTGTCCTGTTGTGTATCCGCTGTCCCCCGCTGTGTCCCACTGCGTCCCCGCTGTCACCCACTGTTTCCCCGCTGTGTCCAGCTGTGTCCCCGCTGTGTTCCCGCTGTGTCTCCTTTGTGTCCCTCTGTGTCCTCACTGTGTCCCAGCTGTGTTCCCGCTGTGTCCCGGCTGTGTCCCCTGCTGTGTCCCCCGCTGTGTCCCTCGCTGTGTCCCGCTCTGTCCCCTGCTGTGTCCCCCATTGTGTCCCGCTGTGTCCCCCCTGTGTACCTGCTGTGTCCCCGCTGTCTCCCGCTGTTTCTCCCGCTGTGTCCCTGCTGTGTCCCCAATGTGTCCCGCTGTGTCCCCCGCAGTGTCACCCACTGTGGCCCGCTGTGTCCCGCTGTGTCCCCGCTGTGTCCCCGATGTGTCCACCTGTGTCATGTTGTGTCCTCGCTGTGGCCACATTGTGACCCGCTGTGTATCCCACTGTGTCCAGCTGTGTCCCCGCTGTGTACCGCTGTGTCCCCGCTGTGTCCCGCTGTGTCCCGCTGTTTCCCGCTCTGTCCCTCTGTATCACCCGCTGTGTAACCCGCTGTGTCACGCTGTGTCCCTCTGTGTCCCCCGCTGTGTCCCCGCTATGTCCCGCTGTGTCCTGCTGTGTCCTGCTGTGTCCTGCTGTGTCCCGCTGTGTCCCGCTGTTTCCCGCTCTGTCCCTCTGTATCACCCGCTGTATAACCCGCTGTGTCCCCGCTGTGTCCCTTTGTGTCCCCCGCTGTGTCCCCGCTATTTCCCGCTGTGTCCTGCTGTGTCCTGCTGTGTCCTCCGCTGTGTCCCTCTATGTCACGCTGTGTCCCCCCTGTGTCCCACAGTGTCCCCCGCTGTGTCCCCACTGTGTCCCCCACTGTATTCCGCTGTGTCCCCCGCTGTGTCCTGCTGTGTCACCGCTGTGTCCTGCTGTGTCCCGTTGTGTCCCTCTTTGTCCCCCGATGTGTCCCCTGCTGAGTTACCGCTGTGTCCCTGCAGTGTCCCCCACTGTTTCCTGCTGTGTCCCCTGCTGTGTCCCGCTGTGTCCCCTGCTGTGTCCCGCCTTGTCCCCCGCTGTGTCCCGCTGTGTCCCCACTGTGTCCACTGCTGTTTCCCCGCTGTGTCCCGCTGTATACCGCTGCGTCCCCCTTTGTCCTCGCTGTGTCCCCTGCTGTGTCCCGGCTGTGTACCCTGCTGTGTCCGGCTGTGTCCCTCTTGTTCCCCCGCTGTGTCCCGCTGTGTCCCCGCTGTGTCCCGCTGTGTCCCCCTGTGTCCCACGCTTTGTCCCACTGTGTCCCCGCTGTGTCCCCGCTGTTTCCCGCTGTTTCCCACTGTGTCCCCTGTTGTCCACACTCTGTCCCCCGCTGTGTCCCTCTCTGTCCCCGCTGTGTCCCGCTGTGTCCCTCTGTGTCGCGCTGTGTCCCTAATGTCCCTGCTGTGTCCCGCTGTGTCCCACTGTGTCCCAGCTGTGTCCCCGCTGTGTCCCCCGCTGTATCTCGCTGTGTCCCCCGCTGTCACCCCGCTGTGTCCCCTCTGTGTCCCACTGTGTCCCCTGCTGTGTCTCGCTGTGTCCCCGGATGTGTCCCGCTGTGTCCCCGCTGTGTCCCCGCTGTTTCCCCGCTGTGTCCCCTGTTGTATCCCTCTGTGTCCCCCGCTTTCTCGCCACTGTGTCCACGCTGTGTCCAGTTGTGTCGCGTGCTGTGCCCCTGCTGTGTCCCGCTGTGTCCCACTGTGTCCCTTGCTGTATCCCCCGCTGTGTCCCGCTGTGACCCGCTGTGTCGTGCTGTGTCGCGCTGTGTCCCTCTGTGTCCCCGCTGTGTCCCCGCTTTGTCCCGCTCTGTCTGGCTGTGTCCCCTGCTGTGTCCCCGCTGTGTCCCCCGCCGTGTCCCTTTGTGTCCCACTGTGTCCCCCGCTGTGTCCCTGCTGTGTCCCGCTATGTGCTGCTGTGTCCCGCTGTGTCCACCGCTGTGTCCAGCTGTGTCCCCCGCTGTGTCCCGCTGTGTCCCCCGCTGTATCCTGCTGTGTCCCCCGCTGTCTATCCGCTGTGTCCCCGCTGGGTCTAGCTGTGTCCCCCGCTGTGTCCTGCTGTGTCCCCTGCCCTGTCCCCCGCTTTGTCCCGCTGTGCCCCGCTGTTCCCCGGTGTGTCCCGCTGTGTCCCCGCCTGAGTCCCCACTGTGTCCTGCTATGTCCCCACTATGTCCACGCGGTGTCCAGCTGTGTCCCCACTGTGTCCCGCTGTGTCCCGCTGTGTCCCCTGCTGTGTCCCGCTGTGTCCCCCACAGTGTCCCGCTGTGTTCCCCGCTGTGTCCGGCTGTGTTCCGCTTTGTCTCCCGCTGTGTCCCGCCCTGTCCCCACTGTGTCCCCGCTGTGTACCCGCTGTGTCCCACGCTGTATCCCGCTGTGTCCCCCGCTGTCTCCCCGTATGCCAAACAACTGAGGTCTGGTTCTCCAAACTTTCAGAGACTGCCATAAGTAGAGGTTGAACTTACTCCTTAGGTTGAGTAGAGTGTAGCCGTGAAAGCTGGAATCAGTAGCCCTCAGGTGAGAAGTTGGGGAAGCAGATATACCCAGTCAGCTGCCAGTGTCTTACAGGGGCACGCATATCTGGGTGTCCCGTCTAAATTTTTGCAACTATGGCAGAATTCTGCAGGAGCAATTGTGCAGCAATGCAAATTGCGTACTCTTGCCAAACTTCGAGGGAGTAGATAAACCACGGAGGATTTAAAAGGAGATGTTCACCCGGAACACCCAGAGGCCTGCCGGCAGCAAGATTCTAGAATTCTTCCTAAGAAGCCTTGAAAGCAGTGAAACGCTCCTATGTTGCAATGACTCAGAACCTCATTCTGAGTGTTCCCGGCAGAGGTTATTTGGCTGAACACAACCGTGGACTAATTAGAGCCAGATATAGGCAGTGCCGTCCATAGTGCTGGAAGGACAGTGGTCGCATGCCAAACAACTGAGGTCTGGTTCTCCAAACTTTCACAGACTGCCATCAGTAGAGCTTCAACTTACTCCTCAGGTTGAGTAGAGTGTAGCTGTGAAAGCTGGAATCAGAATCACTCAGGTGAGAAGAACAGGAAGCAGATATACCCATTCAGCTGGCAGTGTCCTATGGGGACAAGCATATCTGGCTGCCACGTCTGAATGTTTGCACCCGCGGCAGAGTTCTGCAGGTGCAATTGTGCAGCATTGCAAAGTGCATACCCTTGCGAAACTTCATGGATGTAGATGGAACCACGGAGGATTTAAAAGGAGATGTTCACCCGGATCACTCGGACTCCTGCCGGCAGCAAGATTCTGGAATTCTTCTTAAGAAGCCTTGAAAGCAGTGAAATGCTCCTATGTTGCAATGACTCAGAACCTAATTCTGAGTGGTCCCGGCAGAGGTCATTTGGCTGAATACAACCTTGGACTAATTAGAGCCAGATATAGGCAGTGCTGTCCATAGTGCTATATGGACAGAGGTCGCCTGCCAAACAACTAAGGTCTGGTTCTCCAAACTTTCACAGAGTGCCATAGATAGAGGTTCAACTTACTCCTCAGGTTGAGTAGAGTGTAGCCGTGAAAGCTGGAATCACTATTACTCAGGTGAGAAGAACGGGAAGCAGATATACCCAGTCAGCTTGCAGTCTCATTCGGGGACCAGCATATCTGGCAGCCACGTCTGAATATTTGCAACCGTGGCAGAGTTGTATAAGCGCAATTGTGCAGCAATGCAAACTGCATACCCTTGCCAAACTTCACAGGTGTAGAAGAAACCACGGAGGATTTAAAAGGAGATGTTCACCCGGAACAACCGGAGGCCTGCCGGCAGCAAGATTCTGGAATTCTTCCTAAGAAGCCTTGAAAGCAGTGAAACGCTCCTATGTTGCAATGACTCAGAACCTCAATCTGAGTGTTCCCAGCAAAGGTGATTCTGCTGAACACCACCCTGGACTAATTAGAGCCAGATATAGGCAGTGCCGTCAACACTGCTGGATGGACAGTGGTCGCGTGCCAAACAACTGAGGTCTGGTTCTCCAAACTTTCACAGAGGGCCATAAGAAGAGGTTGAACTTACTCCTCAGATTGAGTAGAGTATAGCCGTGAAACCTGGAATCAGTAGCACTCAAGTGAGAAGAACGTGAAGCAGCTATACCCAGTCAGCTGGCAGTGTCCTACTGGGACAAGCATATCTGGCTGCCACGTCTGAATGTTTGCAACGGCGGCAGAAATCTACAGGCGCAATTGTGCAGCAATGCAAACTGCTTACCCTTGCAAAACTTCACAGGTGTAGAAACTTCAGAGGATTTACAAGGAGATGTTCACGCGGACTACCCGGAGGCCTGCCGGTAGCAAGATTCTGGAATACTTCCTAAGAAGCCTTGAAAGCAGTGAAACGCTCCTGTGTTGAAATGACTCAGAACCTCATTCTGAGGGTTTCCAGCAAAGGTCATACAGCTGAACACAACCTTAGATCAATTAGAGTCAGATATATGCAGTGCCATCCACACTGCTGGATGGACAGTGTTCACGGGCCAAAAACTGAGATCTGGTTCTCCAAACTTTTACAGACTGCCATAAGTAGAGGTTCAACTTACTCCTCAGGTTGAGTAGAGTGTAGCAGTGAAAGCTGGAATAAGAATCACTCATGTGAGAAGAACGGGAAGCAGATATACCCATTCAGCTGGCAGTGTCCTACGGGGACAAGCATATCTGGCTGCCACGTCTGAATGTTTGCACCCGCGGCAGAGTTCTGCAGGCGCAATTGTGCAGCATTGCAAAGTGTGTACCCTTGCCAAACTTCACGGATGTAGATGGAACCACGGAGGATTTATAAGGAGATGTTCACCCAGAACACCTGGAGGCCTGCCGGCAGCAAGATTCTGGAATTCTTCTTAAGAAGCCTTGAAAGCAGTGAAATGCTCCTATGTTGCAATGACGCAGAACCTCATTCTGAGTGGTCCCGGCAGAGGTCATTCGGCTGAATACAACCGTGGACTAATTAGAGCCAGATATAGGCAGTGCCGTCCATAGTGCTTTATGGACAGAGGTCGCCTGCCAAACAACTGAGGTCTGGTTCTCCAAACTTTCACAGAGTGCCTAGGTAGAGGTTCAACTTACTCCTCAGGTTGAGTAGAGTGTAGCCGTGAAAGCTGGAATCAGTAGCACTGAGGTGAGAAGATCGGGAAGCAGATATACCCATTCAGCGGGCAGTGTCCTATGGGGGCAAGCATATCTGGTGGTCCGGTGTGAATGTTTGCAATTATGACAGAATTCTGCAGGCGCAATTTTGCTGCAATGCAAATTGCGTAGCCTGGGCAAACTTCACGGGACTAGAAAAACCACGGAGGATTTACAAGGAGATGTTTACCCGCAACACCAACAGGCATGCCGGAAGCAAGATACTGGAATTCTTCCTAAGAAGCCTTGAAAGCAGCGAAACGCTCCTATGTTGCAATAACTCAGAACCTCATTCTGAATGTTCCTGGAACAGGTCATTAGGCTGAACACAACCGTGGACTACTTAGAGCCAGGTATAGGCAGTGCCATCCATAGTGCTGGATCGACAGTGGTCGCATGCCAAACAACTGACGTATGGTTCTCCAAAATTTTCACCGACTGCCATATGTAGAGGTACAACTTACTCCTCAGGTTGAGTAGAGTGTAGCCGTGAAAACTAGAATCAGTAGCACTCAGGTGAAAAGAACGGGAAACAGATATACCCTGTCAGCTGCCAGTGTCTTACAGGGGCAAGCATAACTGGCTGCCACATCTGAATATTTGCAACTATGGCAGTATTCTGCAGGTGCAATTGTGCAGCGATGCAAACTGCGTACCCTGGCCAAAGGTCACGGGTATAGAAGAAACCACGGAGGATTTACAAGGACATCTTCACCTGGAATACACGGAGGCCTGCCGGAAGTAAGATTCTGGAATTCTCCCTAAGAAGCCTTGAAAGCAGTGAAACGCTCCTATGTTGCAATGACTCAGTACCTCATTCTGAGTGTTCCCGGCAGAGGTCATTCTGCTGAACACAACCGTGGACTAATTAGAGCCAGATATAGCCTGTGCCGTCCATAGTGCTGGAAGGACAGTGGTCGCATGCCAAACAACTGAGGTCTGGTCCTCCAAACTTTCACAGACTGCCATAAGAAGAGGTTGAACTTACTCCTCATGTTGAGTAGAGTATAGCCGTGAAACCTGGAATCAGTAGCACTCAAGTGAGAAGAACGTGAAGCAGCTATACCCAGTCAGCTGGCACTGTCCTACGGGGACAAGCATATCTGGCTGCCACGTCTGAATATTTGCAACTATGGCAGAATTTGACAGTCGCAATTGTGCAGCAATGCAAATTGCATACTCTGGCCAAACTTCATGAGAGTAGAAGAAACCACGGAGGATTTACAAGGAGATGTTCACCCAGAACACCCGGAGGCCTGCCGGCAGCAAGATTCTGGAATTCGTCCTAAGAAGCCTTGTAAGCAGTGAAACGCTCCTATGTTGCAATAACTGAAAACCTCATTCTGAGTGTTCCCGGCAGAGGTTATTTGGCTGAACACAACCGTGGACTAATTAGAGCCAGATATACGCCGTGAACTCCATAGTGCTGGATGGACAGTGGTCGCATGCCAAACAACTGAGGTTTGGTTCTCCGAACTTTCACAGAGTGCCATAAGTAAAGTTTCAACTTACTCCCCAGGTTGAGTAGAGTGTATCCTGGAAAGCTGGAATCAGTAGCACTCAGGTGAGAAGAATGGGAAGCAGATATACCCAGTCAGCTGGCAGTGTCCTATGGGGACAAGCATATCTGGCTGCCACGGATGAATGTTTGCAACCGCGGCAGAGCTCTATAGGCGCAATTGTGCAGCAATGCAAACTGCGTACCCTTGCCAAACTTCACAGGTGTAGAAGGAACCACGGAGGATTTACAAGGAGATGTTCACCCGGAACACCAGGAGGCCTGCCCGCAGCAAGATTCTGGAATTCTTCCTAAGAAGCCTTGAAAGCAGTGAAACGCTCCTGTGTTGTGATAACTCAGAACCTCATTCTGAGTGTTCCCGGCAGAGGTCATTTGGGTGAACACAACCGTGGAATAATTAGAGCCAGATATAGGCAGTATGTACATAGCGCTGGATTAGACATGGCTCAAAAGACTGTCCCCACGCCGGTCCAGGTAGTGATGGCTTAGACAGGCCTCTGTGAGTCTGGTTCAGTCTGGTTCAGTTGACGCTGGCTTGGACAGTGCTCTGTGAACCTGCCCAGGACCGGTCAAGGTGCAGCTGGCTTGGACAAGACTCTGAGGCTGGCCCGGTCCTGTCTATAGGAGCTGGCTTGGAAACGTCTCTTTGAGTGTGGACCCCATTGTTCCAGGTCGTGATGCCTTGAACAAGCTCGAAAGGCTGTCCCCAGGCTTGTCCAGGGGGCCCTGCCTTGGACAGGACTCTGTGACCTTGGCCCACGCCAGTCCAGGAGGACCAGGCTTAGAGAGGGTTCTGTGAGACTGTCCGGCGCATGTCCAGGCAGCCCTGGCTTGGTCAGGGCACTGTGAGGCTGGTGCAGTCTGGTCCAGTTGACACTGGCTTGGTTAGGGCTCTGTGAGCCTGGCCCAAGCCTGTCAAGGAAAAGCTAGTTTGGACAAGACTCTGTGAGGTTGACCTGGGCTAATCCAGGAGGAGCTGGATTAGACAGGGTTCTGTGATGCTGACCCTGGCCGGTCCAGGTGACCCTGTCTTGCACAGGGCTTATGCAGCTGGCCCCAAGCTGGTCCAAGAGGAGCTGGCTTCGACAGGTCTCTGTGAGACTGGACTGGTCAGTTCGAGGAGCAGCTGGCTTGTACAAGACTATGTGAGGCTGTCCCGGCCCAGTCTAGGAGGAGCTGTCTTGGACTGGGCTCTTTGAGGCTGGCCCCCATCGGTCCAGGTGGCGCTGGCTTGGACATGGCTCGAAAGACTGTCCCAATGCCGGTCCAGGTAGTGCTGGTTTAGACAGGCCTCTATGAGCCTGGCCCATGCCGGTCCAGGTAGTGCTGGCTTAGACAGGGCTCTGAATCTGGTGCAGTCTGGTTCAGTTAACACTGGCTTGAACAAGGTTCTTTGAGGCTGGCCCTCCTCAGTCCAGGCACTGCTAGCTTGGACAGGGCTGGAAAAGCTGTCTCCAGTGTGGTCCAGGTGGCACTGCCTTGGACAGGGCTCTGTGAGCCTGGCCCAGGCCGGTTTAGGAACAGAACAGCTGCCTTGGACAAGACTCTGTCAGGTTGGCCCATTCCAGTCTAGGAGAAGCTGGCTTGGACAGGGTTCTGTGAGCCTGGCATGGTCGAGTTCAGGAAGAGCTGGCGTGGACAAGACTGTGAGATTGGCCCGGGCCAGTCTGGTAGAAGCTAGCTGGCTTGGACAGGGTTCTGTGAGGCTGGCCCAGGCCGATGCAGGTGTGGCTGGCTTGGATAGGACTTTGAGAGCCTGTCCTGCACTGTTCCATGCAGTACTGCAATGGACAGGGCTCTGTGAGCCTGGCCCGCGACGGATCAGGCAGTGCTGGTTTGGACAGGGCTCTGTGAGACTGGCCCGGCCTATCCATGGGGCGCTGGCTTGGACAGGACTCTCTGAGCCTGGCCTTGTCCACTTCAGGTGGTGCTGTCATGGACAGGGATTCTGTGAGTCTGTTCCAGACGGGTCCAGGGCAGCTGGCTTGGACAAGACTCTCTGAGGATGACAAAGCCCAGTCTAGGAGGAGTTGGCTTGGACAGGGCTCTTGAGGATAGCCCCCATCGGTCCAGGCAACGCTGGCTTGCACCCGGCTCGAAAGGCTGTTCCCCAGCTGGTCTAGTCAGCCCTGATTTGGACGTGGCTCTGTGAGCCGGCCTGCACCGGTCCAGGCAGTGCTGGCTTGCAAAGGGCTCTGTGAGGTTGGTGCAGTCTGGTCCAGTTGAAGGTGGCATAGACCGGGCTTTGTAAGGCTGACTAGGGCCAGTCAAGGAGCAGCTGGCTTGGAGAATTCTCTGTGAGTTTGGCCTGGGCCAGTCTAGAAGGAGCTGGCTTGGACAGGGCTCTGTGAGGTTGGCCCGGGCCGGTCCCATTGGCCCTGTCTCACACAGGGCTTGTGCAGCTGCCCCAGGCTGGTTCAGGAGGAGCTGGCTTCGAGAGGGCTCTGTGAGACTGGCCTGGTCAGGTCGAGGAGCAGCTGGCTTGGACAAGACTCTGTGAGGCTGGCCTGGCCCAGTCTAGGAGGAGCTGGCTTGGACTGGGCTCCTTGAGGCTGGCCCCCATTGGTTCAGGAGGCACTGGCTTGGACAAGTCTTGCAAGACTGCCCCACGCTGGTCCAGGTAGTGCTGGCTTAGACAGGCCTCTTTGAGTCTGGCCCATGCAGGTCCGGGTAGTGCTGGCATAGACAGGGCTCTGTGAGTCGGGTGCAGTCCGGTTCAGTAGTCGCTGGCTTGGTCAGGGCTCTGTGAACCTTGCCCGGGCCGGTCAAGGAGCAGCTGACTTAACAAGACTCTGTGAGGTTGGCCCGGGCCAGTCAAGCAGGAGCTGGCATGGACAGTGCTCTTTGAGGCTAGCCCCCATTGGTCCAGGCAGCGCTGGCTTTTACAGGGCTTGAAAGGCTGTCCCCCAGCTGCTCTAGGCAGCCCTGATTTTTTCACGGCTCTGTGAGCCGGCCTGCACCTGTCCAGGCAGTGCTGGCTTGCACAGGGCTCTGTGAGGTTGGTGCTGTCTGGTCCAGTGGAAGGTGGCATAGACCTGGCTTTGTAAGGCTGACTAGGGCCAGTCAAGGAGAAGCTGGCTTGGACAAGACTCTGTGAGTTTGAACCAGGCCAGTCTAGGAGGATCTGGCTTGGACAGGGCTCTTTGAGTTTGGCCCGGGCCGGTCCCGGTGGCCGTCTCACACAGGGCTTGTTCAGCTGCCCCAGGCTGGTCCAGGAGGAGCTGGCTTCGAGAGGGCTCTGTGAGACTGGCCTGGTCAGGTCGAGGAGCAGCTGGCTTGGACAAGTGTCGCTACTGCCTCGACCAGCAAGGAAGACACGACACCGAACTCTTCTCTCTGCAGTTTATTCAGGACCTTTGAGTAATCTTCTCACCCCAACCCCGGGGAGAATTCCCCACAGCCTTAAGTACCCGCTCGGTAGCCAACCCTGATACGCCATGTGGGAACCACCAATAGGTTCAGGTGCGCGGAAGCAAGCCAGATTCTTTGCCGTACCCATATAAGGAGTTGTTTACCACAGAGAGCACTCGCCATCAGGAAGGTGGAGGGCCGAAGCTGGCGCCATCTTCCAGGTGCAGCTGCATGCAGCTCTCTACAGTTCCCCCTTTTTTGTTTAAAGAACACAGATGAGAACAGAGGTATGATCCCTGTTGTGCGATGCAAGGACTGCATACAAGCCTTCTCCCAGAGGGCGCCTTCTCTAGGAATGACTCAGCCTGTCCATTGATTCGTTTTTCACAAGGACGGGAAAAGGCGAATCGAACCCGTGTGCAATCAAACATGCTCTCCTCGAGGGCAAAACGCATGCCTCTCGACTGCAGTACTTTTGCTTTGCAATCTGTGTTCATTGTTTTAGGGTGGCAAGCCATGCTTGGGGGGACTGACCTGCTCCAATGGCTGTAAAGGCTTGGATAATCATGGCTGCACTGCGACGCTGAGAACCTCTAATTTGGGAAATGCACCACAGACATACCAAGGAGGCTAACACCAGTAGGCCTGTCAGGGCTCCCAAACCCGCCCACTCCTTAAGATGATTCATAGCAGCGGAGATCCATGAAGATAACCCCTCCGCCAATCCGGCATCCACTCAGGTCGAGTTCACCATGACGATGGCAACCCTGAGCTGTTCCATCAAGCTGTTGAACTCCCCAGTTCAATTACCTAAAAGATAACTAGACAACTGTTTAGACAAATTTGCAGCGTTTTTTGAATAGGTTTTTTCCTGGGCCTGAACTCTGGGCCTGGGCGCTGTCCCTCAGCTCTTCCGCTCAAGGTGAGCACTCTACCACTTGAGCTACAGCGCCACTTCCAGCTTTTTTCTTTTGCTTATGTGGTGCTGGGGAATCGAACCCAGGGCCTCAGGCATGCAAGGCAAGCCCTCTACCACTGAGCCACCACCTTCCCAGCCCCCTACTTTCCCAGCCCCTTCCGATCTTTCTTCCTGCAGCATTTCGAGGGCGGCCTGACCATTCTCTACCGCCTCACTGCAGCGCTGGTCCTCAAGACAGCCTCTTATCAATTTCCATATTGGTCTCACTCCACACTTAAGCGCTCCTTGTTCAGAGGCAAAATCTAGGTCCCTCCCTAGTTTCTCCCAAGAGGCCACCGTGAGGCTTCCGGAGACAGCGAACCATGGGGCAACGATGTCACATTCATTCAAAGTTCTCTCTAAAGTACTTTTTTATTTTAACTTTTTTGAGTGCAGTAGCTCATTGAGAGCCAAAAAAAATTGGGTGCGAAGAAGAAGCGCCCAAGTTTTAAACATTTAAAGCTGGTAAACACACTTTTACTTTCACTTTTGGCTACTCTATTGACTAGCCCCGGGTTCTCGCTCTCTCTTTATCTACCGAGAAGAGCAAAAATGCCCCCGCTCTTGTCGCGGATTCCCCTTTTACCTGGGAACTTATCCCCCCCTCTTTTCGCAGATTCCCTTTTTACCTGGGGACTTATCCCCGCTCTTGTCGCGGATTCCCCTTTTACCTGGGAACTTACCAGTGCACCACCCTGACTGCAGACAGTTCTGAGTCCTCGTTGGGGTTATGGCTGAGTCCCCGTACGGGCCACCACGTGTCGCTACTGCCTCGACCAGCAAGGAAGACGCGACACCAAACTCTTCTCTCTGCAGTTTATTCAGGACCTTTGAGTAATCTTCTCACCCCAAACCCGGGGAGAATTCCCCACAGCCTTAAGTACCCGCTCTGTAGCCAACCCTGATACGCCACGTGGGAACCACCAATAGGTTCAGGTGCACGGAAGCAAGCCAGATTCTTTGCCTTAGCCATATAAGGAGTTGTTTACCACAGAAAGCACTCGCCATCAGGAAGGCAGAAGGCGGAAGCCGGCGCCATCTTCCAGGTGCGGCTGCACGCAGCTCTCTACAGACAAGACTGGGAGGCTAGTCCGGCCCAGTCTAGGAGGAGCTGGCTTGGACTGAGCTCCTTGAGGCTGGCCCCCATTGGTCCAGGCGGCGCTGGCTTGGACATGGCTCGAAAGACTGCCTCACGCCGGTCCAGGTAGTGCTGGCTTAGACAGGCCTCTTTGAGCCTGGCACATGCAGGTCCAGGTAGTGCTGGCATAGACAGGGCTCTGTGAGTGGGGTGCAGTCTGGTTCAGTAGACGCTGACTTGGTCAGGGCTCTGTGAACCTGGTCTGGGCCGGTCAAGGAGCAGCTGGCTTAGACAAGACTCTGTGAGGTTGGCCCGGGCCAGTCAAGCAGGAGCTGGCATGGACAGGGCTCTGTGAGGCTGGCCCAGGCCTGTCCAACTGGCCCTGGCTTGGACAGGACTCTATGAGCCTGGCCTGGGCCGCTTCAGGCAGTGATAGCTTGGACAGGGCTCTGTGACGCTGGCCCAGTCCAGTCCAGTTGGCGCTGGCTTAGACAGGGCTTCTGAGGATGGCCTGGTCAGGTCGAGGAACAGCTGGCTTGGACAAGACTCTGTGAGGCTGGCCGCACAGTCTTGGAGGAAATGGCTTGGACAGGCCTCTTTGAGGCTTGCCCTCCTCAGTCCAGGCACAGCTGGCTTGGACAGGGCTCGAAAAGCTGTCCCCAGGGTGGCCCAGGTGGCATTGTCTTGGATAGGGCTCTGTGAGCCTGGCCCAGGCCAGTCAAGGAACAGCTGGCTTGGACAAGACTCTGTGAGTTTGGCCCAGGCAAGTGTAGGAGAAGTTGACGTGGACAGGTTTCTGTGAGCCTGGCCTGGTCCAGTCCAGGAAGAGCTGGCTTGGACACGGCTCTGTGAGGTTGGCCTGGGCCAGTCTGGTAGAAGCTAGCTGGCTTGGACAGGGCTCTGTGAAGCTAGCCCAGGCCAATGCAGGCGTGGCTGACTTGGATAGGACTTTGAGATCCTTTCCCCCGCTGGTCCAGGTAGTACTGCCATGGATATGGCTCTGTGAGCCTGGACCATGACCGTTCAAGCTTCGCTGGCTTGGACAGGGCTCTGTGAGACTGGCCCAGGCCTATCCAGGCGGCGCTGGCTTAGACAGGACCCTCTGAGCCTGGCCTTGGTCACTTCAGGCGGAGCTGGCTTGGACAGGGATTCTGAGAGTCTGGTAAAGTCGGGTCCATGGCAGCTGGCTTGGACAAGACTCTGTGAGGCTGGCCCGGCCCAGTCTAGGAGGCGCTGGATTGGACATGGCTCAAAAGGCTCTCCCGGGGCTGGTCCAGGCGACCCTGGCTTGGACAGAGCTCTGTGTGCCTGGCCTGCACCCGTTTCAGGCGTGCTGGCTTGGAAACAGTTCTGTAAACCTGGCCAGCGCCAGTCCAAGTGGTGTTGGATTGGACAGGGCCTTGTGAGTCTGGTGCAGGCTGGTCCAGCCCAGGTGGCTCTGAATTGGACAGGGCTCCAAGAAGAGGGCCCAGTCAGGTCGAGGTGCCGCTGGCTTGGACAAGACTCTGTGAGGTTGGCCCGGCCCAGTCTAGGAGGAGATGTCTTGGACACGGCTCTTTGAGGCTGGCCCCCATCGGTCCAGGCAGCACTGGCTTGGACAGGGCTCAAAAGTCTATCCCGTGGCTGGTCTAGGCGATCCTGACTTGCACAGGGCTCTGTGAGCCTGGCCTGCACGGGTCCAGGCAGTGCTGACTTGCAAAGGGCTCTGTGAGATTGGTGCAGTCTGGTCCAGTTGAAGGTCGCATGGACAGTGCTATGTGAGCGTGGCCAGGGCTGGTCAAGGAGCAGCTGGCTTGAAGAAGTCTCTGTGAGGTTGGCCCGGGCCAGTCTAGGAGGAGCTGGCTTGGACAGGGCTCTGTGAGGCTGGCCCAGGCCGGTGTAGGCCCAGTCTAGGAGGAGCTGGCTTGGACATGGCTCAAAAGGCTGTCCCCGGGCTGGTCCAGGCGACCCCGGCTTGGACAGAGCTCTGTGTGCCTGGCCCACACCCGTCCCGGTGGTGCTGTCTTGGACATGGTTCTGTAAACCTGGCCAGCGCCGGTCCAAGTGGTGTTGGATTGGACAGGGTCCTGTGAGTCTGGTTCAGGCTGGTCCAGCCCAGGTGGCTCTGGATTGGACAAGACTCCGAGAGGCTGGCCCAGTAAGGTCGATGTGCAGCTGGCTTGGACAAGACTCTGTGAGGCTGGCCCGGCCCAGTCTAGGCGGAGCTGTCTTGGACAGGGCTCTTTGAGGCTGGCCCCCATCAGCCCAGGCAGCACTGGCTTGGACAGGGCTCAAAAGGCTGTCCCCTGACTGGTTTAGGCGATCCAGACTTGCACAGCGCTCTGTGAGCCTGCCCTGCACTGGTCCAGGCAGTGCTGGCTTGCAAAGGGCTCTGTGAGGTTGGTGCAGTCCGAGCCAGTTGAAGGTCGCATGGACAGTGCTATGTGAGGGTGGCCAGGGCTGGTCAAGGAGCAGCTGGCTTGAAGAAGTATCTGTGAGGTTGGCCCGGGCCAGTCTAGGAGGAACTGGCTTGGACAGGGCTCTGTGAGGCTGGCCCAGGCTGGTGCAGGTGTGGCTGGCTTGGACAGGACTTTGATAGCCTGTCCCGCTCTGGTCCGGGCAGTACTGGCATGAACAGGGCTCTGTGAGCCTGGCCCGTGACAATTCAGGCGGCACTGGTTTGGACAAGGCTCTGTGAGACTGGTCCAGTCCTATCCAGGCGGTGCTGGCTTGGACAGGACTCTCTGAGCCTGGCCTTGGTGACTTCAGGTGGACCTGATTTGGACAGGGATTCTGTGAGGCTGTTCTGGTCGGTTCCAGGGCAGCTGGCTTGGACAAGACTCTGTGAGGCTGGCCCGGCGCAGTCTAAGAGGAGCTGGCTTGGACAGGGCTCAAGAGGCTGTCCCCGGGCTGGTCCAGGCCACCCTGGCTTGGACAGAGCTCTGTGTGCCTGGTCCGCACCAATCCCGGTGGTGCTGTCTTGGATAGGGTTCTGTAAACCTGGCCCGTGCTGGTCCAAGTGGCGCTGGATTGTACACGGCCCTGTGAGTCTGGTGCAGGATGGTCCAGGTGGCGCTGCTTTGGACAAGGCTCTGTGAGCCTGGCCCAGAGAGGTCAAGGTGAAGCTGGCTTGGAATAAAATCTGTGAGGCTGTCCCGGTCCAGTCTAGGAGGAGCTGGCTTGGACTGGGCTCTTTGAGGCTGGCTCCCATCGGTCCAGGTGGAGCTGGCTTGGACATGGCTCGAAAGACTGTCCCAATGCCAGTCCAGGTAGTGCTGGTTTAGACAGGCGTCTGTGAGCCTGGCCCATGCAGGTCCAGGTAGTGCTGGCATACACAGGGCTCTGAGTCTGGTGCAGTCTGGTTCAGTTCACACTGGCTTGAACAGGGTTATTTGAGGCTAGCCCTCCTCAGTCCAGGCACTGCTAATTTAGACAGGGCTAGAAAAGCTGTCCCCAGGGTGGTCCAGGTGGCGCTGGCTTGGACAGGGCTCTGTGAGCCTGGCCCAGGCCAGTCAAGGAACGGAACAGCTGGCTTGGACAAGACTCTGAGAGGTTGGCCCAGGCCAGTCTAGGAGAAGCTGGCTTGGACAGGGTTCTGTGAGCCTGGCCTGGTCCAGTCCAGGAAGAGCTGGCTTGGACAAGACTCTGTGAGGTTGGCCCAGAGAGGTCAAGGTGCAGCTGGCTTGGAATAAACTCTGTGAGGCTGGCCCGGCCCAGTCTAGGAGGAGCTGACTTGGACAGGGCTCTTTGAGGCTGGCCCACATCTGTCCAGTCAATGCTGTATTGTACAGGGCTCGACAGGCTGTACCCAGGCTGATCCAGGCGGCCCTGCCTTGGACAGGACTCTGTGAGCTTGGCCCACTCCAGTCCAGGAGGAGCCGGCTTGGACAGGGTTCTGTGAGTCTGGCCGGCGCCGGTAAAGGCAGTGCTGGCTTGGACAAGACCTTGTGAGGCCGGTGCAGTCTGGTTCAGTTGACAATGGCGTGGACAAGGTTCTGTGAGCCTGGCCTGGGCCGGTCAAGGAGCAGCTGGCTTGGACAAGATTCTGTGAGGTTGACCCGGGCCAGTCTAGGAGGATCTGTCTTGGACAGGGCTCTGTGATGTTGGCCAGGGCCGGTCCCAGTGGCCCTGTCTCACACAGGGCTTGTGCAGCTACCCCAGGCTGGTCCAGGAGGAGCTGGCTTCGACAGGGCTCTGTGAGGCTGGCCTGGTCAGGTCGAGGAGCAGCTGGCTTGGACAAGACTCTGTGAGGCTGGCCCAGCCCAGTCTAAGAGGAGCTGGTTTGGACTTGGCTCCTTGAGGCTGGCCCCCATTGGTCTAGGCGGCGCTGGCTTGGACATGGCTCGAAAGATTGCCCCACGCTGGTCCAGGTTGTGCTGGCTTAGAGAGGCCTCTTTGATCCTGGCCCATGCAGGTCCGGGTAGTGCTGGCATAGACAGGGCTCTGTGAGTCGGGTGCAGTCCGGTTCAGTAGACGCTGGCTTGGTCAGGGCTCTGTGAACCTGGCCCAGGCTGGTCAAGGAGCAGCTGGCTTAGACAAGACTCTGTGAGGTTGGCCTGGGCCAGTCAAGCAGGAGCTGGCATGGACAGGGCTCTGTGAGGCTGGCCCAGGCCTGTCCAACTGGCCCTGGCTTGGACAGGACTCTATGAGCCTGGTCTGGGCTACTTCAGGCAGAGATATCTTGGACAAGGCTCTGTGACGCTGGCCCTGTCCAGTCCAGTTGGCGCTGGCTTAGACAGGGCTTCTGAGGATGGCCTGGTCAGGTCGAGGAACAGCTGGCTTGGACAAGACTCTGTGAGGCTGGCCCACACAGTCTTGGAGGAAATGGCTTGGACAGGGCTCTTTGAGGCTTGCCCTCCTCAGTCCAGGCACTGCTGGCTTGGACAGGGCTCGAAAAGCTGTCCCCAGGGTAGTCCAGGTGTCACTGGCTTGGATAGGGCTCTGTGAGCTTGGCCCAGGCCAGTCAAGGAACAGCTGGCTTGGACAAGACTATGTGAGGTTGGCCCAGGCCATTCTAGGAGAAGTTGACGTGGACAGGTTTCTGTGAGCCTGGCCTGGTCCAGTCCAGGAAGAGCTGGCTTGGACACGGCTCTGTGAGGTTGGCCTGGGCCAGTCTGGTAGAAGCTAGCTGGCTTGGACAGGGCTCTGTGAAGCTGGCCCAGGCCAGTGCAGGCGTGGCTGGCTTGGATAGGATTTTGAAATCCTGTCCCCCGCTGGTCCAGGTAGTACTGCCATGGATATGGCTCTGTGAGCCTGACCCATGACGGTTCAGGCTTCGCTGGTTTGGACAGGGCTCTGTGAGACTGGCCCAGGCCTATCCAGGCGGCGCTGGCTTAGACAGGACCTTCTGAGCCTGGCCTTGGTCACTTCAGGCGGATCTGGCTTGGACAGGGATTCTGAGAGTCTGGTCCAGTCGGGTCCATGGCAGCTGGCTTGGACAAGACTCTGTGAGGCTGGCCCCGCCCAGTGTAGGAGGAGCTGTCTTGGACAGGGCTCAAGAGGCTGTCCCCCAGCTGGTCCAGGCGACCCTGGCTTGGACAGAACTCTGTGTGTCTGGCCTGCACCGGTCCCGGCGGTTCTGTCTTGGACAGGGTTCTGTAAACCTGGCCGGTGCCAATCCAAGTAGCGCTGGATTGGACTGGGCCCTGTGAGTCTGGTGCAGGCTGTTCCAGTCCAGTTGGTGCTGGCTTGGACAAGGCTCGGTGAGGCTGGCCCAGTCAGGTCGTGGTTCAGCTGGATTGGACAAGACTCTGTGAGGCTGGCCCGGCCCAGTCTAGGAGGAGAGGGCTTGGACAGGGCTTTTTGAAGCTAGCCCCCATCGGCCCAGGCAGTGCTGGCTTGCACAGGGCTTGAAAGGCTGTCCCCAGGCTGGTCTAGGCAGCCCTGATTTGGACACGGCCCTGTGAGGCGGCCTGCACCGGTCCAGGCAGTGCTGGCTTACACAGGGCTCTGTGAGGCTGGTGCAATCTGGTCCAGTTGAAGGTGGCATAGACTGGGCTTTGTAAGGCTGACTAGGGCCATTCAAGGAGCAGCTGGCTTGGAGAAGTCTCTGTGAGATTGTCCCGGGCCAGTCTAGAAGGAGCTGGCTTGGACAGGGCTCTGTGAGTCTGGCCCAGACCGGTGCAGGCGTGGCTGGCTTGGCCAGGAATTTGAGAGCCTGTCCCACGGAGGCCCAGGCAGTACTGGCATGGACAGTGCTCTGTGAGACTGGCCCATGTTGGTACAGATGGTGCTGTCTTGGACAGGGCAGTGTGAGGCTGTCCCAGGCCAGTCCATTTCGCCCTGTCACGCACAGGGCTTGTGCAGCTGGCCCAAGGCTGGTCCAGGAGGAGCTGGATTCGACAGGGCTCTGTGAGGATGGCCTGGTCAAGTCGAGGAGCAGCTGGCTTGGACAAGACTCTGTGAGGCTTGCCCGGCCCAGTCAAGGAAGAGCTGTCTTGGACTGGATCTTTGAGGCTGGCCCCAATCAGTCCAGGCGGCGCTGGCTTAGACATGGCTCAAAAGACTGTCCCCACGCCGATCCAGGTAGTGATGGCTTAGACAGGCCTCTGTGAGTCTGGTTCAGTCTGGTTCAGTTGACGCTGGCTTGGACAGGGCTCTGTGAACCTGCCCCGGACCGGTCAAGGTGCAGCTGGCTTGGACAAGACTCTGAGGCTGGCCCGGTCCTGTCTAGAGGAGCTGGCTTGGACAGGGCTCTTTGAGGCTGGCTCCCATTGGTCCAGGACGTGCTGGCTTGAACAGGCTGGAAAGGCTGTCCCCAGGCATGTCCAGGGGGCCATGCCTTGGACAGGACTCTGTGAGCTTGGCCCGTGCCAGTCCCGGAGGACCAGGCTTAGACAGGGTTCTGTGAGACTGACCGGCGCGGTTCTAGGCAGCCCTGGCTTGGTCAGGGCACTGTGAGGCTGGTGCAGTCTGGTCCAGTTGACACTGGCTTGGACAGGGCTCTGTGAGCCTGGCCCAGGCCGGTCAAGGAGCAGCTGGCTTGGACAAGACTCTGTGAGGTTTACCCGGGCTAGTCCAGGAGGAGCTGAATTAGACAGGGCTCTGTGAGGCTGGCCCAGGCCGATGCAGGTGTGGCTGGCTTGGATAGGACTTTGAGATCCTGTCCCCCGCTAGTCCATGCAGTACTGCAATGGACAGGGCTCTGTGAGCCTGGCCCGCAACGGATCAGGCGGCGCTGGTTTGGACAGGCCTCTGTGAGGCTGGCCCGGGCCTATCCAGGGGGCGCTGGCTTGGACAGGACTCTCTGAGCCTGTCCTTGGCCACCTCAGGTGGAGCTGGCTTGGACAGGGATTCTGAGAGGCTGGTCCATTCGGGTCGAGGGCAGCTGGCTTGCACAAGACTCTGTGAGGTTGGCCCGGCCCAGTCTAGGAAGAACTGTCTTGGACAGGGATCAAGAGGTTGTCCCTGGGCTGGTTTAGGCGACCCTGTCTTGGACAGAGCTCTGTGTGCCTGGCCCGCTCCGGTCCCGGCGGTTCTGTCTTGGACAGGGTTCTGTAAACCTGGCTGGTGCCGATCCAAGTGGCGCTGGATTGGAGAGGGCACTTTGAGTCTGGTGCAGGCCGGTCCAGTCCAGGTGGTGCTGGCTTGGACAAGGCTCCGTGAGGCTTGCCCAATCAGGTCGTGGTGCAGCTGCATTGGACAAGCCTCTGTGAGGCTGGCCCGGCCCAGTCTAGGAGGATCTGGCTTGGACAGGGCTCTGTGAGGCTGGCCTGGTCAGGTTGAGGGGCAGCTGGCTTGGACAAGACTCTGTGAGGCTGTGCCGGCCCAGTCTAAGAGGACCTGTCTTGGACTGGGCTCCTTGAGGCTGTCCCCCATTGGTCCAGGCGGTGCTGACTTGGACATGGCTCGAAAGACTGCCCCACTCCGGTTCAGGTAATGCTTTCTTAGACAGTCCTCTGTGAGCCTGGCCTATGCGGATCCAGGTAGTGCTGGCTTTGAAAAAGTCCTGTGAGCCTGGTGCAGTCTCGTTCATTTGACGCTGGCTTGGACAGGGCTCTGTGAACCTGGCCCGGGCCGGTCAAGGAGCAGTTGGCTTAGACAAGACTCTGTGAGGTTGGCCCGGGCCAGTTGAGGAGTAGCTGGCGTGGACAGGGCTCTGTGAGGCTGGCCTGGTCAGATCAAGGAGCAGCTGGCTTGGACAAGACTCTGTGAGGCTGGCCCGGCAGAGTCTAGGAAGGGCTGGCTTGGACTGGGGTCTTTGAGACTGGGCCCCATCAGTCCAGGCGGCGCTGGCTTGGATATGGCTCGAAAGACTGGCCCCTCGCCGGTCCAGTTAGTGCTGCCTTATACAGGCCTCTGTGAGCCTGGCCCATGCCCATCCAGGTAGTGCTGGCTTGGACAGGGTTCTGTGAACCTGGCCTGGGCCTGTCAAGGGACAGCTGTCTTAGACAAGATTCTGTGAGGTTGGTCCGGCCCAGTCTAGGAGGAGCTGGCTTGGACAGGGCTCTTTGAGGCTGGCCTGCATCAATCAGGTGGCACTGGCTTGGACACGACTCAAGAGGCTGTCCCTGGGCTGGTCAAGATGACCCTGGTTTGGACAGAGTTCTGTGAGCCTGGCCTGTTCCGGTTCAGGTGGTGCTATCTTTGACAGGGTTCTGTAAAACTGGCCCGCGCCGGTTCAAGTGGCACTGGATTAGACAGGTCGCTTTGAGTCTGGTGCAGGCTGGTCCAGGTGGCGCTTGCTAGGACAAGGCTCAATGATGCTGGCCCAGTCAAGTCGAGGTGCAGCTGGCTTGGACAAGATTCTGTGAGGCTGGCCCGGCCCAGTCTAGAAGGCGGCGGCTTGGACAGGGCTCTGTGAGGCTGGCCCAGGCCGGTGCAGGCGTGGCTGGCTTGGACAGGAGTATAAGAGCCTTTCCCACGACAGTCCAGGCATTACTGGCATGGACAGGGCTCTGTGAGGTTGGCCTGGGCAGGTCCAGGTGTCCCTATCTCACACAGGGCTTGTGCAGCTGCCCCAGGCTGGTCCAGGAGGATCTGGCTTCGACAGGGCTCTGTGAGGCTGGCCTGGTCAGGATGAGGAGCAGCTGGCTTGGACAAGACTCTGTGAGGCTGGCCCGGCCCAGTCTAGGAAGAGCTGGCTTGGACTGCTCTCTTTGTGGCTGGCCCCCATCGGTCCAGGCGGAGCTGGTTTGGACATGGCTGGAAAGACTGTCCCAATGCCGGTCCAGGTAGTGCTGGCTTAGACAGGCCTCTGTGAGCCTGGCCCATGCCGATCCAGGTAGTGCTGGCTTGGACAGGGCTCTGTGAATCTGGCCCCGGCCTGTCAAGGAGCAGCTGGCCTGGGAAGGGCTCTGTGAGGCTGGTCCAGTCGTGTGCAGGGCAGCTTGCATGGATAAGACCCTGTGAGGCTGGCCCAACCCAGTCTAGTAGGAGCTGGCTTGGACAGGGCTCTGTGAGGCTGGCCTGCATCAGTCAGGTAGCACTGGCTTGGACAGGGCTAGGTGCAGGCCGATCCTGGTGGCGCTGGCTTGTACAGGGCTCTGTGAGGCTGGGCCGTTCCCGTCCAGGAAGAGCTGTCTTGGACAGGGCTCTCTGAAGCTGGCCTGGGCCGATCCACGTGGCCCTGACTTGAACAGGATTCTGTGAGCCTGGCCTGGGCTAGTCCAGCTGGGGCTGCCTTGGACAAGGCCCTGTTAGACTGGCCATAGCCAGTCCAGGAGGAGCTGGCCCGGTCCATTCCAGGAGCAGCTGGCTTGGACAGGGTTCTGTGAGGCTGGCCCAGGCTAGTTCAGATGGGGCTGGCTTGGACAGGGCCTTGTTAGACTGGCCAGGTCCGGTCCAGGAGGAGCTGGCTTAGACAACTCTCTGTGAGGCTGGTCCGTTTCAGTCTAGGAGAAGCTGGCTTGGACAGGGCTCTATGATTGTGGCCCTTGCCGATCCAGATGGCACTGGCTTGTACAGGACTCTGTTAGCCTGGTCTGGTCCTGATCAAGTGGTGCTGTCTTGGACAGGGTTCTGTGAACCTGGCGCGCACCAGTCCAAGTGGCGCTTGCTTGGACAGGGCTTGCGCAGCTGTTCCCGGGCTGGTCCAGGAGGAGCTGGCTTGTACAGGGCTCTGTGAGACTGGCCCGGCCCAGTCTAGGAGGAACTGGCTTGGACAGGGCTCTTTGAGGCTGGCCCCCATCGGTCCAGGCGGCGCTGGCTTGGACAGAGCTCAAGAGGCTGTCCCCAGGTTGGTCCAGGTGACTATGGCTTGGACAATGCTCTGTGAGGTTGGTCCGGTCCAGTTAAGGAACAATTGGCTTTGACAAGACTCGGTACCATTGGCCTGTTCTACTCTAGGAGGAGCTGACTTGCACAAGGCTCTGTGAGGCTGGACCGGGCCAGTCTAGGAGGAGCTGGCTTTGATAGGGATCTGTTAGGCTGGCCCGGTCCAGTCTAGGAGGAGCTGGCTTGGACAGGACTCTGTTAGGCTGGCATGGGCCGGTCCAGGCAGCGCTGGCTTGGACAGGGCTCTGTGAGTCTGGTGCAGGCTGGTCCAGGTGGCGCTGGCTTAGACAGAGCTCTGTGAGACTGGTATGGTCCAGGTGATACTGGCTTGGACAGGGCTGCGTGAGACTGGCCCAGGACGGTCCAGGCGGCGCTGGCTTGAACAGGACTCTGAGAGCCAGGCCCGGTCCAGTCAAGGAGCAGCTGGCTTGGACAAGACTCTGTGAGGTTGGCCCCGGGCCAGTCTAGGAGCAACTGGGTTGGACAGGGCTCTGTGAGGTTCTCCCAGGCCGGTGCAGGCAGTGCTGGCTAGGACAGGACTTTGTGAGCCTGTCCCTCGTTGGTCCAGGTGGCGCTGGCTTGGACAGGACTCAGTTAGTCTGTCCCGGGCCAGTCCAGGGGGTGTAGGCTTGGACAGGACTCTCTGAGCCTGGCCTGGTCCGCTTCAGATGGTTCTGCCTTTGACAGGGCTCTGTGAGGCCGGCCATGGACTGGTCCAGGAGGAGCTTGATTGAACAAGGCTTTGTGAAGCTAGACTGGTCCAGTCTAGGAGGAGCTGGCTTCAAAAGGGATCTATGAGGCTGGCCCGGGCCAGTCTAGGTGGTGCTGGCTTGGACAAGGCTCTGTGAGGCTGGACCAGGCGAGTCATAGAGGGTCTGGCTTGGACAGGGCTCTGTGAGCCTGGTACAGGCCAGTCCACGTTGCACTGGATTGGAAGAGGCTGTGTGAAGCTGTCCTGGGCAGGTCCAGGTGGCCCTGACTTGTACAGGACTCTGTTAGCCTGCCCTGGGCCGGTTCAGGTAGTGCTGTCTTGGACAGGGCTCGTGAGCTGGCCCCGGGCTGGTCCAGGAGGATCTGTCTTGGACAGGGCTCTGCGAACCTGGCCCAGGCCGGTCCAGGTGGTGCTGCTTGGACAGGGCTCTGTGAGATTGGTGTAGGCTGGTCCAGGTGGCACTGGCTTGGACAAGGCTCTGTGAGGCTGGACCGGGTCAGTCGTGAAGGAGCTGGCTTCTACAGGGCTCTGTGAGTCTGGTGCAGGCTGGTGCAGGTGGCAATGGCTTGGACAGGGCTCTGTGAGGCTGGCCCACGTTGGTCCAGGTGGTGCTGGCTTGGACAGGGCTCTGTGAGCCTGGCCTGCACCAGTCCAGGCAGTGCTGGCTTGGACAAGGTTCTGTGAGCCTGGCCCGCGCTGGTCCAGGTGGGGCTGTCTTGGACAGGGCTCCTGGGGCAGGCCTTGTGCTGGTCCAGGAGGAGCTGGCTTGGACAGGGTTCTGTGAGACTGGCCCAGGCCAGGCCTGTGTCGGTCCAGGCGGTGCTGGCTTGGTCAGGGCTCGTGAGGCTGGCCCCGGGCTGATCCAGGCTGCCCTGTCTTGGACAAGGCTCTGTGAGCCTGGCCCATGCCAGGCCAGGCAGTGCTGGCTTAAGACAGGGCTCGGTGAGTCTGGCCTGGTGTGGTCCACTTGTCGCTGCCTTGGACAGGGCTCTGTGAGCCTGGCCCAGGCCAGTCCAGGAGGAGCTGGCTTGTACAGGACTCTGTGAGGCTGGCACAGGCCAGTCCAGGTGGCGCTGGCTTGGACAGAGCTCTGTGAAGCTGGTCCAGTCCGGTCCAGGAGGAGCTGGCTTGGACAAGGCTCTGTGAGGCTAGACTGGGTCAGTCTAGGAGGAGCTGTTTTGGAAAGGGATCTGTGAGGCTGGCCCTGCTGGACCAGGTGGCGTTGGCTTGGACACGACTCTGTTAGCCTGGCCCCGGCCAGTCCAGGTGGCGCTGGCTTGGACAGGACTCTGTCAGCCTGTCCTGGGCCGGTCCAGGCGGTGCTGGTTTGGACAGAGCTCTGTGAGTCTGGCTATGGCCAGTCCAGGAGGAGCTGTCTCGGACTGTGCTCTGTGAGCCTGGCCCACATCAGTCCAGGTGATGCTATCTTGGATGAGGCTTTGTGAGCCTGGCCCAGGCTGGTCCAGGTGGCCCTGGCTTGGACAGAGCTCTGTGAGGCTGGCCCCGAGCTGGTCCTGGCAGTGCTGGCTTGGACAGGGTTTTGTGAGGCTGGTGCAGGCCAGTCCAGGTGGCGTTGGCTTGGATGGGGCTCTGTTAGGCTGGCCAGGTCCAGTCTAGGAGTAGCTGGCTTGGAGAGGGCTCTGTGAGGCTGGCCTGGGATGGTCCAGGTGGTGCTGGCTTGGACAGGACTCTCTGAGCCTGGCCCGGGCTGGTCCAGGTTGAACCACATATCCAGCTCTGCTTTTTGCTGGCTATTTTGGAGTGCAAGCCCTGTAGAGTTTGCTGCCCCAGCTTGCTTTGAACTGTGATCTTCTGGATCTCAGGCTTTTAAGTAGTTAGGATTCCAAACTGGTTGGATTCAGTTTATTTTAAAGAAAGGGCTCAGCCGTGTGCCGGTGGCTCATGCCTGTAATCCTAGCTACTCAGGAGGCTGAGATCTGAGGATCACGGTTCAAAGCCAGCCCGGGCAGATACGTCCATGAGACTCATCTCCAATAAACCACTAGAAAACCAGAAGTGGTGCTGTGGCTCAAGTGGTAGAGCACTGGCCTTGAGCTGAAGAGCAAAGGGACAGCGCCCAAGCCCAGAGTTCAAGTGCCAGGACGGACCAAAAAAAAAAAAAAAAAAAAAGAAAGGATTCTACTTTTTAGTTTGAACATGGCCACAGTGAGTGTTGTAAACATGTGATGTTTGAGAATGATGGAGGCTGTCATTGCTCTAGGCTGCAAGTGTAAATCACAGATGTGACTTTGTGGTTAACAGCTTGAGTCCACGGAGACAGAAATACATAAACTTGTACAAATGAGAAAACTCAGAACTGTCAAATTTATAGCCCTACCTTTTTTTTTTTTAACAAATATCAATCAATATTTACGGTGTATTGTATGCATAAAATATATATGATATTTTTATTTATAAATATAGTAAACATGCTGAGTTCAACAAACATTCTTGGTATGTGGGGCTTTTTTCCTCATGGGAATGAATTGTTCCTTGCTTCTTTTTAGAAAAAGATGTTACCATCTTTGAGATTTTTATGAGCTCTTTTCACATGGATAAAATAGCTTTGGGTGGTTGGAGACATGGATGCTTTTGTGTATTGCTATCATTTATCAGGGGGATGTAGCTTGCCTATAAAAAAAACTTGTCTTGCCCGAAAGAAGCTTGATGCATGGATTGGTTCCCAGTCGTCCTGCAAGCCCGCGGGCCCTACCACCTTCCTCCCTGCCTCCCAGAGCACAGCCCAGATCTGGGGTGAAGGCCTGGGCAAAGCGGCTTGGAGAGCAAAGGAGGGAGGGAAGAAGGGTTGATGGGCAGGTGGGCCATAGGAGCGCCAGTTCCTATCTGGCGGTTCTGTTGGGCCTGGCTATCCGGCTGTCGCATTCGGCTGCTCCCTGCTCATATGGGGTCTTCTGCAAGGGGCTGACCCACACGCTGCTCATCTTCTTCAACCTGGCTTGGTGGCTGAGCATCAAATTCTACTGCCTGTACATCATGGATTCCATGATGCTCAACGTTGCACCTGTAGGTTCATATTGAGATCCACTGAAACCCCCTCTGCCAGACTCTCAGGTGCCCCCTCCCCAGGCTCATTGCATCAGAGAAAACAAACATGAACGATGGAAAAGGGAGCCTGGACACCTGCCTGGTAGAAGCCCAGAGGGGTTGACTTGGACACACTGTGGTGTAGCCTTAAGAATCAGGTAGAGAAGGGGAGCCCCTGCTCTGCACATGTGGGGGTAAAGCCACCTAGAGTTGATGGCAGTGGAAATTTCCAGGATGAGCAACAGACGTGAAGCGTGGTTGGAGCCAGGCTGGCCTCTTGCTTCACTGGGCCAACAAAGTGTCCCTGGGTCTAAAGGAGCTGATAGGAAAAAGTTCAGCCCCAGCTGCTCTGATCCAGGCCATGGGGCCGTGTGATGCCTTGTGATGCTGTGTGTGTGTGTGTGTGTGTGTGTGTGTGTGTCCACTCTTCCTGCAGAAGAAATTTGCTAGAGAAGCTCTCAGGTGGGACTGGCCAAAAATATGGCCTGGAGCCCTCAACAGCCACAGAGGATTGCACCGCAAGGGAGAGCTCTGGGTATCAGGAAGGCCCTCCATGTGTGAAGCCAGAGGTTTTAAAGGGGAACCACAAACTGCTTTCCCCAGTGGGCTGGACCTACCTGTCCCCTTGTCCCAGCTGTCTGCAAGGCCACCTACCTGGCCTTAAGGTCTCCCTGAGGGTGAAACCCGATGTGCTTCTCCTGTTTCCAGAGTGAACAATTGGGTACAAGAAAATTCTTCCAAGTGGCAACAGTACATCAAGTGGTTTGCAGACAGCATTGGGGATATTGGCACTGCAGTTTTCAAATTAGCAAATCCCTTATGCCATAGTTAAGGTACAGTCAGAACAGTAAAAATGCCAGCTTAAAAATTTTAAGCATTGTCTTCGAATTAATTCTTTTGAATCAGTCTGGATTATATATGCTGCTGCCTCATGAAACCAGACAAAACAGGTTGGCAAGTTTACCCTCACTCCAAGCCATTCATCTAGGAAGAGGATTTAGAACATGTTTTAAATTGTGCTTGACAGACAATCAGACTTAGGGAAGTCTCTCAGGAGAGGATTACTCGATGGTAGCTTGTCTGATGCCAGCATGAAGTACCATGGATTTCTGGATCTCCAGTGTCCACCCTGCAAGCTTCAGTCCTAAGCTCCATCTGTTGTTACTTCAGCTTGTCCCTAATCACCTGATGGGAGTGGAAATGAGCCACATTGACCCCTCTGCTCTGATGAAGACTTGCTGAGTCCATGGCAAACCGTGCATTTTGGAAAATTATTTTGACCTGCAGCAAAATTTGATTTCCTTTCTCATACCCTCTACCTTCCAGCTTGAAATGCAGTTTGAAGAGAGATATGATGGTGAAAGTTTCAATATTAAATTAGCATAATCTTCTCAAATTAGGAACCTGAGCAGTGTCCAGAAACGGAGCTCTGACTCAAGTGGTAGAGAGCCAGTCTTGAACACAAGAGCTAAGATACAGTACCCAGGCCCACTAAACAAAAGTCCAAATGGAGCATAATTTAAGCATTTAGGGAGTGAATGCATTCATAAAAGTCGGTATACACTTTTATTTATTATGATGCTCATGATTTTGGCAGTCTTTGGGGGTTTAACTCAGGGCCTTATGTTTATAAGACTGCCATGATCCCATAAACTCATAATTACAGCACTGTTCTTTGCTGGATAGTTTTAGGGTCCTATTTTCTGCAAAATATGCACCTGAGCTGCCATCTGTAATCTCTAGCTATTCACTACTGTGTCCAGCTTCCTTCTATAGAAAAAGTCTCTGGACATTTTCTCTCTGGGTTGGCTTAGCATTGAGATCTGCCCCATGTCAGCTTCTACATGGGAATGATAGGTGCACATCATTCTGTGCAGCTGTAGTTCAGTCCTCAATTTTTGGCTTCCTAACTAACAAGAATTACAAACATGAATCACCAACACCTACATTATAAGCATTTTTTAAATAGATTGCCTTCATTTGTTTTTTCATTGTATATCTTTCTCCCCTTGTAGTATTACTTGGTTCAAATGAAGTTTTTACCAGTATGCTGTAACATATGCAAGCCACACATCAAATAGAATCTGATCAAAATCAGAATTAATAAATGATGGATACAAAGAGACCTGAGAATATTTGAATTTTTTATGAAAGTTTATTTTTCTTTTTGAAACCAAGTTTGCCCTACAGTAAAATTCCTTTGAAACAATTCCAAAAGCAAGGTCATTCATAGTAAAAATTTGGAAGTTACTTCAATATTCACATTATATATCTGTTAAATAAAGGTGCATTATATGTCACTTAGTATTTTTAAATGTTTTGACATACTATTAACTGCAAAAAGCAAATCTGTATACAAATTATGATTGCAACCACACACACACACACACACACACACACACACACACACACACACAATATCTATTCAAAAATGTGAAAAGCTAAGCTGGGTGCCAGTGGCTCATGCCTATAATCCTAGCTACTCAGAAGGATGAGATTTGAGGATCATGGCTCAATGCCAGCCCGGGCAGAAAAGTCCATGTGACTTTAATCTCCAATAAACTGCTCAGAAAAAGCCAGAAATGGTGCTCAAGTAGTAGTGTGCTAACCTTGAGCACATAGAGGCTCAGGGAAAGAGCCCAGGCCTTGAGTACAATCCCCATATATGCCAAAAAAGAAAAAAAAAACTGAAAGGAAATGGTTATATACTTTAATTATGAATTAATATAGGAAAAATAACACACACATATATTAATTCATAATTAAAATAACATCTATATTATGTTAAAGTATATGCTGTATATATATACTTAAAATATATACGTAAAAGTATAAAGTAATATATATAACTTTGATTATAGAATAAAATTACATATATACATCATATTATAAAGTAACATATATATTAATTTAATTACAGAAAGAAATTTATAACATTTAAGTGAAATTAAGCCCAGAAGGAAACTAATATCTGAACAAACCCTGGTGTTGAGACATAGCTTTCTTTGCCCATCTCTAGGTTATCACAGGCTTTTTCTCAATGCTCATATTAGTTTTCACGTATTTTTCGTGTTACTTAAAGCTTCCACATGTTAATATAATTTGTGTGTGTGAAAGAGAGAGCGAGACCCCAACCACATGGTAAGAGCAATGACCTGTCTCTGGAACTCAGAATTCAGAACCATTCCCCAAGTGTCCCACAGGAGTAATTTAACATTTAGATATTCTTTTAAATTATTCTTTTCAACGCAATAAACATGTATAAGACAGCTACTGCATACTATGTTTCATATAAAATATCAGTGTATGAGACAAAAACTATTATGCCTTTTTATATATTAGAAAGTAGAGGTGGGTCTGGGAAGGTGGCTTAGTGATAGAGTGCTTGCCTTGCATGCATGAGGCCCTGGGTTCGATTCCTCAGCACCACATAAACAGAAAAGGCTGGAAGTGGTGCCGTGGCTCAAGTGGTAGAGTGCTAGCCTTGAGCTGAAGAGTTCAGAGACAGCGCCCAGCCCTACAGTTCAAGCCCCACTACTGACCAAAACAAAAAACAAAGACAGAAAAAAAAGAAACTAAGTAAGTAGAGGAACAGAATAAATAACTTCCAAGAGTGCAACAGCTAACTAGAGATGGAATGAGGATATGAACCTAAGCCTAGTTCACAAACTCTCTGAAGCTATGACTTGGGATTTTAGAACTGAGTTTGAACAGAAACTGCTGTTGTCTCCAAGATGCTTTTGTTGTTGTTGTTGTTGTTGTTGTTGTTGTTTTGCCAGTCATGGGGCCTGAGCTCTGGGCCTGGGTGCTGTCCCTCAGCTCTTCAGCTCAAGGCTAGCACTCTACCACTTGAGCCACAGTGCCACTTCTGGCTTTTTCTGCTTATGTGGTGCTGAGGAATTGAACCCAGGGCCTTTTGCATGCAAGGCAAGCACTCTACCACTGAGCCACCTTCCCAGCCCTCCAAGATGCTTTTAGTGGCACTAGTTACAGTGAGAATGCAGATGATGGTGGCTCATAGAGAATCAGTTAGTAGTTTGGCATTGCTCAGGAGACACTTAAGTCAACTTCATTCTTGTTTACCTCACGATTAGCCCTTTCTCCAAGTATTTCCCATGTGCAGAATACTAGTTTCTACTCATCCTCCATTTACAAGCCCAACACTGTAGGAACCAAACTTTTTGTCCCTAAGTTGCAGGTGGTCCAATAAAATAGCAGTAATAACTAGTTTTCCAAATACAGACAGAAGTTATTAAGCTAAAAAATATTGCAAAGTTTTTTGCCAAATATTCTTTGGGTTTAAAAAAAAAGTTAATAAAGTACCACATACAAAAACATGTAACAAATGGTATCATGAGCATCTGACACTCACCATTTAGCTTAAATATTAAGCAACCAGAATTTTTACAGTCTTTGAGGATATGCCTGTAATACCATCCTAACCCCAACAGCACCCAAACCCCAATCCAGAGATCATCACTATCCTGAATTATGTTTCCCTTGCTTTTCTTCATGTCTTTGGAGAGTTTATATAAATAGAATGAAACCAAATATGCTTTTCTGCAACTTGCTTTTATCACTAAACATTGTATCATTATGATTTACCCAATATTGATCTCAATGGCTAGAGATTACTTTCTCTGCTATGTAATATTCCATTGTCTAAGTATACAAATATACCATCATGTATTCATGCATCCTATTGTATATTTACATAATTTCCTGTTCTTTTATCCTTAGCAATAATGCAGCCACATTGCACATGTCTTCTTGTATACTTGTTAGGAAGATGGATCTAAAATTTAAATGGTTGATTCAAAAGTATGCCCAACTTCAATTTTATTAGTCAATGCCATTGCTGCTCTAAACCTGTATACACCTGTGACTCCCATTGCTGGAAAGCCCTTTCTGGAGTATGTATTGTTTAGCTTCTTCAGTCCAACAGGTGCTCTGATTTAATTTGAGTTTCTCAGATAAGAAGAATAAGCTTATTTCTTGTCTGTTTCTGTGATAGGACTATTTAAATATATGTCCACTTTTCCACCAGAATGATGGATCTGTCCATAGAATGCTGTGATGAAGGATGAAGAATTACTCATGAAACAATATATTGCCCAGAAGAAACGAGTTTAATCAGCAGACACGTTCCAACTGCAGTCTTTTCGACCCCCATTTTTTTTTAGGGGCTAAAACACTTTCTTGGGAAAGGTCTTGGTTGCAGATCAAAGGTCTCATTCCAAAGGACTGTTAACAGGATGTAGTCAGATAAGTACACTCAGGCATTTATCCTGTCTTTTGGCAGGATTATGGCAGAAAATCAAATAGGCAGCAGGAATCTTGAGTCCTTACTCAGACACCAGATAAACATTCATACCAACAGTAGTTTCTTGCTGGTATCGGGGACACTCCATGCACACTGTGCACTCATACTTCCTGCTCCCAAGCATAGTTCTCATGAGGCTAGAGGGTTACACATATCTCCTGTTTTCATTTTTAAAGCAGCCATTTGTTGTTGTGAAGAAAGCAGTATGATCATCTTCATTCTATTCTGTTCTCTTCAGGATATAGCATCACATATTACTTGAAAGGCTGAAACAATAAGAACAATTATTCCCATAGCATGTAATCCAAATATGTAAAGATTCAGTTCAGAAAAGTAATTTTTAAGGCTTAGCCAATTAAGACGGTCTTGTGGTTCCTTGAGTACTGAATGATAAATATAGCTTTGAAGCTCATTTACTTTAGGTAATTAGGAATGTAACATTTCCATTTCCTGGTGGAGGGAATCAGAGAAAGCACCATGGAGATAACTTTTGTTTTTCTGATTAACAAATATTTTATTTATCAATTTTGTATATAATTAGTTTCATAGTTTTTAAGTATTTATTTATATTGTGAAAATAATGTACAGAGGGGCTACAATTACATGGGCAAGGTAATGCGTACATTTCTTATCAAGCATTGTTGCCTCCTTCTTTGTTTCCCCTTCCCATCTCCCACCTCCCCACCTCTGCCTTCGCCCCTCCCCCCCACAAAGTTGTAAAGTTCATTTTTGGACATAATGTCTTGTACATCTCATTGTTGCAATGGGTCCCCCTGTATCCCTATTTAAACAATTTGTTTTTTCCCTTCTGCTCCCTAAATTATACCAACATCAAATATAATGAAAGCAGGGTTATACCATGGGGGAGCAACATACAAAGCAACAGAGAAATCATCTTATAAATATGTTAAAAAAAACATTTGAATACTTGTCTTGGGGTTCATTTCACCTAGCATCAACTTACCTGACCTTTTCTGCTTGTTTCAGGCATATAGTAGTTATTGTAAATAAGGGAAACCATGGGACCTATGCTTCTTTGGGCTTGGCTTACTTCACTTCATATAATTTTTTCCAAGTCTTTCCATTTCCTAACAAATGGGGAAATGTCATTCTTTCTGATGGAGGCATAGAATTCCATTGTGTGTGTGTGTGTGTGTGTGTGTGTGTGTGTGTGTGTATATATATATATCACATTTTCTTGATCCATTCATCTACTAAGGGGCATCTGGGTTGGTTCCATATCTTAGCTATGGCAACAAATAATGCTGCAATAAATATAGTCATGCTGGTAGCTTTATTATGGTCTTATTTGTGATCATTTGGGTAAATGCCCAAAAATGGGGTTGCTGGGTCATAGGGGAGCTCTATGTGGAGCCTTTAGAGGAACCTCCATACTACTTTCCAAAGTGGTTCAACAAGTTTACACTCCCACCACCAATGCAGTAAGGTTCCCTTCTGTCCACATCCCCTCCAGCATCTGTTGTTATTAGAGTTCTTGATTATAGCCATTCTAACTGGGGTGAGGTGGCATCTCAATGTTGTTTCCATTTGCATTACTTTTATGGCTAGAACACCTCCCATCTAAGAAAAGCCCAGGACCAGATGAATTTACAGCAGAATTCTACACAAGGCCTTCAAAGCAGAGCTCACACCAATACTCCTCCAACTCTTCAATGAAATTGAAAGAGAAAGTTCACTACCGAACACATTCTATGAAGCCATCATAGTCCTCATCCCAAAACCAGGCAGGGACTCATCAAAGAAAGAGAACTACAGACCCATTATCTGATGAACATTGATGCAAAACTTCTTAACAAAATTTTGGCTAATAGACTTCAACAATTCATGGAGATGTTTTATCACTAGGTTTACAATCATGTTGGAAGGAATTATAAGGTAAAGGAGCCACACATTGTTTTTCAAAACCAGAATCATACTGAGTTACTGTCTCTCAAATAGAGCCTGCTGCCATTCAATGACTTACACTAAAACATCTAGCCTTGTCAGAATTATTTCATCTGTATGAGTTTGTCTTACTCTTACTCCCTGAATTGAGTTATTATCAATAGTGGATAAGTAAGATAAAAACTGATTTTCAGGATTTCAGGGAGCTGAACTTGCTGGGTTCTTGCCAGGTCAACTTTCTATTTATGGCTGAGTTAAAGAACTGGTTTTTCCATCTGTTGATAAATCTTGACACAGCTAGCAGGAACCACTAGAGTCCTGTAGAAGAGAGAATACAAGCATATAATAATATGTACTAATCCTTATTATAAGGTCCTTTCCAGAACCTGCTGCCTTGAAGGTCTTTTGCCAGGACTTTGGGTTCAACTTACTTAAAAATGTATTTCAGCTGCTGCAAAACCATATTGGTCACAGTTTAAAATGTTTTAGGGTAAATGAGATTTTAGTTAATTGATCTCCAGGGGATATATCCTTATTTCCTAGCAACTCTACCACTCGAGCCATATCTCCACTTCTGTTTTGATTTTGGGTTGATTCAGGATAAGAATTCATGTTCTGCCCAGAGTGGCTTTGACCTGTGATCCTCAGATCCACAGCTCCCTAACTAGAGAGGATTACAAGCATGAGCCACTGCAGCCTGGTCATTATTACATTTTAATTGTTGTGGAATTCCCATGTGACTAAAAATTTCTAAGAAGTGAAATCTGAAATGTTTGGTTGCTTCTCCACTTGATGGAATGGCATGGAATGAGAAATGAGAAAAGTATCAAGGAAAACAAAAACATAACATTGTCTCCAAAGGAAGGGGACATGAGTAATATCAGTCTGCCAAATGGTATTGGAAAGTAATTGTGCAGAGTTTACTAGATTTAATACTAAGTGCTTTCTCTTTTTTTAAAGTTTACATGCATTTTATACTTTTCCTGATATTTGGAAAGACAACTGACTATTATTTATCAAATTTTCGGTTTGACATCTATGCTTTTTATCAGTTTATATGTTCATTGTTTTGTGCTTTTTTATTTCTCTAATAATTTTATCATTGAAATAGTAATTTTTTTCTTTACCAGTAAATGTAATATTTGTTTGCTTTCCTAACTTTGTTATACCAGCCAGCAATTCAGAAATCATGTTTAAACAAATAGGAGTAGACATCTTTGCTTTCTTTCTGTCTCTAAAGTGGATTCTTTTAATATTTCACTACTAAGTATTAAGTTTAACATTGGCAGTTCCTCTACATCCTTTATTACTTTAACAATGTCTATATCTATACATAAATTTATAAACATTATCTTAAATGAATATTAATTTTTCTTTTATCATACGATTATAATTTTTTAATTGTGAAAATACCATATAGAAGGGTTCCAATTACATGAGCAAGGTAATCAGTACATTTCTTATCAAGCATTGTTGCCTCTTCTTTTTTTTCCCCTTACCATCCTTGCCTTCCCATCTCCCCCACCTGTATCCCCCGCCAAGTTGTAAAGTTCGTTTTTCCACATAATGTTTTGTACATCTTTGTTGCAATGAGCCCACCTGTATTCCTATTTAAACAATTTGTTTTTTTCCTTCCCCTCCCCAAATTATACCAACATCAAATACAGTGAAAACAGGGGTTATACTGTGGGGGAGGGACATATAAACCAACAAAGAAATCATCTTATAAATACATTAGTGTATATAAATGTTACATAAACAAAAATTAAGCAAAGACAGTACATTTCTAGGATAGGGTAGTGTTAATTTCATTATAATATATTTCATTTCCACATATTGTTACTTTTTCAAGTACATATTATACTTTTTCAAAAATTTGCATTTATTTTTACAATTGAGGTTGGCCTATAAGTCTATACTACATTTTGCTCTGACTCAATTTTGTCATCAAAATTTGATAACTTCACAGAGCGGTTAGATAGCATTCTGCCTTTCATCTTATACTCTGGAATGATTGGCAAAATTATTTTTTTAGTTTTTTCAAAAAAATTAACTTTTCAAGCTGGTCATGATAATATGCATTTGTAATCCCAGTGATTCAGGAGACAGTGATCAGGGAAATTGTGATTAAAGGCTAGCCTAGTAAAAAGTTAAGACACCATTTCAGAGAATGCACTGTGTGGCATGTCTTAATCCCAGCTAAGTGGGAGGCCGAGATGAGAGTACTGTGGATCATGGATAAAATCAGGAAACCCTATCCAAAAATAACTAAATCACAAGAATTCTGGGAGTATTGATAGATGGAAGAGTACTTGCTTAGTTGAATTAAATACCAATGTTACAAAGAAAAATAAAACCTTCTGACATCATAAACTTTTAGTATCATTATCTTCTACTTCATTTATTCATACACTCTGTTCATCTTTTCATGAATTCTTTAGTTGGCTGCCTTGTCCATTGATTTTTCAGGTTTTATTTTCTAATATAAGCATTTAAGGGTGTATATAATCAATCACACCCATCAGCTGTTCTATAATCGTTTTTGTATCATTCAGATCTAACACATCTTAATGTCTACCAGACTATAAGTTATGATCCATGAGTTCCTTGTTTTTATTTCGGTATGTAGTAACTTCATAGTTACTTTTCTTATTTGTTTCTACCATTATTACACTAGGCTACATAATGTAAATATCGGTTAATTTTGACAAAGGCCCTTTAGGTTATAAAAATCCCTTACTTTTTTGAATGATTCACCTTATTTTCTATTTCTTTCTACATTTTTCAAGAAAAATTCTTATAAAAACCACCATGTTAAGCCAGGTGCCAGTGTCTCACGCCTGTAATCCTAGCTACTCTGAGGATTGCAGTTCAAAGCCAGCCCAGGCAGGAAAGTCCCTGAGAATCTTATCTCACATAAACCACCAGAAAACCAGAAATGGTGCTGTGGCTCAAGTGGTACAGCCCTATCATGGAGCTAAGGAACTGTCATTTGTTATCAAACTCAAAAATACTACGTTTATAAGGCAATGTGAAAAGAGTGAAGGGTAATTAAGCTAATCTGAATTGGATCTTAAAATATATAAATACCAGTTCAAGAAAAATGTATGAAATCTGGCAGAAGATGAAAACACACGTGCAATGGCATACAGGCCAAAAATGTGGAATGGTTTAATGTGAAGAATGAAGAATTACATACTTTCTTCAGTGCACCACTGCCCTATGAGATGAGGGGTCCCCTGGGGCAAACATGTATTGTACCTGCCATCTGATTAGCTCTGAAGGCATTCACTAACCCACTGCCCAAAAGTAGATCTAACAGAAGAGCACTTTTATTTGAGGTCCTCAGTGCCTGAAAGGTTTGATTCTGCCCCCTCCCCCAAATAGCAATAAATTTGCTGGTGGTGCAATCCAATGACTACTGATTGGAATAAAAAGCCAAAAGCTCTTCAAGCCATGGTTCCTGATTTATTTGATTTTAATTGACCATTAAACCTCTATATGGACAGTTCACATCTATGCTTTCACTGCTATTTTCAGCCCAGTGGAAAACATTTTATGAGCATAATAGGTACAAGAAACTGAGCTTACAAAGATGAATATGGTGACTCTAATTCTTGGGTAACTCAATGTTCACAAAAACACAATTCTTCACATCTAATTCGTATCTTCACAACTTCTCTTTCCTATACCTTATCTCTCTGACAGTGTCAGGACCCAAAATATGTTTCTCTTCTCCTAGTATCCAACCTATTTTTTGTTTCTGTATATAGTCTCATTGTATTGGAGGAATTTCACAATCAATTTATTTGCTTTCAGATATAAATCTTACTAAACAAATAACCACATGGATACAAGTGATCTTTCTGAAGCACAAATCTAATCACTGAGTTCGCTTAAATTCTAACTTTAAAACCCCTCTCAGAGGCACATGGATCCCTTCTCTTTCCCCTGACTAACTGCCACGCCGACCCCAGTAGAGTCTGCTTAGCATGGGAAACCATCTATCAGACCATGATAGGGGCCTCGAGACCTATCTCTGAGTTTTGGGACTTCACCGAAGTCTACCTCAGAGAATGGGGCTTTACAGAAACCTATCTCCAAGTTTTGGGACTTCACCGAAATCTACCTCGGAGAAGAGGGCTTCTAAGAGGCCTACTACTGGGAAAAGGCTGGCAAAACCCCTGGAAAAGATGCGTTTCTGCCTATCTTTTCCTCATACGAGTGCCTATTAATCTTTTACTGTTTCTACTGCTCATTGTACTTACTCATTGTCAACGTTCCCTTATTCAAAGCTCTTTCTTAAGAGTGTTGACGACTCCAATATCTGATGAGTGTCTTAAAAATATGACTAACTCACCAGTTAAGTGCTACCCTGAAACCCCTCTTATGGAGGCTAGTAGACAAGCCATAAGCAAATATAAAAGTATTGGGGGTTTCACAAAGTCACTTCAGCAGAAGGAATTGTTTGTAAGAGATTTACAAAAAGTTGTAGGCGCGGCTAGAACAGAAAGAATGTATGGCAATTGCTGAGATAACTACTTAGGAGAAAGAACTTCCTCATTTACTAAGAGACTTGCTAAAGCTAAGTCTCTTTGGTGCTTACTATTAAAGAAGAAACAGGAAAGATCTTAATGGGACAGTTAAGGCCTCTATAGAAAAAAGTAGTGGTTAATTGGTGACAATCATCAAAACCAATTGTATTTCTTAAAAATAGAGGTAAAGCCGGAAACAAGTGCCTATCAGGCGACCAGTTGGTGACCACCCAAGGATGAAGCCCTGCAGCAAGGTTGTGTAACCTTTTGCCCTTTCAGGCGACCAGCTGGTGACCACCCAACAATGAAGCCCTGCAGCAAGATTATGTAACCTTTTGCCCTTTCTTATGGAGACTTTTTGCTATAAAAGTTTGTTATCCTCTGCATTAAATCGCACTCAGCATCCACTCCTAATGTGTGTGAGTTGTCTGTTTGCCATCTCCCCATCCTATTCCAGGTTCCTCCCCTAGGTATCCTCCGTCGTCCCGACAGAACCCAGTCCGCGGCAACTAACCAGCTAATTATTGGTTCTGCTCCACCTAACAAGTACTGATATCCAATCATACTCAAATACGTTAATCTCTTACAGATTTTGCCCCGGTAGTCTTTTCCTCAATTTAGTCCTACAAACCTTGGACTTGATTAATCTATCCATAGGCAATTGGCCATCATACTTATATCAACTTATACATCCAAAATCAACACTACCCTTGTACTTACATGTCAAAGGCATAAAACAATATACCTGCCATTGATGGCTTTTCTGTATGCCAACAATGAGAAGAGTGCAGCTGAAATCAGGAAAGCAACTCCATTCATAATAGCCCCACAAAAAAAAAAAAAACCCAGGAATTAACTTAACCACAAAAGTGGAGGACCTCTATGATGAAAACTTTAAAAACCTGAAAAAGGAAATAAAATCAGAACTTAGAAAGTGGAAAAACCTTCCATGCTCCTGGACTGGAAGGATGAACATTTTGAAAATGGCGATACTTCCCAAGGCTATCTACAAATTCAATGTGATACCCATCAATATTCCAACCCCATTCTTCAAGGTATTAGAAGAGGCAATCCAAAAATTCATATGGAACAATAAAAGACCCTGAATAGTAAAAACGATCCTTGACAGAAAGAATAGTGCTGGAGGAATGCCAATACCAAATTTCAAACTCTAATACAAAGCCATAGTAATCAAAACAGCTTGATACTGGCACAAGAAGAGACCTCAGGACCAATGGAATAGAGCTGAAAACCCAGAAATGATCCCACATATCTATCTATAGCAACCTAATGTTCAATAAGGGAGATAAAAAACTAGAATGGAAGAAAGACAGCCTATTCAGTAAATGGTGCTGGCAACATTGCTTAATCACCTGTACAAAATGAAAGCTAGATCCTTATACATTACCCTGAATCAGAATCAACTCCAAATGGATCAAAGTCTTCAAAGTCAAAGTAGACACCCTGAAAACATTATAGGAAGGAATAGAAGAAACTCTAGGGCTCCTTGGCACAGACTGAAATTTCCTTAAGAGACCCAGAAACACAACAAATCAAAGAAAAGTTGGAAAAATGGGCTTCCATGAAGCTGCAGAGCTTCTGCATGGCAAAGGACATAGCTAGCAAGATCAATAGAAAGCCCACGGATTGGGAGAAGATCTTCACTAGCCATACAATGGATAAGGGTCTCGTAAAATATACTTGGAACTCAAAAAAGTAAATTCCCCAACAACAAATCCTCAAAGAAACAACTGCTCAATAAATAAGTGGGCTAAAGACTTAAAGAGAAACTATTCTGAAGAGGAAAGCAGGATGGCCAATAGTCACATGAAAAATGCTCAAACTCTCTAGCCATAAAAGAAATGCAAATCAAAACAACATTGAGATACCACCTCACCCCAGTTAGAATGGCTAAAATCAAGAACTCTAATATCAACAGATGCTGGAAGGGATATGGCCAGAAAGCAACCCTACTGCATTGTTGGTGTGAATATAAACTTGTTCAACCTCTTTGGAGAGCAGAATGGGTGTTCCTCAAAAGACTCCCCACAGAGCTCCCCTATGATCCAGCAATCCCACTTTTGGGCATTTACCCAAATGATCACAAACAAGACCATAATAAAGCTACCAGCATGACTATGTTTATTGCAGCATTATTTACCATAGCTAAGAAAGATATGGAACCAACCCAGATGCCCCTCAGTAGATGAATGGATTAAGAAAATGGTATATATACACAATGGAATTCTATGCCTCCATCAGAAAGAATGACATTGCTCCATTTGTTAGGAAATGGAAAGACTTGGAAAAAATTATACTAAGTGAAGTAAGCCAGATCCAAAGAACCATAAGGTCCCATGGTTTCTCTTATTTGCAATAACTAGTATATACCTGAGACAAGCAGAAAAAGTCAGATAAGATAATGTTAAGTGAAATGAACTCCAAGATAAGGACACAAGTGGTTTTTTCTTTCTTGCTATTGCTCCTAATGTATTTATAAGGTACCACATGTTTTCTTTGTTGCTTTGTATGTCCCTCCCTCATGGTATGACCACCTATTTTCACTGTATTTGACGTTGGCATAATTTGGGGAGCAGCAGGGAAAAAAACAATTTGTTTAAATAGGGAAACAGGTTGACCCATTGCAACAATGAGATGTACATGATGCTATGTTGAAAAATGAACTTTACAATTTAGGCAGGAGGGTGGAGGAGAGTGTAGGTTTGGAGATGGGAGGGAAGGAATGGTAGGGAACAAAACAAAGGAGGCGGCAACAATGCTTGATAAGAAATGTACTCATTCCCTTGGTCAAGTAACTGTAACCCCTTTGTACATTATTTTCACAATAAAAAATTTAATTAAAAATATATCTGCCATTGATCCTACCAATGGACATACAGTATTGTTATGTCCAATTTTCCTGAAGGCCTTTCTTTGCCAGTCATGTTGGTGACCTTCTTAAACTTGTCTACGTACAAAATTGTAGTATGATTATTACAAACCTATCATAATACATATTTAGTTGGATTGTATAACTAGGAAGGCTCAAAATTGGAGACTCTCAACTCCTCCCTCTTGTTCTCAGTCATCCAAGCATTGTCTCTACCTATTTCCCTACTTTTTCCTCTCTGTGTCCAAGACACTCTATATATCCTACATCCTCTTCTCTTGGTTCCCTGCTCCTCTCTTAGTCCCTTCCTTGACAATATCCTCTTTCTCTACCTGCTTAGTCTGCTGCTCTGTTACCTAAGTGCTCTCTTGCTGTTTGCATTTTCTCTTCAATATTCTCTAGCTAGATGTTTCAACATTCCTATCCAGAGCCCTTCTATTTCAATAACAGCACAAGAGAAGAGACAAATTAAGCTTTTAGTAAAACCATGTTACATAACAAAATAAAAACTGGTCAAGTAAAAACGTCACTGATTTTTCAAAATGCTGTTACCAATTTTCATTCAAAATCAATTACTATTACTGTGGATATACAAAACAAACAAGTCTTAGTTAATTAAAAAATTGACAAATATGTCAAATTGGTTATAATGTGAAATTCAAAAATGAATTTCAATGATGTCAAAATATTAGCAAAACAACAAATGACTCTAAAGATGATTTGAAAAAGTATACACTGAAAGACTCCTATAAGAAATGGTGCTAGTATATATTAGAAGAATATATTTACATACAAACTCAAGAGAGATGTACCTATAAGCATATGACTGAGTCTCACTATGAAACTTAGCTTTAAAAAGAATTAAACCAAGGCTGTGGACATGACCTCAATGCTATGCATAAAGAAAAGGGTATTCACTCACTTAGCAAGACATCATTTTAGCTTGACTCTGTGTCAAGAACATTATGTTCTTATTAAGAAGACTAAATTATTACATCTAGTTGAGGTATATGCTTTTTATCCTAGGACTAAGAAGGCTGAGGCGGGAGGATTATGAGTTCAAGGCCAACTTAGGCTACATTCTAAGACCCTCTCAGAAAAAAGAAAAACCTTAAATATGTTGCCAAGTAAATTTACAAATCAACTCATAAGTGATAGTTAGTTACCTATCTTAACCTGAGTATTTTCTCCCTGTTGGATATATACCAAGGGAATCTAAATTTAAGTCATTGAGGGCCAGAGAGAAAATCTTCCTTGCACTTGTACATTTTTACATACACATTCTCATAAATAATTTAGCTGAGTCCTAATATCAGATTTAAAGGAAATTTTCCAATGTTGGGCAAAATAAAATTGTACTCTGTTGACTTGCTTGGAGTAAAAATGAAAGTTGCTCTAAAAATAAAAATATTTTTGTTTATAATTATTACAAAGACTTTAGTTATTCTTGACTTTATCTTGTAAACTTAGTATAACACCAAAAGGATTTTGAGGTTTCTACAAAAGGTTTTGAAGAAAATGTTCACTGTGTCTCTAGCAAATATATATGTATATGTGTATGTATATATGTGTACATATGGATATATAATATATTCATATATACATATAGTCATAAACTTGTAAATATGCATTAATTGTATGGATGTATATATGCATATATTATATATTCATATGTATTTGTAAATATGAATTATTTGTACTGATTTTTGTTCTCTTATTTCTCTCACCACATACCCTACCCCTCACCCTTTTCAGGTAGCTTTATTAAAATACATAAATGAGGAACCAACTAAAAACCGAAATACAAGCTAAGTAAACTCCAAGGTACAAATATTTCTATTACAAATGATTATACTTAGAACCGAGCACAAAATAATGGCATCTTGCTTTTTCCACCTACTATTGAAGGTAACTGAGGGTAGAAGGGAAGATACCACTTGATTAACCCATTTACAGACTGTAACTCATTCAGACTGTAAACACACTTTTCCACAGCTTTTTAGCAGTCCATAGGAAGTTCAAAGGCAATTATAAACATTATATAAAAATTAAAAAATTTTTAAGTGTGTCACATAAAGGCAGTAACTTAAAAATTCACCCAAAAGGTCTTCATCACCTACTGATTTCCTGGCTTTGTTTTATCTTATCATCAAATTAGCTGCTCTTCCACGTGAACTCAATATACTAAGTTTGTAGGAAGCAAGTCATGAATATATAACCAACTCTTCTCCTTACCTACAAAGCTCACCAAAAGTCCTATCTTTCAAACGTGAAAGTGAGAGAAAAAAGGGGACTTTTTCTCTCTCAAGCATTTCTTTAAACATCCAAGCTAAGCACCAAGACATAAATCTAAACTACAATCTAAAATTCATCTCCTTAGGTTTTCTCTCTATATATCCTTTTTTCTATCTATTCTACCTTGAGCTCAGATCTAGCCAGTATTATCCTCTCCTAAATCAACATGTCTTCCTATTCCTCTCTCTGATGTAAGTTTTCTCCCATTTTTAATGTACTAGCCACACAGCAATTACAGTTGTGATCCTGTCACTCCCTAGTTCTCATTAACTACAGAATAAAGGCCACATTCTATAGAATGATTTATGAAATACTTCAAACTTTTCCAAACCTACCTCTTCCTCCACCACACACTCTACCCATTATCATTAACATATTTTTATTGTAAAAATACTGTACAGAGGAGTTACAGTTACATGAGTAAGGTCATGAGTACATTTCCTATTGAGCATTGTTACCTCCTCCTTTGTTTTTCCTCTACCATCCCTTTCCTCCCCACCCCCAAAGTTGTAAAGTCCGTTTTCAACATAGTGTCTTGTACAACTCATTGTTACAATGGATCAACCTGTATTATTTAAGCATTTTTATAATGTCTGATACCATAAATTTTCAAGTCTCCATTCATGTGACTCTTCCTATCAAACTATTTTCAATTCTTCATCTCATTTTGTTAACTCTGAATCAACCTTGAAGATTTCCATTTAAGACAATATTCATCAAGGAAGCTTTGTCTAACATCAATTCTTCCTCTCTGTCCAGTCAACTCAAGCTGGGGATGCTACTTGCCTCCTGTAATCTCAGGACTCTTTAATTTAATTTCCCACTTTTTGTGGATATTTTTTCTTCTATTGTTTTGGTGCAGGTACTGGAGCTTGAACTCTAGGCCTGGGTGCTGTCCCTGGGTTTCTTTGGTTTTCTTTTCACTTCTGGCTTTTTTTCTTGTTAACTGGAGATAGTTTCACAGATATTCCTACTTAGGATGACATCCTACTCAACATCCTGAGTAGCTAGGATTATAAATGTAAGCCACCAGCACACTGATATCTACTTTCTACCTTTTTTTAATTGGGCAGGGACCATAACCCCAACCATAAGAATTTATCAGAACTCTTCTTCTCCCAGATTATTAGTCCCTTTATTAACTCCATCAATTCAGTAATCACTAAGTGAACTCCATGGGTATAACTCACCTGCTCACCACTTACATTTTCCTAAGTAATACCTTGATTTACCAAAGGTCCATTGGCTATATAGAAATCAATCATTTTTGCTCCTTTTTTTAGCATTGGAGAATATGAAGACTAGTTGTTAACTATTCTCAATTGCAAGTGTGTGTGTGTGTGTGTGTGTGTGTGTGTGTGTGTGCGAGTGTGTGCATTTGTGCACACACACACGCTTGAACTGATGGCCATGGCCTGAGCACTGTCTTTGAGATTTTATGCTCAAGGCTACAGCTCTACCACCTGAGTTACAGTTCCACTTCTGGCTTTTTAAATGTTTACTTTATTAAATGTTTTAGTAAATGTCTACTCCTTTGTACAACTACCTAAATATATTTTTAATGTCTCACAGACTTTCCTGCCCATCCTGACTTCAAACCACCACCCTAAGAATTCAGCCTCTTGAGTAGGTAGGATTATAGGTGTGAGCCACCAGTGCCAGTTGTGATTTGTTTTTAAATCACCCATTTGAATCATTTTATATTTTTTATTCTTGTGATGTATCTGGCTGATTATGCTTCCCACTGTGTCCCCGCTGTGTTCCCGCTGTGTCACCCGATTTTGTCGCCCGCTGTGTCCCGCTGTGTCCTCACTGTGTCCCCAGCTGTGTCTTGCTGAGTCCCCCGGTTTGTCCCTCTGTGTACCGCTGTGTGCCCTGCTTTGTCCCCGCTGTGTCCCCTGTGTGCCCGACTGTGTCCCCACTGTGTCCCCAGCTGTGTCCCCCGCTGTGTCCCGCTATGTCCCACCTTGTCCCCCGCTGTGTGCCCTGCTGTGTCCCCCACTTTGTCCCGCTGTGTCCCAGCTGTGTCCTTCTGTGTCCCCCGCTGTGTCCCGCTGTTTCCCATTGTGTCCCGCGGTGTCCCCCGCTGTGTCCCCGCAGTATCCCCGCTATGTCCCGCTGTGTCCCCCGCTGTTTCCCTCTTTTTCCCCGGCTCTGTCCCCCGCTGTATACCGCTGTGTCCCGCTGTGTCACGATGTGTACCACTGTGTTCCACTGTGTCCCGTTGTGACCCGTGTTGTCCCGCTTTGTCCCCCTCTGTGTCCCTCGCTGAGTCCCCGATGGGTCCCCCGCTGTGTCCCGCTTTTTCTGCCTCTGTGTCCCCGGATGTGTCCCGCTGTGTCCCCTCTGTGTCCCGATGTGTCCCCACTGTGTCCCCTGCTGTGTCCCTGCTGTGTCCCGCTATGTCCCCCGCTGTGTCTCCACTGTGTCCCCGCTGTGTCCCCGCTGTGTCCCGCAGTGTCACGTGGTGTCCTGCTTTGTCCCCTGCTGTGTACCCCGCTGTGTCCCCGCTGTGACCCGCTGTGTCCCCGCTGTGTCCCGCTGTGACCCGCTGTGTCCCCCGCTGTGTCCCACTGTGTCTCCACCTTTGTCCACCGCTGTGTCCCGCTGTGTCCCCGCTGTGTTCCTGCTGTGTCACTCACTTTTGTCCCCCGCTGTGTCCCGCTGTGTCCTCACTGTGTCCCCCCTGTGTCCCCCGCTGTGTCTCGCTGAGTCCCCCGCTGTGTCCCTCTGTGTCCCGCTGTGTGCCCCGCTTTATCCCCGCTGTGTCCCCGGTGTGCCCCACTGTGTCCCCGCTGTGTCCCCCGCTGTGTCCCCCGCTGTGTCCCGCTATGTCCCGCTGTGTCCCCCGCTGTGTGCCCCGCTGTGTCCCCCACTGTGTCCCGCTGTGTCCCAGCTGTGTCCTTCTGTGTCCCCCACTGTGTACCCGCAGTGTCCCGCTGTGTCCCGCTGTTTCCCATTGTGTCCCGCGGTGTCCCCCGCTGTGTCCCCTGCTGTGTCCGTGCAGTGTCCCCGTTATGTACCGCTATGTCCCGCTTTGTCACCCGCTGTGTCCCGCTTTTTCCCCGGCTCTGTCCCCCGCTGTGTAACGCTGTGTCCCGCTGGGTCCCCGCTGTGTCCCCTGCTATATCCCACTGTGTCCCCGCTGGATCCCCCGCTGTGTCCCCGCTGTGTCCCGCTGTGTCCCGCTCTATCCCCCGCTGTGTACCGCTGTGTTCCGCTGTGTCCCGCGCTGTGTCCCACTGTGTCCCCCTGTTTGCCGCTGTGTCCCCCGCTATGTCCCGCTGTATCCCGCTGTGTCCTGCTGTGTCCTAGCTGTGTCCCCCGCTGAGTGCCCCGCTGTGTCCCACGCTGTGTCCCGCTGTTTCCCCGCTGTGTCCCCCTGTATCCCCCGCTGTGTACCCCGCTTTGTCCCGCTTTGTCACCAGCTGTGTCCAGCTGTGTCCCGCTGTGTCCCCGCTGTGTCCCCCTCTGTGTCCTGATGTGTCCCCGCTGTGTTCCCTGCTCTGTCCCCCGCTGGGTCCCGCTGGGTCCCGGCTGTGTCCCTCTGTGGCCCACTGTGTCCTTGCTTTGTCCCTCACTGTGTCCTGCTGTGTCCCCCTCTGTGTCCCCCTCTGTGTCCTGCTGTGTCCCCCGCTGTGTCCCGCTGTGTCCCGCTGTGTCCCCACTGTGTCCCAGCTGTGTCCCGCTGTGTTCCGCTGTGTCCCCGCTCTGTCCCCTGCTGTGTCCCGCTGTGTCCGGTGCTGTGTCCCGCTTTGACACCGCTGTGTCCCTCGCTGTGTTCCACGGTGTCCCCGCTGTGTCCACCGCTGTGTCCCCTGCCGTGTCCCGCTGTGTCCCCCGATGTGTTCCGCTGTGTCTTCCCCTGTGTCCACTGCTGTGTCGCCCGCTGTGTCCCCAGCTGTGTCCGGGCTGTGTCCCTCTGTGTCCCGACTGTGTCCCGCTGTGTCCCCCGCTATGTCCCGCTATGTGTCCTGCTTTGTCCCCCATTGTTTCCCTCTGTGTTCCCGCTGTGTCCTGCTGTGCCAGGCTGTGTCCCGCTGTGTCCACGCTGTGTCCCGCTGTGTCCCGCTTTGTCCCCGCTCTGTCCCCGCTGTGTCCATGCTGTGTCCCGCTGTGTCCCCTGCTGTGTCCCCCGCTGTGTCTGCCGCTGTGTCCCCCGCTGTGTTCCGCTGTGTCACACGTTGTGTCCCCCGCTGTGTCCCCCGCTGTGTTCCGCTGTGTCCCCCGCTGTGCCCGCTGTGTCCCCGCTGTGTCCACAGCTGTGCCCTGCTGTGTCCCGCTGTCCCCCTCTATGTCCCTGCTGTGTCCCCGCTGTGTCACGCTGTGTACCGCTGTCCCCAGCTCAGTCCCCCACTGTGTCCCACTGTGTCCCGCTGTGTCCCATCTGTGTCCTCGTTGTGTCCCCGCTGTGTGCCCGCTGTGTCCCGCTGTGTCCCGCTGTTTCCTCGCTGTGTACCCCGCTGTGTTCCAGTGTGTCCCATGCTGTGTCCCCCGCTGTGTCCCGCTGTGTCCCCCACTGTGTCCCACTGTGTCCCGCTGTGTCCCACTGTGTCCCTGCTGTGTCACCGGTGTATACCCCGTTGTGTCTCGCTGTGTCGGCCTGTGTCCCCGCTGTGTCCCCCGCTTTGTCCTCGCTGTGTCCCACTGTGTCCCACTGTGCCTCGCTTTGTCCCCTGCTGTGTCCCGCTGTGTCCCGCTGTGTCCCCCGCTGTGTACCGCTGTGTCCTCGCTCTGTCCCCTGTTGTGTCCCGCTGTGTCCCCGCAGTGTTCCCCACTGTGTCACGCTATGTCCATGCTGTGCCCCGCTGTGTCCCCCACTGTGTCCCCGATGTGTCCTGCTGTGTCCTGCTGTGTCCCGCTGTGTCCCGCTGTGTCTGCCTATGTGTCCCCGGATGTGTCCCACTGTGTCCCCGCTGTGTCCTGTTGTGTCCCCGCTGTGTCCCCCGCTGTGTCCCCGCTGTGTCCCGCTATGTCCCCCGCTGTGTACCCTCTGTGTCCCCACTGTGTCCCCACTGTGTCCCACTGTGTCCCGCAGTGTCACGTGGTGTCCTGCTTTGCCCCCGCTGTGTCCCCCGCTGTGTCCCGATACGTCCCGCTGTGTCCCCTGCTGTGTGCCCCGCTGTGTCCCCCACTGTGTCCCGCTGTGTCCCAGCTGTGTCCTTCTCTGTCCCCCACTTTGTCCCCGCTGTGTCCCGATGTGTCCCCGCTGTGTCCCCCGCTGTGTCCACGCTGTGTCCCGCTATGTCCCCCCGCTGTGTCCCCACTGTGTCCCCTCTGTGTCCACGCTGTGTCCCGCTGTGTCCCGCAGTGTCACGTGGTGTCCTGCTTTGTCCCCCGCTGTGTCCCCGGCTGTGTCCCGACTGTGTCCCGCTGTGTCCCCACTGTGTCCCGCTGTGTCCCGCTGTGAGCCCCGCTGTGTCCCACTATGTGTCCTGCTTTGACAGCCGTTGTTTCCCTCTGTGTCCGCGCTGTGTCCTGCTGTGCCAGCCTGTGTCCCGCTGTGTCCCCAGCTGTGTCCCCCGCTGTGTCCCCCACTGTGTTCCGCTGTGTCACCTGTTGTGTCCCCGCTGTGTCCGCTGTGGCCCCACTGTGTCCTGCTGTGTCCCGCTGTGTCCAGCTGTGTCCCCGCTCTGTCCCCCGCTGTGTGCCCAGCTGTGTCCCCGCTGTGTCACCGCTGTGTCCCGCTGTCCCCAGCTGTGTCATCGCTGTGTCCCCGCTGTGTCCCGCTGTGTCCCGCCATGTCTTCCGCTTTGTCCCCCACTGTGTCCCGCTGTGTCCCCCGCTGTGTCCCCGCTTTGTCCCGCTGTGTCCCACTGTGTACCCCACTGTGTCCCGCTGTTTCCCATTGTGTACCGCTGTGCCCCTCTGTGTCCCGCTGTGTTCCCCCGCTGTGTCCCCCGCTGTGTTCCGCTGTGTCCCCCGCTGTGTCCCGCTGTGTCCCCGCTGTGTACACCTCTATGTCCCTGCTGTGTCCCGCTGTCCCCCTCTATGTCCCTGCTGTGTCCCCGCTGTATCACGCTGTGTACCGCTATCCCCATCTCAGTCCCCCGCTGTGTCCCGCTGTGTCCCATGTGTGTCCTCGCTGTGTCCCCGCTGTGTGCCCGCTGTGTCCCGCTTTGTCCCGCTGTGTCCTCGCTGTGTACCCCGCTCTGTCCCAGTGTGTCCCATGCTGTGTCCCCCGCTGTGTCCCGCTGTGTCCCCCGATGTGTCTCGCTGTGTCCCCACTGTGTCCTGCTGTGTCCCGCTGTGCCCAGCTGTGTCCCCGCTCTGTCCCCCACTGTGTCCCCCACTGTGTCCCCCACTGTGTATCCAGCTGTGTCCCCGCTGTGTCACCGCTGTGTCCCGCTGTCCCCAGCTGTGTCCCCACTGTGTCCCCGCTGTATCCCGCTGTGTCCCGCTATATCCTCCGGTGTGTCCCCTATGTGTCCCGCTTTGTCCCCCGCTGTGTCCCCGCTTTGTCCCGCTGTGTCCCGCTGTTTAACCCACTGTGTCCCGCTGTTTCCCACTGTGTCCCGCTGTGTCCCCTCTGTGTCCCGCTGTGTCCGCCGCTGTGTCCCCCGCTGTGTTCCGCTGTGTCCCCCACTGTGTCCCGCTGTGTCCCCGCTGTGTACACCGCTGTGTCCCTGCTGTGTCCCGCTGTCCCCCTCTATGTCCCTGCTGTGTCCCCGCTGTGTCACGCTGTGTCACGCTGTGTACCGCTGTCCCCAGCTCAGTCCCCCGCTGTGTCCCGTTGTGTCCCGCTGTGTCCCATGTGTGTCCTCGCTGTGTCCCCGCTGTGTGCCCGCTGTGTCCCGCTGTGTCCCGCTGTGTCCTCGCTGTGTACCACGCTGTGTCCCAGTGTGTCCCATGCTGTGTCCCCCGCTGTGTCCCGCTGTGTCCCCCGCTATATCCCGCTGTGTCCAGCTGTGTCCCACTGTGTCCCCGCTGTGTCCCCGGTGTGTACCCCGTTGTGTCGCGCTGTGTCGGCCTGTGTCCCCGCTGTGTCCCCCGCTCTGTCCCCGCTGTGTCCTGCTGTGTCCAGCTGTGCCTCGCTTTGTCCCCTGCTGTATCCCGCTGTGTCCTGCTGTGTCCCCCGCTGTGTGCCGCTGTGTCCTCGCTATGTCCCCCGCTGTGTCTCACTGTGTCCCCGCAGTGTTCCCCACTGTGTCCCGCTATGTCCCCGCTGTGCCCCGCTGTGTCCCCCACTGTGTCCCCGCTGTGTCCTGCTGTGTCCTGCTGTGTCCCGCTGTGTCGCGCTGTCTGCCTATGTGTCTCCGGATGTGTCCCACTGGGTCCCTGCTGTGTCCCGTTGTGTCCCCGCTGTGTCCCCTGCTGTGTCCCCACTGTGTCCCGCTATGTCCCCCGCTGTGTACCCTCTGTGTCCTCACTGTGTCCCCATTGAGTCCCGCTGTGTCCCGCAGTGTCACGTGGTGTCCAGCTTTGTCCCCCGCTGTGTATCCCGCTGTGTCCCCGCTGTGTCCCGCTGTGTCCTAGCTGTGTCCTTCTCTGTCCCCCACTTTGTTCCCGCTGTGTCCCGCTGTGTCCCGCTGTTTCCCATTGTGTCCCGCGGTGTCCCCCGCTGTGTCCCGCTGTGTCACGATGTGTCCCACTGTGTCCCGCTGTGTCCCGCTGTGACCCGTGTTGTCCCGCTTCGTCCCCCTCTGTGTCCCTCGCTGAGTCCCCGATGTGTCCCCCGCGGTGTCCCGCCGTGTCTGCCTCTGTGTCCCCGTATGTTTTCCGCTGTGTCCCCGCTGTTTCCCGATGTGTCCCCACTGTGTCCCCCGCTGTGTCCCCGCTGTGTCCTGCTGTGTCCCCAGTGTGTCCCGCTGTGTCCCACAGTGTCACGTGGTGTCGTGCTTTGTCCCCCACTGTGTACCGCGCTGTGTCCCAGTGTGTCCCATGCTGTGTCCCCCGCTGTGTCCCGCTGTGTCCCGCTGTGTCCCACTGTGTCCCCACTGTGTCCCCCACTATGTCCCTCGCTGTGTCCTGTTATGTCCTGCTGTGTCCCGCGCTGTGTGCCCCGCTGTGTCCCCCACTGTGTCCCGCTGTGTCCCAGCTGTGTCCTTCTGTGTCCCCCATTTTGAACCCGCTGTATCCCGCTGTGTCCCGCTGTTTCCCATTGTGTCCCGCGGTGTCCCCCGCTGTGTCGCCTGCTGTGTCCCCGCAGTGTCCCCGCTATGTCCCACTGTGTCCCCCGCTGTGTCCCGCTTTTTCCCCGGGTCTGTCCCCCGCTGTGTCCCTCTGTGTCCCGCTGTGTGCCCCGCTTTGTCCCCGCTGTTTCCCCTGTGTGTGCCACTGTGTGCCCCACTATGTCCCCTCTGTGTCCCCCGCTGTGTCCCCAGCGGTGTCCCGCTATGTCCCGCTGTGTCCCCCGCTGTGTGCCCCGCTGTGTCCCCCACTGTGTCCCGCTGTGTCCCAGCTGTGTCCTTCTGTGTCCCCCACAGTGTACCCGCTGTGTCCCGCTGTGTCCCGCTGTTTCCCATTGTGTTCCGCGGTGTCCACCGCTGTGTCCCCTTCTGTGTCCACGCAGTGTCCCCGCTATGTCCCGCTGTGTCCCGCTGTGTCCCCCGCTGTGTCCCGCTTTTTCCCGGGCTCTGTCCCCCGCTGTGTACCGCTGTGTCCCTCTGTGTCCACCGCTGTGTTACGCTGTGTCACGCTGTGTCACACTGTGTCCCACTGTGTCCCGCTGTGACCCGTGTTGTCCCGCTTTTTCCCCCTCTGTGTCCCCCGCTGAGTCCCCGCTGTGTCCCCCGCTGTGTCCCCTGCTGTGTCCCCGCTGTGTCCCAGCTGTGTCCCGCTATGGCCCGCTGTATCCCGCTGTGTCCCGCTGTGTCCTAGCTGTGTCCCCCCTGTGTCTCGCTGTGTACCAAGCTGTGTCCCGCTCTGTCCCCCGCAGTGTCCCCCGCTGTGTCCCGCTTTGTCACCAGCTGTGTCCATCTGTGTCCCGCTGTGTCCCCGCTGTGTCCCCCTCTGTGTCCCGCTGTGTCCCCGCTGTGTTCCCGGCTCTGTCCCCCGCTGGGTCTCGCTGTGTCACTGCTGTGTCCCTCTGTGGTCCGCTGTGTCCTAGCTTTGTCCCTCACTGTGTCCTGCTGTGTCCCCATCTCTGTCCCCGGTGTGTCCCGCTGTGTCATCTGCTGTGTCCCGCTGTGTCCCGCTGTGTCCCCGCTGTGTCCCCCCTGTGTCCCACTGTGTTCCGCTGTGTCCCCCGCTGTGTCCTGCTGTGTCCTGCTGTGTCCCGCTGTGTCCCTGCTGGGTCCCCTGCTGTGTCCCGCTGTGTCCCATGCTGTGTCCCTCTGTGTCCCGCTGTGTCCCCCGCTGTGTCCTGCTTTGACACCGCTGTGTCCCTCACTGTGTCCCGCTGTGTCACCGCTGTGTCCCCTGATGTGTTCCGCTGTGTCTTCCCCTGTGACCACTGCTGTGTCCCCCGCTGTGTCCCCGCGGTGTCCCCACTGTGTCCCGCTGTGTCCACTAGTGTCCTGCTGTGTCTCCTGTTGTGTCCCAGCTATGTACCCTCTGTGTCTCGCTGCGTCCCGCTGTCCACCGCTGTGTCCCGCTGTTTCCCGCTGTGTCCTCCGCTGTGTCATGCTTTGTCACCCACTCTGTTCCCCGCTGTGTCCAGCTGTGTCCCGCTGAATCCCGCTGTGTCCCCCGCTGTGTCCCACGCTGTGTCCCAGCTGTGTCCCATTGTGTCCCCACTGTGTCCCCGCTGTGTCCCCGCTGTATCCTGCTGTGTCCCCCGCTGTGTCCCCCGCTGTGTCCCCCGCTGTGTCCCTCTGTGTCCCCGCTGTGTCCCCCGTTGTTTCCCGCTGTGTCCCCCGCTGTGTCCTACAGTGTCTTCGCTGTGTCCCCCGCTCTGTCCCGCTGTGTCCCCCGCTGTGTCCCCCGCTGTGTCCCACTGTGTCCCATGCTGTGTCCCGCTTTGTCCCGCTGTGTCACCACTGTGTCCACGCTGTGTCCCGCTGTGTCCCGCTGTGTCCCACTGTCTCCCCGCTGTGTCCCCGCTTTGACCCTCGGTGTCCTGCTGTGTCCCGCTGTGTCCCCACTGTGTCCCTGCTGTGTCCCCACTGTGTCCACGCTGTGTCCCGCTTTTTCCCGCTGTGTCCCGCTGTGTCCTGGCTGTCTCTACGCTGTGTCCCGCTGTGTCCCGCTATGCCCACCGCTGTGTCCCCCGCTGTGTCCCGCTTTGTCCCGTGTTGTCCCGCTTTGTCCCCTGCTGTGTCGCCCGCTGTGTCCCGCTGTGTCCTGGCTGTGTCCCCGCTGTGTCCCGCTCTCTCCCGTGGTGTCCCGCTTTGTCCCCCGCTGTGTCCCCGGCTGTGTCCCGGCTGTGTCCTGCTGTGTCCCCACTGTGTCCCACTGTGTCACGCTGTGTCCCCCGCTGTGTACCACTATGTGTCCGGCTTTGTCCCCCGTTGTTTCCCTCTGTGTCCACGCTGTGTCCTGCTGTGCCAGGCTGTGTCCCTCTGTGTTCCCACTGTGTCCCGCTGTGTCCCGCTTTGTCCCCGCTGTGTCCCCGCTGTGTCCCCGCTGTGTCCCGCTGTTTCCCCCGCTGTGTCCCCCGCTGTGTCTCCCGCTGTGTCCCCCGCTGTGTTCCGCTGTGTCACCCGTTGTGTCCCCCGCTGTGTCCCGCTGTGTCCCCGCTGTGTCCCCGCTGTGTCCCGCTGTGTCCCCACTGTGTCCTGCTGTGTCCCGCTGTGTCCAGCTGTGTCCCCGCTGTGTCCCCCGCTGTGTCCCCCGTTGTGTGCCCAGTTGTGTCCCCGCTGTTTCCCCGCTGTGTCCCGATGTGTCCCGCTATGTCCTCCGCTGTGTCCCCTCTGTGTCCCACTGTGTCCCCGGCTGTGTCCCCGCTTTATCCCACTGTGTCCCGCTGTGTCCCCCGCTGTGTCCCGCTGTTTCCCGCTGTGTCCTGCTGTGTCCCCTCTGTGTCTCGCTGTGTCCTCCGCTGTGTCCCCCGCTGTGTTCCGCTGTGTCCCTGCTGGGTCCCCTGCTGTGTCCCGCTGTGTCCCATGCTGTGTCCCTCTGTGTCCCGCTGTGTCCGCCGCTGTGTCCTGCTTTGACACTGCTGTGTCCCTCGCTGTGTCCCGCTGTGTCCCCGCTGTGTCCCCCGATGTGTTCCGCTGTGTCTTCCCCTGTGTCCACTGCTGTGTCCCCCGCTGTGTCCCCGCTGTATCCCGCTGTGTCCACTAGTGTCCTGCTGTGTCTTCTGTTGTGTCCCCGCTGTGTACCCTCTGTGTCTCGCTGCGTCCTGCTGTCCACCGCTGTGTCCCGCTGTTTCCCGCTGTGTCCTCCGCTGTGTCATGCTTTGTCACCCACTCTGTTCCCCGCTGTGTCCAGCTGTGTCCCGCTGAATCCCGCTGTGTCCCCCGCTGTGTCCCACGCTGTGTCCCCGCTGTGTCCCATTGTGTCCCCACTGTGTCCCCGCTGTGTCCCCGCTGTATCCTGCTGTGTCCCCCGCTGTGTCCCCTCTGTGTCCCCCGCTGTGTCCCTCTGTGTCACCCGCTGTGTCCCCCGTTGTTTCCCGCTGTGTCCTCCGCTGTGTCCTACAGAGTCTTCGCTGTGTCCCCCGCTGGGTCCCGCTGTGTCCCCTGCTGTGTCCCCCGCTGTGTCCCACTGTGTCCCATGCTGTGTCCCGCTTTGTCCCGCTGTGTCACCACTGTGTCCACGCTGTGTCCCGCTGTGTCCCGCTGTGTCCCACTGTCTCCCCGCTGTGTCCCCGCTTTGACCCTCGGTGTCCTGCTGTGTCCCGCTGTGTCCCCACTGTGTCCCTGCTGTGTCCCCACTGTGTCCACGCTGTGTCCCGCTTTTTCCCGCTGTGTCCCGCTGTGTCCTGGCTGTCTCTACGCTGTGTCCCGCTGTGTCCCGCTATGCCCACCGCTGTGTCCCCCGCTGTGTCCCGCTTTGTCCCGTGTTGTCCCGCTTTGTCCCCTGCTGTGTCGCCCGCTGTGTCCCGCTGTGTCCTGGCTGTGTCCCCGCTGTGTCCCGCTCTCTCCCGTGGTGTCCCGCTTTGTCCCCCGCTGTGTCCCCGGCTGTGTCCCGGCTGTGTCCCGCTGTGTCCCCACTGTGTCCCGCTGTGTCACGCTGTGTCCCCCGCTGTGTACCACTATGTGTCCGGCTTTGTCCCCCGTTGTTTCCCTCTGTGTCCCCGCTGTGTCCTGCTGTGCCAGGCTGTGTCCCGCTGTATTCCCACTGTGTCCCGCTGTGTCCCGCTTTGTCCCCGCTGTGTCCCCGCTGTGTCCCCGCTGTGTCACGCTGTTTCCCCTGCTGTGTCCCCCGCTGTGTCTCCCGCTGTGTCCCCCGCTGTGTTCCGCTGTGTCACCCGTTGTGTCCCCCGCTGTGTCCCGCTGTGTCCCACTGTGTCCCCACTGTGTCCTGCTGTGTCCTGCTGTGTCCAGCTGTATCCCCGCTGTGTCCCCCGCTGTGTCTCCCGTTGTGTGCCCAGCTGTGTCCTCGCTGTTTCCCCGCTGTGTCCCGATGTGTCCCGCTATGTCCTCCGCTGTGTCCCCTCTGTGTCCCGCTGTGTCCCCCGCTGTGTCCCCGCTTTATCCCACTGTGTCCCGCTGTGTCCCCCGGTGTGTCCCGCTGTTTCCCGCTGTGTCCTGCTGTGTCCCCTCTGTGTCTCGCTGTGTCCTCCGCTGTGTCCCCCGCTGTGTTCCGCTGTGTCCCCCGCTGTTTCCTGCTTTGTCCCGGCTGTTTCCACCACTGTGTCCCTGCTGTGTCCCGCTGTCCCCCTCTATGTCCCTGCTGTGTCCCCGCTGTGTCAAGCTGTGTACCGCTGTCCCCAGCTAAGTCCCCCGCTGTGTCCCGCTGTGTCCCCTGCTGTGTCCCGCTGTGTCCCCGCTATGTCCCCGCTGTCGCCGGCTGTCCGCCGCTGTGTCCCCTGCTGTGTCCCTGAAGTGTCCACGCTGTGTGTCCCTTTGTGTTCCTGCTGTCCCCTGCAGAGTCCCCACTGTATCCCCTCTGTGTCCCCCACTGTGTCCCCGCTGTGTACCACTCTGTCCTGCTATGTCCCGCTGTGTCACTTTGTGTCCCCCGTTGTGTCCCGCTGTGTCAACCTTTGTGTCCCCCGCTGTGTCCCGCTGTGTCCCGCTGTGTCCTCACTGTGTACCCCGCTGTGTCCCAGTGTGTCCCATGCTGTGTCCCCCGCTGTGTCCTCCTCTGTCCCCCGCTGTGTCCCGCTGTGTCCAGCTGTGTCCCACTGTGTCCCCGCTGTGTCTCCCGCTGTGTCCCGCTATGTCCCACTGTGTCCCCTGATGTGTGCCCCGCTGTGTCCCCCACTGTGTCCCGCTGTGTCCCAGCTGTGTCCTTCTGTGTCCCCCAATTTGTACCCGCTGTGTCCCGCTGTGTCCCTGCTGTGACCCACTGTGTCCCCGCTGTGTCCCCCGCTGTGTCCCCCGCTGTGTCCTGCTATGTCCCGCTGTGTCCCCCGCTGTGTGCCCCGCTGTGTCCCCCACTGTGTCCCGCTGTGTCCCAGCTATGTCCTTCTGTGTCCCCCACTTTGTACCCGCTGTGTCCCACTGTGTCCCGCTGTTTCCCATTGTGTCCCGCGGTGTCCCCCTCTCTGTTCCCTGCTGTGTCCTCGCAGTGTCCCCGCTATGTCCCGCTGTGTCCCACGCTGTGTCCCGCTTTTTCCCCGGGTCTGTCCCCCGCTGTGTACCGCTGTGTCCCGCTGTGTCCCGCTGTGTCCTGCTTTGTCCCCCGTTGTGTACCCCGCTGTGTCCCCGCTGTGACCCGCTGTGTCCCCGCTGTGTCCCGCTGTGTCCCGCGCTGTGTCCCACTGTGTCTCCACCTTTGTCCACCACTGTGTCCCGCTCTGTCCCAGCTTTGTTCATGCTGTGTCACCCACTTATGTCCCCCGCTGTGTCCCACTGTGTCCTCACTGTGCCCCCGCTGTGTCCCCCGCTGTGTCTCGCTGAGTCCCCCGCTGTGTCCCTCTGTGTCCCGCAGTTGGCCCCGATTTGTCCCCGCTGTGTCCCCTGTGTGTCCCGCTGTGTTCCCCACTGTGTCCCTGCTGTGTCCCCCGCTGTGTACCCCGCAATGTCCCGCTTTGTCCCCGGCTGTGTCCCCGGCTGTGTGCCCCGCTGTGTCCCCCACTGTGTCCCGCTGTGTCCCAGCTGTGTCCTTCTGTGTCCCCCACTGTGTACCCGCTGTGTCCCGCTGTGTCCCGCTGTTTACCAATGTGTCCCGCGGTGTCCACCGCTGTGTCCCCTGCTGTGTCCGCGCAGTGTCCCCGCTATGTCCCGCTGTGTCCTGCTGTGTCACCCGCTGTGTCCCGCTTTTTCCCCAGCTCTGTCCCCCGCTGTGTACCACTGTGGCCCGCTGTCCCCAGCTGTGTCCCCACTGTGTCCCGCTGTGTCTCCCGCTGTGTCCCTGCTTTGTCCCGCTGTGTCCCGCTGTGTTCCCCGCTGTGTCCTGCTGTTTCCCGCTGTGTCCCACTGTGTCCCCTCTGTGTCCCGCTGTGTCCCCCGCTGTGTCCTACTGTTTCTTCGCTGTGTCCCCCGCTCTGTCCCGCTGTGTCCCCCGCTGTGTCCCCTGCAGTGTCCCACTCTGTCCCCTGCTGTGTCCCACTTTGTCCTACTGTCTCCCCGCTGTGTCCCCGCTTTTACCCTCGGTGTCACGATGTGTCCCGCTGTGTCCCCACTGTGTCCCCGCTGTGTCCCCACTGTGTCCTGCTGTGTCCCGCTGTGTCCAGCTGTGTCCCCGCTCTGTCCCCCGCTGTGTCCCCCGCTGTATACCCCGCTGTGTGCCCAGCTGTGTCCCCGCTGTGTCACCGCTGTGTCCCACTGTCCCCAGCTGTGTCCCCGCTGTGTCCCCGCTGTGTCCCGCTGTGTCCCGCTATGTCCTCCGCTGTGTCCCCTTTGTGTCGCGCTGTGTCCCCCGCTGTGTCCCCGCTTTGTCCCGCTTTGTCCCGCTGTGTACCCCACTGTGTCCCGCTGTTTCCCACTGTGTCCCGCTGTGTCCCCTCTGTGTCCCGCTGTGTCCCCCGCTGTGTCCCCCGCTGTGTTCCGCTGTGTCACCAGCTGTGTCCCCCTGTGTCCCCGCTGTGTACACCGCTGTGTCCCTGCTGTGTCCCGCTGTCACCCTCTATGTCCCTGTTGTGTCCCCCCTGTGTCACGCTGTGTACCGCTGTCCCCAGCTCAGTCCCCCGCTGTGTCCCTCTGTGTCCCGCCTTGTCCCATCTGTGTCCTCGCTGTGTCCCCGCTGTGTGCCCGCTGTGTCCCGCTGTGTCCTCGCTGTGTACCCTGCTGTGTCCCAGTGTGTCCAATGCTGTGTCCCCCGCTGTGTCCCGCTGTGTCCCCCGCTGTGTCCAGCTGTGTCCAGCTGTGTCCCACTGGGTCCCCGCTGTGTCCCTGGTGTGTACCCCGTTGTGTCGCGCTGTGTCTGCCTGTGTCCCCGCTGTGTCCCCCGATCTGTCCCCGCTGTGTCCTGCTGTGTCCAGCTGTGCCTCGCTTTGTCCCCTGCTGTATCCCGCTGTGTCCCGCTCTGTCCCCCGCTGTGTGCCGCTGTGTCCTCGCTCTGTCCCTCGCTGTGTCTCGCTGTGTCCCCGCAGTGTTCCCCACTGTGTCCCGCTATGTCCCCGCTGTTCCCCGCTGTGTCCCCCACTGTGTCCCCGCTGTGTCCTGCTGTGTCCTGCTGTGTCCCGCTGTGTCCCGCTGTGTCTGCCTATGTGTCCCCGGATGTGTGCCACTGTGTCCCCGCTGTGTCCCGTTGTGTCTCCGCTGTGTCCCCCGCTTTGTCCCGCTGTGTCCCACTGTGTACCCCACTGTGTCCCGCTGTTTCCCATTGTGTACCGCTGTGCCCCTCTGTGTCCCGCTGTGTTCCCCCGCTGTGTCCCCCGCTGTGTTCCGCTGTGTCCCCCGCTGTGTCCCGCTGTGTCCCCGCTGTGTACACCTCTATGTCCCTGCTGTGTCCCGCTGTCCCCCTCTATGTCCCTGCTGTGTCCCCGCTGTATCACGCTGTGTACCGCTATCCCCATCTCAGTCCCCCGCTGTGTCCCGCTGTGTCCCATGTGTGTCCTCGCTGTGTCCCCGCTGTGTGCCCGCTGTGTCCCGCTTTGTCCCGCTGTGTCCTCGCTGTGTACCCCGCTCTGTCCCAGTGTGTCCCATGCTGTGTCCCCCGCTGTGTCCCGCTGTGTCCCCCGATGTGTCTCGCTGTGTCCCCACTGTGTCCTGCTGTGTCCCGCTGTGCCCAGCTGTGTCCCCGCTCTGTCCCCCACTGTGTCCCCCACTGTGTCCCCCACTGTGTATCCAGCTGTGTCCCCGCTGTGTCACCGCTGTGTCCCGCTGTCCCCAGCTGTGTCCCCACTGTGTCCCCGCTGTATCCCGCTGTGTCCCGCTATATCCTCCGGTGTGTCCCCTATGTGTCCCGCTTTGTCCCCCGCTGTGTCCCCGCTTTGTCCCGCTGTGTCCCGCTGTTTAACCCACTGTGTCCCGCTGTTTCCCACTGTGTCCCGCTGTGTCCCCTCTGTGTCCCGCTGTGTCCGCCGCTGTGTCCCCCGCTGTGTTCCGCTGTGTCCCCCACTGTGTCCCGCTGTGTCCCCGCTGTGTACACCGCTGTGTCCCTGCTGTGTCCCGCTGTCCCCCTCTATGTCCCTGCTGTGTCCCCGCTGTGTCACGCTGTGTCACGCTGTGTACCGCTGTCCCCAGCTCAGTCCCCCGCTGTGTCCCGTTGTGTCCCGCTGTGTCCCATGTGTGTCCTCGCTGTGTCCCCGCTGTGTGCCCGCTGTGTCCCGCTGTGTCCCGCTGTGTCCTCGCTGTGTACCACGCTGTGTCCCAGTGTGTCCCATGCTGTGTCCCCCGCTGTGTCCCGCTGTGTCCCCCGCTATATCCCGCTGTGTCCAGCTGTGTCCCACTGTGTCCCCGCTGTGTCCCCGGTGTGTACCCCGTTGTGTCGCGCTGTGTCGGCCTGTGTCCCCGCTGTGTCCCCCGCTCTGTCCCCGCTGTGTCCTGCTGTGTCCAGCTGTGCCTCGCTTTGTCCCCTGCTGTATCCCGCTGTGTCCTGCTGTGTCCCCCGCTGTGTGCCGCTGTGTCCTCGCTATGTCCCCCGCTGTGTCTCACTGTGTCCCCGCAGTGTTCCCCACTGTGTCCCGCTATGTCCCCGCTGTGCCCCGCTGTGTCCCCCACTGTGTCCCCGCTGTGTCCTGCTGTGTCCTGCTGTGTCCCGCTGTGTCGCGCTGTCTGCCTATGTGTCTCCGGATGTGTCCCACTGGGTCCCTGCTGTGTCCCGTTGTGTCCCCGCTGTGTCCCCTGCTGTGTCCCCACTGTGTCCCGCTATGTCCCCCGCTGTGTACCCTCTGTGTCCTCACTGTGTCCCCATTGAGTCCCGCTGTGTCCCGCAGTGTCACGTGGTGTCCAGCTTTGTCCCCCGCTGTGTATCCCGCTGTGTCCCCGCTGTGTCCCGCTGTGTCCTAGCTGTGTCCTTCTCTGTCCCCCACTTTGTTCCCGCTGTGTCCCGCTGTGTCCCGCTGTTTCCCATTGTGTCCCGCGGTGTCCCCCGCTGTGTCCCGCTGTGTCACGATGTGTCCCACTGTGTCCCGCTGTGTCCCGCTGTGACCCGTGTTGTCCCGCTTCGTCCCCCTCTGTGTCCCTCGCTGAGTCCCCGATGTGTCCCCCGCGGTGTCCCGCCGTGTCTGCCTCTGTGTCCCCGTATGTTTTCCGCTGTGTCCCCGCTGTTTCCCGATGTGTCCCCACTGTGTCCCCCGCTGTGTCCCCGCTGTGTCCTGCTGTGTCCCCAGTGTGTCCCGCTGTGTCCCACAGTGTCACGTGGTGTCGTGCTTTGTCCCCCACTGTGTACCGCGCTGTGTCCCAGTGTGTCCCATGCTGTGTCCCCCGCTGTGTCCCGCTGTGTCCCGCTGTGTCCCACTGTGTCCCCACTGTGTCCCCCACTATGTCCCTCGCTGTGTCCTGTTATGTCCTGCTGTGTCCCGCGCTGTGTGCCCCGCTGTGTCCCCCACTGTGTCCCGCTGTGTCCCAGCTGTGTCCTTCTGTGTCCCCCATTTTGAACCCGCTGTATCCCGCTGTGTCCCGCTGTTTCCCATTGTGTCCCGCGGTGTCCCCCGCTGTGTCGCCTGCTGTGTCCCCGCAGTGTCCCCGCTATGTCCCACTGTGTCCCCCGCTGTGTCCCGCTTTTTCCCCGGGTCTGTCCCCCGCTGTGTCCCTCTGTGTCCCGCTGTGTGCCCCGCTTTGTCCCCGCTGTTTCCCCTGTGTGTGCCACTGTGTGCCCCACTATGTCCCCTCTGTGTCCCCCGCTGTGTCCCCAGCGGTGTCCCGCTATGTCCCGCTGTGTCCCCCGCTGTGTGCCCCGCTGTGTCCCCCACTGTGTCCCGCTGTGTCCCAGCTGTGTCCTTCTGTGTCCCCCACAGTGTACCCGCTGTGTCCCGCTGTGTCCCGCTGTTTCCCATTGTGTTCCGCGGTGTCCACCGCTGTGTCCCCTTCTGTGTCCACGCAGTGTCCCCGCTATGTCCCGCTGTGTCCCGCTGTGTCCCCCGCTGTGTCCCGCTTTTTCCCGGGCTCTGTCCCCCGCTGTGTACCGCTGTGTCCCTCTGTGTCCACCGCTGTGTTACGCTGTGTCACGCTGTGTCACACTGTGTCCCACTGTGTCCCGCTGTGACCCGTGTTGTCCCGCTTTTTCCCCCTCTGTGTCCCCCGCTGAGTCCCCGCTGTGTCCCCCGCTGTGTCCCCTGCTGTGTCCCCGCTGTGTCCCAGCTGTGTCCCGCTATGGCCCGCTGTATCCCGCTGTGTCCCGCTGTGTCCTAGCTGTGTCCCCCCTGTGTCTCGCTGTGTACCAAGCTGTGTCCCGCTCTGTCCCCCGCAGTGTCCCCCGCTGTGTCCCGCTTTGTCACCAGCTGTGTCCATCTGTGTCCCGCTGTGTCCCCGCTGTGTCCCCCTCTGTGTCCCGCTGTGTCCCCGCTGTGTTCCCGGCTCTGTCCCCCGCTGGGTCTCGCTGTGTCACTGCTGTGTCCCTCTGTGGTCCGCTGTGTCCTAGCTTTGTCCCTCACTGTGTCCTGCTGTGTCCCCATCTCTGTCCCCGGTGTGTCCCGCTGTGTCATCTGCTGTGTCCCGCTGTGTCCCGCTGTGTCCCCGCTGTGTCCCCCCTGTGTCCCACTGTGTTCCGCTGTGTCCCCCGCTGTGTCCTGCTGTGTCCTGCTGTGTCCCGCTGTGTCCCTGCTGGGTCCCCTGCTGTGTCCCGCTGTGTCCCATGCTGTGTCCCTCTGTGTCCCGCTGTGTCCCCCGCTGTGTCCTGCTTTGACACCGCTGTGTCCCTCACTGTGTCCCGCTGTGTCACCGCTGTGTCCCCTGATGTGTTCCGCTGTGTCTTCCCCTGTGACCACTGCTGTGTCCCCCGCTGTGTCCCCGCGGTGTCCCCACTGTGTCCCGCTGTGTCCACTAGTGTCCTGCTGTGTCTCCTGTTGTGTCCCAGCTATGTACCCTCTGTGTCTCGCTGCGTCCCGCTGTCCACCGCTGTGTCCCGCTGTTTCCCGCTGTGTCCTCCGCTGTGTCATGCTTTGTCACCCACTCTGTTCCCCGCTGTGTCCAGCTGTGTCCCGCTGAATCCCGCTGTGTCCCCCGCTGTGTCCCACGCTGTGTCCCAGCTGTGTCCCATTGTGTCCCCACTGTGTCCCCGCTGTGTCCCCGCTGTATCCTGCTGTGTCCCCCGCTGTGTCCCCCGCTGTGTCCCCCGCTGTGTCCCTCTGTGTCCCCGCTGTGTCCCCCGTTGTTTCCCGCTGTGTCCCCCGCTGTGTCCTACAGTGTCTTCGCTGTGTCCCCCGCTCTGTCCCGCTGTGTCCCCCGCTGTGTCCCCCGCTGTGTCCCACTGTGTCCCATGCTGTGTCCCGCTTTGTCCCGCTGTGTCACCACTGTGTCCACGCTGTGTCCCGCTGTGTCCCGCTGTGTCCCACTGTCTCCCCGCTGTGTCCCCGCTTTGACCCTCGGTGTCCTGCTGTGTCCCGCTGTGTCCCCACTGTGTCCCTGCTGTGTCCCCACTGTGTCCACGCTGTGTCCCGCTTTTTCCCGCTGTGTCCCGCTGTGTCCTGGCTGTCTCTACGCTGTGTCCCGCTGTGTCCCGCTATGCCCACCGCTGTGTCCCCCGCTGTGTCCCGCTTTGTCCCGTGTTGTCCCGCTTTGTCCCCTGCTGTGTCGCCCGCTGTGTCCCGCTGTGTCCTGGCTGTGTCCCCGCTGTGTCCCGCTCTCTCCCGTGGTGTCCCGCTTTGTCCCCCGCTGTGTCCCCGGCTGTGTCCCGGCTGTGTCCTGCTGTGTCCCCACTGTGTCCCACTGTGTCACGCTGTGTCCCCCGCTGTGTACCACTATGTGTCCGGCTTTGTCCCCCGTTGTTTCCCTCTGTGTCCACGCTGTGTCCTGCTGTGCCAGGCTGTGTCCCTCTGTGTTCCCACTGTGTCCCGCTGTGTCCCGCTTTGTCCCCGCTGTGTCCCCGCTGTGTCCCCGCTGTGTCCCGCTGTTTCCCCCGCTGTGTCCCCCGCTGTGTCTCCCGCTGTGTCCCCCGCTGTGTTCCGCTGTGTCACCCGTTGTGTCCCCCGCTGTGTCCCGCTGTGTCCCCGCTGTGTCCCCGCTGTGTCCCGCTGTGTCCCCACTGTGTCCTGCTGTGTCCCGCTGTGTCCAGCTGTGTCCCCGCTGTGTCCCCCGCTGTGTCCCCCGTTGTGTGCCCAGTTGTGTCCCCGCTGTTTCCCCGCTGTGTCCCGATGTGTCCCGCTATGTCCTCCGCTGTGTCCCCTCTGTGTCCCACTGTGTCCCCGGCTGTGTCCCCGCTTTATCCCACTGTGTCCCGCTGTGTCCCCCGCTGTGTCCCGCTGTTTCCCGCTGTGTCCTGCTGTGTCCCCTCTGTGTCTCGCTGTGTCCTCCGCTGTGTCCCCCGCTGTGTTCCGCTGTGTCCCTGCTGGGTCCCCTGCTGTGTCCCGCTGTGTCCCATGCTGTGTCCCTCTGTGTCCCGCTGTGTCCGCCGCTGTGTCCTGCTTTGACACTGCTGTGTCCCTCGCTGTGTCCCGCTGTGTCCCCGCTGTGTCCCCCGATGTGTTCCGCTGTGTCTTCCCCTGTGTCCACTGCTGTGTCCCCCGCTGTGTCCCCGCTGTATCCCGCTGTGTCCACTAGTGTCCTGCTGTGTCTTCTGTTGTGTCCCCGCTGTGTACCCTCTGTGTCTCGCTGCGTCCTGCTGTCCACCGCTGTGTCCCGCTGTTTCCCGCTGTGTCCTCCGCTGTGTCATGCTTTGTCACCCACTCTGTTCCCCGCTGTGTCCAGCTGTGTCCCGCTGAATCCCGCTGTGTCCCCCGCTGTGTCCCACGCTGTGTCCCCGCTGTGTCCCATTGTGTCCCCACTGTGTCCCCGCTGTGTCCCCGCTGTATCCTGCTGTGTCCCCCGCTGTGTCCCCTCTGTGTCCCCCGCTGTGTCCCTCTGTGTCACCCGCTGTGTCCCCCGTTGTTTCCCGCTGTGTCCTCCGCTGTGTCCTACAGAGTCTTCGCTGTGTCCCCCGCTGGGTCCCGCTGTGTCCCCTGCTGTGTCCCCCGCTGTGTCCCACTGTGTCCCATGCTGTGTCCCGCTTTGTCCCGCTGTGTCACCACTGTGTCCACGCTGTGTCCCGCTGTGTCCCGCTGTGTCCCACTGTCTCCCCGCTGTGTCCCCGCTTTGACCCTCGGTGTCCTGCTGTGTCCCGCTGTGTCCCCACTGTGTCCCTGCTGTGTCCCCACTGTGTCCACGCTGTGTCCCGCTTTTTCCCGCTGTGTCCCGCTGTGTCCTGGCTGTCTCTACGCTGTGTCCCGCTGTGTCCCGCTATGCCCACCGCTGTGTCCCCCGCTGTGTCCCGCTTTGTCCCGTGTTGTCCCGCTTTGTCCCCTGCTGTGTCGCCCGCTGTGTCCCGCTGTGTCCTGGCTGTGTCCCCGCTGTGTCCCGCTCTCTCCCGTGGTGTCCCGCTTTGTCCCCCGCTGTGTCCCCGGCTGTGTCCCGGCTGTGTCCCGCTGTGTCCCCACTGTGTCCCGCTGTGTCACGCTGTGTCCCCCGCTGTGTACCACTATGTGTCCGGCTTTGTCCCCCGTTGTTTCCCTCTGTGTCCCCGCTGTGTCCTGCTGTGCCAGGCTGTGTCCCGCTGTATTCCCACTGTGTCCCGCTGTGTCCCGCTTTGTCCCCGCTGTGTCCCCGCTGTGTCCCCGCTGTGTCACGCTGTTTCCCCTGCTGTGTCCCCCGCTGTGTCTCCCGCTGTGTCCCCCGCTGTGTTCCGCTGTGTCACCCGTTGTGTCCCCCGCTGTGTCCCGCTGTGTCCCACTGTGTCCCCACTGTGTCCTGCTGTGTCCTGCTGTGTCCAGCTGTATCCCCGCTGTGTCCCCCGCTGTGTCTCCCGTTGTGTGCCCAGCTGTGTCCTCGCTGTTTCCCCGCTGTGTCCCGATGTGTCCCGCTATGTCCTCCGCTGTGTCCCCTCTGTGTCCCGCTGTGTCCCCCGCTGTGTCCCCGCTTTATCCCACTGTGTCCCGCTGTGTCCCCCGGTGTGTCCCGCTGTTTCCCGCTGTGTCCTGCTGTGTCCCCTCTGTGTCTCGCTGTGTCCTCCGCTGTGTCCCCCGCTGTGTTCCGCTGTGTCCCCCGCTGTTTCCTGCTTTGTCCCGGCTGTTTCCACCACTGTGTCCCTGCTGTGTCCCGCTGTCCCCCTCTATGTCCCTGCTGTGTCCCCGCTGTGTCAAGCTGTGTACCGCTGTCCCCAGCTAAGTCCCCCGCTGTGTCCCGCTGTGTCCCCTGCTGTGTCCCGCTGTGTCCCCGCTATGTCCCCGCTGTCGCCGGCTGTCCGCCGCTGTGTCCCCTGCTGTGTCCCTGAAGTGTCCACGCTGTGTGTCCCTTTGTGTTCCTGCTGTCCCCTGCAGAGTCCCCACTGTATCCCCTCTGTGTCCCCCACTGTGTCCCCGCTGTGTACCACTCTGTCCTGCTATGTCCCGCTGTGTCACTTTGTGTCCCCCGTTGTGTCCCGCTGTGTCAACCTTTGTGTCCCCCGCTGTGTCCCGCTGTGTCCCGCTGTGTCCTCACTGTGTACCCCGCTGTGTCCCAGTGTGTCCCATGCTGTGTCCCCCGCTGTGTCCTCCTCTGTCCCCCGCTGTGTCCCGCTGTGTCCAGCTGTGTCCCACTGTGTCCCCGCTGTGTCTCCCGCTGTGTCCCGCTATGTCCCACTGTGTCCCCTGATGTGTGCCCCGCTGTGTCCCCCACTGTGTCCCGCTGTGTCCCAGCTGTGTCCTTCTGTGTCCCCCAATTTGTACCCGCTGTGTCCCGCTGTGTCCCTGCTGTGACCCACTGTGTCCCCGCTGTGTCCCCCGCTGTGTCCCCCGCTGTGTCCTGCTATGTCCCGCTGTGTCCCCCGCTGTGTGCCCCGCTGTGTCCCCCACTGTGTCCCGCTGTGTCCCAGCTATGTCCTTCTGTGTCCCCCACTTTGTACCCGCTGTGTCCCACTGTGTCCCGCTGTTTCCCATTGTGTCCCGCGGTGTCCCCCTCTCTGTTCCCTGCTGTGTCCTCGCAGTGTCCCCGCTATGTCCCGCTGTGTCCCACGCTGTGTCCCGCTTTTTCCCCGGGTCTGTCCCCCGCTGTGTACCGCTGTGTCCCGCTGTGTCCCGCTGTGTCCTGCTTTGTCCCCCGTTGTGTACCCCGCTGTGTCCCCGCTGTGACCCGCTGTGTCCCCGCTGTGTCCCGCTGTGTCCCGCGCTGTGTCCCACTGTGTCTCCACCTTTGTCCACCACTGTGTCCCGCTCTGTCCCAGCTTTGTTCATGCTGTGTCACCCACTTATGTCCCCCGCTGTGTCCCACTGTGTCCTCACTGTGCCCCCGCTGTGTCCCCCGCTGTGTCTCGCTGAGTCCCCCGCTGTGTCCCTCTGTGTCCCGCAGTTGGCCCCGATTTGTCCCCGCTGTGTCCCCTGTGTGTCCCGCTGTGTTCCCCACTGTGTCCCTGCTGTGTCCCCCGCTGTGTACCCCGCAATGTCCCGCTTTGTCCCCGGCTGTGTCCCCGGCTGTGTGCCCCGCTGTGTCCCCCACTGTGTCCCGCTGTGTCCCAGCTGTGTCCTTCTGTGTCCCCCACTGTGTACCCGCTGTGTCCCGCTGTGTCCCGCTGTTTACCAATGTGTCCCGCGGTGTCCACCGCTGTGTCCCCTGCTGTGTCCGCGCAGTGTCCCCGCTATGTCCCGCTGTGTCCTGCTGTGTCACCCGCTGTGTCCCGCTTTTTCCCCAGCTCTGTCCCCCGCTGTGTACCACTGTGGCCCGCTGTCCCCAGCTGTGTCCCCACTGTGTCCCGCTGTGTCTCCCGCTGTGTCCCTGCTTTGTCCCGCTGTGTCCCGCTGTGTTCCCCGCTGTGTCCTGCTGTTTCCCGCTGTGTCCCACTGTGTCCCCTCTGTGTCCCGCTGTGTCCCCCGCTGTGTCCTACTGTTTCTTCGCTGTGTCCCCCGCTCTGTCCCGCTGTGTCCCCCGCTGTGTCCCCTGCAGTGTCCCACTCTGTCCCCTGCTGTGTCCCACTTTGTCCTACTGTCTCCCCGCTGTGTCCCCGCTTTTACCCTCGGTGTCACGATGTGTCCCGCTGTGTCCCCACTGTGTCCCCGCTGTGTCCCCACTGTGTCCTGCTGTGTCCCGCTGTGTCCAGCTGTGTCCCCGCTCTGTCCCCCGCTGTGTCCCCCGCTGTATACCCCGCTGTGTGCCCAGCTGTGTCCCCGCTGTGTCACCGCTGTGTCCCACTGTCCCCAGCTGTGTCCCCGCTGTGTCCCCGCTGTGTCCCGCTGTGTCCCGCTATGTCCTCCGCTGTGTCCCCTTTGTGTCGCGCTGTGTCCCCCGCTGTGTCCCCGCTTTGTCCCGCTTTGTCCCGCTGTGTACCCCACTGTGTCCCGCTGTTTCCCACTGTGTCCCGCTGTGTCCCCTCTGTGTCCCGCTGTGTCCCCCGCTGTGTCCCCCGCTGTGTTCCGCTGTGTCACCAGCTGTGTCCCCCTGTGTCCCCGCTGTGTACACCGCTGTGTCCCTGCTGTGTCCCGCTGTCACCCTCTATGTCCCTGTTGTGTCCCCCCTGTGTCACGCTGTGTACCGCTGTCCCCAGCTCAGTCCCCCGCTGTGTCCCTCTGTGTCCCGCCTTGTCCCATCTGTGTCCTCGCTGTGTCCCCGCTGTGTGCCCGCTGTGTCCCGCTGTGTCCTCGCTGTGTACCCTGCTGTGTCCCAGTGTGTCCAATGCTGTGTCCCCCGCTGTGTCCCGCTGTGTCCCCCGCTGTGTCCAGCTGTGTCCAGCTGTGTCCCACTGGGTCCCCGCTGTGTCCCTGGTGTGTACCCCGTTGTGTCGCGCTGTGTCTGCCTGTGTCCCCGCTGTGTCCCCCGATCTGTCCCCGCTGTGTCCTGCTGTGTCCAGCTGTGCCTCGCTTTGTCCCCTGCTGTATCCCGCTGTGTCCCGCTCTGTCCCCCGCTGTGTGCCGCTGTGTCCTCGCTCTGTCCCTCGCTGTGTCTCGCTGTGTCCCCGCAGTGTTCCCCACTGTGTCCCGCTATGTCCCCGCTGTTCCCCGCTGTGTCCCCCACTGTGTCCCCGCTGTGTCCTGCTGTGTCCTGCTGTGTCCCGCTGTGTCCCGCTGTGTCTGCCTATGTGTCCCCGGATGTGTGCCACTGTGTCCCCGCTGTGTCCCGTTGTGTCTCCGCTGTGTCCCCCGCTGTGTCCCCACTGTGTCCTGCTATGTCCACCGCTGTGTACCCTCTGTGTCCTCACTGTGTCCCCACTGTGTCCCGCTGTGTCCCGCAGTGTCACATGGTGTCCTGCTTTGTCCCCCGATGTGTAACCCGCTGTGTCCCTGCTGTGTCCCGCTGTGTCCCCACTGTGTCCCGCTGTGTCCCGCTGTGTCCCCCGCTGTGTCCCCCACTGTGTCCCCGCTGTGTCCAGCTGTGTCCCCGCTCTGTTCCCCGCTGTGTCCCCCGCTGTGTCCCCTGCTGTGTGCCCAGCTGTGTCCCCGCTGTGTCACCGCTGTGTCCCGCTGTCCCCAGCTGTGTCCCCGCTGTGTCCCGCTATGTCCTCCGCTGTGTCCCGTTTGTGTCCCGCTGTGTCCCCCGCTGTGTCCCCGCTTTGTCCCGCTGTGTCCCGCTGTGTACCCCACTAAGTCCCGCTGTTTCCCACTGTGTCCTGCTGTGTCCCCTCTGTGTCCCGCTGTGTCCCCCGCTGTGTCCCCCGCTGTGTTCCGCTGTGTCCCCAGCTGTGTCCCGCTGTGTCCCCGCTGTGTACACCGCTGTGTCCCTGCTGTGTCCCGCTGTCCCCCTCTATGTCCCTGCTGTGTCCCCGCTGTGTCACGCTGTGTACCGCTGTCCCCAGCTCAGTCCCCCGCTGTGTCCCTCTGTGTCCCGCTGTGTCCCATCTGTGTCCTCGCTGTGTCCCCGCTGTGTGCCCGCTGTGTCCCACTGTGTCCCGCTTTGTCCCCGCTGTGCCCCTGCTGTGTCCCCAATATGTCCCGCTGTGTTCCCCGCTGTGTCTCCCGCTGTGTCCCCCACTGTGTCCCGCTTTGTCACCCGCTGTGTCCCCCGCTGTGTCCTGCTGTGTCCCCTCTGTGTCCTGCTGAGTCTGGCTTTGTCCCCTCTGTGTCCTGCTGTGTCCCGCTGTTTCCAACTGTTTCCCCAATTTGTATGCCGCTGTGTCCCCCGCTTTGTCCCCCGCTGTGTCCCCGCTGCATCACCACTGTGTCCCGCTGTCCCCAGCTGTGTCCCCTGCTGTGTCCAGCTGTGACCCGCTGTGTCCCGCTGTGTCCCCCCTGTGTCCCACTGTGTCACGTGGTGTTCCACTTTGTCCCCTGCTGTGTCCCCCGCTGTGTCCAGCTGTGTCCCCCGCTGTGTCCCGCTGTGTCCCATGCTTTGTCCCCAGCTGTGTCGCGCTGTGTCCCGCTGTGACCCCGCTGTGTCTCGCTGTGTCCCCGCGGTGTCCCCCTCTATAAAATGTACTCATTATCTTGCACATGTAATTGTAACCCCTCTGTACATTGTTTGCAAAAAATAATAAATGAACAAAAAAATAAATGAATAAATTTAAAAACAAGAAAAGATGGAGCACTCAGAACATGGGGACCTTGAAACCGTTTTAAGGTCCCCAAGCAATGAGGGTTTACTCCTTCCCCAAACGAGGGACACGCCTCCATAGAGAAATTGTCAGCACCAATCTTCCCAAGAAGCTCTGGTCTGCATCCTAGCAAGACAGAAAGTGTCTCATCCTGTCTACAATCACAGGTTCCGTTTTTCTCCTTTCCACTGAGAGCGTTGAAAAGTTTTTGAGATCTCAGTTTGTAAACGACAAGATAGAGCACTCAGACCTTCGGTGAGGTAAACAATATTGTCCAAGTTCTGAAGGCTTTCCAATTCCTCAAAGTAGAAACAAGCCACTAAAGAGAAATAGACAGCATGGTTCTATCACAGGCAACAATGGTCTGCATCCTAGCAGGGCTTGAAGCCCCTTACACTGTCCACAGTAACAAGTCCGAATTTTTTCCTTGCAAGTCAGTGTGGGCTGACGAGTGTTAGGATGCTCAGGATGAAAACGACAAGATAGATCACTGAGAATGTGGGGAACTTAAAACAAAATTGTTTTATGGCGCCAAGGTTGTGAATGCTCTATACCTTCGAAAAAGAGAAGACCAGCCAACAAAGAGAAATAGACAACATCATTCTGTTTCTAGCAGCCCCTTTGTGCATCCTGGCAAGGTTCAAAGCCCCTCTTGGTGTCACCAACCCCTGGACAATCCTTTCGACTTGCAATTTTGAGAGAGCTGTGGAGGGTTTGCGAGCACAGGATGCAAACAACAAGAGAGAGTTCTCAGAATTTGGAGAACATCAAAACAATTGTTTTAAGGTCTCCAAGTTCTGAGTGCTCTCAACTTTTCCCAGAAGCAAGACAAGCCACTTAGGAGAAATAGAAAGCCTTGTTCTGTCCCAGTCAACTGTGCTCTGAATCTTAGCAGGGCTTAATGACCCTTGCACTCTCCACAGTATACAGTCCAAACTTTGTTCTTCCAATTCTGGGAGAAGTGACCAGTGTTAGGGAGCGCAGGTACAAACGATAAGATAGAGAACTCAGAATATGGGGAACCCTAGAACAGTCAAAAGGCCCTAGGGAAGGAGGGCTATACACCTTCCCCAAGGAAGAAACACCCCTCCAAAGAGAAATTCACAGCACCCATCTTTCCCAAGAAGCTCTGCTCTGCATCCTAGCAATATTGAAAGTGCCTCATTCTGTCTACAATAACAGGTGAAATTTGTTTCCTTTTAATTCTGAGAGAGGTCAAAAGTGTTTAGGAACTCAGGATGAAAAGAACAAGATAGAGCTGGGCACTGGTGGCTCACGCCTGTAATCTTATCTACTCCGGAGCCTGAGATCTGAGGAACATGGTGGCAAGCCAGCCCTGGCAGGAGAGAAGGTGAGACACCTATCTCTAATAAACCACCAGAAAACCGGAAGTGGCGCTGTAGCTCCAGTGGTAGAGCGCTCGCCTTGAGTTGAAGAGCTGAGGGACAACGCCTAGGCCCAGAGTTCAAGCCCCACGACCGACAAAACAAAAAACAAAAAAAAAACAACTATATAGAGCACTCAGAACCTCGGCGATTTTAAACATTATTTTTTGACGGTGAGAAGGTTCTAAATGCTCTACACATTCCCCAACGGAAAGACAGGGCAGTAAGGAGAGATAGACAGCATCGGTCTATCCCAGGCATCTTCGGTCTGCATCCTAGCAGGGCTTAAACCTCCTCACACTGTCCCCATTAACCAGTCCCAATTTTTTCCTTGCAATTCTGGGATTGCTGAGCAGTGTTAGGGAGCTCAGGATGAAAACGACAAGATAGAGCCCTCAGAACTTGGGTATCTTAAAACAGAACTGTTTCTTGGCGCCTCAGTTGTGAATACTCTCCACCTTCCATAATGAAGAGACAAGCCACCAAAGAGAAATAGACATCATATTTCGGTCTCTAGTAGCTCCTATGTGCATCCTGGCTTGGTTCACAGGCCCTCTCTGTATCACCAGCCATAGGTCAAAAGAATTCTTTGAAATATTTGGGAGAGCTGAGGAGGTTTTGGGAGCACAGGATGCAAATAACAAGAAAGAGCACTCAAAACTCAAGTTTTGAGTGCTCTACACCTTCCCCTAAGGAGAGAAAAGCCACTAAATAGAAATAGACTGCATTTTTCTCGCCCAGGCAACTCTGGTCTGCATCCATCAGGGCTTAATGCCCCTCACACTGTCCACAGGGCCCAGTCCAATTTGTTTCATCCAATTCTGGGAGAGCTGATCTGTGTTAGTCAGCTCAGGATGCAAACGAAAGTTTGAGTAAAGCACAGAAAGTCAGATAAGGTGATTTTAATGAAATGAACCCTAAGGTATGTATTCAAAACTTTTTAATTTGCTTTCAAGCAATTGTTTATGACACATTTATAAGATCATTTCTTTTTTACTTTGTAAGTCCCTCCCCCAATGTATAACAACTGCTTTCACTGTATTTCATGTCGGTATAATTTGTGGAGGGGAAGGGGAAATACAATTCGTTTAAACAGGGATAGAGTTGGACCCATAGCAAAAATGTGATGTACAAGTCATTATGTCCAAAACGAACTTTACAACTTTGGTTTGTGAGTGGTGGGGGTATGGGAGAGGGGAGGACTGTGGGGGAGGGTAGGAGGAGGATGGGAAAAGATGAGAATGGGAAACAAAGAGAACATTACAATACTTTATATAAAATGTACTCATTATCTTGCACATGTAATTGTAACCCCTCTGTACATTGTTTGCAAAAAATGAACAAATAAATAAATAAATAAATTTAAAAACAAGAAAAGATGGAGCACTCAGAACAAGGGGACCTTGAAACCGTTTCAAGGCCCCCAAGCAATGAGGGTTTACTCCTTCCCCAAACGAGGGACACGCCTCCATAGAGAAATTGACAGCACCAATCTTACCAAGAAGCTCTGGTCTGCATCCTAGCAAGACAGAAAGTGTCTCATCCTGTCTACAATCACAGGTTCCGTTTTTCTCCTTACCACTGGGAGGGTTGAAAAGTTTTTGAGATCTCAGTTTGTAAACGACAAGATAGAGCACTCAGACCTTCGGTGAGGTAAACAATATTGTCCAAGTTCTGAAGGCTTTCCAATTCCTCAAAGTAGAAACAAGCCACTAAAGAGAAATAGACAGCATGGTTCTATCACAGGCAACAGTGGTCTGCATCCTAGCAGGGCTTGAAGCCCCTTACACTGTCCACAGTAACAAGTCCGAATTTTTTCCTTGCAAGTCAGTGTGGGCTGACGAGTGTTAGGATGCTCAGGATGAAAACGACAAGATAGAGCACTGAGAATGTGGGGAACTTAAAACAAAATTGTTTTATGGCGCCAAGGTTGTGAATGCTCTATACCTTCAAAAAAGAGAAGACCAGCCCCCGAAGAGAAATAGACAACATCATTCGGTTTCTAGCAGCCCCTATGTGCATCCTGGCATGGTTCAAAGCCCCTCTTGGTGTCACCAACCCCTGGACAATCCTTTTGACTTGCAATTTTGAGAGAGCTGTGGAGGGTTTGCGAGCACAGGATGCAAACAACAAGAGAGAGTTCTCAGAATTTGGAGAACATAAAGAAAATTGTTGGAGGAGTTCCGGGAAGATGGCGGAGGAGAAGCTGGAATCTGAACAAGCTCTCGCATAGAAAGGAGTTTTAGAGTTCCAGTGAACAGTCCTAAGCCAGAGAATCACACCAAGTGTGTCATCACAGGACAGAGAGTTAGACAAGAGAGGGGAAGCCAAGGAAACGCAGCAGCTCCCGCTCCGGCGGCGGGGCCGCGGCGGCGGCGACCACTGCCGCGGAGACATACCTGAGACACAGAGAGTCGGGGACGAAGGAGCCAGACGCAGCGGACGAGCGGATTCTACTCAACACCAACAAGAACCGACAAGGAGCGAACATCTTCATCCTGCTGTTTACAGACCAGAGACGACCCAGGATCCAAGACTCGGCGTGAGTACAAGCCCGACATCCTCACTCCTCAGGGAGCAGAGGAGGGAAGGCCACCCCTCCCCCCCCAGCACCGGTGATCTCCATCTTGGATACCGACAAAGTTCGGAGGAGCTGCTAGCTCCAGCTCAGGCCTTGGAATAAAATGAGTCATTTAGCAGGTCACAAGAACTTAACGGCGAAGTGACCTGCCAGACTCAGCTCCATCCAGGGAAAAGCCACCCAGCTCAGGCGCCAGCCATCGGAGTGCCTTACTTCACTGGGTAACCAGAGCCAGAGGCTGCCCCTCCCTCTAGCAGCCTCGACAATCAATTGAAAAACAGAAACCCTGAGAATGGCTCCAGGCTGGGCGCTGTGAGCTTTATCACAAAATAGCCCCAGGGAAAAGCTACTGTTTATTGAAAGGCCTCAACTCTACCCAGAACCTAGCCTCATCACCACATCCCCCTCTTTTGTGACTCTCAAAGCAGACCACCCTCCCAGAAAACTAACCTGGGAGGGGGATCTCAAAATCTTGGGTAAAGCAGAGCATTTTTCTGCCTCTTCCAACCAACCGACTTAAGAAACCAATCAAGCCACAGGACATCAAGCTGACCAGAGACTCCAACAAGAGACTGGTTGCAGACAAAAGGGAGATACAGGATTCTTCCCACTCCTCCCCCCCCCCCAAAAAAAAATCAAAAGACTTTTTTTTCTTTTTTTTTTCTTTTTTTTTTTCTTTTTCTTTTTTTTTCTTTTTTCTTCTTCTTCTTCTTTTCTTTTTTTTTGCTTGTTTTTTGTTTTTTGCTACCTTATATATATATTTTTTTTTTCCCTTCTAAAACTTTTATTAATCTTTAATTTTTGCCTCTTCTGAAAAAATAATTGTTTTCCAGTAACCTTTTTTTTTTCTCATCTTATAATTTTTATTTTAGGAATACGTGAATAAGAGTTTTCCTTTCTTTTCTTGTCTTCTTTCTCTTTTTCTTTCTTTCTTAATTATCTTTTTGTTTTTTATCTAGCTCTACTGAACTTCTGATCTTTTCTTCTCCCGTTCCCATCCTTAAAGCTTTTCACATCTCCTCTATGTCCCTCCCCTTCTCTGAACATATTCACATTCCACTCTAAATAGACGGTCTTTTAACCTCTATAATAACATTAATTTTTACGTTTCTATTCTTTTTCTGGTCTCTCTTTATTCCCCTTTCCGTCTCTTCTTTCTCTCTCTCTCTCTACTTGCATCCTACCCAACTCATTTCCTGCACTGTGATTAGGACATAGTTAACTCTCCCTGTGCCTCCCCACACCAATCTACTCCTATTTTTTACCCACATCTCTCCCTAATCCTAATAATTTCTGGTTTTCCAAATTCTTTTCTGCGGTTCGAAGTCCTTTAACATATAGTTGTTTGATGTTGAATAGATGTATCTGTTGAACTAGATTGTATCTGTAGACTATTGACTGTACAAATGCAAACTTTGGTTGATGGTTGCCTTAAGATAGTGTTCTAGCACAAAACTGGTGCAATCTTTATCTCAAATGGGCCGAGTAAGCCGGAAAAACACAAGAAAAATGGCAAATTCGGGTATCTCAATTCCCAACCTTGATAATCAGGGATTAGAACAGATAAAGAATAACCCAGAGGAGAGTTCCCAAATAGCTCTACAAACACTAATAGCAAACATGATAAATGAGAAGTTTGACAATGTACAAAGGACTCTGTATGAGCGTGATAGGGAGAGAGAGGAGGCATCCCAGAAGTTTATACAGGAATATCATAAGCGTGAGGAAGCTTCTCAAAAACTGATACAGGATTTGCGTGAACAACTTGAGAATACTCAAAGAGAAAGGGAGGAATGGCGTGAGCAGGCAGAGAACACTCAAAGAGAACTGCAGGAATCCCACAGAAGGGAGGAAACTAATCAAAGAGTAATTCACGAATTAAGAGACCAGGTAGAGAATACACAAAGATCACTAAAGACATTCATGGAATCCATTAACAAAGAGCTGAAGGAAGTCAGGGAGACCACAAAGGGAATGCTGAATGGAACCCAACAGAAGGAATGGGAGTCCAAAGAAACCATAACCAATCAACTAAGTGATTTGAGAACAAACACTGAACACCAAATTAAGGAAGTAAAGAAAATCATACAAGACCTAAAACAGAGCTTCAACAAAGAACTTGAAACCATCAAAGCTGACCAATTAGAAGGAAAAGAGATAAAAAACAAAGTAGAGAGTCTTGACAGCAGGTTAGACCATGCAGAAGATCGAATCTCAGGGATTGAAGACAGCCTAGATATTATAGAGAAAGAACATACAACCATCCAAGACAAGTCCAAGAAATATGATAGGTCTATCCAACACCTGGAAGACACCATCAGAAGGCCCAATCTAAGGATAATGGGTGTAGAGGAGCACCTAGAAACAGAAGTTAATGGTCTAGGAAATTTGTTTAACAGGATCCTAGCAGAGAACTTCCCAAACATACAAAAAGATAGGCCTATTCAGATACAAGAAGCTTTTAGAACCCCAAATAGACCAGACCAGAATAGGACATCCCACTTTCACATTATAATCCACACAGGATCAACCCAGACCAAGGAAAAGATCCTTAAAGCTGTCAAGGAGAAAAGGTTAATCACCTATAAAGGGAAACCAATTAGAATTACTTCAGATTTCTCAGCAGAGACAATCAAAGCAAGAAGAGCCTGGAATGACGTATGCCATGCCCTAAAAACAAACAACTATCAACCAAGAATACTGTACCCAGCTAAACTCTCCTTCATAACTGAAGGCCAAATAAAAACCTTCCATAGCAAAGAAAAATTGAAACAATACATCTCCACCAAACCAGCCCTGCAAAAGATTCTTAAAGATGTCCTACACATAGAAAACCAACAAGAACGCAACAAAGGCCAAGAAAGTGCACACAAACTGAGAATCCAAGAACCTTAGGAAGAACCCAGTTTTCACAGCCCCCAAGAAGGTGGATAACATGGCAGGAACCCCCAAATACCTCTCAGTCCTATCTCTTAACGTTAACGGACTGAACTCTCCAATTAAGCGACATAGACTGTCTAGTTGGATTAAAAAACAAGACCCCTCTATCTGCTGCCTGCAGGAGTCACATCTTGCCCGTAAAAACAAACATATTTTCAAAGTTAAAGGCTGGAACAAAATCTACCATGCAAACGGCCCTCATAAACAGGCGGGAGTTGCAATCCTAATATCAGATAAAATAGACTTCAAACTAAAATTCGTGAGAAGAGATAAAGAAGGTCGCTACATACTAATTAAAGGATCTCTCCCTCAGGAGGATATTACAATTCTAAATATCTATTCGCCAAACAATGGAGCACCCAAATTTATCAAAGAAACACTACTTTCCCTCAAATCCCATATAGATCCAAAGACATTAATTGTTGGGGATTTTAACACACCACTCTCCCCACTAGATAGATCAACTCGGCAAAAACTCAACAGAGAAACCGCAGATCTAAACAGCTGCATAGATCAACTAGACTTAACAGACATTTACCGAACATTTCACCCAGCAGCAACAGAATACACGTTCTTCTCAGCAGCACATGGAACGTTTTCTAAAATAGACCACATTTTAGGCCACAAAGCAAACTTGTCTAAATTCAGAAACATTGAAGTTATACCTTGCATTCTCTCTGACCACAAGGGAATAAAATTAGATCTCAACACCAAAAGCCACCAAAGAAATTCCGGTATCACATGGAGGCTGAACAATACACTGCTGAATCATGAGTGGGTCATGGAAGAGATTAGAAAGGAAATTCAAATGTTCATGCTATTCAACAAAAATGAACACACAAATTACCAGCTCCTCTGGGACACAGCAAAGGCAGTACTCAGAGGCAAGTTTATAGCTCTGAGCTCCTACATCAACAAATTGGAGAGATTGGAAACTAACAATTTAATGACACATCTAAACCTCCTTGAAAAAGAGCAGCAAGATAAACCCCAATCCAGTAGACGGAAAGAAATAATCAAAATTAAATCAGAATTAAATGAATTAGAATCCAAAAAAACTATAGAAAGAATCAACAAAACAAAGAGTTGGTTCTTCGAAAAACTTAACAAAATTGACAGACCCTTAGCAAACCTTATCAGAAAAAGGAGAGAGCACACCCAAATTAATAAACTCAGAGATGAGAATGGAAACATCACCACGGAAACAACCAAGATTCAGAACATTATTAGGGGATACTTCTCAAAACTTTATGCTAATAAGTTTGAGAACTTGACAGAAATGGACCTTTTCCTAGCAAATATTGACATGCCAAAACTAAACCAAGATGAGTTAAACCAGCTTAACAAGCCCATATCAAGCATTGAAATAGAAACAGCAATAAGAGACCTCCCAGCTAAGAAAAGTCCAGGACCAGATGGTTTTACAGCGGAATTTTACAAGGCCTTCAAAGCAGAGCTCACACCAATACTCCTCCAACTCTTTAATGAAATTGAAAGAGAAAGCTCACTACCGAACACATTCTATGAAGCCATCATAACCCTCATCCCAAAACCAGGCAGGGACTCATCAAAGAAAGAGAACTATAGACCCATTTCTTTGATGAACATTGATGCAAAACTTCTCAACAAAATTTTGGCCAATCGACTTCAACAATTCATCCAAAAAATCATACACCATGATCAAACAGGATTCATTTCAGGGATGCAAACCTGGTTCAATATACGCAAATCAATTAATATTATTCATCACATCAACAGGAGCAAGAATAAGAACCACATGGTTATCTCAATAGATGCAGAAAAAGCATTTGACAAGATCCAACACCCCTTTATGATGAAGGTTCTGGAAAAATTAGGAATCCATGGAACATTCCTCAATACAATAAAGGCTGTATATGACAAACCTACAGCCAGCATTATACTCAATGGTGAAAAACTAAAGCCATTTCCTCTTAACTCAGGAACAAGACAAGGATGCCCACTCTCTCCACTTCTCTTCAATCTAGTATTAGAATGCCTAGCTACAGCAATAAGACAAGATGCAGACATAAAGGGGATCCAAATAGGGAAAGAAGAAATAAAACTCTCCCTCTTTGCAGATGACATGATCTTGTATTTAAAGAATCCCATAGACTCCACTCCCAAATTACTCAAGCTGATTCAAAACTTTGGCAAAGTAGCAGGTTATAAAATTAACCCCCAAAAATCAATGGCTTTTCTATATGCCAACAATGAGAAAAGTGTGGCTGAAATTAGGAAAGCAACTCCATTTGTAATAGCCCCACAAAAAATAAAATACCTAGGAATTAACTTAACCAAAGAAGTGAAGGACCTCTATGATGAAAACTTTAAAATCTTGAAAAAGGAAATCAACACAGAACTTAAAAAATGGCAAAACCTCCCATGCTCCTGGATTGGCAAGATTAACATTGTGAAAATGGCAATACTTCCCAAGGCTATCTACAAATTCAACGCGATACCTATCAATATTCCACCCTCATTCTTCAAGGAAATAGAGGAGGCAATCCAAAAATTCATATGGAACAATAAAAGACCCCGAATAGCAAAAACGCTCCTCAACGGAAAGAACACTGCTGGAGGAATATCAATACCAAATTTCAAACTCTACTATAAAGCCATGGTAATCAAAACAGCTTGGTATTGGCATAAGAACAGACCTCAGGACCAATGGAATAGAATTGAAAACCCAGAAATGAACCTACAGACCTATAGCCATCTAATCTTTGATAAGGAAGCTAAAACAATAGAATGGAAGAAAGACAGCCTCTTCAGTAAATGGTGCTGGCAAAATTGGTTAACTACATGTAGAAAACTAAAGCTAGATCCTTATATATCACCCTGTACCAGAATCAACTCCAAATGGATCAAAGACCTTGAACTCAAAGCAGACACTCTGAAAACATTACAGGATGGAATAGGAGAAACCCTAGGTCTTCTTGGCTCAGGTCGAAATTTTCTGAATAGAGACCCGGAAGCACAACAAATCAAAGAAAGGTTGGACAAATGGGATTGCATAAGATTGCAGAGCTTCTGCAGGGCAAATGACATAGCTGGCAAGATCAATAGAAAGCCCACCGATTGGGAGAAGATCTTTACTAGCCATACAACGGACAAGGGTCTCATATCTAAAATATACTTGGAACTCAAAAAATTAAACCACCCAACAACAAATCCTCAAAGAATCAACTGCCCAATAAATAAGTGGGCGAAAGACTTAAAGAGAAGCTTCTCTGAAGAAGAAACAAGGATGGCCAATAGACATGAAGAAATGTTCAACATCCCTAGCCATAAAAGAAATGCAAATCAAAACAACATTGAGATATCACCTCACTCCAGTTAGAACAGCAAAAATCAAGAACTCTAACAACAACAGATGCTGGAGGGGATGTGGACAGAAAGGAACCTTACTTCATTGATGGTGGGAATGTAAACTTGTTCAACCACTTTGGAAAGCAGTATGGAGGTTCCTCAGAAGACTTCACATAGATCTCCCCTATGATCCAGCAATCCCACTTTGGGGCATTTACCCAAATGTTTACAAACAAGACCACACTAAAGCTACCAGCACAACTATGTTTATTGCAGCATTATTTACCATAGCTAAGATATGGAACCAACCCAGATGCCCCTCAGTAGATGAATGGATCAAGAAAATGTGGTATATATACACAATGGAATTCTATGCCTCCATCAGAAAGAATGACATTTCCCCATTTGTTAGGAAACTGAAAGGTTTGGAAAAAATTATATTAAGTGAAGTAAGCCAGGCCCAAAGAAGCATAGGTCCCATGGTTTCCCTTATTTGCAATATCTAGTATAGGTATGAGTCAAGCGGAAAAGGTCAGATAATGTGATGTTAGGAAAATGAACCCTTAAATATGTATTTTAATGTTTTCGTTTCTTTCATGCATGTGTTTCTAACGCATTTATAAGATTATTTCTTTGTTGCTTTGTATGTCCCTCCCCCACAGTGTAACCCCCGCGTTCACTATATTTGATGTCAGTATAACATGTGGAGGAGATGGGGACAAAAAGTCGTTTAAGGATTCAGGTGGACCTGTTGCAACAATGAGAAATACAAAATGTCATGTCAAAACCAGCTTTACAATGTCGGTGTGGGGGGGGGAGGGGGGTATAATTGGGTGGGGGTGGGGGGTAAAATTGGGTGGGGGGAGGGGGGAGGTGGGGAAGGGAAGTGAAGGGTAAACAAAGGAGGAGGCTGCAATGCTTGGTAAGAAATGTATGCATTATCCTGCCCATGTAATTGTAGCCCCCCTGTACAGTATGTTCTCAAATAAAATAAAATACAATTTAAAAAAAAAAAAAAAAAAGAAAATTGTTTTAAGGTCTCCAAGTTCTGAGTGCTCTCAACTTTTCCCAGAAGCAAGACAAGCCACTTAGGAGAAATAGAAAGCCTTGTTCTGTCCCAGTCAACTGTGCTCTGAATCTTAGCAGGGCTTAATGACCCTTGCACTATCCACAGTAAACAGTCCAAACTTTGTTCTTCCAATTCTGGGAGAAGTGACCAGTGTTAGCGAGCTCAGGTACTAACGATAAGATAGAGTACTCAGAATATGGGGACCCTAGAAAAGTCTTAAGGCCCCCAGGGAAAGAGGGCTCTACACCTTCCCCAAGGAAGAGACACCCCTCCAAAGAGAAATTCACAGCAACCATCTTTCCCAAGAAGCTCTATTGAAAGTGCCTCATTCTGTCTACAATAACAGGTGAAATATTTTTTCCTTTTAATTCTGAGAGAGGTCAAAAGTGTTTAGGAACTCAGGATGAAAAGAATAAGATAGAGCTGGGCACTGGTGGCTCACACCTGTAATCCTATCTACTCCAGAGCCTGAGATCTGAGGTACATGGTGGCAAGCCAGCCCTGGCAGGAGAGAAGTTGAGACACCTATCTCTAATAAACCACCAGAAAACCGGAAGTGGCGCTGTAGCTCCAGTGGTAGAGCGCTGGCCTTGAGTTGAAGAGCTGTGGGACAACGCCCAGGCCCAGAGTTCAAGCCCCACGACCGACAAAAAAAAAAAAAAAAAACTATATAGAGCACTCAGAACCTCGGCGATTTAAAACATTATTGTTTGACGGTGACAAGGTTCTAAATGCTCTACACATTCCCCAACGGAAAGACAGGGCAGTAAGAAGAGATAGACAGCATCGGTCTATCCCAGGCATCTTTGGTCTGCATCCTAGCAGGGCTTAAACCTCCTCACACTGTCCCCATTAACCAGTCCCAATTTTTTCCTTGCAATTCTGGGATTGCCGAGCAGTGTTAGGGAGCTCAGGATGAAAACGACAAGATAGAGCCCTCAGAACTTGGGTACCTCAAAACAGAGCTGTTTTTTGGTGCCTCAGTTGTGAATACTCTCCACCTTCCATAATGAAGAGACAAGCCACCAAAGAGAAATAGACATCATATTTCGGTCTCTAGTAGCTCCTATGTGCATCCTGGCTTGGTTCACAGGCCCTCTCTGTATCACCAGCCATAGGTCAAAAGAATTCTTTGAAATATTTGGGAGAGCTGAGGAGGTTTTGGGAGCACAGGATGCAAATAACAAGAAAGAGCACTCAAAACTCAAGTTTTGAGTGCTCTACGCCTTCCCCAAAGGAGAGAAATGCCGCTAAATAGAAATAGACTGCATTTTTCTCGCCCAGGCAACTCTGGTCTGCATCCATCAGGGCTTAATGCCCCTCACACTGTCCACAGAGCCCAGTCCACTTTGTTTCATCCAATTCTGGGAGAGCTGATCTGTGTTAGTCAGCTCAGGATGCAAACGACATGATAGAGCACTCCGAAATTGGTGACCTTATAACAGTTTTAAGGTCCCAAAGTGAAGATGCTCTACTCCTTCCCCAATGGAGAGACAAGCCTCCAAAGACATATGGACAGCACCGACCTTTCTCACTAAGCCCTAATCTACATCCTGTTTCATATACTGTCAACAATAACAGGTCCAATTATATTCCTTGCAATTCTGGGAGAGCTGAAAAGTGTTTGGAAGCACAGGATGCAAACGACAAATAGAGCAACACAGAAATTCGAAGCCTTAAAACAAAATTGTTTTTCAGGGCTCAAATTCTCAATGATCTACATCTTCCCCAAAGGAGAGATAAGCCTCTAAATACAGCATTTGTTGTTCGAAATCACAATGCTGACCAATCCACCACGGGTGAGATGGAATCTCAGAGTTGTTTTGATTTGTGTTTCCTTTATGGCCAGGGCTGATGAGCATTTCCTCCTGTGTTTCTTTACCATTCTTACCTCTTCAGAGAAGGTCTCTTCTTAGCTTCTTAGACCATTAGTGATTGGTTTATTAGCTTTGGATGGGGTTTATTCATGTATATTTTCAATATTAGGTCTTTGTCAGATGTATTGTGTTAAAAAGATACTGGTTTTGAGGGAATAATTTCTCCCAGGGCTGATGAAATAGTTCTCCCCCCCAACAAAGCATCTCTCCCCCAGGATAAGGTTGGATAAACACTGCCAAGTTGTTTTGTTTTGATCTTGGGATCTTTTTGGCAGTGTAGATAGCATGCATCATATCTGGATTCTAATAATTCTTTTTTTCTTTTTTGCCTGCCAGTACTGGGGCTTGAACTCAGGGCCTTGCATGCTTGCTTGCCTGCTTTTGCTCAAGAATGGCACTGTACTACTTGAGCTATTCCTCTACCTTAGGCTTTTGGCTGGCTAATTGGAAATGAGAATCTCACAGACTTTTCTGCACAAGCTAGCTTCAAGCTGAGATCCTCAGATCTTAGCCTCCTGAGAAGCTAGGATTACAGGTGTGAGCCATCATTGCCTGGTTTCATGTTTTTTTCCTTTGGGTGCTGGTTGTGGGGTTTGAATATACTGTCCCTTAGCTTTTTCAATTGAGATTAGTGCTCTACCGTGAAAGCCACAGCTCCACTTCAAGTTTGTTTGTTTTTCTTTGAGTTTTAGATATGAGTCTCGTGGACTTTCCTGCTTGTTCTGGCTTGGCTTTGAACCGCCACCCTCAGATCTCAGCGTACTGAGTAGCTAGGATTCCAAGTTTGAGCCACCAACACCTGACATTAATATTAACATTTTCAATACTATCTGTGTTATTAGTTAGCATTCTGTCTCAGACCTGAGATAAGCAAACTTAAAAAAGAGGAAAAGATTTGTTTTTGCTTTTGAGTTCAGTTTATAGTCATGTGGCCCTGTTGCGTTGGGCCTGTAGTGTAACAGTCCATTATGGCAGGATTACCTACCTACCCAGCAGAGGATGAGAGAGAGAAGAAAGGACTGGAGTTCTGCCCATCTACCTTCCTTCTCATTAGCCTCCCTCAAAGCCTTCGTCGTCTTCCACTACTGCAGTGGGGGGGGGGGGGGTCTAGGCCTTGAACACACTGCAGATTCAAACTATAGCACCATTTTCTTTTTTCTTTTGTCGGTCATGGGGCTTGAACTCTGGGCTTGGGCGTTCTTCAGCTCAAGGAGTGCGCTCTAATGCTTGAGACACAGCACCACTTCCGATTTTCTGGAGATTAATTGGAGATGAGCATCTCATGGGGCTGGGAAGGTGGCTCGGTGGTAAAGCGCTTGCCTTGCATACTCGAGGCCCTGGGTTCGATTCCTCAGCACCACATAATAAAAAAGAAAAAAGCTGGAAGTGGTGCTGTGGCTCAAGTGGTAGAGCGCTAGCCTTGAGCTGAAGAGCTGAGGGACAGTGCCCAGGCCCAGAGTCCAGGCCCTACGACCGGACCCCCCTGCAAAAAAAAAAAAAGTCTCATGGACTTTTCTGCTCGGGCTGGCTTTGAACCGTGATCCTCAGATCTCAGCCTCCTCAGAAGCTAGGATTATAGGCGTGAGCCACTGGCGCCCGGCTATAGCACCATTTTCTTAGTTAGAATCATATCCTGGTGATTCCTAGTTCACATTACCGTTCCATATCTCTTCTCTTGGTTGGAGTTCAGGCATTCCTGAGAATCTCCAGTCACACACATCTTTTCAGAATGGTTGCTACTAATGTCCAGTTTGTTTGCTTGGTGAACATCTGTGACCAATTGTTCTGTGAAGGGACTGGTCAGTACCAGAATTTTTTTATTTTTTTATTTTTTGTCGGTTGTGGGGCTTGAACTCTGGGCCTGGGTGTTGTCCCTCAGCTCTTCAGCTCAAGGCGAGCGCTCTACCACTTGAGCTACAGCGCCACTTCCGTTTTTCTGGTGGTTTATTGGAGATAGGAATCTCATGTTCTCTCCTCCCTGGGCTGGCTTTGAACCACGATCTTCAGATGTCTGCCTCCTGAGTAGCTAGGATTACAGGCATAAGCCACCAGTGTCCGGCCAGTACCAGAATTTAAGCACAGGATTAAAAAAAAGTATTTATGTATTTTTGGGCTGGTTTTGGGGCTTGAACTGAGGACCTGGACGAGGTCCCTGAGGTTCTTTGTGCTCAAGGCTGGTGCTCTACCACTTGAGCCACAGCAATGCTTTGGGCTTTTGCTGAGTAGTTTATTGGAGATGAGAGTCTCGTTGACTTTCCTGCTTCTGGCCGACTTCAGACTGAGGTCCAAGGATCTCAGCCTCCTGGGTAGGTAGGATGATAGGTGTGTGACCCACTGGCATCTAGCTAAGCATAGGATTTTATTAGTTTAAAACATCATTTGTCTGGGTGCTGGTGGCTCTTGCCTATAATCCTTAGCTATTCAGGAGGCTGAGATCTGAGGATCGAGGTGTGATGCCAGTTTGGAAAGAAAAGTTCATGAGATCTATTAACCATCAAAAATGACTGGAAGTGATGTTGTGGGTGAAGTGGTAGAGTGCTAGCCTTAAGCAAAAAAGTTGGGCACAGTGCCCAAACTTTTGAATTTAAGCCCCAGGACTTGCACATAACAAATGCAAACAAAAACACTTTTAATATTTCATTCTTGGAGGTGACTTGTGTGTCACTAAGTGCCTTTCTGTTGTCAGCCTGTGTCCACTGCTGGCTCCTTGTTCACCCCCACAGTGGCATTCAGACAGAACCAACATTGTAGTGTCCTTCCATTGAATTGCCAGCCTTACCTTGCCTTTCTTTTCTTCTCCCTCCCTCCCTCCCTCCCTCCCTCCCTCCCTCCCTCCCTTCCCTCCCTTTCTTTCTCCTTCCTTCCTTTCCTCCCTCCCTCCTTTCCTCCCTCCCTTCCTTCCTTGCCCTCCCTCCCTCCTTTCTTTCTTCCTTTCTTCTTTTCTTCCCCTCCCTCCCTCCCACTCTCCCCAGAGCTGAGGACTGAACTCAGGGCCTTACATTTGCCAGGCAAGTGTTCTTCCACTGAGCCGAATCCCATCCCAACCTTCATTCTTGATCAGTGTTATGTGAGAGTAGGTTCTCTTTTTATCTTTCACATACACAGTGTGTGTGTGTGCATGTGTGTGTGCACGTGCGTGCCAGGCACTGTAGGTGCCTTTCTGTAGAGAGCTGCGAGAGGCCGCACCTGGAAGATGGCGCCGGCTTCCACCCCCCGCCTTCCTGATGGCGAGTGCTCTCTGTGGTAAACAACTCCTTATATGGCTAAGGCAAAGAATCTGGCTTGCTTCCGTGCACCTGAACCTATTGATGGTTCCCACGTGGCATATCAGGGTTGGCTACCCAGCGGTACTTAAGGCTGTGGGGAATTCTCCCCGGGGTTGGGGTCAGAAGATTACTCAAAGGTCCTGAATAAACTGCAGAGAGAAGAGTCCGGTGTCGCTTCTTCCTTGCTGGTCGAGGCGGTAGCGACACGTGGTGGCCCGTACGGGGACTCAGCCATAACCCCAACGAGGACTCACAACTCTCTGCGGTCAGGGTGGTGCACCGGTAAGTTCCCAGGTAAAAGGGGAATCCGCGACAAAAGCGGGGGGATTTTTGCTCTTCTCGGTAGATAAAGAGAGAGCGAGAACCCGGGGCTAGTCAATAGAGTAGCCAAAAGTGAAAGTAAAAGTTTGTTTACCAGCTTTAAATGTTTAAAACATGGGCGCTTCTTCTTCGCACCCAATTTTTTTGGCTCTCAATGAGCTACTGCACTCAAAAAAGTTAAAAATAAAAAAGAGTACTTTAGAGAGATTTTTGAATGAATGTGACATCGTTGCCCCGTGGTTCGCTGTCTCCGGAAGCCTCACGGTGGCCTCTTGGGAGAAACTAGAGGGACCTAGATTTTGCCTCTGAACAAGGAATGCTTAAGAGCGGAATGAGACCAATATGGAAACTGATAAGAGGCTGTCTCGAGGACCAGCATTGCAGTGAGGCGGTAGAGAATGGTCAGGCCGCCCTAGAAATGCTGCAGGAAGAAAGATCGGAAAGGGCAGACAGCGAAAAGGAGGAGAGCAGGGGGGGGTTATACCCCGATTTTGCCGAACTAGAGACCTCTGAGTCTACAGACTCAGAGGAACTACAATCACTAATAGAACAAATAGAAAAAACAAAGATAAGAAAGAGGAGGAAAGGGAAGGAGAGAGAGGACCCAGATAAAGACGAATGCTCACCCTCAGTGCACCGCCCGACACCTTTGGCCCCTCCGCTCTATGCGGAGGACCCCGGAAGTGGCAGCCCCGGCTGCTCTTTCAGCCCAGGTGTGTGGAAAGCGGTCAGAACCAAGTTACATCTAGCCTGTCCAATATTTCAGGATCCACAGGGACAGCGGTATCATGAACCCTTAGATTTTAAGGTTATAAAATCTTTGGCTGAGTCTGTGCGGACGTAGGAATCACAGCCTCCTTTACTGTAGCCCAGGTGGAGGCCCTAAACAGACACTGCATGACACCCAGTGATTGGAGTGGGCTCGCATGAGCTTGTTTGAGCCCAGGTCAGTATTTAGATTGGAAGGCCTTTTTGATTGAATTTGCTAGTGAAGAGGCTGCAGCCAATCAGGCTGCGGGGAACCCAGCTTGGGACAGAGATATGCTGCTTGGACAGGGGAGATTCGCCAATCAGCAGATAGGCTACCCGGTTCAAGTTTATGAACAAATCAATAAAATTGGCATAAAGGCATGGAAGGCCTTACCAAATAAAGGCGAGGTGAGTGACAATCTCACCAAAATCCTGCAGGGCTCTATGGAGCCGTTTTCGGACTTTGTTGCTCATATGGTCGAAGCTGCTGGCAGAATTTTTGGTGACCCAGATACAGCCATGCCATTAATTAAACAGCTTGTTTACGAGCAGTGCACTAAGGAATGCAGAGCCGCCATAACCCCATATAAGAATAGGGGACTAGAAGCATGGATGAAAGTTTGCAGAGAGCTGGGTGGACCACTAACTAATGCTGGATTAGCTGCTGCTGTGGTGCAATTAACCCAGAAGAAAGGGGCTGGGAAGGTGGCTCAGTGGTAGAGTGCTTGCCTTGCATGCCTGAGGCCCTGGGTTCAATTCCCCAGTACCATATAAGCAAAAAGAAGAGAAAAAAGCCGGAAGTGGCGCTGTAGCTCAAGTGGTAGAGCGCTAGTCTTGAGCTGAAGAGCTGAGGGACAGCACCCAGGCCCAGAGTTCAGGCCCAGGAAAAAACCTATTTAAAAAACGCTGCAAATTTGTCTAAACAGTTGTCTAGTTATCTTTTAGGTAATTGAACTGGGGAGTTCGACAGCCTGATGGAACAGCTCAGGGTTGCCATCGTCATGGTGAACTCGACCCGAGTGGATGCCAGATTGGCGGAGGGGTTATCTTCATGGATCTCCGCTGCTATGAATCATCTTAAGGAGTGGGCGGGTTTGGGAGCCCTGACAGGCCTTCTGGTGTTAGCCTCCTTGGTATGTCTGTGGTGCATTTGCCAAATTAGAGGTTCTCAGCGTCGCAGTGCAGCCATGATTATCCAAGCCTTTACAGTCATTGGAGCAGGTCAGTCCCCCCAAGCGTGGCTTGCCACCCTAAAACAATGAACACAGATTGCAAAGCCAAAGTACTGCAGTCGAGAGGCATGAGTTTTGCCCTCGAGGAGAGCATGTTTGATTGCACACGGGTTCGATTCGCCTTTTCCCGTCCTTGTGAAAAACGAATCAATGGACAGGCTGAGTCATCCCTAGAGAAGGTACCCTCTGGGAGAAGGCTTGTATGCAGTCCTTGCATTGCACAACAGGGATCAGACCTCTGTTCTCATCTGTGTTCTTTAAACAAAAAAGGGGGAACTGTAGAGAGCTGCGAGAGGCCGCACCTGGAAGATGGCGCCGGCTTCCACCCCCCTCCCCCGCCTTCCCGATGGCGAGTGCTCTCTGTGGTAAACAACTCCTTATATGGCTAAGGCAAAGAATCTGGCTTGCTTCCGTGCACCTGAACCTATTGGTGGTTCCCACGTGGCGTATCAGGGTTGGCTACCCAGCGGTACTTAAGGCTGTGGGGAATTCTCCCCGGGGTTGGGGTGAGAAGATTACTCAAAGGTCCTGAATAAACTGCAGAGAGAAGAGTCCCGTGTCGCGTCTTCCTTGCTGGTCGAGGCGGTAGCGACACCTTTCCACAGTTGTGGGAAGCACATCTGATTGCGTATGTTTTCATTCTTACACAAAAGTCTGGGACGTAAACAGCTGAGGTTCAGTTGGGTGTGAACAGCTGTCTGTACAACACTCCACGATTACATCTCACTGTATACCCTGAGAAGATTTTTATCTCCAGTGTAATTCTTTGTTATCATTGCCACCCCAATCTAGCCTTTTCCTTGTTTACACTTATCTAGCTCTGTTTTTAGATGGAAGTAAAACTCAACCTAAATTTTCTTGTCTTATTTTTCTTTACCTACAAGTAGGTGCCAAGCTATTGACTGTACTTCTGAAATGCTTCCCTTTCATCTCTCATTGCCTGTTCCACTGTCATCCCTCTAGTAGTAACCAACCTATCACTTCTCACAACTGGACTGGGGCTCTCTCTTCACCTTCCTGCTGTCCCTCACAATATCCTGTGCATACCAAATGTAGATGCAGATGCAGACCAAACATAGCTAAACCTTTGGGGTTTGGTCAGCCTTTTTTTATTTTGCTTTGTTTGTTTGGTCATTTGTGGGGCTTAAACTCAGGGCTTGGGTGCTGTCTCTGAGGCCACTCTACCCCGCCAAAGGTAGCACTCTACCGCTTTGAGCCACAGCTCCACTTCCAGTGTTTGAGTGGTTATTGGGAGGTAAGTCATAGGAACTTTTCTGCCCAGTCTGGCTTTGAACCTCAACCCTCAGATCTCTGCCTCCTGAGTAGCATGAGCCCCTGACACCCAGCCCCAATCTTCGTTTTAAAAGTCAAAAATTTGAGAGGTGACTCTGGGAATGTGGCTCAGTGGTAGAGCGCTTGCCTAGCATGCTTGAAGCCCTGAGTTCAACTCCTCAGTACCACATACACAGAAAAAGCCAGAAGTGGCACTGTGGCTCAAGTGGTAGAGCACTAGCCTTGAGCAAAAGAAGCTCAGGGACAGCACCCAGGCCCTGAGTTCAAGCCCCAGGACTGGCTAAACAGATAAATAATCTTAGAGCATCTACCTACTATGGGTGCTACCTCCCAGAACTGCAGGAAAAAAACTGAAAATGTGTTTCTGAGCAACAAGCACCAACAATAAAACAAAAAGGCAAATGACTCCAGGAAGCTGTGCTGTTTTTACCTCCTGTGGAACCCAGGAAAGTTATCAGCCCCGATAGGAGACCTTTGCCGCCTGGTGAAGGCTGGTGAAGGTGGGCGTCCGACTGGACCTGCACAGAGCATGTGTGTCCTGGCTAGGATCTGCCTTTCCGTCTGTATAGCCATGCTTGTCCAGCTTAGTGCCTCCCACCCCAGCCTGGTAGGCACCACACTCCCTGCTTTTTCAGTCATTGGGCATTGTTTGTGTCATGGTATTTTGTGTGTGTTTGTGTGTGTGTGTAAGATTAGGCAATTTTGAATACTTTTTTTAAAACAGCCTTTGGAGCCACTATTCCTAATTTAAACATTTGCAGAAAAATCATTCTAGTTTCACACATTTATTGTGTAATTAACATTTTTCCGGTTGATGATTTTGAGTTATAGTCAACACTGAGGGAAGGAGCCACAAATGCCTGGCTCAATACTGCGCGCGTGCACATGTGCGTGCGTGTGTGTGTGTGTGTGTGTGTGTGTGTGTGTGTGTGTGTGTGTGTGTGTGTGTGTGTGTGTACACGTTAAGCAGGCTCTTCCCTAATGAGCTGTGGTGCCAGCTGCAAGAGAGGCAAATCCTGTTACTCTCCGCAGCTCCTCTGAAGCCACAGAGCTGTGGTAGGAATGGAGTCTCCTTTCACTCTTTTCTGCTGTTTTCTTTCCCCATCCTCTGCTGTCCCCGAGCATCTTGGTAAAGTTCAGATTTCTGTGCTCACAGTTCAATGCGCACAGTGAAAGGAGAATACAAAAGGCCCAAGGAGAGAAAGTGAGAAGAGGAAAAAAAAAAGCTTGGGGTGGATGTCTTTAGGAGGAGGGTCCCTTGTGCCTTAGTCTAACACTTAAGCTCTGGGTTGAAATCTTAAGTAGTAAAGCTTTGAATAACCTGGATCTCTGGACTCTCTTTGGAGACAGTTTTATCCATACTTAAAGCAGTGGGTTATGTATGAAGAGAATTCAAATTCTTTATATCAAAAAACTGGATACTGGTATCTCCTCAGTCTTTGCTCTCTTTCCAAGAGGAAGATGAGATAAACGTAATATGACTTAGTGCAGCATTTGTTTTGTGTATCACGGGTGGTATTTACCTCCCTTCTTTGTCCATACCACCCCTTGGAGACCACTTATTTCGTGTGAGGAACACACAACATCTTGCTGTGAAAAGTATTTTTTAATTGTGGTAACAATTTTAAAACATTTATATCATTGCTACAATTAAAAGTTAACCCATTAGTCGGGCGCTGCTGGCTCACACCTGTAACACTAGCTACTCAGGAGGTCGAGATTTGAGGATCACAGTTCAAAGCCAGCCCAGGCAGAAAAATCCCTATAATTTTTTTTTTGCCAGTCCTGGGGCTTGAACTCAGAGCCTGGGTGCTGTCCCTGAGCTTCTTTTGCTCAAGACTTGTGCTATACCACTTGAGCCACACCTCCGCTGCTGGCTCTTTCTGTGTATGTGGTACTGAGGAATCAAACACAGGACGTCGTGCATGCTAGGCGAGCACTCTACCACTAAGCCACATTCATAGCCCCCTATGAGATTCTTATCGCTAGTGAACCACTCAAAAACCAGAAAGTGGAGCTGTTGCTTAAAGTGGTAGAGCAAAAGCCAAAAGAAAAAAGAAAAATCATGAAAATGACTTTTTTCCTGTTAACAAGTTTTCATTGTACAATAATTAATTACCATTAGCCACCAGTGCGTTTCTGTAGTATTATTTTCATGGTTATATTCAGTAGTGTATTTTATGGTTGTGAAACAAACACATCTCCAGAGCTTTTCATCTTGCACAACTCAAACTACTCGTTAAACAGGGATGGGGAAAGTCTGGCCTGTGGCCCATTGAAGGCCTAGGAAGTCAGTTGGTAAATGAGGGGACAGACAGACAGGAATGTATCTGCTATGATGGTACTGATAACTTTGTATGGCCCATAATGATGTTATAAAAGGCCATATGACCTTTGGCACGAAAATATTTCTCCACCTTTGCAAAAGTTTCTTTTTTTTGGTTGATCATGGGATTTGAACTCTGGGCCTGGGCACTGTCCCTCAGCTCAAGGTGAGCGCTCTACCACTTGAGCCACAGTGCCACTTCCTGTTTTTCTAGTGGTTAAACTGGAGATAAAAATCTCATGGGCTTTCCTGCCCAGGCGGGCTTTGAACCCTGATCCTCAGATCTCAAACCTCCTGAATAGCTAGGATTACAGGTGAGAGCCACCTAGGCCCGGTTTGGTTCTAATTTTTAATGATAACTTAAAAAAATTGTTACAAGGGTGACTGGTCACATTTACATAAGTCAGGTAATGAGTACATTTCTTTTGGACAATGTCACTCCTAATGATTTAACCATCTTCTTAGCTCAGGTCTGCATTTGTGCATCCATGCCTACATGCCTCTCGCCCACCCTAGTATATTTCCAGGTGGCGTTCTGTTATATTAAACATAGTATTGTAGAATTACGTTTTAAAAGGCAGTCTTGTATTTGAACCTGTTTGTCTACAGACTGTACTGAGTTATTTACCATATTCTAGGACCTATGGTGTGGGGGGAAATGGGAAGCAAGGAAAGGGGCTGGAATATTGTTTGAAAGACAGCATGGGCCTGTTCATTTCTCCTAATCCAACAGTCCGGACTCTGTATCCTTCTATTGTACTTACCCTATAAAAAAGCAAACTTTTCTCCCAGAGAGAAGCCTGAGAAGCCTCTTGTCTCACTTAATAGTTGATTGAAGATCATTTATGATTTTGTTCCCCCTTCATATTGATTTAGGAAACCTGGGGGTTAGCTCAGTGGTTGAAGCCTTCTCTACAGGTGCCAGGCCCAGGAGCTGTCCTCAGCCAAAAAAGTTAATGATGCACATCTTACATTCTACTCCAAATCATGATTATATTTTTATTTTTATTTTTATTTTTATTTTTATTTTTGGGTCCGGTCATGGGGCCTGAACTATGAGCTTGGGCGCTGTCCCTCAGCTCTTCAGCTCAAGGCTAGCACTCTACCACTTGAGTCACAGCGCCACTTCCAGGTTTTTTCTTTTTGCTTATGTGGTGCTGAAGAATAGAACCCAGGGCCTCAGGCATGCAAGGCAAGCGCTCTACCACTGAGCCACCTTCCCAGCCCCATGATTATTTTTTAAAAATAAAATCAACATTAAATGTTTTCCAAGTCTGGTCTCTAAGAGATCATGCATATCCTATTTTAGTCTTCTGGCAGTCCTCTCTTGAGCAATGCCCTCCTGGTTCTTGCCTTATGTTCTCAAGTATGGCTGTTAAAACAACTTAATTTGGTATGTCCTCTGTGTGTGTGTATGTAGACGCAAATGCATGAGTGCACGTTTGCCTGGGATTTGAACTCAGAGTCTGGGCATTGTCACTGAGATTTTTTTTTTGCTCAAGGCTAGTGTAGTGCTCTGCTACTTGAGCCATAGCTCCAGTCCTGGCTTTTTGGTGGTTAATTGGAGTCTCATGGACTCCTGTCTGGGGCTGGCTTTGAAGTTCAGTCCTCAGATCTCGGCCTCCTAGGTAGTTAGAATTACTTGGCAGAGCCAGTAATATATTTATTAATAATATAAACTCTAGGAGACATTACATAGTTCAGTCTAAGCACCTCTAATGAAAAATGAGCATTTTGGGGCTGGGACTTTAGATCAGTGGAATAGTACTTGGTGTGTGCAAAGGCCTGGGTCCCATCTCTACCATTCTTCAGAGTTGGAAGCCACACTTAAGAGCAAGCAGGTTGCGCTTTTGATGTACTCTGGGAGAGGAGGGACTCATAGGCAGGTGTGTTGCACGGTACCTAGCTACTGTAGTTCAAGCATCGAAATTGGAGGATTGGCAAAGTGAAATTCACCTGGGAAGACCATGGAGAAAAGTCTTTGTGCCTGGTGCTGGTGGCTCACGCCTTTAATCCTAATTACTCAGCAGGCTGAGATCTGAGGATTGCAGTTCAAAGCCAGCCTAGGCAGGAGAGTAGTCCATGACACTTTTAGCTCCAGTAAACCACTCAGAAAACTGGACGTGGCACTGTGGCTCAAGTGGTAGAACATTCACCTTGAGCTGAAGAGCTGAGGGACAGCACCCAGGCCCAGAGTTTAAGCCCTACGACTGACCAAAAAGAAAAAAAGTCTTTGTGTGATGTACGGTTGGCCCAGAAAAGGGATTTCCAGGCCCTAGACTGTACACATGAGTGTTTGGAAACATAAACAAAACAAATGCATATCACCAAGGTATTACTCTCCAGATGATGTAAGAGCCGTCTTATTCTAGCAATCTCCTCTAGACATGTAGGAGTAGCATCATTAAAGTAAAAGTTGCCAAAATTTCTTCCTCCCAGTTCTGTTAAGTTCAAAATACAGTGTTGCAGTTGGTTTATTTGTTGAATCCGTTATATAACAAAGAATACTTGTAATTGATTATAAAGCATTTAATGCTCCTGTATTTTGTTTTGCCACTAAATTAGAATACTATACAATATGCAAACTAGTTGATTATACAGCTAGCATGGCTTTGCAAAAAAGAAATATGCACCTGTATCACAGCCATGGGGCTGGGATGAGATCTGGAGGATTGCCGTTAGTAAGTAGTCAGCCGAGGCGGAACCGTTTCCAAGCTCCATCTCCAAAATAGCCAACAAAAAAGCAGGCTGAGCTGGGTGCCCGTGGCTCACACTTGTAACCCTAGCTGCAAAAGGGGCTGAGAGCTGAGGATTGTGCTGCCAAGCCAGCCCGGGGGGGGGGGGGGAATCCCTAAGACTCAACTCCAGTAAATTACTCAGAGAAAGCTGGAGGTGGTGCTGAGTTCAAGTGACAGAGCGCTAGCTTTGAGCAGAATAAACTCAGGACAGCTCCCAGTCCCTGAGTTCAAGCATTAGGATCGACACACACACACATACGTGCGCGCGCACGCACACACACACACACACAGGGGCTCAAGTGTTAGAATACAGGATACAGGTCTAGCAGGTGCAAGACCCTGAGTTCAGTCCCTGCCCCCCATTACTGTCTTCCCCAACCCTCCCCAAGAACCGTGGGTATGTCTTCCAGAGTGTAGACAAAAGAAATGGGGGGGATGGTAGGGGCAGTAAGAGAAACTCTATGAAAAGCCTGAAAGCTCTCATTGCTCCTCTAGCAGCAGTAACTGGGGGAAGAGGGAAAATGACAGCAAGCCCTTTGCTTCATTGACCAGCCATTTTCTGTTGCCTGGGCTCTGTGTTTGTGGTGGTAGTGTAGATTTTAAGAAGTCTCAGTATTTGATCTCTCTCTTTCCTCTTCTCTCTCAGGAGTTAGAGGTAGCTCTTCACAGACATGATGTGGAGTTTATCAGCGATCTGATTGCCTGCTTGCTTCAGGGCTGCTATCAGCGAAGGGGAGTAACTACTAACTGTGCTCTTAGCACATATTTATCGCACAGGGAACTGACTAGCCAATCGTAGAATCTACCCCTAGTCTGTATAAGACAGTATACCCTAATGCATAGTATGCAAATGAGCTCCCAGGCTCTGTGTCTGCTTATTCTTTTTTCTTTTTTTAGGGGGGGGGGTGGTCCGGTCATGGGGCCTGAACTCCAGGCCTGGGTGCTATCCCTCAGCGCTTCAGCTCAAGGCTAGCACTCTACCACTTGAGCCACAGCGCCACTTCCGGCTTTTTTCTTTTTGCTTATGTGGTGCTGAGGAATCAAACCCAGGGCCTCATGCATGCAAAGCAAGTGCTCTACAACTGAGCCACCTTCCCAGCCCCTGCTCATTCTTTACTGTGATGGTTGAGTTTGCTTTTCACAAATCTGTATCATTGACTCGTAGCTACACCAGCTGCCACTCAAGTGTAGAATTTTTGTCTCTTGTGTGTGCCTATTTCTGGTTTTTTTTTGAAATATTGGTGAAATACCTCCTAACAAAACGATAGACTTTTCTATATTTCTTGCACTTGTGTCTTCTGTTGTCCACATAACCTGGTAGCAGTAGCATAATTACTTGGAGCCTCTGGGCTCTCTGATGCCATTATAACTGCCAAATAAATAGCTCTCTAGTGTCTGTGAAGGCACTAGCAAGTAAATTTGATCAATGTTGACAAAACTGTTTTGTGCTGAGATCTGTTTTCTTGGTGGTGGTTGTCTTTGGAGCCTGGGATGGGCTGTGTTGTACAGGCTAGTCTAGAACTCCTAGGTTCAAGGGGTTCTCCTTAAAGTTCTCACCCTTCTGGATAGCTGGACTACAAGTATGTGCCACTGCACCTCCCCTTTTCCTTATTTTTTGAAAAGAGCCCTGACATTTGTTAGCCTTCCCTTTTGTAGATCCTGCCTAGCATGCATGAGGCCCTGGGTGTGTTTATTTCCTCTTGCTGCACAAATAAACACTCCCCAAAGTAGAGACGTTGGATTCTGAGGAGGGTCTCATGGTTCTCTGGGCCCTTGTGGACTCTCCGAAGCTCCTTGGCTTTGCTGGGGTGCACGGCCATGCCAGGCCCATGTCCTGAGGCCTGTGCCCCTGAGAACCGGGAGCAGACCCGCCCCGGCCGTACACACGACAGGTGAAAAGGTCGAGCAATCAGCACAAATTGCAAAAGCATTATCAGAGATGTATTTTTATAAGTACAAAAGAAGGAAAACTGAGGATACATGTAAATGGACAAAATGTACAAAGCAGTTGACAGGCTGCCTCACACAATTCAGGAGCCCTGTTCTGTCTCCTGGGCAGGGAGAGTGTCAGTGTTCACATTGATGGGTGATTGGGGTTATCTGCACTATGTGGGTCCAGCACTTGCACTTGTAGAGCAGGGGTCTGAGGTTACATGCTTTCAGAGTCGTAGGAGCCAACGGCTCTGGAGCACACCCAAGTTCTGCTAGTAGTAGAATATTGCCTATCTCTGTTCCCCAAGGTTGATGATAAGCACCTGGGTTCTTCCGTTCACTCTTGCTGGGGTTTCTTTTTCCATTTTCTTCTCTAGTATTCACAGGGGTGTTTTTGTTGTTTTTGTTTTGCCAGTCCTGGGGCTTGAACTCAGGGCCTGGGCACTGTGCCTGAGCTTCTTTTGCTCAAGGCTAGCACTCTATCACTGAGCCATGATGCCACTTCTAGCTTTTACTGTGTGTGTGGTACTGAGGAACTGAACCCAGGGCTTTATGCATGCTAGGCAAGCACCGTACCACTGAACCACATTCCCAACCCCACTTTCTTTGTTTTGTTTTGTTTTGCTTTGCTTTCAAAAACAAAATCTCGTACTGAAAGTTTGTCCTTTAAAATTATCTCTTTGGAAATTACAGTGCTCCTGCTAAATGTGTTTATTTGAACTTGTGACATCATGCAGTAAAATCACATATCTTGAGCATACAGGCCACTTCTGTGTGTGCGCATGACTGGGTCTGTGTACTGGTTTGGGGGCTTGAACTAAGGCCTGGGCACTGTCCTTTAGCTTTTTTTTGCTCAAAGCTGCCTATCATTTGAACCACAGCTCCACGTCTGGCTTTCTGGTGGTTAATTGGAGATAGGAGTCTCATAGACTTTTTCTGCCAGGGCTGGCTTTGAACTAGGAGCCTCATATCTCAGCCTCCTGAGTAGCTAGGATTACAAATGTGAGCCACTGGCACCTGGCAGGCCAATGGATTTGAACAAATGAATGTGCCATGTAGTCATCATTCGGCTCAGAAACATAGGACATTTCCATCTTCCCAGAAAGTTGTCTTTGTAGTTGCTCTCCCATGTAAACTGGTCTGGCTGTCAGTGGCCTCAGTTTTACTAAGATACCTTGTAGTTGTGTTGTAGAATTTGTGCTAATGGGACAACACACTGTCAAGTCCAGCTTCTTTCATTCAGTGCAATGTCTGCAGAATTCTTTGGGATTGCTGTTTGTATCAATTTGTTCATTTGGCCAAGTGAAGGATTAAATTGTATCTAGTGAAAAATGAATTGCAAGCTGTTTATCCTTTCCATGTGTTGATAGGGATGTATATTGCTTTTGAGGTTGTTACGATAAAGCTACTGTGAGTATTTGCATGCAAATGTTGCTGTAAATGTGTTTTCATTTATTTTGAGAATTTCTGAATCTTATGGTAATGGTATGTTTAAAGGCAAGAAACTGCCAAACTCTTTTTCCAAAGTAGTTGTGACATTTTATATTTCTACTAGTGAAATAGGAGAAGACTAGTTGCTTGCTCTGTATCTTTACCAACATTTGCTCTTTTAATTTCACCGATTCTCTTGTCTTTAAGATAATAACTCACTGTCATTTTAATTTGTATTTTCCCGATGACCAGGAATGTTGGACATCATTCTTGTTCATTTGTACATCTCTTCTTGGTGAAACGTTTACTCACATCTTTTGATTACTTATGTTCAGTTAGGGGTATTTACTAGTTTGTAGATGGAACTGTTAAGATTTTTTATGCAGTCTGGATGTAAGTCCCTTGTTAGACATACAATGTCAAAGTGTAAATATTTGCTCCTAGTGTGTATTTTCCATTTATGTTTTTAAAGAACAAGAGTTTTTATTTAGCAGGGCACTGATGGCTCACACCTGCAATACAAGCTACTCAGGAGGCTGAGATCTGAGGGTTATGGTTCAAAGCCAGCTCTGGCAGGAAAGTCCTAAGACTCATCTCTCCAGTTAACTACCAGAAAACCAACCAAAAGAGGCTTTGTGGCTCCAAGTGATAGAGAGCTAGCTTTGAGTGCTAGCCTTGAGTGAAAGACCGCAGGGACAGTGCCCAGTCTCTGAGTTAAAGCCCCATGACCTCCCTCCCTCCAAAAAAAGTTTCATTTAGTTCAAGTCAATGTAATACATTTTTTCCTATATATTTCACATTTTTTTCCCGTGTGCGAAATCAGTGATACTACAAAAGGATCATTTTCACATGCTTTCTTTTAGCGATTTTTCCAGATTTAGCTTCTTATAAGTTGTCTTCTCACTGCATTTAGGGCTAGCATTTTCTGCTGAGATAAGAAGTCCCAGGATTTTTTTCCTTTGGCTGTCTTGATTTGGAGCCCTACTGTTCCAGATCTTAGCCTTACTCAGAATTGGGATGACAGGCATGGAATGCCCAATTCTGTGTTTGTTGCTTGGCTGGCCTCAAACCATGGTCTTCCCAGGTCATCTCAGCCATGTGATGTAGCTCAGGGCAGCACTTGTGTGATGTCTTGTTAGGTGTTTATAGAACTTCTCTAGGTATTCTTGTCAAATCACCCCATTTATTATTGCAAAATTCCAATTTCAGTATTTTTTGAGTTGGTCCTAAGATTAGCTCACAACTGGTGCTGTATGCCTTGAGCTATACCTCCATGTAAGATTTTTTTGCTGTTTTTGTTTTGTTTTGTTTTAGATAAGAATCTCAGGTTGTCTGTTGGGCTGGCTTTGAACCATTGCGATGGACCAGCTCGGCTGGAGCACTGGAACTGACGGGACAGGGATCTCGGGATAGGTGGGCAAGGAGTCGGCGGTGGGCAAGGAGTCGGCGAAGTGACAAACAGACACAGACTCAAAAGAGTTGCATCTGAGTGTATCTTTATTGAGGAGACTTAACATTTTTATACAGTGTGTGATTTTGACATAGATTCTTTGTTTATTTAAGCACGTAATCAATTTCTTTAAAGGCAAAGCATTGATGAATTACATGAAAATTGATGACTATCCCACCAACTGTTTAAGCTAAGTGGACGAAACAAGTCTAGCATATTGTTTAATAGAATACGTCATCTATTCAGCCTTTTTATGTTTAATAATTAACAAACCTAAGACAGGGCTGTACTTACATTATACTTTTTTAAAATTTTTATCCAACTATTTTCATCTTTATAAGCTCCTGTATAAGGAAAGGGTTCTTTGGTTGGTTCAGGAAATATGTTACTAACTTTATATTTTGTGTGAAACCACCATCTATTCCCTATAACGTAAGTTGGACTAACCTTAATCATAACTGTTGGGAGAATCTTTCTTTTTCTTTTATAATCAGAGGTCCTTTCTTTTTTAGAACTCTCTGAACTACTGGGATAACTCCTTCTAACTTAGTTTAATTCATTGATTTTGTCTGTTGGACATATCTGGAAATTTTAAGTCTCTATATTTACTATGCGTGAGCTGCAAAACCGCTTGAGAAGTTGCAGGAGTTTCATAGATTGATTGGGGCATTGCCCACATTTAATCTTTGGTCTTAGTCTTTAGTACTTAGAGAAGCCGTCTCTATTGGACTGGAAAGATACAACATGTTCTGTTTGTGGATCAATAGAAAAGTAGCCAAAACAAGAATAAAGGCAACGAATGTACAGCCAAGAAGAATATAGTAATATAGAGGCTATAAAGGTGCAGCCAAGTGTATGGGAAGCCTTGAACCAACACCCCCTTCCTGCAGGCATGCTTCGTTGAAGCTCTTTGTCCAACACGATCTCTCACGCAGACTCCGCAGAAGGTGGCGTGACACCCATTGGTCACAGAAAGATGTCCACTCAGCTGGAGATACCAGGAACCACAAATCAGAAGCCATCTATCCACCACAGGCAGCTTTATGGAAGTGTTCCGCCCACCTGTGCCAGCCTCTCTTTGCTGAACCCAGCTAAGGACTCCTTGTAGACACATCTTCATTGCTGCTTTGCCTGCTGTGATCTCTGCTCCTTTCCAAATGCTTGCTTCGGCAGCTTCCCCCTCCATTGTGCCTGTGCCTCTCGGACTGGGTTCCCATGGTGGTTGGATATTGAGCTGCTTGTTAGAGGAGGAAGCAAGGGTTGTTGTGTACAATGGCAGGCCTGAACTGGCCTGAAGGCAGGACAGATGCTCTCCCAGGTGGGACTTGTCAGGGCACAGGGCAGGCATCCTGCCACTGGGCCCTGGGTCACTGTGGTGAACAGCAGTCACACTGGAACTTCTCTTTCTCAGAGAACAATGGGTTAAGTCTGACCAGATTGTCTTCTCTAGGGAATCCGGTTCTCCACCAACTCCTGGGGGATGCCTGGGGCTTGAGTCTATGCCAGGCTCCACTCCTGTCCAGAACCTTTCATTCCAGAAGTTTTAACCAACTGTATGTGGTGTGGCAAACCATGATCCTCAGATTTCATCCACAGGCTTAGCTACATTGTAAAGTCCTGTCCAAAACAAAACAAAAGATCTGTTAGCTATTTTGGCCTAGGTTCTGTGATCTTAAAGAAGAAACACTTTCAAGCTGGGTACCTGTAACTCAGGAGTCTGAGATCTGCAGATCAAGCCAGCCTAGGTAGGAACCTATGAAACTCTATATCTCCAATTAACAAGTAAAAGTCCCAGGAGTGGAACTGTGGATCAAGTGGTAGAGCCCTACCTTTGAGCAAAAAAGCTGAAGGACAGCACCCCCAGGTCCTGAGTTCAAGCCTCAGGATTCACATCTACCCACACAAATAAAGGATAGACACTGTCAGTCAGTGGCTGTGGCTCCAGTACTGGGGATGGTGCACTGCTGAGCTCTACCCCAGGCCTCAGATTATCTTATACAACCTCTTCACTTGCTGATTTACAAGAACTCCTGCTAAATATGGCCTCATCAATCATGTGCATGCATTAGTTAAGCCTCACAAATGCTTGAAGCGTGTGGAAGGAGGCGATTCTACTTTTCATTTAGTCTGCATTGTGTATGGTTCTTTGCCTTAATTACTACCTAGTAAGGAGACTGGATACCTTTTCATGTCCCTGACATGTGCTTCTAAGAGGTCAGTAACTGCCTTTTTTCTATGATATCCCAAACACATTGCAGCTGTTAAATCAGTTGCTTTGCCTAGTCATGAATTCTGCCAGTTCCAGCCAGCTGACCCTTAATAGCGGCCAGTACCCCAGCCCTCTGCTTCTGTCTGTGGGCTGGCCAATAGAAGGGAAGTGTCTTCTGTCTGAAGCTGGCTAAAGAGCTCTTTGCTGACTTCTATCAAGTGGCTAACCTTGGGTGTTAGAAAGCAGTTGACTCATCCTTGTTTTCATTCTCTTTCTACTGCTCTGTCTTGGTTTCTTTGCTATAAGAAACAGGTAACTTCAAGTAGGTCTTCGTCTCTTTACTCATGCAATACTAACTTACAGCCAGTGGTCTTTCCTAATATTTTGAATAGGAAAGTAAAGAGAAAATGGATCTTTAAGAGTATTTGGAGGCTGGGAATGTGGCTCAGTTGTAGAGTGCTTGCCTAGCATGCATTTCGATTCCTGAGTACCACATACACAGAAAAGGCCAGAAATGGCACTGTGGCTCAAGTGGTAGAGCATTAGCCTTGAGCAGAAGAAGTTCAGGGACCGTGCCTAGGCTCTGAGTTCAATCCCCAGGCCTGGCATGTACGCATGTATGCATGCACGCATGCATGCATAAATAAATAGGATGAGCAAAAGATTAGACAGTCGTCTCCACTTCGTAGTTTGCTGTTGACTTGCGTGTGCTGCTGCCTGTGTTTTAAAAGAGATCTCCATGGGGAGCTCTTAGGACATGTTTATCTTCTTTGGAACTTCATGTAGTTGGTCTAATACATAAAGCAGACAAGACCGTCAGATCCTCCTTGTTGCCGTTGATAAGTTTGTCAGCTCTCAAGCCACAGCTTTGTGTACATTCATGTATTTTTGTCTGGGCCTTATGGGTAGGCCTCAGACATTCCACAGCTACCTGGAAGACATTATCAACTACCGCTGGGAGCTTGAGGAGGGGAAAGCCAACCCCCTGAGAGAAGCCAGTTTCCAAGACCTGCCTCTTTGTACCCGCGTGGAGATTCTGCACTGCCTCTGTGATTACCGGCTAGATGCAGATGATGTCTTCGATCTACTCAAGGTGCTTCCCTGAAAGACCTTGCTCTAGCACAGTAAAAACCCAGTATTTGAGAATGGAGCTTTGAAATCAGAGCCTACACACTGTCCCTAAGCTTTTTTGCTCAAGGCTAGTGCTCTACCACTTGAGCCACAGTGCTGCTTCTATCTCTTAGTGGTTAGTTAGATGTTGGAGCTCTTGGATCTTTGGGGGGGGTGGTAGGAATTTGAACTAGGGCCTGGACATTGACCCTGAGCCCTTTTTGTTTTGTTTTTGTTTTTCTCAAGGTTAATGCTTTACTACTTGAGCCAAAGTTCCACTTCTGGCTTTTTGGTGGTTAATTGGCGATAAAGAGGCTCATGGCCTTTCCTGCCTGGGCAGGCTTTGAGTCTTGCTCCTCAGACCTCAGCCTCCTGAGTAGCTGGGATGACAGACATGAGCCACGGATGCCCGGCTGGCAGGTGTCCGGATCATACAGTATTAGACCTGGTGATGACTTCTAGTCCTTTCTTGGTCGTGTCATTTAGAAGTAGTCTTCGTTCAGGACTCCAGCCTAGGTCAGGTCCTGGGGTAAATTGGGAGTCTCAGCTGGAGCAGAATGTTGCTGTGGGTTCTGACTGAGATGCCATAGTGCATTACACGGGACAAAGCCTTAGAGCATCTTATCCTACCCACTACCTTTTGTGTACATATAAAGTAAATCTAAGCCAGGTAGTCAGACCATTCATTGGAATTCTCCATGTTTGGAGGGGTGGGAGCCGTGGTTGGGGTAGGGAACATTTCAAGCATTTCTATATCTTGTTCTTCGAAGAAGGTACCCCCATCACATTCTGTGTTTTATCTGCCCAGATGGAAAAATGATATCCTGTACTTGGCATTTTGAAACAGGTGATAGGTTCGTGTATTGAAGTTTTCTTCCATTTATTTAGTTCATTGTTTTCCCCAACCCTCCTTCCTTTTCTGCCAAGGGTCTGGATGCAGACAGTCTCCGTGTAGAACCTCTAGGGGAAGACAATTCAGGGGCACTCTAGTGGTATTTCTATGGAACACGAATATATAAAGAGGATCCGGTACAAGGGAGGTCTAATGGAGAACTCTCCTTGAGCAGGTAAAATCTTCAGTGTCAAGGCTGTAATAGCTACATGTAAAAATGTCTTTAACGTTAAATGCATCAGTGTTGGGTTGTGGCTTAATTCATAGAGCACCACTTTGCAAACCTTACGCCCTAGGCTCAAACCCTGGTACCACACATACATAAAAGAAGAAAGCTCATACAATCAAAGAAAGCTAGAACTTTATTTTCTAATGAGGGGAATTAAATGTATCAGCATTCTTGAAGGGGGAGTAATTTCATATACCAATAAAAAGGAGCAGGGCACCAGTAGCTCACACCTGCTATATTTCCAGACATGTTTAAAATATGTCCCAATCAATCTCAACCCTTATATCAATTTCCTTTCCCCCTTCTCCCCTTGCTACCTTCCCAAAACAATTTCAACATGCTTCCTTGTTCAATTTTCATAGCTGCAAACCATGTCTTTCAATCAAATTTATACCCTTTCAAAATATATTCCAAAATTATGCACCCTCGGCCTCTTCCTCTCGGTCCCATATTGAACTCGAGTTGGAAGAGGCGAGTCCGGTCTCAAAATGGAGGTAAAACTGCCGCCCGGTCACCCCCAGCCCGACTCTGGCCATCGCCTTCCATCACCGGAGGGAGGAGGGCCATGATACAAAGGAACCAGAGCAGCTGCGGAAGCTGTTTATTGGTGGTCTGAGCTTCAAAACTACAGATGATAGTTTAAGAGAACATTTTGAGAAATGGGGCACACTCACAGATTGTATGGTAATGAGAGATCCTCAGACAAAATGTTCCAGGGGCTTCCGTTTTGTAACTTATTCTTGTGTTGAAGAGATGGATGCAGGCATGTGTGCTAGACCCCACAAGGTTGATGGACGTGTTGTGGAACCAAAGAGAGAGGTTTCTAGAGAGGATTCTGTGAAGACAGGAGCCCATCTAACAGTGAAGAAAATTTTTGTTGGTGGTATTAAAGAAGATACAGAAGAATATAATTTGAGAGACTACTTTGAAAAATAAGGCAAGACTGAAACCATAGAAGTTATGGAAGACCGGCTGAGTGGAAAAAAGAGAGGATTTGCTTTTGTAACTTTTGATGATCATGATACAGTTGATAAAATTGTTGTTCAGAAATACCAAACTATTAATGGGCATAATTGTGAAGTGAAAAAGGCCCTTTCTAAACAAGAGATGCAGTCTGCTGGATCACAAAGAGGCCGTGGAGGTGGATCTGGCAACTTTATGGGTCGTGGAGGAAACTTTGGAGGTGGTGGAGGTAATTTTGGACGTGGTGGAAACTTTGGTGGAAGAGGAAGCTATGGTGGTGGATGTGGTGGCAGCAGAGGTAGCTATAGAGGAGGTGATGGTGGATACAATGGATTTGGAGGTGATGGTGGCAACTATGGTGGCCATCCTGGTTATAGTAGTAGTAGAGGAGGATATGGTGGTGGTGGAACAGGTTATGGAAACCAAGGTGGAGGATATGAGGGTGGTGGAGGAGGATATGATGGTTACAATGAAGGAGAAAATTTTGGTGGCGGTAACTATAATGATTTTGGAAATTACAGTGGACAACAGCAATCAAATTGTGGACCCATGAAAGGGGGCAGTTTTGATGGAAGAAGCTCTGGCAGTCCATATGGTGGTGGTTATTGGATCTGGTGGTGGAAGTGGTGGATATGGTAGTAGAAGGTTTTAAAAACAACAGAAAAAGGGCTACAGTTCTTAGCAGGAGAGAGAGCGAGGAGTTGTCAGGAAAGCTGCAGTTTACTTTGAGACAGTCGTCCCAAATGCATTAGAGGAACTGTAAAAATCTGCGACAGAAGGAACGATGATCCATAGTCAGAAAAGTTACTGCAGCTTAAACAGGAAACCCTACTTGTTCAGGACTGTCACAGCCACAGTTTGCAAAAAGTGCAGCTATTGATTAATGCAACGTAGTGTCAACTAGATGTACATTCCTGAGGTCTTTCACCTGTTGTAGCTTTTTCTTTTCATTACATCAGCTATATTGCCCTGTGAATTGTGGTAGTGGTACCAGGAATAAAAAATTAAGGAATTTTTAACTTTTCAATATTTGTGTAGTTCAGTTTTTCTACATTTTAGTACAGAAACTTTAACAAAATGCAGTTTTGAAGGTGTTCCCTTGTGAGTTAACAAGTAAAGATCATTGTTAATTACTATGTTGTATGAATTTTGCTAAAGTTAACTGTAAAGAAACACCTACTGACTTGCAGTTTAAGGGGAATCTATTCTCCTCATTTCCAAACCATGATATGAATGGGCGCTGACATGTGGAAAGAATAGATACTTGTATGTATGCATTGTGTGTTTTAAATGCACAAATAGGGATTTTTTTTCATTTGAAGGTAATCTTAATGCTATTAAATTCACAAATATGCTAATTTAAATTTAAAATTTGTAAAGGGTAGTGGATGTTTTCCCCATCCCTTTAGAAACCATTCTTAATTTTTTATTCAGGACCACTTAAGTGTGCAATGTCTGAGCATATTAGTGGATACCTGATTTTATTCTGTTTTTCCTTTGAGACCCCTGAGGCCTATAAGTTTTATTTCTTTTACTTGGTTTAATTTCTCCATGCAAGTTTTCAGAGGAAGAGAATAAAAAGACACTTCATTGTCAAATCCTTAAAAAAAAATTATGCACCCTCTACTATAACTTTGTACCTTGAGTCTCTTTTGTAATTTGGTTCAGCAGTATAGTAATGTGTGTGCTATTTATTTATGAAAAGCAGTTTGTGATTTATTTATTTATTTATTTATTTATTTATTTATGAAAAGCAGTTTGAGATCTCTGATCAGAATTAAAAAGAAAAGAAGGCTTGTATTGTAGTTAGTGCTATAAATAGTGCTTGCCTACCCGGGCACTGGTAGCTACTCAGCTACTCAGGAGGCTGAGATCTGAGGATCACCAATCAAAGCAAGCTCGGACAAGAAAGGTCATGAAACTCTTATCTCCAATAAAACCGCCAGAAAACCAGAAGTGGTACAATGGCTCAAATGATACAGTGCTAGCCTTGAGCTGAAGAGTTCAGGGACAGCACCCAGACCCAGAGTTCAAGCCCCACAACTGACAGATAGATAGATAGATAGATAGATAGATAGATAGATAGATAGATAGATAGATAGATAGATAGATAGATAGATAGATAGATAGATAGATAGATAGATAGATGGATGGATGGATAGAGAGATAGGTAGATAGACAGACAGTGCTTGCCAAGCATGCTCAACTGAGTTTTATTCCCAGCACAACAAAAAAAAAAGCAAAAAAAAGCAAAGCACTTATGTGTGCATATTTTTAAAAGATAAGAACCTGTAGCCTTTTTGGTCTAACAGTATGAAAATACAGAATTTTAGAAATTTAGGATATTTTGTTCTTGCCAATATATATAGTTTTCATATAACTAAAAACGTGATATTTTGTTTTCTGAACAAATGTCCTCCAATTGCATTCACTTTCCTGTAAATGACATGATTTCCTGTAAAGTATACATACATACAGTGCCAATACCATGTTTTTGTTACCATGGTTCTTTTTTTTTTTTTTTTTGGTCAGTCATGGGGGCCCTGGGCGCTGTCCCTGCACTCTTCAGCTCAAGGCAGGCGCTCTACCGCTTGAGCCACAGCGCCACTTCCGGTTTTCGAGTGGTTTTATTGGAGATAAGAGTCTCATGGACTTTCCTGCCCAGGCTGGCTTTGAACCGTGATCCTCAGATCTCAGCCTTCTGAGTAGCTAGGATTACAGGCGTGAGCCACCAGTGCCCGGCTTACCCTGGTTCTTCAAGATAATTTGAGGTTTGGTATTATGTTTGGTGTCTATGTTTGAATACTGTCTGTAGTATCTTTTTTCTGTTTAGATCTAGTTTAATTCCATTTTGGTCTGATAGAATATTTCAATTTTTTATATTTTTTCAGACTTGCTATATATTCTAGAAAGTCTTATGAGCTGCCAAGAAGAATGTGTATTGTGTTGTAACATCTGTAGATGTCTGATCATTTCATTTCGTCTACACTGCCATTTAATGCTGCCATTCTAGGATTTCTTTACTGATGTTTTTGTGTGGATAACCTATCTGTGAAAGTGAAATACTGAAGTCTCTCATTATTATTGTGTTATTATCTATCAAAGTTTGTAAGTTCAGAAGTATTTAATAAATCTGAGTGTGAGCTATTTGGAGCATATATATTAACAATCATAATTTTTCTTCATGGATCATTACCTTCATTAATATGAAGTGACTTTGTTTCTTCAGACTAATTTTTAGCTTGCAATCTATAGTATCAGATATAAATATGGCTAATGCTAAACACTTTTGAAGTCCATTTGCTTGGAAGGTCTTTTTTCCCATTCTTTTACCCCAAGCCATGTGTTTCTTATAGGCAACCAAGAGTTAGATCTTGTTTTAGATATTGTTTTTTGATCTAAGTATCCATTATGTTTTTTGAGGGTTTTGTTTGTTCGATTTTTCAGTCATGGGGGTTGAACTCACACTCTGGGCATTTTCTCTGAGCTCTTTTTGCTCAAGGCTAGTGCTCTACCACTTTGAGCTACCACTCCACTTCCAGGTTTCTAGTGGTTAATTGGTGGTAAGAGTCTCACAGACATTCTTGCCCAGGCTTGCTTTGAACCACGATCCTCAGATCTCAGCCTCCTAAGTAACTAGGATTACAGATGTGAGCCACCAGAACCTGACTAGTGTATGTCTTTTGACTAAAGAACTAAGATCTTTAACATTCAATGTCAATATTGAGAGAAGTATGCCATGTTTCCTGGCATTTTGTTTTTTTGTGATGTTTGCTTCTTCTGCGGGTAATTTTTCCCTAACTACCTTTTGTGGTGCTAGTTTGCAAGCCATAAATTCCAGTAGTTTTTGTTTATTGTGGAATGTTGTTATTTCTCAACCAATTTTTATGGATAGCTTCACTATGTAAAATAGTCTGGGTTGACAGTTGTCTTTTGGGTCTCGAATAATGTCTTTCCAAGTCCTCCTTGCATTTACCTATCTGTGTTGAGAAATCTGCTGTTTTTACAATGAGCTTGTGATAGTAAGTTACTTGTTTCCTCTCTTTTGACACTTTCGATATTCTGTATATTTAGATAGCTTACTATACTGTATCTAGGACCATTTCTTTTCTAATCTTGCCTGTTTGGAGTATGGTAGGCCCCAAGCACAAGGATGATACTCTATTTCTCAAACATTTTCTGCTATTATTTTGTTGAATAGGTTTTCAAAGCCTTTAGCTTTTATTTCTTCTTCCTCATCTATCCCTACATCTTTTTTTGGGGGGGGGAGTCCAGTAGTGGGGCCTGAACTCTGGGCCTGGGTGCTGTCCCTCAGCTCTTCAGTTCAAGACTAGCGCTCTACCACTTGAGCCACAGCGCCACCTCCGGCTTTTTTCTTTTTTGCTTATGTGGTGCTGAGGAATGGAACCCAGGGCCTCATGCATGCAAGGCAAGCACTCTACTACTGAGCCATCTTCCCAGCCCCTGTCCCTACATCTGTAGATTTAGTCTTTTGACTGTGTCTGAGAAGACTTGTATGTCTCTTGTACCTTCTAAGTACTTTTGCAATGCTTTGACTGATCTAATTTATCTGCTCCAGTCTTTTCCAATATGCCTTAGAATCCAGGGTATCTTTGTACTCTTGGAAGATCTTCTTTAACAATGGTAGTAGTAGGAAGCAAAAGTAATTTTGAAATACATTTTTTGTTTGTTTTTTTTGGTCAGGTCGTGGGGCCTGAGCTCTGGGCCTGGACGCTCTCCCTCAGATCTTCAGCTCAAGGCTAGTGCTCTACCACTTGAGCCATAGTACCACTTGTGGCTTTTTTCTTTTTTGCTTATGTGGTGCTGAGGAATCAAACCCACGGCCTCATGCATGCAAGGAAAGCGCTCCACCACCAAGCCACCTTCCCAGCCCTTGAAATACATTTTGAAGGAGGATGAATACTTAAGTAGCACACACAAGGCCCTGGATTGGATCTTCAACATCATAAAATTTTTTTAAAGAATCTAAAGTAAGTAAGTATTCACAGAATTGCCAGATTTTATACACACTCAGCAAAGTCCATCAATCAAAGGCCAGTCAATGAACCAAACCCTCCCTTTGATCCTATACAAATATACACATCAAGCAATGCTCTAGAATAATGTTACAGCCCTAAACATTAAAACAAATAACAATATTCTTTTTTTTGGGGGGGGGGTCTGGTCATGGGCCTGAACTCTGGGCCTGAGCGCTGTCAGCTCTTCAGCTCAAGGCTAGCACTCTACCACTTGAGCCACAGTGCCACTTCCGGCTTTTTTTTTCTGGTTATGTGGTGCTAAGGAATCGTACTCAGGGCCTCATGCATGCAAGGCCAGTGCTCTACCACTGAGCCACCTTCCCAGCCCCGAAATAGCAATATTCTTACCACGAAGTTTTTCTTGGATCCTGTGGGCTTCAGCTAATTGCTCTTCAGCAGCTTGTCTTCCAAGGCCAGCTTCCTTTCTAGCAACAGCCAGATCATATTCCAGACTTTGTCGTAATGCTTCTCCTTTTTCAACCTCAGACTGCAGCTTGGCAATCTGGCTCTCATAGCTTGATAACTAAAAACAAATTTGTAAGCTTAACAAATAACATTAAAAATGTTTCTAAGATAGTGAGATTGTGTACTTAAACATTTAAACTTCTTAGAAAAACTTGATTCCATACATTTGTAAGAATTCACAAATTTGTATTTTCTGAAACACTAGAAATAATATTGTATCAAATGATATTCAGTAGTTTCTTGCTTTAGAGGGAGAAAAAAAAACTCTTAAAGCCAGGTACCTATAGTTCATGCCTGTAATCCTAGCAACCCACAGCTACTTTATGCAGAAGACAAAGGCTCAAAGCCAGCCCAGCAAAGTCCATGAGACTTCCCTTTCCAAAATAAGTAGCAAAAAGCTTGGCTAGAGGTAAGGCTCAAGTAGCAGAATACAAGTAAACTAGCAAGCTTAGCCAAAAACATTTAAACTCTCATATGAATTGTTATACAAATAAAGAAAAATCATGCCTTTTAATGATAAGTAAGTACTTAAAGAACATGAAACATAAGTAATTAAAACTTATTTTCTCAGCCGGGTGCCAGTGGCTCACGCCTGTAACCCTAGCTACTCAGGAGGCTGAGATCTGAGGATCATGGTTCAAAGCCAGCCCAGGCAGGAAAGTCCTTGAGACTCTTATATCCAAAAAACCACTAGAAAGCCAGAAGTGGCGCTGTGTCTCAAGCAGTAGAGTACTCACCTTGAGCTGAAGAGCGCAAGGACAGTGCCCAAGCCCAGAGTTCAAGCTCCACGACCAACAAAAAAAACTTATTTTCTCTACTTCTATTCTATAAACATAATCACAAAGAAAACTGCATCAAAGTACAATTTTGTTTGTGTGGGTGGGGGGGGCGGTCATAGGGCTTAAACTCTGGGCCTGGGTGCTGTCCCTCAGCACTTCAGCTGAAGGCTAGTGTTCTACCATTTGAGCCATAGCGCCACTTCCTGGTTTTCTGGTGGTTCATTGGAGATAAGAGTCTCACAGCCTTTCCTGCCTGGGCTGGATTTGAAACACAGCCCTCAGATCTCAGCCTCCTGAGTAGCTAGGATTACAAACACCTGGCTAAAAGTACAATTTATTAAACATTGTCTATATTATTTTTTGTTGATTATGACATCAGTGGCAAAACATATAATAATAAAAGTGGCAACTCTTGGGGCTGGGAAGGTGGCTCAGTGGTAGAGTGCTTGCCTTGCATGCATGAGACCCTCGGTTCGATTCCTCAGCAACACATAAGCAAAAAGAAAAAAACCTGGAAGTGGCACCATGGCTCAAGTGGTAGAACACTAGCCTTGAGCTGAAGAGCTGAGGGACAACACCCAGGCCCAGAGTTCAGGCCCCACGACTGGACCCCCCCCAAAAAAAGTGGCAACTCTGCAAAAATCATAACAAACTACTAATATATGATCCCCCATTAACAATTATGATAGAAATAGGTCAGAGAGAACTAGATGATTTAAAAGGTCCTTTTTCTAATTCTAAAATCATATGATTTAATCAATGATTCATATTAAATACTTATGTGGTAAGCACTGTGAAAGATACAAACCAAATGTTACAGAACTATTGAGTCAAGGAATTAAATGCTACAGAAGGTATATAGGTTCAATTTTATAAGAGTACCTCACAAAATCCAGTTAAACTGCTTACCATATTATACTATGGTCTATATATCTATCAAATAAAGAAAAGACAAAAGGCTGTGTGAAAGTAGTTCATGCCTATAATCCTAGCTACTCAGGAAGCTGAGATCTATAGATCATGGTTTGAAGCCAGTCTAGGCAAGAAAGCCCAAGAGTTTCTCACTTCCAGTTAACTATCAAAAAAGCCAGTAGTGGGGTTGTGGCTCAAGTTGTAGACTACTAGCCTTGAGTAAAATGTCTCAGGGACAATGCCTAACCTTAAGTTCAATCCCTAGGGTCAAAATCAAACAAGGAAAGAAAAGACAAAGGGACTTCTGAAAGACACATCAGAAATTACTACTAGCTGCTATTAATATGTATGTGGCAGAAACTACATTCTTTCTTCACAAATAAAGAACCAATGAGTGGGGCTGGGAAGGTGGCTCAGTGGTAGAGTGCTTGCTTTGCATGCATGAGGCCCTGAGTTTGATTTCTCAGCACCACATAAGCAGAAAAAGTTGGAAGTGGGGCTGTGGCTCAAGTGGTAGAGCACTAGCCTTGAGCAGAAGAGCTGAGGGACAGTGCCAGTTCAGGCCCCACAACCAACAAAAACAAACGAATAATGAGGTTTGGAGGTATGGATCAATGACAGAGCATAGTATACGCAAGGTCCTGAGTTCAATCTTCACCACAAGGGCAAAAAAGTGGGGAAGGAGAAAGAAAAAAAACATATGACATAGTCATTTACAAATGTCCATTAGCATGTAAGAAGAAAAACATCCAGGCCCCAGTGGCTCACACCTGTAATCCTAGCTACTCAAGAGGCTGAGATCTAAGGATCATGGTTCAAAGCCAGCAGGGGCAGAAACATCCCTGAGACACTTATCTCCAATTAACCACTCAAAAAAACAGAAGTGTTGCTGTGACTCAGAGGTAGAGTGCTAGCCTTGAGAAAAAAAAATGCTCAGGGACAGCACCCAGGCCCTGAGTTCATGCCCTGCAATAGACAAAAATTTAAAAAGAAAAAAATTCACCTTATTTATAAATTTAAGGTAACTCTAATATTTTGTTCCAGCTTCATTCCATTACTCCCTGCCCATTCCCTCACCTCTCATAATACTAAAGTAGTTAGCACTGGATCCTCTTTTGTTAGTTTTTTTCCTTGTTTGCTTCAAATCCATCCAAATCGTTTTCATTTTCTCTACACAGGCATTCTCCCTTTTTTTTCAGGTTGTAAATAATTCTAAATAGTTCCTCCTTCCCTATTCCTTGATCTCTCCAAATAATTCTGGCTTTATAGGTTACTTTAATGTCCACTGTGTTTCTTTGGATCTTTATATCAATACCCTCTACTGATGTCTCCAATGAAGTTCATTGGTTCAGCTTCCATTTTTGTGATCGAACTTCAATAATAATACTCACATCTTGGAATCAGAAATGGTCTCAAGATGGGTTTCTGATATTGGGGGGCTAATTTAGGTAAGTCTAACTATAGTGAAGATCCTGCAGCAAGTAATCCACTAGTGATCCACAATATACAGCAGGACCACAGATAATTAAATTATCATGCAAAGCTGTTTAAGATGAAGTGCCATTTGAAACCAAACAGTTAGAAAATGAAGTAGAAAAGCAACTCACCATTATTGCATTATCTTTGCCAAAAGGCTAAACAATTTGCAAAAACAATCTCAGGGATTCAGGAACACAGCTCAAGACAGACAAAATGTCAGGTACTAGTAATTTACATCTAGAGTCCTAGCTACTCAGGAGGCTGAAACTTGAAGGAAAGGTTTTCAATTAACCAGCAAAAATCCAGAATTAAAGGTGAGGCTTAAGTAGTAGAGTGTCCAGCTATGAGCAAGCAAGCCAAAGAAGAGTGAGAAGCTCTAATTTCAAGCCTCAGTACTAGAAGATACCCAGAAAACTCAGAGAATTCCATGGTGGCTTTTAAAGAATCTCTTATATCCTGTAGCCCCAGAACATACAAGTTCAAGAACCACACTCTAATTATGCTGAACACTGAATTATCTTTAATGGTGAGTCTAACCAAGTTTCTCCTAAAAAGTTTCAATTTGGAGATAATTAGGAAATAAAGGACCTTGGTTGAGAGCTTTCAGAATTACATAAACCTAAAAATTGTGAACCCCAAGTATCTCCAAAATAATTTTTACCCATCCCTCCTCTTTGAAGTAACTAGCCTTCTACTGCTCAAAGATTTATTCATGACTACAAGAAGCAGCTGACTTATGAGTATTTCCAAAATCTGCCTTCACTGCTGCCATTAAAAACTTACTCAAGGGCTAGGATGTTGGCTCAGTGGTAGAGTGCTTGCCTTGCATGCCTGAGGCCCTGGGTTCAATTCCTCAGCACCACATAAGCAAAAAAAAAAAAAAGAAAGAAAAGAAAAAGAAAAAACCTGGAAGTGGGGCTGTGACTCAAGTGGTAGAGCACTAGCCTTGAGCTGAAGAGCTGAGGGACAGTGCCCAGGCCCAGAGTTCAGGCCCTACGACTGGACCCAAAAAAAAAAAGCTTACTCAAATCTCAGTTTCTATAGGAGAAATGCACAGCTGACAACTAGAGATAACAACATATATAACAAAATAATTGCATGCTTTTTTTTGGTCATGGGGCTTGAAGTCCGGGCTTCATCACTATCCCTCAGCTCTTCAGCTCAAAGATAGCACTCTACCACTTGAGCCACAGCGCCACTACTGATTTTCTAGTGGTTTATTGGAGATAAGAGTCTCACGAACTTTCCTGCTCCAGCTGGCTTTGAACCTCAACCTTCAGATCTCAGCCTGCTGAGTAGCTAGATTACAGGAGTGAACCATCAGTGCCAGGCATGAGTACATTTCTTATCAAGCATTGTTGCCTCCTCCTCTGTTTTTTCCCTGCCATCCCTTCCCTCCCATCTCCACAACTACATCCCTCCCTGCCCCATTAAAAAAAAAATTTTTTTAACCTACTGGTCAAAGGTCTCATTGTTTTTTTGTTTTTGGGGGGTGTAACTGGTCCTGGGGCTTAAATTTAGGGTCTGGGCATCTCCCTTTACTATTTTTGTTCAAGGCTAGTGCTCTACCACTTTAGCCACAGCTCCACTTCCTACACGTTGCTGGTTAATTGGATCTAAAGAGTCTCACAGGATTTCCTGCTCTGGGTACCTTCCAATGGAGATTTCCAACACTCAGTCTGCTGAGAAGCTAGTATTATAGGCACCCAGGTTCTGATTGCTTTTTGATATTCACGGTGGAAAACTTACACTGATTTTATCACGCCTCTGACTGAACTGGATCTTTGATTACTATTCTTACAAAAATTTATTATTATAATTATAAAGGTGATGTACAGAGGAATTACAGTTACATTGTTAGGAAAAGAGTACTTTTTTTTCTTTGTTCATTATGGGGCTTGAACTCTGTCCCTCAGCTCTTCAGCTCAAGGCTAGCACTCTACCACTTAAACCACAGTGCCACTTCCAATTTTTTCTGTTTATGTGGTGCTGAGGAATTGAATCCACGGACTCATGCATGCAAAGCAAGCACTCTACCACTGATCCACCTTCCCAGCCCCCCAAGAGTATATTCCTTTTGGGCAATGTCACCTCTTCCCTCTCTGTGTTTTTCCATCCTGTCCCCACCCACAGATTATAGAGTTCACTTTTCAACATAGTGAATACCACTGTTGCATTTGTTCACTAATTTTCTTTATTTTTGTTATATTTCCCTATATTTTTGCTAATTCTCATTACGTTTACATCAGATTTAAAACATCACATGAAATGTCTATAAGTATTATATATAATATATTATATATAGAATATATAATTATATAATTATAAAACCACAAAGTGTAAGGTATGTTAGTACTATTGTGTATTAAGATGAATAATTATATTAAAATATAAAGGAAGGGATTGTCGTTAATTTTGGGGGAGTAGAGGACTGGGGTTTGAACTCAGTGCATGTAGTAGGTCATTGTTCTACCACTTAAGCCAATAAAATGCAAAAGATTTTCATTAAAATGAATGTATTTGTACTAAAAAAAAATCAGTGCTTTGAAAGGGTTAACCTCTTAGTACATGAAAAATTCATAAATATAAAATATCCTCATGCATGTGTCTTTGTTCCTGAGAATTAAACCTAGAGCTCTATCAATGAGCTATATTCTTAATCCTCTCTGTATATATATTTTTTGTTTTTGGTCGGTCGTGGGGCTTGAACTCTGGGCCTGGGCACTGTCCCTCAACTCTTCAGCTCAAGGCCTAGAGCTCTACCACTTGAGCTGCAGTGCCACTTCCAGTTTTCTGGTGGTTTATTTGAGGTAAGAGTTTCACGGACTTGCCAGCCTGGGCTGGCTTTGGACCACGATCCTCAGATCTCAGCCTCCTGAGTAGCTAGGATTACAGGCGTGAGTCCGGGCAACCCTCTATATTCTTTAATACAGGGTCTCACTGAGTTGCTTCCAATTCCTGATCCTTCTACCTTCACCTCTATGATTGCTGGGATTATAGACAAGCACTCTGACCCTCTATGCCTTATCTTTCCATCATGGTTTATCACCTGCTTCTTCTCATCCTTTTAAATATTTGTTAGAAAAATTGATTATCTACCAAGTATAGGCAATGCATAAGATGACGTCTACTTAAGTAGTTTACAACTACCAAGAAAGATTGTAAATAGGCACCACTGGAAGATGAAGCAGAGCCTTTCCAGATATGATTTTTGGCCTGAGTCATTTCAGAAAGAGTTAAACAGAATGATCTGCTGCTGGAAAACAATCTAGAGAGTGGTTCCATTGTAGGAGTTTGTATGTTTAAAATTTAGTGAACCATCACCATTTCTTTAATTTTTTGAGTAAGATACAAAATACCAATGGAATCTAATGCAGATGGTCAATTCTTGAGAGTCAGCTATGATTAAGTTGTTTTACATTTTTTGCTTACAAAAGGATTACAAATTGCAGTTCATGAGAATTTCTGAATTTAGTTCAGGGAAAGGTCTTTTTTTTTTTTTATCAATTTATGGTGGGATTCAGTTCCTTAGAACCCAGGAATATTGAGATCTATTAATTAGGTACAATCAAAACCCTTTTTTCAAAATATAACTGTGATGTTCCAAAGTTGTTTTATTTTAAAACTATTTGATACTTAATTTTCTTTAAAAAGACAGTTCTTAAAAATAAATCACAGTTCTAGTTATGGTACCTAGGAAGACGAGGTGGGGGAATACCCATTAGATAGAGAATCATGGAGTGAGAATCTAAGTGTTTCCCAAGAATTAAAAGAGCACTTTGGGGTCTGGGAAGGTGGCTCAGTGGTAGAGCGCTTGCCTTGCATGCATGAGGCGCTGGGTTCAATTCCTCAGCACCACATAAGCACAAAGAAAAAAGCCAGAAGTGGCACTGTGGCTCAAGTGGTAGAGCACTAGCCTTGAACTGAAGAGCTGGGGGACAGCGCCCAGGCCCAGAGTTCAGGTCCCATGACCGCCCCCCCCCAAAAAAAGATCACTTTGTTCCTTGATTTTGTTTTATATTTATATATTTTCATGAAAACAATGTGTACAGTAGTGTGCCCAAATCTGCAGTATGTGGCTTTATGGACTTTTCCAATGTGCCTTGATCCCTTCTCCTTCCAGGTCTTTATTAATTTCAGTTTGTTTCCTTTTTTTCCCCTAGTCTACCTTTACAGTAGAGTCTTACTACAATAATCCTTAATATAATAATCCTTTGGTATTTTAAGCTAGCAGTTCCCTTTAAGAAAATCTGTTTAACTCTTTTGTATATGCTTTGACTTTGAAACATATTGCAAGCTTCTTGTCCCTGCACTCTTGAGCTCAAGGCGAGCACTCTGCCGCTTGAGCTATAGCGCCACTTCTGGTTTTCTAGTGGTTTTATCGGAGATAAGAGTCTCACCGACTTTCCTGCCTGGGCTGGCTTTGAACCTCGATCCTCAGCCGCCTGAGTAGCTAGGATTACAGGCCACTGGTGCCGGCACTAGTGGTAGTTTAAAAATAAGATTTTGTTATTATTGAAGTGTTTTGTACAGGGGTTACCATTTCATAAAATGAGTACATTTCTGTTTTGGAACTTTGTCATCTCTTCCTATTAGCAGTATTTTTGAAAATAACTTGAAATATTTGCCTAACACGTAGTAAGCGTTTGAACAAACTCTTAAAGCTGTTTACTAGCAGAAAGAAGCATATGAACCAACATAATAGTATAAGGATGGAGGGGACAAGTAGAGAAATTAAGGTTCTTAGAACTATTGGATGATTATTCTGTTATTGTCTGAAACCCTCATTATTATAAATTATGAGTCCAGATTTTCTATTCTGTAATGCTTACACAGATAGATACTAGGGTCAGCTCTTGTATTTGCAATCAACTTGTTTTCTAATTAAAATGTCCTCCTCTAATTAAAATGTCCTCTAATTAAAATTTGTCCCCCTCCTCTCTGAGATTGGGACTCAGACCCTGGTAATCTGATACTTTTGCTCATTGGCTTGGTGCTCTACCACCTGAACCACAACTCCAACCCCATGTTTTTGAAATTTCAAATAGAAATGTTATTTAAACTCTTGGAACATACTAGTGCTTGGTGGCTTGAAAGATTGAAAAGTAATAAAGGAACAGGTAACCCCATGTGATTCAGCCATACAATTGAAGGATGTTTTCATTATACATTTCAGAGTGGGGAGTGTTGCTTTAAACTTTTGTTAATGTCAGCTTTTACATTACTCTGTTTATGCTTTCTAGAATGTCATTTAGAATTGTGAAGTAGATTGACATTATTTTTTAATAAGTTTTTTATTGTGAAGATACTGTACAGAGGGGTTACAATCACATGAGCAAGGTAATAAGTACATTTCTTATCAAGCATTGTTGCCTCCTCCTTTGATTTCCCCCTACCATCCCTTCCCTCCCACCTATACAACTACACTCCCCCCACCCCAAAATTGTAAAGTTCGTTTTTCTTTTTTTGGGGGTCCGGTCGTGGGGCCTGAACTCTGGGCCTGGGCACTGTCCCTCAGCTCTTCAGCTCAAGGCTAGCGCTCTACCACTTGAGCCACAGTGCCACTTCTGGCTTTTTTCTTTTTGCTTATGTGGTGCTGAGAAATCGAACCCAGGCCTCATGCATGCATGGCAAGTGCTCTACCACTGAGCCACCTTCCTAGCCCTTAAAGTTTGTTTTTTGACATAACATCTTGTACATGTCATTGTTGCAATGGGTCAGCCTGTATCCCTGTTTAAACAATTTATTTTTTCCCTTCTGCTTCCCAAATTATACCAACATCAAATACAGTGAAAACGGGTTATACCGTTGGGGAGGAACATACAAAAAAACAAAAAAAAATCATGTGGTACGTTATAAATATGTTACAAACAATAGCAAGAAAGAAAAAAAACCACTTGATTCCTTATCTTGGGGTTCATTTCACTTAATATCATCTTATTTGACCTTTTCTGCTTGTCTCAGATATATACTAGTTATAGCAAATAAGGGAAACCAATGGGACCTATGTTTCTTTGCACCTGGCTTACTTCACTTAATATAAGTTTTTGTTTTTGTTTTTGTTTTTTGGGTCCAGTCGTGGGGCCTGAACTATGGATGGGCCTGGGCGCTGTCCCTCAGCTCTTCAGCTTAAGGCTATCGCTCTACCACTTGAGCCACAGCGCCACTTCCAGCTTTTTTCTTATGTGGTGCTGAGGAATCAAACCCAGGGCCTCATGCATACAAGGCAAGCGCTCTACTGAGCCACCTTCCCAGCCCCTAATATAATTTTTTTTCCAAGTCTTTCCATTTCCTAACAAATGGGGCAGTGTCATTCTTTCTGATAGAGGCATAGAATTCCATTTTATATATAACACATTTTCTTGATCCTTTCATCTACTGAGGGGCATCTGGGTTGGTTCCCTATCTTAGCTATGGTAGATAATGCTGCAATAAACATAGTTGGGCTGGTAGCTTTTGTTTGGTCTTGTTTGTGATCATTTGAGTAAATGCCCAAAAGTGGGATTGCTGGGTTATATGGGAGTGGAGTCTTTTGAGGAATCTCCATAGTACTTTCCAAAGTGGTTGAACAAGTTTACATTCCCACCAACTATGCAGTAGGGTTCTCTTCTGTCCACATCCCCTGCAGTATCTGTTATTAGAGGTCTTGATTATAGCCATTCTAAATGGGGTGAGGTGGTATTTCAATGTTGTTTTGATTTGCATTTCTTCTATGGCTCAAGAGGTGGAGCATTTCTTCATGTAGATTTTGACATTCTTTATGTGAAATACTTGGAGTAAGATAAGTTTAAGAATTGAGAATTTGGGGATTTGAGGAAGTTAATGGTGGTACATATTCCATGTGTTTTGCTACTGCTAGCATGGCACATAACTTTCTGCAGAGAAATCATAGAAACATGACTGAGTAAAAGAAATGACTGAATTAGCTTTGGTTTTGCAACAAAGTGAGTTTGAAAAAGACACCTTTGTTTTATGGAACTTCTTAGGTTTCAGAGTTGGGAATAAGATTTGGAACCTGTAAAATGTCCGATTTTATATCTTCAGCTCTCTTGAATATGTTATCCATTTATTCAGATGTGTTGAAGTGTATATGACTGAATGATGGTAATTTTTTTTAATGTTTCTTTTAGGTAGATGAAGTTCCTGATGGAGCTGTAAAACTACCTACAAACACACTACCCATTTTCTTTTTTGGAACTCATAAGACGTAAGTCCTATTAGCTTTTAGATGCAAATTAGAGTTTGAGGATTGTGCATAAAATGAAAAAGTAGAGATTAATTTAAAGAGGAATAGGAAAGAAATACAAAACTTTAAAATTATGTTTGAACTTTAGAATAAATTTTCAAGCTACCTTTGTGTTGAGGAAGCACTATATATCTTTTACTTTTAGATAGTAAAGGCACTGTAGGTTTAATTTTGATTGTAAGTTTAATTTTCTTAATCAGGGAAGGAAGCAAAAGAATGGGGGAAAGTTTGTATGGGAAGTTTTTACAGGACATTCAGTATTTCTGTTCAGTAAAATTACATGGACTTTTCCCCCCCTTATTCTGGGATTTGAATTCAGTGTCCTGTACTTGGTACCATTGAGTCATGCCTCTGGCCCAACTAAGTGATATCTTCTTTTTATTTTTTTTTTGTCAGTCATGGGGCTTGAACTCTGGGCCTAAACGCTGTCCCTGTGCTCTTCAGCTCAAGGCTAGCACTCTACCGCTTAAGCCACAGCGCCACTTCTGGTTTTCTAGTGGTTTATTGGAGATAAGAGTCTCACGGAGTTTCCTGCCTGGGCTGGCTTTGAACCTCAATCATCAGATCTCAGCTCAGATCGCAGTGTCCTGAGTAGCTAGGATTACAGGCATGAGCCACCAGCGCCTGGTCCAACTAAGTGATTTCCATAAGGATTATCTTATATTATGCTTTAGGCCTTATGCTATATTGTACGAAATACGAGAAGATGAAATCTGGACAGTTCCTTTGAGTGTACTAGAGGCTTATGGGTAGTAGAGCCACTCTGATTTGTTCTACTGTCCCTAGTGGATATGGGCACAAATTGATTTGGTGAGACAATTTTAATTTTTCAAAAATTAGCTGAAAATTGAGCTGTTACTTTTACATGCATAAGATTTTCTGGGAGCTATCTCATGGGTTTCCAATGATTATATTCGTATATACCTATCATTTAATAGCCTTCTAAGTACTATATAGTTTGACTGGTTTTGAACTTAAAATAATTTCTTTAGCTTAGGCTTGCTTATTTGGGATGAAGAGAAACAAAGCTTGGTATTCCTCTTCTAATTATAATTACATTCCTAGAAATGGCTACAATGACAATGTCTGATTTAATGTTTCTTAGCAACCAGCTTCCAGTTATTAATGTGTATGTGTTACTGAGGTTTGAATTCAGTCTCATGCTTACTAATCAATTATCCTTCAGCCCTTTTAAATTCTGGTTGTTTTTGGAAAGGGAGTTGTATTTTTGCCTCAGGCTAGCCTTGGACTACAGTCCTACCTGCCTCTCCAGTAACTAGGATTATAGTCCTGTACCATTATCCTAGCTCTCATATAATTTTTTCAACAGTTATATTTCGCTGTGATAATATACACAAAATGTATACCACTAAGTTGATTTTAATACATATTGCATTAGATTTTAGCAGTTTGTTGTATTCATGATCATTCCATTCTCTTCAGTTCTAAACAACCACTAATCTACACGGTTGAGTCACCATTTCTGGCCATTTCATGTTAGTGATATTATAAAATACCACAAATTATTATTTTTTTGAAACTTAAAAAATTGTCTTTAGTTGTACAAAGGGATTTCAGTTCAACAAATTGATAAATTTATAAGTACAATTCATCTTTTTTGTGGGGGGCGGCCTGAACTCTGGGCCTGAGCACTGTCCCTCAGCTCTTCAGCTCAAAGCTAGCGCTCTACCACTTGAGCCATAGTGCCACTTCTGTTTTTTTCTTTTAATGTGGTGCTGAGGAATTGAACCCAGGGCCTCATGCATGCAAAGCAAGCACTCTACCACTGAGCCACCTTCCCAGCAGCCCTTTTTTTTTGGGGGGGGGGTCCGGTTGGGGCTTGAACCCTGGGCCTGGCACAAGGCAAGCGCTCTACCACTGAGCTACCTTCCCAGCCCATTTTTTTTAAAGAAACATTTCTTTTTTTGGGGGGGGTCCTGTTGTGGGGCCTGAACTCTGGGCCTGGGCGCTGTCCCTCAGCTCTTCAGCTCAAGGCTAGCGCTCTACCACTTGACCCACAGCACCACTTCTGGCTTTTTTTTCCTTTTCTTGCTTATGTGGTGCTGAGGAATCGAACCCAGGGCCTCATGCATTGCAAGGCAAGCGCTCTACCACTGAGCCACCTTCCCAGCCCCTAAAGAAACATTTCTTAGGGCTTATCCAAGACTTTCTGAGTCAGTCTGTAAGCTATGGAGTTCAACAATCTAACAAACCTTGGACATGATCCTGAGCCATACCAAATTTACAAATACTGTATTAAATGTAGCTGGCATTAGTTGAATTTTCTTTGGGGGGAGGGGAGGCATTTGGGGCTTGAACTCAGGGCCTAGGCACTGTCCCTTAGCTTTTTTGGGGGGGGGTCCAGTTGTGAGGCCTGAACTCTGGCCCTGGGCGTTGTCCCTCAGCTCTCCCTTGCCTTCCCAGCCCTCCCTAAGCTTTTTTGTTTAAGACTAGCACCCTACAGTCACTAGAGCCACAGCGCTACTTCTTGCTTTTTTGTTTATGTGGTACTGAAGAATCAAACCCAAGGCATCATGGCATGCTAGGCAAGCACTCTACCTCTAAGCTACATTCCCAGCCTCCAATTTTTTATTTTTGTAACTTTAAAAAATTCTTTCTGAGTGGGCTGAGAAGGTGGCTCAGTGGTAGAGCACTTGCCTTGCATGTATAAGGCCCTGGGTTATATTCCTCAGCACCACATAAGCAAAAAGAAAAAAGCCGGAAGTGGTGCTGTGGCTCAAGTGGTAGAGTGCTAGCTTTGAGCTGAAGAGCTGAGGGACAGCACCCAGGCCCAGAGTTCAGGCCCCACGACCAGACCTCCCCCCCCAAAAAAAAATTATTTCTGATTTCTCTGATTTTAAGACATTTTGTAAAATATTCATATACATGTGTGTATATATATATACACATTCTTATAGTTTTATAGGGCACTTTTGTAGACCATTGTTACTTCTTTTTTTTTTAACAGTCTTGGAGATCCAATGAGGTCCTAGTTCATACAAGGCAAGTGCTCCTTCAGTGAGCTAAAACCTCCAGCATTAGGTTACTATTTTAAATTTAAAAGTGACTATTCTTTCCCCAACATTAAAAAATGGACAACTTTTATTTTCAATGCTGAAGATTAAACCTAGGGTTTTGAACTTGCTGAGCCGTGTTACCACTGAGAAGCATATGTAGCCCAAAGTCTGTATTTAAATCACAACATTACACTGGGTACCTAAACTTATTAGGTATTACTTGGTTAATTAGGTATTAATATGGTTAAGGGGGGGGGGGGAATGAGGCTATTAATAATCAAGAAATTAAGGCCTGGGAAGGTAGCTCAGTGGTAGAGTCCTTGCATACATGAGGCCCTGGGTTCCTCAGCACCACTTAAGCACCACATACGCAAAAAAAAGCTGGAAGTGGCACTGTGGTTCAAATGGTAGAACTGAAGAGCTGAGGGACAACTCCCAGGCCTAGAGTTCAGGCCCATGACTGACCAAAATAAAGGAAATTAAGATATATTCAAATTTAAAAATACCTGTTTTAAACTGGGTGCCGGTGGCTCACACCTGTAATCCTAGCTACTCAGGAGGCTGAGATCTGAGGATCGTGGTTCAAAGCCAGCACAGGCAGGCAAGTCTGTGAAAATCTTTTTTTTTTAGGTGGCACGGGTCAGGTCGTGGGGCCTGAACTCTGGGCTTGGGCGCTGTTCCTCAGCTCTTCAGCTCAAGGCTAGCGCTCTACCAATTGAGCCACAGTGCTACTTCCGGCTTTTTTTCTTTTTGTTTATGTGGTGCTGAGGAATCGAACCCAGGGCCTCATGCATTGCAAGGCAAGCACTCTACCACTGAGCCACCTTCCCAGCCCCAAGTCCGTGAAAATCTTATCTCCAATAAACCACCAAAAAACTGGAAGTGGCACTGTAGCTTAAGTGGTAGAGCTCTAGCCTTGAGTTGAAGAGCTGAGGGACAGCGCCCAAGCCCTGAGTTCAAGCCCCACGACCTCAAAAGAATAATAATAATAAAATAAAACTACCTGTTTCATAAAAATTTAGTGGCATTTTTATTTCAAAGTATACTTTAATGTTTTTGATCTTCAGTGTTTTTTGTTTTTTGGTTTTTTTTTTTTTTTGCTAGTCCTAGAGCTTGAACTCAGGGCCGGTGTGTTCTATTCAAGGTTAGCACTTTACCACTTGAGCCATAGCTTCATTTCTGGAGGTCATTTCTGAAGCCTGCTGGTCTGGCTTCAAATTGTGATCCTCAGCTCTCATCCTCTAAGCTTACTTAGTAACCAGGATTATAGTCAGGAACCACTGGTGCCCAGCTATTATCAGTGTTCTTTTAAGTATACCATTTACATTTGCAAAGTCAGTACCTCCCAAAAGCTTGGAGAGTAAAGTCATGGGTTGATGATGAATTTGCTTTGTAACACTTGACACAGGATTTAATACAAGTAGATTACAGCAGTCACATTTGCCTATTTTATGTGACTTTCAGCAAATTACTTACCTTTGTGTCCTTCTGAATTTGTAAAATAGGGATATCATCTATCTTAGAACTTTAGGACACAGCTAAGGTGCTTTCATAAATAATTACTTAGACTAATGCTAAGTATGTGTTGAATAAAATGTCAGCAAGAATTGTTTGGCTTTGAAAGACTTGTTTTGGGAGCAGTACTTGCTGGGATTTATAAATTAATAGTAATATTGCATATTTTTTTCTAAGGCTGTTATTGTAGTGTTACTAAGTTTAGATCAGCTCAGTTTGAATTTTGTTGACTAGTTTTGCTAATTGAGAGAATGCCTTCGAACTCTCCAAACTCTTGAAAATTTATTCATACTTTGCTGCTTTTATCTCTTATTAATGTTCAACTTTAGAAACTTAAAAAATACTATATAGTATATGTAGTGTATAGTATGCATATAATTTTTTTAATTTTTTATTGTAAAGATACTATACAGAGGGTTACAGTTACATGAGCAAGGTAACGAGTACACTTCCTATTGAGCATTGCTACCCCCTCCATTGTTTTCCCCCTACCATCCCTTCCCTCCCTACCTTCCCCGAGGTTCTTTTTTTTTTTATTGTAATTAAGTGATTACATAATTTCCCAAATTTCACAGTATTGTGAAATAATGATGCTCATCTAAAGTCACAAGTTCATTCTAACTTTCCTGGAGCAAATTGTCTATCGCGGTCTATAACATATAACGGTGTGCACATATGCATATAATTTTTAATTACTGTAAATTTACAGAGATTTGGTAATGAGTACACTTCCTATTGAGCATTGCTACCCCCTTCATTGTTTTCCCTCTACCATTCCTTCCCTCCCTACCTTCCCTGAGGTTCTTTTTTTTTTTAATTGTGATTAAGTGATTACATAATTTCCCAAATATCACAGTATTGTGAAATAATGATGCTCATTTAAAGTCACAAGTTCATTCTAACTTTCCTGGAGCAAATTGTCTATCGTGGTCTATAACATATAACGGTGTGCACATATGCATATAATTTTTAATTACTGTAAATTTATAGCGATTTCATAGTTGTATTTTCATACATGCATATAATGTACATTGGTGAAATTATGTTATTTTGGGGGGGGGAGGGGTCAGTTGTGGGACTTGAACTCTGGGCCTGGGCTCTGTCCCTCAGCTCTTCAACTCAAGGCTAGTGTTCTGCCACTGGAGCCACAGTGTTACTCCAATTTTTTGCTGATTTAGTGGAGATTAGAGTCTCATAGACTTTCTGGCCTGGGCTGGCTTTGAACCGTAATCCTCAGATCTCAGCCTCCTGAGTATCTAGGATTACAGGTGTAGCCACCGGCACCCAGTTTGTCCTTTCTCTTTCTGCTGGTTGTCTTTCCCCAACATTCTACATTCTACCTTTTTTTTTTTTACTTTTTTAAATTTATTTTATTTGTGAACATACTGTACAGAGGGGTTACAATTACATGGGCAGGATAATGCGTACATTTCTTACCAAGCATTGCAGCCTCGTCCTTTGTTTACCCTTCACATCCCTTCCCAGCCTCCCCCCCCCATACATTATTCTACCTTTTACTGTCATAGCATCTATTTATTTATTGAGCCAAGCCTGGGCCTTGCACTCAGGGCTTGGGCACTGTCTCTGATTTTTTTTGCTCTCTCTCTTTTTTTGTTTTTTTTTGTTATTTTTTTTTTTTGGTCATGGCTTGTACTTTACCATTTGAGCTGTAGTTCCACTTCTGAATTTTTGGCAGTTAAAAGTCTCATGGGCTTTTACCCATGATCCTCAGCTCTTACCTTCCCAACATGTTAGGATTACAGGTGTGAATCACTCGTGCCTGACTTGTTATAAAATTTTAGTAAACATCCTTTTTAAGATTTGTTCCATATTTTGTGATTTTATAATAGGTAAATGAAGCAGCAAGTTAGAGTTGATAAGTTGAAAATGAAATGTTTTGTTTAGAAAATACTACTTTACAAAGATAAATGACTTGATCTTAATGTCCTTGTCTCTGATAGGCCTTCATATTTTGATTATGGCCCCTTTGGTTTGACTTAAAAGTTCTAAGTTTGGGCTGGGAAGGTGGCTCAGTGGTAGAGTGCTTGCCTTGCATGCCTGAGGCCCTAGGTTCAATTCCCTAGCACCACATAAGCAAAAAGAAAAAAGCCGGAAGTGGCGCTATGGCTCAAGTGCAGCGTCCAGGCTCAGAGTTCAGGTCCTATGACCGGACACCCCCCCCCCAAAAAAAACAGTTCTAAGTTTGTGGTGACTTTGTGTGGGCTTTCTTATGGGCATCCATACTGTTTAGTAAAAAGGTAAAATCAGAGACATAACTCCTTTTCTATATATTTGCAAAAGAATGTCAATCCACATAAGTTTACTGTGAGATTTGGAATTTACTGTTAATTTTCTCGTTGCTTTTAAAAAGCAAATAATAAAAGGAAAGTTCTACAATGGTAACCACTAAAGAGAAAGAATAATATTTTTATATTTTAGAATTTCTAAACCTGTTGTGTTCTGATTTTTTTTTCCTCTGAACTTTCACAATTTTCCTTCCTTCATTCCTTCCTTTCTCTCTCCCTTTCCTCTCTCCCTCCCCTCCCTTCTTTCCTTCTTCCCTTTCCTCCCTTCTTTCCTCCCTTTAATCTCTTTCTCAAGCTGGTACCAGCACTTGAACTCAGGGCCTAGGCATTTTCCTTTAGTGTTTTTGTTTTTGGTGCAAGGCTGGTTCTCTGCTACTTGAGCCACAGTTTCACTTCTACCTTTTTGATAGTTAATTGCAGATAAGTGTTTCATGGCCTTTTCTGCTTGAGCTGGGTTCTAACCATGAGCTGGGTTCTAACCATGATCCTCAGATCTCAGCCTCCTGAACAGCTAGATTACAGGTGTGATCCATGGATTCCTGGCTTCACAATTTTTTTGTATTTGCTATCAAAATGTAATTAGATTATGTCCTATTTCCATTTTGCATATAAAACACTTTTTGTAGGCCATTTGAAAATGGAACATTTCTAAGAGAAAACCATAGCCACAGCCACCATAAGGTGTTCCTTGGTAACTAGTGGTGTGGTCTCTAGGCTAACTTATGTACTATTCAGGAATTTTAGGGGATTGTATCCCCGTGGACAGTTCTTTTTTTCATCAGCTTTGTTTTTGACTTATCAGTCTTGAGCATATTCTTTATCCCACTTATACTTGGAATTGATTGTGAAGATCAAACATTGAGCAGTATATTTACTGTTACAATATTTATTTTATTTTTTTGTGTTCTGATGCTGAATATTGAATTCAAGGTCTTATACTCTTGCTTGGCTTTTTCACTGGCCTGGTGTGTGCTACTACTTGAGCCACACCTGCACTTCCAGGATTTTGCTCGTTAATCGGAGAGTCCCTTGGACTTTTCTGCCTGGCTGGCTTCAAACCAACATCCTCAGACCGAGCCTCCTGAATAGCTAGATTACAGGCATGAGCCACTGGTCCCAGACTCTTAAAATATTGCAGCCTCCTGGCTACTTAGGAGAACTCAGATCTGAGTATCTTGGTTTGAAGCCCAAAGAAAAGTGCTTGGTAATCCCAATTAATCAACAGAAAAGCAGACTGGAGTGTGATAGAACACCAGCTGTGAGCAGAAAAAAGACAGCAAGAGTATGAAGCCTTGCCTTTGAGTTCAAGCCCTCACTATTGGCACAGAAAAAGTGCTCAAACAATAGATTGATAGATCCATTTAGCAAAATGAATTAAATAATTACTGACATGAAAATCTGTTCATATTTAATTAGAAGTATATAATGATGTTTAAATTAGATACTTTTTGTTTTTTTCACAGTACTAGAGTTTGAGCTTGAGTTTTGAGGCATTGAGCTTGGTTCGTTTGTTTGGCTGGTTCTCTACCACTTGAACCATGCTTCCAGACCATCTCTTTGCTGGTTATTCAGACTTGGTGATTTTTTTTCTCCCCAGCCTGGCTTTGTCCACTTTGGGGGAGAAGTTTTTTTGTTGTTGTTGTTGTTTGTTGTCGTTCGTGGGGCTTGAACTCTGGGCCTGAAAAGCCTGTTCAATTAAACTGAATGAGACCAGGTGCTGGTGATTCCTGCCTCTAATAGCCACATGAGGCTGAGATCTGAGAATTGAGGTTCTTAGCCAGTCTGGGCAGAAAAGTTCATGAGAATCCCATTTTCAGTAACCAGTGGAGCTATGCCTCAAGTGGTCTAAAGCTGTAGCCTTGGGCACAAAAGTTCAGGGACAGCACCCAGACTCTGAGTTCAAGGCCCAGGATCAGTACAAAAAAAAGTTTATGTAAATGAGATGGTGTTATGGATCTAGGAACTCATTACTGAATTAATACAGTATATCAGATTGACATGTAGTTCTGTGGTTTAGTGCTTGACTTGTTTCTGTGAGACCCTGGATTCAATCCTTAGTACTGTAAATGAAAAAAACAGTAGTATTTGGAATAAAATATAGTCTACCTTATCCCTACCCCTAAACAGAAAACATTTATTGTTCTGCAAAGAAACGGAACCTAAAAATCTTTTAGAAGCCAGGTGTCTGGATCAAAATTCTAAGCCAGCCTGGGAAGAAAAGTCTGTGTGGCTCTCTTGTGTTCAAAGCTGGAAGTGGAACTATGGCTGTAGTAGAGTGACTGTAGCCTTGAGTGAAAAAGCTAAGCAATAGTGGGAGGCTCTGAGTTCAAGCCCCAATATCTGCACACGTACTCCCACCAAAAAGACTTTTCCAACATTTGTTCTGCCAGTACTTAGAGCCTTCTCATGTCTTGGTGAGATTGTGTTCATTGAAATGAATTCATCAGGCTTTATATCCTTGTCTTCCCTTTAATTTGTATTTTATAAAATGCATCATGTAATAGTGTTATTTTAGTAATATAATATGTGTATATTTATTTGAGGTTGCATTGCACTTACTATCTTCTTCTGTTTTAGTGCTTTTTTGGACCAAAGGATATATTTCCTTACTCAGAAAATAAGAAAAAGTATGGCAAACCAAATAAACGAAAAGGTTTCAATGAAGGCTTATGGGAGATAGATAACAATCCAAAAGTGAAATTTTCAAGTGTACAGGTGAGTCATTGGATACCCACTTAGTTTAGTATTATTTATTCAGTCGTGGAGGAAAAAATACCATCATAGCTAGAGGAAAATAAGATGGCATTTAAGAGTCTTAGTAATTTTGGATTAAATTGTGTTCTTATTTATGGGATAAACCTTGACTTTTTATGAAATTATTATACTGCTAAAGAGACCTCAGAAAACTGAGAAATGCTTGGTTATTTACTCCTAAGAATAAAGTTTAATATATTAGATTTAAAGCCGTATGTACTGTCTTTTTTTTCTTTCTTTCTATTTTGTCAGTTGTGGGACTTGAACTCTGGGCCTGTGCACCATCCCTGAGCTCTTCAGCTTAACGCTAGAGCTCTACCACTTGAGCCACAGCACCACTTCCAGTTTTCTGGTAGTTAATTGGTGATTGAGTGTCAGGGACTTCCCTTGCCCAGGCTGGTTTTGAACCTCGATCCTCAGATCTCAGCCTCTTGAGTAGCTGGGATTACAGGCATGAGCCACCAGTGCCTGGCTTCTACCATATTAGCTCTCAGACATTTCCATACATGCATACAAATCATTGAAAATAAGTTTTATTCTATTTTCATACATGTGTAAAGCACTTAATTTGCCCTCTCCTTGGCCTTCTTCCCTCCTAGCAGGAGGGAAGATCACCCAGAAGAGCCTATATTACTTTCCTATCATTCATTTTTTAAGTGTGTATTACACAAAGGAATTTTGCCATGTTATTTCACATATATACATATATGCTATGTTCAGTTCAGGGTATTTTTTTGGAGGGGTTGGTCGTGGGGCTTGAACTCTGGGTTTGGGTGCTGTCCCTGCACTCTTCAGCTCAAGGTGAGTGCTCTCTACTGCTTGAGCCACAGCACCATTTCCGGTTTTCTAGTGGTTTTTATTGGGGATAAGAGTCTCATGGACTTTCCTGCCCAGGCTGGCTTTGAACTGTGATCCTCAGATCTCAGCCTCCTGAGTAGCTAGGATTACAGGCATGAGCCACTGGCGCCCACCAGCTTCAGTTCAGGATTTTTACAGTGTGTATCCAAATTTTCTTTTTCTCTTTAATTTTTTTGGGGGGTCTGGTCGTGGTGCCTGAACTCTGGGCCTGGACACTGTCCCTCAAGGCTAGTGCTCTACCACTTGAGCCTCAGCACCACTTCCGGCTTTTTTTCTTTTTGCTTATGTGGTGCTGAGGAATCGAACCCAGGGCCTCAGGCATGCAAGGCAAGCGCTCTATCACTGAGCCACCTTCCCAGCCCCTGACACTTTATTTTGCCCAATTTGTGTATTTTTTCTCATGCAATAGGAATTACTGTTTCTCTTCATTTTTTTTTTCTGTCCTGGTATTGATGCTATTTTAAACATGTTTTTTTCTATTTTGACAGTTACACTCACACTATGTAAATACTGTCACATGTGACATGGAAGTCTCAGAACTCTTACTATGTATAATCATCATGCCGGTTTTTCTAACAGGGCCAAAGAATTATGAGTGGAGGTCTTTATGAAGTTTCGCTTCTCATTCATCAATAAAAGTCCACTTATTAAGACTTGAGATAGTAAAAATAGGGAAGAACATGAATAAACCTAAAAATGGATGTAGCAACAAATTGGACATTCTTTGTTTTTTGTTTTTGTTTTTGTTTTTGTTTTTGGTCATGGGGTTTGAACTATGGGCCTGGGTGCTGTCCCTTAGCTCTTCATTTCAAGGCTAGTGCTCTACCACTTGAGCCACAGGGCCACTTCTGGTTTTTGTGAGTGGTTTATTGGAGATAAGAGTCTCACAGCCTTTCCTGCCCAAAGTGGCTTTGAACTGCAATCCTCAGATCTCAGCCTTCTGAGTAGGTAGGATTACAGGCGTGAGCCACTAGTACCCAGCTGGACATTCTTTAATCCTTAAATTTAACCTTTTTTTTTTCCATTTTGACAAATCTGCTTTTTCTTACCTTTGAGAACTTTTTACATGCTATGTTATCTTTTCATTGTTAAAATGCATTATATAATTCTTTTGTACTTTTTATCTGTAATTGCCACAAACTATTATATTCACTCTGTGAATAAAGAAAGTCCATGTTTTATGTACCCAGCACTGTTACATGTGTGGGAAAAGTTATTAGATGTTTAATGGACACATATCCCATCATGAGTGTCTGAACATGGATGGGAAGGCATCTGTCTAAATAGATAAAATTGTACCTTGAAACAACATTTTATTCTATGAGATCATCTGTCTATGACGGTTGCACTCGAGAGCTTCAGAGTAACCTATAGATCCAACTTGTATCAGGTCTATAGGTGACTGAGCATGCATTTGCCATGTCAGCCTTTGCATTCTGTGCTTTTGTTCCATTAACGTCTTACACTTCCAGGTGACTGACCGGGGGGGTTGTGTGAGTGTGTGTTGTGTGTGCGAGTGTGGGTGGTGTGTGGTGTGTGTGGTGTAAGTATGTGTGGTATGAGTGTGAGCGTGTATGGTGTGAGTGGTGTGTGGTGTGTGTGAGTGTGAGTGTTGTGTGTGATTGTGTGTGATGTGATTGTGTGTGTTGTGTGTGTGGTATGATTGAGCGTGTGGTGTGTGTGTGTAGTGTGGTATGAGTGTGAGCATGTGTGGTGTGAGTGGTGTATGTGGTGTGTGGGTGGTGTGATTGTGAGCATGTGTGGTGTGTGTGATTGTGAGTGAGCGTGTGGTATGTGTGGTGTGATTGAGTGTGAGCGTGTAGTGTGTGGTATGTTTGGTGTGTGGTGTGAGCGTGAGTGGTGTGTGTGGTATGACTGAGTGTGTGGTGTGTGTGTGGTATGACAGTGTGAGTGGTGTGAGTGCTGTAGGTGTGGTGTGGGTGGTGTGATTGTGTGTATGGTGTGAGCGTGTATGGTGTGAGTGTGATGGTGTGTGGTGTATGATGTGAGTATGAGCGTGTGTGGTGAGTGGTGTGATTTGAGTGAGCATGTGTGGTGTGAGTGTGAATGTATGTGGTGTGAGTAGTGGGTGGTGTGATTGAGTGTGAGCGTGTGTGGTATTGTGGTGTGAGTGGTATGATTGAGCGTGTGTGGTGTGATTGTGAATGAGCATGTGTGGTGTGAATGGTGTATGGTGTGTGTGTGAGCATGTGTGTGGTGTGATTGAGTGTGAGCGTGTGGTGTGTGTGGTGTGATTGAATGTGCGTGAGAGCATGTGTAGTGTGTGTGGTGTGAGTGTGACCGTGTGTGGTGTGTGTGATTGTGTGTGTGGTGTGAATGTTAGTGTGAGTCATTCCGTCATCCTCCGTGCTGGGTGTGAACGTTGCCTTGTGCTCCCGGCCGCCCTTCCGTGGCTCTGCAGGGAGCGGAGCACGGAGCTTGCAGGTCACCCGCTGCCCTGCAGCGGGGCCGGGGTCGTGGGGCCATGGGGTCAGCGGAGCCAGCGCGGGGCTGAGGGTTGGCAGGCCCAGCCCGGCCTTGGCTCCCACCCTGACTGCGACCAATGCCTGCCATTCCAAGGTCCCCTTGGTCCTGGAGGCAGAGGTCGGAGGCTCTCAGTTGGAGGCAGTCTGGATCAACTTCACCCTCATCTCAGAGTGTCCCGGGGAGGAGGGTGCCTGGCACCGGCAGGGAGGCCTGGTGGGGCCCTGTGCCTGGTGCTGTGCCTGGCAGGGGGTGGGGGTGGGGGTGGGGCTGGGGAGCTGCCCAGCTAGGTGCTGTTCCGCAGGTGGCCGCTGGAGGGCGCTGTCGCCCGGGCCTGCAGAGCTGGCAGAGACTTTGTGCAGCCAGGAGGGGTGTCTGGCCCGGTGGGAGGGAGGCCCAGGTCAGGGGGTGACTGGCCAGCCAGGAGTGGGAAGGCCCACGGGGTGGGGATGGGGTGGCGAGGTGGGAGCAGTGGGGGGGGCATAGTGGGGGGGAGGGCGAGGTGTAGGGGGAGGTTCTGGGTGCAGCATGGGAGTTCTGCCCCCTGCCCCTGATGACTTTCTTCTCTGCACAGCACCTGATTCCTGGCATTTCCTCAAATCATCTTCACAACAGGTAGGAAGTGGGCACCTCTGCAGCCCCGTCTTCTTACACAAGAAGTTAAGTAATTTAGGGGCAGGTAATCACGTGAACTGGCATTGACTTCAGGTCTGCCAGAGTTGGAAAACTTTATCTCTTTGTTCCAAAGGGAATTGGACTGTCTGTCTCCAGAATGTGGCTTTACTCTGTTAAGAAATGGCCCCAGGGCTGGGAAGGTGGCTCAGTGGTAGAGCGCTTGCCTTGCATGCCTGAGGCCCTGGGTTCGATTCCTCAGCATCACATAAGCAAAAATAAAAAAGCCGGAAGTGGCGCTGTGGCTCAAGTGGTAGAACGCTAGCCTTGAGCTGAATAGCTGAGGGACAGTGCCCAGGCCCAGAGTTCACCCCCACGACTGTACCCCCCCAAAAAACAGAAATGGCCCCAATAAAAGCTGCTGTCTTCACTTGAAAGGTAGGGGAATCAGGAGATACTATAGGTGGGGCATAAAAGCCTGTGCAAACATAAAAGATCATCATTCTATTGTTGGTATATATCCTAGTAAGGACATTTTAAATGCAATGCAAACATAACACAGATTCCCTGCTGATGTTTCTAACTTAGTAATTTGTGAGTTCGACTTCTGAGCAGATCTTCATTGAGACACTTGAGTTATAGAGAAATATAACACTTGGCTTTGGAGTTGATCAACTTGGAATATTTTTTTTACATTTTTTTATTGTGAAAATACTGTACAGAGGGGTTACAATTACATGGGCAAGATAATGAGTACATTTCTTATCAAGCATTGTAGTCTCCTCCTTTTCCCCTTCCCATCCCTTCACATCCTCCCCCCCTCCCCCCAATCCTCCCCGCCCTTTCCCCACCGAAGTTGTAAAGTTCGTTTTCGACATAACTTGTACTTCTCATAGTTGCAATGTGTCCACCTGTATCCCTAATCTTATAAATGCGTTAGAAACAATTGCATGAAAGAAAAAAAACATTTGAATACATATCTTAGTGTTCATTTCCCTAACATCACGTTATCTGACCTTTTCTGCTTCACTCAGACATATACTAGATATTGCAAATAAGGGAAACCGTGGGACCTATGTTTCTTTGGGCTTGGCTTACTTCACTTAATATAATTTTCAACTTGGAAATTTTTTTATTTTACTTTCTGAAGACAAGGGCTCACACACATGGAAATGAGAAACTAATTCATAAGTGTACAAGTAAACAGACACAGTTTGTATGCAAGTGTACATAGATGTATTAACTGAAGTATGGTATTTTCAGGGGAGAATTTGGATGGTAAAATTCCTCAGGAAAACAACTCATAGTCCAACGAAAGGAATACCAGGAAACTGGCACTTTAAAGGTATGAGTAGGTCAAGGGGAGAGAGGGTGGATGAATGAAGAGAGGAAGGCAACCATAATACTTAACACGTATTCTGTGAAACCAAGAATTGAGAACAGAGCTGGTTTTGGGAGGGTTGGGAGACAATGATGAAGGGGTGGCATGATCAAGATGCATTGTATTTATAAACTGATGAGTGCCACCACTGATAACAAAACCACAATATAAAAGGGGCAGTGAACACTGGGAGACATTGGCATAGGTGAGAATTACCTGCCTGACCACTGATAGAACCACACAGGCATTTCAATGGGGAAAGCCATTTCCCAGAAATCATCTCAGGGAGACAGTGAATGTTTTGTCTTTAGGGGTTATGCAATATTTGAATGTCATAGAAAGGAAGGATTCGAGGCTTGAGAAGGGGTGGTGGGGGAGGAATATGCCTGGTCCCTTCCTGTGCCGGTGAGGTGCAGAGGGACAGTAGGGTGGTGGTGGAGGCGTGGGGAGAGGAGGCTAGAGGAGGCCTTGAATGTCACATGGAGGACGGGTTTTGTCCTGCAGAAGCAGAGGACTGTCAGGAGCACAGAGGGAAGATTTCCCCGGTGGTGCTGTGGAGGCAGACAGGAACCAGAATACTAATTAGGCATTCATTGCTAATGTGCTCATAGGAGGGGTGGCCAAGAGAAGGATGTGAGAGATGTGGAAAGTCAGTATGAAAGCACAGCTGAGTTACTCAAAGACAAATTTCCAAGTGGGTAATGAGAAGAGGAGAAACTCTCTGACACAAAAATAGAACAAGGTGAAGGAATTTGGTGGGGGCGGGTGGTTAAGAAGGTGCCTATTTTGAGATAACGAACTTGCTTCTGGATGTAATGAGTTTTGATGTGCTGTTAGAATGTGACGTGTAGACGTCCACATATAAAATTGCCAAGTGCAAATATCTGAATTCTGATGGTGTGAAGCCCTGGAGTGCCAACGTGAACCGTGAAACCAAGAGCTTCTGAAAAATTTGGGCCACAAATGCTTTGAGATGTCAAACCTCAACCCGTCACTAAATTATTCACATTTGATTTTGTTCTCATAATGAACAGAGCAAAGAATCCATTTTTTTCTCACAGATTTTTTTTTTGAAGTTGGCAAAAAATAATGGATTTTAAAGAAGTCATCAATGATTACTGAACTTACTTGGTAGATTTTTTTTTCTTTTTGATGAGGAATGACTCACATACTAGAAAGTATAAAATCCAATGGCAAAATGTACACGAGTCCCCCTATACGTACCACTCCCATCAGGAAATGGAATGCTTCCAGCACTCCAAAAAGTGCCTTATAAGTTAAGGTCTCTCCAAGGTGCTACCTTCCAGAATGACCACCACTTTGAGCAGTATCCACAAGTTATTTTTATGCCTTCAGCTCTGTATTGAATCATACAATGATATATCACATACTATATATGATCTTGTATCTGTGATAATATATATCTATCTTTGGTTAAGATGCATTTTTCTAGTATAGTTCATGGAAACAAATCTGGAGACGTGGATGTAATTTACACTGATTGAGGAACGATGCCACCCTAGTACACCAATGCAGACAAAGCCCCTATGCGTGGCCGTTGGCCTGGTGCTCCATATTTGTAGACTTAACACAAACCATTTGCTAAAATGGTCAAATCAATAAAAAGTAGATTTGGTGACTATACTCAGAAATAGACTTAGACTCGAATATTGTCAATAGCTAGCCTGAGAACATGCTCTGTCACCTTCCCATTTTTCTCTTTTGATGTTGTTGAAACATCAAAACTAATGTTGCTCATGAAGTCTTCATTTAGAGCCAGGTTTAGAGGCTATGCCATTGGGATGCCCTGGAACTATCCTGTGACATCTTTCCATGAACATGGCCAAGGAAAGTTGGGGTAAGCCAGCACCATATGGGGGCTGACCCACAGGGTCAGATTTGCTTTTATGATGGAGTGAGACAAGTGTGTTGAGGGACGTGTGGAGGCATTGCAGGATGGCTGTGTCTAGCAGGGGTTGTTCATGGAGATGACTGCACCCTGCATATGTCCACTGTCCAGTTGTTCTCCAGGACAGGTTGAATAAGAGATATATTTCTTTGACGGGTCTTTCCTGTCCGGATTGTGGGTGGGTGTGGTAAGAGTAGGGGTGGAAGGTGGAACTTGGGGTCTTTCCTGTCTGGATTGTGGGTGGGTGTGGTAAGAGTAGGGGTGGAAGGTGGAACTTGTTAGGGGGAGGAGGAGACGCAGAGGCTACCATGGGGTACAGAATTGATGGAGGGATGATGTTCAAGTAGAGACTTCTGGAATCTGGCACTAAAAGATTTATGACCCAAACCTCCCACTCCTTGGTGGAATACTGTTGGCATCTGTGGTATTGGAGGTGGGAGAGTCTTTGTTTCTTAGAGGGAAAATGGCAAAGAAAATCAGGACATTGAAAAGTAACACTGGGAACAAAAAAAAGGAGGTAAAATTGTTCTTGGCAAGAATTCAGAGACCGCCAACTGTATTTATTGAAATGGCATTGAATTAAAAACCGAAAGGAGGAAAATGCATCTTCTTTGGTAGATTTAAAAATCAAAACACAACAACAACCTAGGCCATCCCTTACCAGTAGACAGCAAAAGAAAACAAATGCATGCAAGCTTTTTCTTTTTTATTTTTTTTCCTCTTCTTTCTTCCCTAATTTCCAAAGAGATCTGTGCTGGCTGTAGAGACATGTAAACAGCACCTCCATACCAGGATGGTTCTCAAGCTTTCACCCCATATCTCCTCCATTCTGGGCTCTGTCCCACCCCCTTCTCCTCCACCTGGGCAGAGCCCAGCCAGCACCCCACAGCCCCCCCACCAAATACATGGCATTTGTTTCCAGAACTTGAGCTTTTGCAATGGCAATAAGAGCTCCTCCCTCTCTCTCTCCCTCTCTCCTCCCTCTCCCTTCCTCCCTCCCTCCCTCTCCTCACTTCCCCCCTGTCTTTCTCCCCCTTCCCCCTGAGATTGTGGATGGATGAGAACAATTGGAAATTCTACTTACCCCTCTGGGGCTCACACGATGATAAACCACATTTTTAATTTTTGTGTGTAAGGAATTAGCTACAGATTGGGCAGTAGGCTTTTTGACACATTTCCTGCATCTTTCTGGCATTGGTAAGTTCTTGTTAGAATGCTGGTCCCACCCCTCTCTCTCCACTCACCCCCTCTTTCTCTCTTTTCTCTCTCTCTCTGCACAGGTGTGCAAGCTCAACAATTCCAACACCTTCAAAAACATGTTGAGGGGGGCTTTCATCTCCAAGATGACCTGAAACAACCTTTTGTTTGGCACAGGACATGATTCTACTGATAATAAAGGACTTTCCCTGGCAGGGGCAGGGCTGAGGACTGGGAGGGGTGGGGAGAGGGGCATATCACTTTAAAGGATAATCCTGCTGGATTTTTGTGGGGCTATTCATTTCCTGTGGTTAATTTTCCACATTTCACCTACTGCACAAATGGCCAGGATTTTTCTTTTTCTTCTTTTTCCTGTAAGGTACACACTGTGCTCTTTGTCTAACTTGGGACCCAGGGCTGAGGGTGAGTTGTGGGGCTGGGCTGCCCCCCACAGCTCTCCACAGGAAGCTGGGATCTTGGCACCCAGCAGCTCCATTTCTTTCTGCCTGGATTGCTGCTGTGATTTTTTTTTTTTTTTTAGTTTTTGGCAAACCTTCCCCTCCCCGCCCTCCCACCTCCATGGATTCCAGCAAGCAAAGCTTTTCTTTGTTGTTTTAGGAAAGCCTCAATTTTTCACTTAATCCAGAATTCCACATGGGTGCTGATGGTGTGTGTCATTGACTGGCTCCTCCCCTACTGGCAGAGAGAGGGAGGGAGAGGGAGAGAGAGAACTATATACTGTGTTTATTTGGCTTCTCAGCGAGATGGATGGCAGGTCCAACCCCAGCAAGCTGCAGCCTGTCTCCCGTGGCTCTTTCTGTAGAGTCCAGCCTGGTGAAGCTCTCCCTCAGAAGCCACCCATCCAGGCCACGCCCGCATGTCCCCAGAATATCATGATACTAGTTGAGGAGTCAAAGGCGAGGGTTGACTGAGGTGGCTGGCAGGATATTTTCATCTAAGCTCAACCCGATGAGATGTGAGAAGGGAAAAAGAGCCAATGGAGCCAGGTGGGGACCTGAGATGGCTGTCCTTGTGCTGGTCACAGCTCTGGCACATGAAGTTTAACAGGGGCAGGGATGAGGTCAAGGGGAGGGGCAGATGAATGAAGAGAGGAAGGGTGAGAGAATGTAGCCAGAATACTCCAGAATCCTCAGGAAAATTGAGGGGATGGGTGGGATTGGGATGGAGGAGAATGGTGAGAGGTGACATTAAGATGTACTGGCCTCATAAACTGACATGTTGGGTTGAAATTCCTTTGTCAAAGACTTAAAAAAATAATAAACATAAACAAAATCAAGGTGTCTTGCCTCTCCTGGCAGTGAGCACAGCCAGTGTGAGAGGTGAGCAAGGAGGCTGCTCACAGCCCCCACTTTCTCCTCTCACTCTTCTGTGAGCTCAGGACAGCAGGGCTCCTGTGTAGATGAAGAAATCCTCTGCCCAGAGGCTCCAAGAGCCGAGGTTACTCCATGACATGACCCTCATTGCATAATTTGGTTTTTCTTTTTAAATTGATCATTCATTGATTTATCAGGACAGGTCCACATCCAGCTTTTTGCTGGTTAATTAGAGATAAGAGCCTCATGGATTTTTTCCTACCCATGTCTCTTGTTTTGAAGCACCTTTGTCCTGCCTACCTTCCTTCTTTTTCCCTGGCCCTCTCCAATGAAATACCTTGCTCTTAAAAGACCTGCATAATTAATCACTTAGGGATCAGTCATCTTTATTATGATTATTTTTCTCTAAGAGACTGAAAGTACATATTTTAGGTTCTGTAGATTGTGTTTGCAATGGCTGGATACCCTCCTCATAATGGACAAGTTGCCTTAGCTAATTCCATCAATAGAGGAGTGTGACTGGGTACTAGTTAGACTTCATTTCCAGAGGCTGAAGTAACTACTATTCATTTGTCCCGAGATTACCTTTCAATTTCCTTGAACCATTTACAAACGTAAAAGCCATCCACAACCCTGGACAGAGAAGCACAGTCCATGTGCGGATCCCCGACTTAGACTCTAACAAGAAGTTCCCTCACTGTGACCTTTCCAAGTGCTGGGAAAATGTCCAGAACCCACTTCTTAGAGGGGACAGTGCCACGCATGAAGTATCACACAACGGTGGTCTCCCCCTGGCTCTCTCCAAGGACAGTGGCATCGCATGGTGAGGGTTGGCTTTGCTCAAGATGTTCACTTACAGGGACTCCTCAACGCATCTGGGAGGAGGCAGTTACCTTGGATTTGTGGCCACGCCCGTAGTGTTCTGATTTGGGGATGTCACTCCAAGCCTTTGGGTCTCACTTTTTCTAACCATAAAAGTGGAAAGAATAAAGGCCACGTAAAAGAGTTGGTATGAGACTCAATTATGTAGATGCCCCGTGTGACAATGTTCTTGAAGGGGATGGTGATTACTACATGGTGACCATTTCATAAATGAGGGACTCTGCTCATGTTCCCTTCCAGCCTGCATTGGCAGGGGCGGGGCGGGGGGGGGGAGTCGGGGGGTGGTCAGCCTGAGTTGTGAAATAGCATAATGGGAGCATTGGACATGGTGACATCTCTGATATTTAAAGTTTTTTCCCTGACCTTTTCAGAGGTTGATGTGGAGGCTAGGAAGAGAATTCCTACATTTTTGGTAAAGGAAAACACACACACACACACACACACACAAATTCGTACATTTTTGGTAAAGGAAAAAAGACACACACACACACACACACACACTCTATAGATGTTGTGACATAAGCAACACCTGAACTGATGGTGTAGAAGCAGTACCATGTCCACGGCCAAGTACAGCCAGGTGTCTGGAAGGGAGCTCAGCATGTCCCAGCCATTTCTGCAATGGTGTCTTCAGGCAGACAGCCATCACTGCCTGGATGCCAGGGCCCTTGGGAAGGAACCAGGGCTGCCCCGGGGTCTTGTACTAGTGTTTGCAGGAGAGCGAAGTTCTCGGGGAAACCAGCAGGAGTGGAGGGCTAGGAGTCCAGAGGCACCAGAACAATGCCTTGTAAATATGGCACCCCGTCTCAGTGCAGCCTTGGGAGGCTTCTGGGTATAATTTTTAAATGTACGAATGCAGAGGTCAGTTTGCGTGAAAATTATTCCCACAATGTGAGCAACGTGATCAACAAATGTCTCTTGGTCAGAGTGTTTCTTCCTCTGAATTTTATTTAGCTTACTATTTTATGTAAGATAGGATTTAGGCTTAATTTCTCATGATTTAAAATTTCTTGAAGGCTTTGTAAAAGAAAAAAACTAAAATTCTATGTGTCTGTATACTTAGTGAGTTACTATTGTTTCAACAAATGGCTTGAAATTACAATTATATAGAATCCAATTAAATATATGAACTTAAGGGGTATGTCTGAAAAAGCATCATTGATCTTTCAAATTCTTGTAATGCTACAAATTATGTAGGTAGAGTGGGGTAGTTGAAATTGTAATGTACACCTTTAGCTATCCTTAGATTAATATGAAACTGATTAACTGATATATAATTTCTGGATATATAAGCAAATTCTAAGTCAGAAAACAATGCCACTATTAGTTACTACTTGAATGACTCTACCTCTTTTATTTCTATAGAAATGACTAGACTTGGGAAAGGTGTACAAAGGTCATTAAGTCACACAATAGTTGTGCTCATTTTTCTACTTGGAAATTTGCTAAAGTGATGCAAAATATATGCAGAAAAAATTAACCAGGTTATTATTTGCTTCCTGCTTTCTAGTGTTCTCTTCTGTCTGGAAAGTCCCAAGTAGCTTATTTTACTGATGGAAGAAATTGATTTAAAAAAATAAATTTTACAAATTTTTGAGGCAATGCTATGTATAATGAATTTGGAGAAGAATAAATATATATATACAAGATAAATATTACTTATTTGCTTCTTTGGGACATTGTTACTAGTTACTTTTGCCAGTCCTGGGTCTTGAACTTTGGGCCTAGGCACTGTCCCTGAGCTCCTTTTACTCAAGGCTAGCACTCTACCACTTGAGCCACAGTGCCACTTCGGTTTTTTCTACAATTAATTGGAGATAAGAGTCTCATGTATTTTTATGCCCAGGCTGGCTTCAAACTGTGATCCTGAGATCTCAGCTTCATGAGTAGCTAGGATGACAGGCGTGAGCCACTAGCACCCAGTGGCTATTGTTACTATTTATTAGGATGGTAAATTTAATTAAAGCTATCTATGTATCTATCTATCTATCTTCACACATATGTAGATATAGTATATGTATATGTACACCTATACCTACATATAAATATTGTTTAATTTTATATGCTAATAAAGTCAAAAGTTTATGATCTATTTTCATAGGTTTGTATTTTCATATTTAAATACATATATAGGTGTATTAAGATTAATTTGAAGCATTAAGAAATTAAAAACATAATAAAAGACTAGTTATACAGCATTCCACCATACCAGGCATAACTGACCAGAGCCGATTTAAAGTGTGTAAGAGGATTGTGGAGTTGCATGCAAATGAGGTATCATTGCCTATGAGGGTGGGCACCATTGAAGAGGCGGGGGTCTGGAGCCAATCCCCTGGGGATTGGTTGGTCCTCTTGAACACTACAAGGCTTGTGTCCTCCTCAACTCCTTCATGCTAATTAACTGGTTTGCAAGCATCTTGCTGTGGCTCACCTGAGCCAAGAGGCTTGTAATTAGTTGAAGTGGTTCTGTGCAGAGGAAGCCTCGCTGTTGGCTTCTGGGGCTGGAGGGATATTGTATTTTCTTACAGTCTGAGTGATAGCAACAGAAATCTGGCTTGGCTCTCTTGGATGGATGATGAATAGGCATTAATTCGTTCTTTCTTGGGGATCTTCAGTGTGTACAATGTGTGTTTTGATGGATCAGGGATTGGATAAGTAGTTCAGAGGCAAGAAAGAGCTAGCATTGCATAACAAATCTTGGAGGGAATCTTAGACAACTTTCCTAATTTACTTTCGAAGTTATTGAGGCACAGAGAGCTGAAGTTATTATTTGTTCATTAATTTAGTATTTATTGTGTGCCAGTACTGGGGCTTGAATTCAGCATGGGAGCTCTGTCACTTGGGCTTTTGTTTGGTCTGCTTTTTTTTTTAATTTTTAAAAATTTTTTGTGAACATACTGTACAGAGGGGTTACAATTACATGGGCAAGATAATGAGTACATTGCTTATCCAGCATTGCAGCCTCCTCCTTTGTTTACTCTTCACATACCTTCACAGCCTCCCCCTCCCCGCCCTCCTACCCAATCCTCCCCTCCACACACACCAACGTTGTAAAGCTCGTTTTCGACATGACAACTGGTACTTCTCATTGTTGCAACAGGTCCACCTGTATCCTTAAAATAAAATAGTAGCAAAGAAGAAGGGTTGTCCAGAGGGACTCCTGCCTCTAACTCTGGTCAGATAGGAAACCATGAAATGTGAGTGGTGATGCAAAGGATGCTGTAAAGTATCTTTAAGGCTTTAGTCACCTCCATGTCAGCCCTCTGGCATTCTCCATCTTCACTTCTCCTTTACCCATCACAGGAAGGTCTTGCTTTGATGTTGAAAGACCATCAGCACATACTTCATTTTTTTTAATCTCTTTCCTTACATTTCAATGTTGACCTCTGGACCCATGAACATGTTCTTTTTTCCTTTTTCTTTTTTCTGTTGCTTTCAGTGGGAAATTTTGTAGGAAATTATCTTGTTTTTGTAGTAAATGTTTCACAGATTGTTTTCCCTGTGTTGCCCCAGCTTCCCCTGAAGTCCTAGGTTCATCTGATCTTTCTGCCTCAGCTTGCCAAATGCTGGGACTACAGACATGCACCACCATGCCCACTCACCTTTCCTTTTTTCTTTAAATCACCTTTCAATCTCTAGATTCCTATTTTCTTCTTCCCATATTCTAGTAAAAAATGTTTCAGATAAAGTAAAGGGGAATATCAGGAGTGACCTTGTGTCTACATATTGAGCTCAGCCTGACGATAACCTTTCAAGAAGGGACCATGAGATTATGCTCAAATTAAAGAGAGTAATGTTTAGAGAAAATAACAGTATGTTATAGCTCTTGTAGAGTTTCTTCATTGTTCAGTTGAAGGGTTAGTGGAGAATACCGCCATGTTGGCTGTCTTTGGGGGAGGTGAGAATTGGGGCAGTGGCAGAGCCACACATTTAGTAGAAGCTAGTCCAGAGCTTTATGGCAACCACACTTGGGGCCTGTGGTTTCTGAGCCTCTGTTTTAGATGCTTGAATGCAAGAGTTAAAAATAAAAAGCATTTTCCAGAACAGGATTCTTTCCTATGGGTCATTACAGCTGTCCTGTTGCCAGTGAGAGTAGGGTTTCAGATGAGCTTTCTTTTGTCAGGAATTGGGGAAAGGGGCCGAGCATGGTGGCACATACCTATAATCCTACGTAGGCACTTGGCAGGAAGAGACTGAGAGGAGCCAAGGAGAGCCTAAGGGATGTTCACAAGACGCCATCTCAATAATAAAAAGCTAGGACCAATGGTATACACCCGACATCCCAGATAGGAGAAAATTGTGAAGAGGAGAACTGCCATCCCATCCAGCCATTACTCAGGAATCCACAGAGTCTCCATTCAGAAAATAGCAAAAGGGAAAAGAGCTGGGACATGGAGTCCCAGCCTTGGGACACAAGAGCACAAAACCACTCCTGTAAAGCCAAAATTCTGTGCAGCTTCACACACTGACCTTAGAGATCCAAGAACTGGCCAGGCAACTCTCAGAGAAGGAGGCCAAAGACCATACAGGACAGTCAGAAGCCTTGTCTAATCAAAACATAATTCTGGCATTTTTAAGCTCAAACAGTAATTACCCATTCACCTCTGCTTACAGCATCAGGGACCTTCTCTGTCCTCTGTCCCAAACATTTCCAAATATCTCCCACCATCAACTCCACAGGTCAGATGTGTGTTGCTGTCACAAAGTATCTGACACAGACAACTGAAAACAGGAAAGGTTATTTTGCCTGGCTATTTCAGTCCATCATGGTGGGAAGGATTTAACAGAGGGGAACAGCTCAAATTGTGGAACTCACAAAGGTAGGGGGGAGTGAAAGGGACCTGTGTGTCCCTGCTTTCTCCTGTTTTCATTTTTCTTTCACTCAGATTCATAGTCTATATACACATTCAGGACAGGTCTCCATCCTTTTCTGAACTAATGCTCTCTTGAGATGCTCTTAGACACAAATAGAGATACGATTTGTAAAACACATGGGTATGTCTCCACTCTTCTATTTGACAGTGAACAGCAACTACAGCTATCACAGGCATGGTCACTCGCACCTGTAATTCTACTCAGGAGGTGCAGATTTCGACATCTGTGATTGAAGACAAGCTGGGCATAAAGATTATGGGACTTCATCTCTATTGATTAAAAGCCTATGTATAAACAAGAGGATGGCTGTGCAGACTGCTTGAGACAACTCTCCCATTGTGTGAGGCTTTGCTCTGGAACAACCTTCTAGCATCGAAAGCCCTAATATCATGATCCAAATGAAACCTTTCCTGCTTGGTTGATATCAGATATTTTGTCACAGCCATAAGTGGGTAACTAAGTGGGTACCTTAGATGCTGCCTTTATCTTCTTTCTGCTAGGACCCATGTCCTCGTGAGAAGTACCAAGTCAGTTCGGAGCTTTATCTAGGATAGTAGACAATGTTTTGCCGTGGCCTAACACTCCTGTGGACTCTTAAGCCATACTGGTGTACTGAAGAATTCCAAGAAAACACGAGTCATGCCTTCCAGAGCCTGACTGACCCAGGAAAGTTCAAGTCCAGCCACACAGGCCCTGAGACCTACATTCAGGTGATCACAAGTTCCGGGCACACAGATATGCCCTGTATCTGAATGTTGATAATGTCTCACCAGACAATCTAGGTATTCCAGCCCAAGGTGTCCCTGGAATGTTTATTTGGGATGAGAATCATGAGGCCATAGCAGTGGCTGATACAAGGAGTCCAGCTGTAGCTCACAACATGCCTGTCCCAGAAGCCGGGTGAGGCAGAAATTCCTCAAAGAGACTGCGTTTCACAGAAAGCTCTTCTCAGGAATAATGGCAGATTATTCTCTGTGGCTGCCATCACAACGGGACGCAGCCTTCTCCCTGTGATGGGTGACACCCAGTGTCACCCAGGTCAGTGCCAACCTTAGCTGACACCAGAGTGGGGGATGGCACAGTATCCCCATGATGTGCTGGCCCTCATTAGCCCCACTCATGGGAGACTTAACCACCCCACCTCATGGGTCAGTGATGCTCATGACAAATCTTACATCTTCATGGTCACTAATGCCCACAGCGCAGTCCCTGCCCCACTCACCATGTCCTCCAGCATGGATGAGCATCAGGTCACACAGGGTTCTGCTGACTGTACTCCTAGAAGTCCTCTGTCAGGAAAGTTTTCTAAGCTGGGCCAGGAAAGAGCAGAAGTAAATCTCGTCCTGGATGCCCAGAGCAACATCTCTGAGATTCATCAAGGTGCTAGGCAGCTGGGGAGGGAATGGCTACCTTTCACATGGCTGGAACAATTGTGAGTCTTTCCTCTCCCATCACAGCTCTACCTCTGAAGTCTCCCATCTCACCTCGGAGTCAGAGAGCCTTCATTAAAGGTACATTTTTTTTTGTGGCGACCAACCAGGCCTTGCAGCTAGAATAGATGCTGCCTAGGATTTGTGAGGAGGCCTTTACTATTCAAGACAGATAGTCAAATATTGAGCATATGGTATAAAAGATAAAAAATGTGAAAATAACACACAGTGAGATCAAAGGAGGATATTCTTAGTGGAGGAATACAAACTGTCAATGTCTGTATGCCTTATAAAATCATATAAAATATTTATTAAAATAAACTCCAGAAAATGGAAAAAAGAGATTGTTATTATTGTTTTTTTTTGTTTTATTTTGTCTTGTTTCTCACTTCATATGTCTTTGGGAGATTAAGGGGGACACAAGGGAGAGACAAAGAGGGAACAAATGCAGCAGTGGTATTTACTATGTTGAAAGTAAACTGAAATTTGTGGGTAGGGATGGGAGAGGAAAAAGAGGGATCAAGCAAGAGCAATGGAAGGGTGATATGACCAAAAAGACTATAACCCCTTTGTATATCATCATAGTAATAACAATAAAATTTAATAAAGTAGAAATGTGAGAATAATACCAATTGGGGTTGGTGAAGAATTGCCATAAAATGATCAACCAATGGCTTCATTTTCACATTGCACTCTGAAGAAATGGTGAGGAGAGGCATCTTCAACAGGAGGAAGAATGTGCTTGGTCACATGTGGCAGATGGGAAGTCAACCATTTTGATGGGAACTGTGCTACTATAACAGATGTCAAGGCTGTGAATTGTATATATTGAGTAAAGAAAATGGAGCTACTATATTGAGGAAAACTTTGTAATACACCAGACTGTGGCTGTGTTGTGAAGCTGTGTGAGAAACTTTGATCTTTCAACTAGTGACTAAGCTTGAGGACCAGATGGGTTTTGAGCACCAAATGACAAACAGTGATGTCTGCTTCTGAAAACCTTTTTAGTGATTCTTAAGATTCTAAGAAATTACAAGTTAACTTGGACACCTTGCTCTGCAGGAGTGTATTTTGGGAAGCTATTATCTAAATCTTGAGAATGAGAGGTTCAGAGTCTCTGATCATTGTTGGCTCACCCCTGAATAAAGACAGAATTATCGCTGCTATTAATAATGATTTTTCATTCTTGACAGAGGAGCACAGAAAGTTCATTAATCAAAAAATGTTAATCCAAGAATAGTTTTGCTATACTGGGGATCAAATGGAGGCCTTTGGCATTGCTAGGAAAGGGCTCTGCCATTGTTACACATTCGAACATGTTTTGTTACTGAAGGTTAATAAGATACAAAAGAACATGTTTGGCTACTCAATGAGAGGGCAGCCTGTGAAACAAGAGAAGAAGGAAGATAACTGAAAGAAGATCCAGGAATAGGAAAGCGGGAATGAAATAATAAACACCTACATCAGGTAGCCAAAGACACTTACCTGGTGTTAGGAAGGAATTAAAATTGGTCTAAGGAGAGATGCAAGTAAGTGTTCCTGTGTAGAAATATCATAATCCTGTGAAGATTTTCCACATTTCACTAATACATCATGCAAAATTAGAAATATTAGAAAAAATCAGTAAGAACAGAATGGAGATGCAAGTTTTTAAGATGAGAAAGTTTGAAACAAGATAGAAAATGAGAGTTTTCTAAAGAAATAGGTAGAGTGGTAACCAGCAAAGAGAAAACACTATGAGGTTAATGATCATGAAGTTGAAATGAAGCCTATCATGTTTGGTTGTTTGCTTTTCCAGTTCATATTCAGCTATGTACAAGTAAAAAAATGAAAATTGTATTTATGATGGCTTGAATTTCACCATGGATTGTGGAGGTGGGAGAGCAATAGAAAAAGAGGCAGCGCATACTGGTGTGATTGTAATGCATGCTCCAGGGACTTCAAGTAAGTAGACAGAGAAGGCAGGACAGGGAATGTAATGAATGGCAGAACAATAAGGTAGAAGCAAATATGTGCAAATCCATGTAGACAACAAATCCTGGACTTGGCACTTGAGGCAAAAAGTCAGAAAAGAACTTTGTAGAGATTAAGAATGAGATTATTGGAACTGAGATTAAGGATCCTGAAAATACTGCCACTAGCAACAAAGAATGACATCTATTTTGAGCTGGACTAAAAAATTGAACTTAACAATGGAATTAAACACTTTCACTAAGTCTACTTCATAAAGACGGTCATCTAATGAATGCATATATAATTATACACATAAAAATTCAAGCAGTCCTCAGAACTGTACTATAGAATATCTGTCAATACTACAGAGAAGGGAATTGAGGCAAGGGGATGGTAAATAACCCGCAGAGACATTCAACACTTGTGTTGCAGATAGGTTTTGGAACCAGAAAATCAGACTCCACATTCTGAGTTCTTCACAAATGACTGCACACTGGAAAGGCAAATGTTAATGACCTGAATGCAAAGATAATTGAAAATACCGTCTATATTGCTGTAGAAATGAGCAAGAACTCTGCCAGGGGCATGGGTGATAATTGCAGTATATCACCAGCTAAAATAAAACAGAGCAATGAGGATTGGGAGACCACTGCCACACGAAGGAAACATCCAAGGAAAAGAAAAGAGAACACTTAGAAAGAAGTAAGGAGAAAACATACTGACATCTGTAGCACCAATGGTAAGAGGAATTTTTACATGAAAAGATGAGTACAGGAGGAATTGATGAGAATGTTGAAAGAGGCAATATTTACCAACAAAGTGCTTTGCTGATTAGCAACTACTTTGTAAAAATACTTAAGCATAAGAATGATCATTTATAAAAAAAGTTTTTACAGGATTGTTATTCAGGAAGGGCTGGGTCCCATTTATAGTGAATCGTAAGAAAAAGGCTGAGTGTATAACTGATTGTGCTGCTGACTCAATGTCAGTCCAGATGTTTTAGCCAGATGGTTTAAATATAGAAAGGGCAGAAGATGAACCAGAGCAAGGAATAAAGTTAAATGAACATAATTATGGAACTGAAAAGTGTGATTTATATGTATATTCAAATTATATTTTAGAAAATATTGAATTAAATGCATAAATCATAAATGTGTTTTTAGCCATCCTATAAAAGATTACTTGCAAATAATAATAGTAATGATAACAAACTTTGAATCTAGTTTGATTTTCCAAAAGATTAGTAACAAGAACAATCATCTAGCCAAATAATAAAACAGTATACAGTATTCACAACTATGATATAATACTATATGCTTATAATGCATTCACAAAAATGAAACAAACTAATATCAGTACATAACTATAGTTTTAGAATATGATTAATAGTATAAATATAAATATAATTATATAAAGGTGCTTTTAATGTGCAGTATGTAATGACTATCTCCTTGTAACTTTCTAAAAATTACAAAATTTTGGAACTAAATTGTATTTTTTGGTAATCTAGATATATTTTTATTGAAAACATTGAAAATGTTTTTGCAGAACAAAATTTATGGTGTTGATATTTTTAATGAACAAATTAACAGTGGTAAAATGTAGATCAAAATTTAATCTGTCTGTTGAGAATATGTACTATATAGCACTGCCCAGTCAGTAAGGAATGACAACTCCTATCCTTATGTTTGTTTGTTTGTTTGCTTTTTGCTTTTTGTTTTTGCCATTGACATATTAAGGAGTCAAAGAGCACATTTTCTTGAAGCCATTCATTCAAAAGGAAATAAAATGGTGACCAATGCACCTTTGCCAATTACTCTACAAGTATGCATGTAAGAGGATGGGGATAAATGTATACTTTCTAAAGATGATGGAATACTTTAACAACAACAAATTTAACCATTTTTCTATTAAAAATAATGTTCTTTTATTATAGTATAGAAGAAACCTGATGTTAGCAACTAAGAATATTTTCACACTGGCCTTCACTTTGTAGATTCACGAAATTCATGCTTCATGATTCCAAGTTCGTTTTTTTTTTTTTTTTTTTAGTAGTAGTAGTAGTAGTATTTATTTATTTATTTTGCCAGTAACAGGACTTGAATTCAGGTTCTAGTTACAGTCCCTGGAAATTTTTTTCTCTCTGGGTTCTCGCATTTAACAATTTAAGTCCCAAATCCACTTTCTGATTCTTAGCAGTTAATTGGAGATAATTTTCAAGGATTAACCTACCCAGGATGTCTTTGAACCACAGTTCTCAGACCTCAGTCTTCTGAATAGCTAAGATTACAAGAATGAGGCACCAATGCCTGAACATGTTTTCAAGTTTTAACAGGAGCAAGTTGTATCCTTAAAATGCGGCACAGACGAGGCTTTGCCCATGTCATGAGAATTTGTGGGAAGCAAAGGACTCTAGCAAAATGATCCTCTGCTAATATAAAGTATTTGAGCATGGGTTGACGGTGGCAAGAATTAATTTTTATTTGAGCAGATATGTAGTTGATACCTGCAGACAACCAAGAATTATGAGAGAGTATGTTCTAATCCTATTTGATTAATTGCAGAAAAAATAGATGCAACTACCTCCATGTCTCTTTATGGTCATATTACATATGTCTGTGCTGAAAATTCACTCTGCTGAAAAGATACACCATATAATTCATTATGAACGGTTTCTCTAGTAATGGTGGTTTATGTTTTTATTTTTATTCTTATTTTTTGTTGGTCATGGGAGTTGAAATCTGAGCCTGGGAGCCGTCATTCAGCTCTTCAGCTACCACTTGAGCTATAACATCACTTCCCCCTTTTCTGAGTGGTTTATTGGAGATAAGAGTCTCACAGACTTTCCTACCTGGGCTAGCTTTGAACCTCAGTCCTCAGATCTCAGCCTCCTGAGTAGCTAGGATTACAGGTGTGAGCCATTCGTGCCAGGCTAGTTTATGTTTTTAAACAAATCACCATCTAAATATTATGTGTGCTTCTACCAGTATACTTCTGTATTGCAGGATTTGTGTCAGCACCATGAGCATCTTTGACTCAATCTCACTATACTTGTGTTCAGATGACCTTGTAATGTGATGCTGAAATAATAGTTCTAATAGTATGTATATAACTTGATATATCCTACAAATTTAAATGAAGTCTTTGCCAAACTCCTAATTTGGTGGACTAAAATTACTTTATGTTTTTCCCCCATTGTAGGCAGTTTTCAGTTTCTAACTAGAAAATCAATTACGCTGGCACAGAGTAATTAAATGAGGTAATTAGATATTGATTAAAATTAAGACTGCCTTTCGATTGAAACCTTAGTGCACTAAACAGAGATTATCAATGCTATATTCTTAGCTTACTTTTTACATATCTTCTGGTGGAATTCTAGAAAATTATGTTTGCAAACAAAATGTATTACACACATTTAAATTGTTTTTACTTCCTAAAACTGAAGGTTTTCTAGATAGGTTTTCTAAAGATAGCTTGGTTGCCTGGTTTTGTACTCAATCTTAGGGCACAAGTCAATTTCATTTTAATCATTTAAGTTCATATCGAACATTAAAATTACTAGAGTTTCTTCTTGATGTAGCTCTGAATTACTTCATTGATTTCATCAAGATATATTTTGCCTAATATTTTGGATTCATTTATACTTTTCTTAAACCATTATCTGAATTAATAATACTGTTATATTCTTGAAGGATTTGAAAATCATGTTGTTAAAAAGTCTCTTCAGCAGGTCACCAGTGGCTCACGCCTGTAATTCTAGCTATTCAAGAGTCTGAGGATCACAGTTCAAAGGCAGCCCGGGCAGAAAAGTCCGTGAGACTCTTATCTTCAATTAACCACCAGAAAACCCCAAGTGATACTGTGGTTCAAGTGGTAGAGCACACGCCCTGGGCTGAAGAGCTCAGGAATAATGACCAGGGCCTGTGTTCAAGGCCTACAAAAACAAAACTAAACAAAACAACAAAAATAAACACTTGTGTCCTTATCTTGGGGTTCATTGCACTTAACGTCATCTTATCCAACCTTTTCTGCTTGTCTCAAACATACATTAGTCATTGCAAATGAGGGAAACCATGGGACCTGTGTTTCTTTGTGCCTGGCTTACTTCACTGAATTTAATTTTTTCCAAGTCTTTCCATTTCCTAACAAATGGCCCAAGATAAAGACAGTGATTTTTTTCTGTCTTGCTATTGCTCCTAACATATTTATAAGGTACCACCTGAGTTTTTTTTGTTGCTTTGTATGTCCCTCCCCCACAGTATAACCCCTGTTTTCACTGTATTAGATGTTGGTATAATTTGGGGAGGGGAAAGGAAAAAACAAATTGTTTAAACAGGGATACAGGTTGACCCATTGCAACAATGAGGTAGGTATACAGGATGCTACGTCAAAAAACGAACTTTACAATTTAGGCAGGGGGCGGGGGGAGGGAAGGGGAATGTAGTTGTGGAGATGGGAGGAAAGGGATGGTAGGGGAAAAACAAGGAAGGGGACAACAAAGCTTGATAAGAAATGTAATCATTATCTTGCTCATGTACCTGTAACCCCTCCTCTGTGTATTATCACAATAAAAAACATTAAAAAAAAAGAAGACAAAAAGAAAGTCACTTGAAATCCAATCACAATAAAGAATATGGCTTGAGACCTTTTATAGAAGTAAATCTGTATTATATATGCCTGAAGAACTACAGTATTTGGACATATTGTAATTTTATTATACTCAATTCATTTCATTATATTTGTTTCTCACAATAAACATATCCTTGTCTTTCAGAGATAAATGCCTTTCATGTAACAGCAAAGATGCCAGAGTTGTTTACATCTACATGATGTTTATCTCATAATACCGTTTAATTAGAGTGTGATTCACACCAAGAATCTTTAAATGTACTTTAGATTGGCCTAAGCAAACACAGTTCCCTGGTCATATTGACATGTTTGTCTATGCTTGCGTATGTTTCATTTGTAGGACACCAAACAAAATGTAAGGGAACATTTACTTCTCTGGTCACTGATTTAGATGTTCAGTCCAAATTTCTACATTGCTTTAGTAGAGAGCACAAATCAGGAAAATTGCTGGAATATGACTTACAATGAGAAAGACGCATTGTCTACTTTAAATTAAATGTGAGAAATATTCTCTCTCATAAAATTATAGTCACATCACTACCCTTCCATCCTTAGTTAAACTTTGTTTAAACTTTCTTCTTTTTTGGGGGGGGAGGGTCCGGTCATGGGGCCTGAAATCTGGGCCTGGGTGCTGTCCCTCAGCTCTTCAGCTCAAGGCTAGCGCTCTACCACTTGAGCCACAGCGTCACTTCCGGCTTTTTTCTTTTTGCTTATGTGGTGCTGAGGAATGGAACCCAGGGCCTCTGGCATGCAAGGCATGCGCTCTACCACCGAGCCACCTTCCCAGCCCCTAAACTTTCTTCTTTTTAATGAATATTATCTCACCTTGGTCATGAAACATAGTGTTGCCTTGACACCTTCAAGCAATGGGTTCTGGATTCCACCAAAGCCAAAACACATGGATGCTCAAGTCTCTTCTATAGATGAGTAGATAATTTTCATATATCTAACTATAGATAGATTTATAGATATTTATGGATATTGCCACATATCTGTAATCTAATAATCTATCTAATGCAATAAAGTATAAATTTCTAGATTGCTTATTTCATCTATAATATCAAAGACAACAACTATCTTGGTAGTTGCTCTACTGTATGAATCAGAGGATAATGATAAATAAAAGTCTGTATCTACTGAGTACAGACAATTTTTTTCCAAAATATTTTCACACATCAGTGGCTGAATCTACAAATGAGAAACCCACAGATTTAGATGACTGACTGAATGTAGAAAGATTTTATATTCTTTCAAATTCTACAAATGATATTAAATGAACAACATATCAGAGTTTAAAAAAATGGAAGTCAATGTCAGTGTTTGAATATCAAGTTTTAAGAAGAGCACAGACAGTTCAAGACATGCATATAAATTTTAACCAAATCAGGGTAAATAACATTTCCACCTTCAAATTCTTTTGTGAAATATCACACTGTACCTTATAAATGTGTAAAATTGTTATGCGATAATGAAAATTTTCAGTCAAATATTAAGTAACCTGTTTTTCCCATAGAATATAAAATTATATAAATGTATAAAAATATATAAGTGTATATTATATATATATTATATGATATATGATTATATTAATACCATTATACTTATAATTACATGTATAATTGTACATCATAATTATAAAGTGGAACTTTCCTATATTTTTACAGTAATAGGAAGGAGGTACACAATGAAGTTAGGCTTCTACCGCCTACCACAGAATTATAAAATTATGAACAGAAGACTATTTTTCTTAATATTTACATTTCAAAAAGATGGCTCCAAGCTTTTTGAAGAAGTCATTGTTGGGTTATAAAAGGGTTATAAAACTGGCTATAAGTTCTGGAATACATTTACATATATCTCAAAGGGGAAGAGGAAAAAATTACAATTTTTTAAAAATTGTTCTAATAAAGCAGAGTAAGAGCCTAAAGGAAAGAAAGAGGAGGAGAAAACTGTCTTAAGTTTAATCGAGGTGAAGAGAATGTAAGGCCAGCCTAGGTTAAGGAAGAGATTCTCTTACTGAAGTAGGAAGTACAGCAATTGTTACCTTCCTTGGACCCTTGAGATGTGACTGTTGTGGCTGAACTACTGTGCATTTAATTTATTTAAATGTAGTGAATAGAGGTGAATTTAAATTTAATTAGTACATACTTAGATGCCACAGTATTGAAGTGCATAGGCAAGATTAACCCATAATCACTGGTCGCCATCTTTAGCCATAATAAAAATTTAGTTAATAATTTTAAAAAATGAGTATTTTAGGCATATTCATTTAAATAAAGTACACCTTATTTTCATTGCTGTTCTCTGGTCACTAAGTATATACATACTAAACTTAAGTTTCATCTGTGTGTGCAATTACTATTTGGTTTCCAAATACAAGAAGATAATGACACCACTAGGACATTTCTTCAATCCCAAATTTGGCATATTTTTTGCCTTTAGTGACAACTTTGCTACATAAAGCTTGAGAGGCAGAGCTTAGTGTTTCAAGAAGACTGTTTTACACATTCCATGAGAAGCACTCATCATCTGTTATTTATTTCACATATTTTTTTCCTGAATGAGTGACATAGAGGAGTGCCCAGATACATCAACATTTTCTCTTTTTTGGATGAAAGTTTTCATTTTTAAAAACTTAATTTTATTGTGGAAAGGTGCCCAGTGTCAAGATCAGGGTCCTGTTATGCTTTCCAAAGCTTCTTCCTTTATCTAAATTGTCCTGGGGTCCTGCCCAACATGTAGTTACAACCCCTCCCCACACTAATTAGTTCTTGCTTTAATCTAAACCCAGAATAAAGAGACTCTTATCCTGGAATAACTTCCACGACCAAACAGAATATTGTGTTTGAACTATGATCGCCTTTCCTAGTGTTTACTGTGTTGAGCTATGTACATTAAAAATGTGAGCACTGATACTTTTCTATAACCCCGTTCTCCTGAGGCTGAGACAGGAGAATCTCAAGTTCAAGGACATCTTGACATCCATGTTACAAGACAGTAAAATCTGGGAAAGAAAAGAACAAATAATAGATTCATATGATCCAAGTTTAGGATTGGACATTGTCCCACATTCCAAAGGTTGGTCAATTACTAAAGGATGACTAAGTTGGTCACTTCTTTATGTGTATTTTACTAAAAAATAAAATAAAATTGGAATCATCCCAGTTCTGCTTTTTTTTTTCTGGGTCATGGGTCTTGAACTCTGGTCCTTGGCACTGTCCTTCAGCTTTTCTGCTTAAGGAGAGTGCTCTACCACTTGAGCCATAGTACCACTTCCGGGTTTCTGGTGGTTAATTGGAGATAAGAATCTCATGGACTTAACTGCCCAGGCTGGCTTTGAACTGCCATCCTCAGATCTCAGCCTCCTGAGTAGCTAGGATTACAGGCGTGTGCCACCGGCGCTCATTCTAGTTCTGCTTTCTAAAATTGTTTGGGAAAGTAAAGAAAATAATGAATTCAAAGCATCTAACCAAATATTTGATACCAGATAAGCCCTTACTACATACTAGCTATTCCTAATATTGTATTATTCTGTGTAAGAATGTCTGAATATGTACACATTTTCTTCCTTTATGGCTCTTTTTCTTTATGACTCTTTATTTCATTCTAAAAAGTTACTTTTTTTCTTTTTAATTTGAGTGTCAAATCTTTTCTGTACCTTACATATCTTTAAGTTTCAGTCTGGTACACATGACTTCAGGTACCTAGGGAAATGTAACACTCCTTCAGAAGGTAACTACATAAAATCTCAAATAAGTATATTTACACCCTTTATCTAACTTAAAATTATTCACCTATTTAGGTCTCAGTGTCTTACCTGTACATGGGTAACAGGTGCTTTGAGTCTATCAAATATAAAGGTAGAAAAGGTCAATAGCTATGTATATATGAGATGAAGTTAAGCGAAATGAACCCCAAGACAGGGACACACGTTTTTTTTTTTGTTTGTTTCTTGCTTGCTATTGTTTCTAATGTATTTATAAGGTACCATGTGATTTTTTTTGTTGCTTTGTATGCCCCTCCCTCACGGTATATCCTGTTTTCACTGTATTTGATGTCGGTATAATTTGGGTAGGGGATTGGAAAAAACAAAATATTTCAATAGAGATACAGGTTGAACCATTGTAACAATGAGATGTACAAGACACTAGGTTGAAAAATGAACTTTAGAATTTACGTGTGTGGGGGGAGTGTAGTTGTGGAGGTGAGAGGGAAGGGATGGTAGGGGAAAAGCAAAAGAGGGGGCAACAATGCTTGATAAGAAATGTACTCATGACTTTGCTCATGCAACTGTAACCCCTCTGTACAGTATTTCTACAATAAAAACTTATTAAAAAATAAAACAAAACCTTGAATTGAAAAAAAAGAAATACTTTATTCTTCTCTCTCATTTAAATCATGTGGTTGTTGGTCATATAGTCAGCAAGGATTCTGTCCACTCCACACAGGAAATGCTCTTGTTGCTCCTGTGTAATAAGCCACATAGTTTTTGAGAACTAATTTGAAAAAAAATATGAACATATGGAGGTTTGATCTCCATTCTTACTTCAAAGTACAACACACTGAGGTAAGGATTCATGCACATATGTTTCTGTCTCTTCCTTTCATTTCAGCTCCCCTCCTATAGTTTGATTGAGGCTTTCATTGATGTTTTCCAGGCTCCAGAAATGACCTCTGATTGCACAGCTGTTTAGTAAACCATATTTTGAATGTTAATACTGTGGCTTGAACTCAGGACCTCACACTCTTACTTCACTTGGTGGATCATTTAAGCCACACTTCCCTTAACATCCTTTTTCTGGTTTCATGGAGGTAAGAGGTGCATGGATTCAACTACTCACTGACCTGTGATTCTCAGCCTCTTGAGTAGCTAGGAATATAAGCACAAGCCATTGCCACCTGGTCCTAATTAATATCTCATTGCTTTATAATATTCACTAGTTCTCATTTTACCTTATAATAATTTCAGAAAATTCTGTAATCTCATGGCTTTATGAATCATAACCTATGTGCTTCACTTTTTTCTCTCTTCACTCTGATGTTACTCTTACACTGTGGTCATGCAGATAATCAGTTTCCTAAAATCCAAGAATATTTTTTACATTCCTTACTTATTTTTCCTTACACTGATCTCCCTTAAGTAACATTTCTCCATCTCACAGTTGGGAAAATATTGACTTTATTTCTAATGCAACTAAACCAATATATTTTCTATCAAGATATTTTTCTATCAGTTTGTTTGCAATCCAACTACACTTTTGTTCTCTGCTCAAAGCTCTCTGCTCCAATGTCTTATCAAATTATATTATAAATATGTTCTTTTCTTTTTTCCACTGTAGTGTGAGCTCTTGGGAATTAAGCACCTTTTAAAACTATCTGAACTGTTCCTATTTAAATCGAATTTCCTCAACTGACCTTTATATGTGTAACTAATATTTTGAAAGGTATATTTTCCTAAAGAAATTACAAAATGAGTGCTTCCTGACTTTTGAAAATATTTTGAAGCATTTAATAAAATATATTTTGAAATATTTATTGGGCATTGAGACATTTAAAGAATAAAATAATGACGAAAGCATTTATCTGCTGACATTCAATAACAAATATGATTCAGCCTATCAAAATTAATTTTGTATTGTTCAAGAGATAAACTCTAGTAAGTCTAATAAGCTCGTGTAAGGGGATGCATCGCCATCTGCTGGCCATTTTAAGTGTTAACTACATTATCCCCAAACACTAGCTTGTTTTTGTTGTTATATGCATGTTGGTAAGCAACTGATTACACAGAAGAAAATATGTTAAGTTAATAGACTGAAATTTAATATAAAATAAAATATATTTTAATTAAACAGATACGTGTTTCTGATTGCTTTATCCATTCAATTGTGTCACAATGAGTTAAATTAATACTCTGAATACTAAGGCTATAAAACTTCAGAAACAGACAACCAATTGGTAATCATTTGGCTTCATTTAAGATAGTTTTAACCTAAGTTAGAGCAAAACATAACATTGCCTGATGTCAAGCAATTAAAAATTTATTTTCATTAAATAGTAAGAGTTACATATAAACATAAACATTGACACTATACAAAGAAAATACTGAACAATATCTCTGTAAAATACTGAACATATCTCTGTTGTTTGGCACTTTATCTTTTTACATTCAAAAGTCAAATCTTGTCCTAAATGCAATTATAAGTGCCTATGTGTAGATGTATTTTCATTTAACAAGGGTATTCTTCCTCTTGGATAGTATTTATTCTAAAAATTAAAATTTAATCTCTTTGTAATAGATTGTTTGCCTAGACATGCTAATCTTGACAGAGATGATTTATGATTTTGAGAATATAACTAAATTTCACAGAGCCCTTGAGGAAGCTGACAGGAGTTTGTATTAGAGAAATGGTGGTTGCATTTTAAAGGGGAAAAAAGCTCAAGAGCAGACAATTCAGGTATTAATTAACTACATAATCTGAATTACAATATTAAGTCACAGATCAAGGAAATTTTCATATCTCTAATTATTGATTCTTCATAACAACCAAACAATTGGTATAATTCAAATTATTCCCTAATTATTTGTGCAACTGAGAAGACAAAAATAGATTTTGAACTTTGCCAAGTTCAACCAGGTTTTATATACTATTGCTGGGAAACTCAGCCAAATTCCTGAGTGCTCACTACAAATTTGTGTTTTCTCCTTTCAGTAATGGTATAGTTTTTCAACAACCTGAATAGATTTAGCAGGGTTTTTTTTGTTTATTTGTTTGTTTTTGTCAGGTGGGGCCTGAACTCTGGTCCAGGATGCTGTCCCTCAATCCTTCAGCTCAAGGCTGGCGCTCTACCACTTGAGCCACAGTGTCACTTCTGGCTTTTTCTGTTTTTGTGGTGTTGAGGAATTGAACCCAGGTCTTCATGCATGCGAGGCAAGCACTTTACCACTGAGACATTTTTTCAGCACTGCAGGTAAATTATTTTGCAAATCAGTGTACTTAAAGTTATTTTCTGTGTCTGCTGTACTTAGATGATAATTTTTATCAAGAGAGATACATAAAAATGTACAGTTCCTGGGCAGGGGTGGTTCATGACCAGTTCTAGATGTACTGGAGTTTGAGATCTGAAGATCCCAATTGGAAGCCAGCACAGAAAAGACAAATCCTAGAGACCCTTATTCCAATCAAACACCAAAGTAAAGTGCTCAAATGGTAGAGTTGTAAATTAAGAAAAAAAAAACCCGGGAGAAAATGAGGAAAGAGGAGACACTGTTCAAAAAGAAATATACTCATTACTGACATATGTGATTGTCATCCCTCTGTACATCACATATTTACAATAACAATAAAAGTAACCACTCAAAATATAGCAGAAAAAAACTATAAGTAAGAATGTGAGGCTCTGAGTTCAGCCCTTGGTACTGGCTCACAAACACGAGTATGCTTGCAAAAAGTTGCAGCTCCACAGTTCTTAGTATATTACCATAATTATGAACTCCTAGAGCAAATAGCTCAGGTGTCAGTACTACCTACACAAGTTCATGCCATTTAAATTCTGAATTTTCTAAATATTGCTTGTCTATCCATCCCTTCTGAGTATAACTGCTATCATGTAGAGAGGCAAAATGTCTTTGTTTTTCTTGTAATTTACTGAACATATAACCCTACAATTATCTGTTCTCAGTAATTTTAGATTTTTGTAGTTTATTTTTTATATTTAAATTCAATTTTGAATTAGTATGTATTAATACTATGAGGGGTTCTGTTATAATTTTATAAATGTTCACAACATGGTTTGAAATAACTTACCTTTTCTATTATATCCCTTGTGTTCTTCAATTTACTTTCTCCAACAGAGTTTAGGTGGATTTTATTGTTCTGACTTCATATATTATATACATATATATGTGAATATATAAATATTTATTCCTATACATATTTATATACACATAAATTATATATTTAGGTATATATATTTACAAATAAATATGAGTTCATATAAATATGTGTATATGAACATGTCTAAAATATACTTCATTGTTATTCACCCCCGACAAACATCTTTTGTGCTTATATGGCATTATCATAAACATTATCATTATTAGATTAGGTAGAGATTTCATAAATAGTAAAAATACATGAAACTTGGCTTTTGAGCTTCAGGAAATCACTGAAAATCTAATGATCTCAGTTCTATATTTTCCTACGAATGACATACTTTTATAGTGCATGCATGCATGCATGTATATGTTTGTGTGCATGTGTTTATTCACACACATTTGTCATTTCTTTAGTGTTGACTACTTGGAAAACTGATTCTATTTCAGTTTATACTCAGTCACATAGTCTGTCTAGTCCACCTTTTCTTATACTATTTATTAAAGTCACTACCTTGTTGGTTGCTAAATTTAAAAAAATAGATGAAATTTGAAGCAAACATACCTTTAACTAATAAACGGAGTCTAAATGTTCAGAGAATTAGTTATTTTCAACTACAAAATGAAGAGATACTTTTGATAACTAGGAATTATTTAACTCAAACTTTTAAAAAATAAATGTCAACAAATAAACTTATTGGTTGAAAAAATTGGTTAAGGTTTGATATTAAAGGATGGTTTATTTTTACATTCTCCATCGAAACATTTGGGCAAAAACAAAAACATTGTGCAAACAACCGCATCAAAAAATTTGTGCCAACCAGGCGCCGGTGGCTCAGGTCTGTAATCCCAGCTACTCAGGAGGCTGAGGTCTGAGGATCATGGTTCAAAGCCAGCCCGGGCAGGAAACTCGGTGAGTCTCTTATCTCCAATAAACCACTAGAAACCTGGAAGTGGTGCTATGGCTCAAGGGTAGAGCGCTCACCTTGAGCTGAAGAGCACAGAGAAAGCGCCCGGGCCCAGAGTTCAAGTCCCACAGTCAACAAAAGAAAAAAAAAGTTCCATGAGTCAATTGTTCCATATACCTGAAAAGAAAAAAAGTACAAATCTTGCCATGCATATACAGAAGTAAACCACCAGGAGAACAGGGGATCTGGGTACATAGCAACTATGTTATTATAGCTATAAAAATGCAGTTGTCCATACACAGAATGGAGATGACCCTTCAAGTGATCTTGTGAGATACAAATATTGCTCACTTGTTGATAGTAAACACTTTCCACTTCATCTGTGACAATGGGCACAGTGGAAACATAGAATTTATGACAGTAAATTGTCGTAGATTTAGACCTCTCTTCCAAATGACAGTAAAGTGTCGTAGATTTAGACCTCTCTTCCAAACAGATCTTTTGGGCCTCTGAACAAAAATGTATCCTGCTCACCACCAGAGAGTGAATACCTCTGTGATTACCATTCCCTTATGAAACTGCTGTGAACCAAAATCTCTGGGACATCAGTACTCTTCTTTTTCCATGGAGGTATAATCTTCCTCTTTCATCAGCTTTTACTTGCTGTGTGGGGAACTCTACCTTTTGATTTATACGTATTTGAATTTCAGCAACCATAGATAGAGTTCTTTATATTTGGATGCATCATCTTTATGAATATGAAGTCTGTTTGTTTATTTTCCTTTGTAAAAAGTAGCAACATGGTTACAATTTAATGGAGTTTTTGAAGAAATGTTGACCTAGAGCAAAGCCATTTAGATCTTCAAACCATCTGTGCAGGAGGTAAAAAAAAATATCTAGACAATCATGGTTCCAGGCCAGCTTCAGTAAGGAAATTTAAAAGACTGAACCTCTGTGAGTGTGCTGTGTGATTTGCTCCGACAGCCTCTCAACTATGTAGATGGCTGCAGGTAGAACAGTTGTCCTTCCTAACAATAAACCCTAGCTAACCATAAGTCTAAATAAAACAAAAACTCTGAAATAGCCAAAAACTCTTAAATAGTAAACCACAATAATAACAACAAAAAGATGTAAAGTTCTGAGTTCAAACTCTATTACTGCCCAAATATTTATATACATTTAATTTCTTTGGCTGAATTTTTCTGGACTCATTTTGACTGACTAGGTATGATCAGCAATGATGTGACTTCCTTAAGGACTGAATTCTTGAAATGCAGTTGGTGATTTTTCCACATTTATTGTTTGTAGTGATGATTAGAGATTCTTCCGGAACAGAGTGAAAACTCTCAACCCTGAGTGTTTTCACGAGCAGATTTGTTTGGTGATCTATGAGAGACATACAATAAACATCAAATGTAAAATGTACAAAATTGAAATAAAATACAGACATATATATATATATGTATATGTATATATATATATATATATTATTGCAAATTTACTGAACCCATTATGATTGTTGTTACTGTGAGTTTTGATCAATTTCTAAAACTTTACTCCTGAAGAGAGGACCACAAAGGAACACACTGGGACTCTCCTCACTTTCTTTCGAGATTTACCTTGCTGCCTCTGTAGTTGGTTATAATATCTAATACATAGTGTTGTTTGTAATAGTCAGAAACCACTGGAAGTTATTAATGTTTGCCATTTCTATTGTAATTTATCCCTTAAACTGGAGAAAGTTCATCTGAAATTACTTTGTTCTTACTTGAATTATAGGCTAGCTAAGTAATATATTGATGTGGAGATGAGAGCTGTAGCTAAAATTAGCTATCTTTTCACAAAACCAAATTATAATTACACTATTCTTTTGTAATATATGCAGATTGATTTTATTGAGCATTGCAAATATTGATTTGATTATCTCATTAAGGAGAGAAGAAAATGTGTCAAAACATTTTATTTTGCTTTCAACAAACTAGAAATATTCTTTTTAAAAATAATTAAAGCTATTTTGGAGAGATATGGACAATATTTGAGAAAATATTTTGAAGGATGGAATATACTATTTACTTATTCTTTTCACCAGGAATATCAAAACATTTTGAATCAAACAAGGAGATGCAAAATCCATTCTAAAGGTTAGACCAATTGTGTTGGGGCCATATTGATTTATGAAAAAGGCTGATCAATATGAAATGAAAGATTTGAAATATCATTTCTTTTATGACCAAAAGAAGTATAATGGGAGTTCTTCCAGACCAATTAATTACCCATGAGTTATGAGGAAATAAATGAAGTGGCAGATGAATTCTCTTCTCCTACAAGTAAAAGCAGTTGCACTGTGAATTGCTTCCATACTTGTTCCTACAATCTCAAATGCTGGTGATTACAGATCAACTTTTTGTCTTCTTATGGGTGTGATTTTAATTGAAAGAAAAGAAATGGAGTCATCTGAGAGAAATATGGAATGGGTAGTTTAAACACAGTTACACATATTCATACATATATTTGTGTAAACTTACCTAGGAGCATGCAAATAAACTCCACAAATCATAAAGTACTTTTTTTTTACTATTTTAAGGAGTATGCATTAATTTGAATATTGGGATGTATCAATCATTCACTTATTCATTTTTGTCATTATTTGTCTTTTAGAAGAAAGAGCATGTCATCATATTTTTTAAAATGACTCTGTATGACTGTTCAGAATTCAACCCAGATCCTGGTAGATGCTGACCTGTCACCACGAATGCTCTACTTTGCATTCACAGGAGCAACTTCAGTTCCTTTTCCTATCATTACTTCAAGATTCTAGGCTAAAGTACAACATATTTTTACTACATTATAATAGCATTGATTTGCCAAGATCAAGGATGATGCTATATAACAAGTATAAAACAGTATCCTTTAACTTTAATGCACCACTTAGTATAGAGAAGGAATATAAAAAAGTGCTATTTTGAAACTGCCAGCAATTGATTAAAGAAATTACACTTCATTGATAAGAATTAATATAAGTCAAAATGAGTTTTTCTCTTTTGTTTTTGATTTCTTTTCTTTTTTTCAGATTGTTCATTTATGTGTCTTTGGGAGTGTAAGAGGAGGCACGGAAATGGAGTGACAATGGTAAATAAATGTAGTAAGGGTACTCATTAGATCCTGCATTGGAAATGAACTATACAACTTCTGGATGGGGATTGGAGAGAAAAAAATGGGAGAGCATTAGGGACTTGACTTATGTAACTGGAATATCTAATATATAACCTTATTATATTATAATATAATAACAATAACAATTTAAAAAACTATTTTACCTTTAACAATAAATAAAAACAAAAGGCTATTAAAATGGCTTCTATATGTATGCAAATATAATATTCAAATCATCGACTGAAATAGAGAGCTTCATTACATGATAGTCAAAGATGCCCAGATAATATGAGAATTTATTTCTAGTCTTACTTGCATTTTCATAGATTACCTTCAATTCATAATAGTTGAGCTTACAAAATTTGGACATTCAAAAACATATCTATCTATCTATGTATCTATCTATCTATCTATCTATCTATCTGTCTATCTATCTATCTATATCTTTTGCTTTTCTTTTTGTTTCAAATCTACCATTGGGAAAGCTGAATTACGGATGAAGGAGACTCAATAAATCCAGGGGGAGAAAAAGATTGGTTATTGCAAGAGGCATCAGATAATCAGCCGCAAGAGGCATCAGATAATCAGCCTCAAGAAGAATTAACAAAAAATAAGTCTATAAGGATACTTACCAAACATCTGATTACAATATTGAGCAAATTAAAAGCCACATTTTCAATTGCTTAAATGAATGATCCTGTAGTTTCCATGCATTCTGTGTTACAACCAACCAGAAAATCTACCATGCCAATATTTTGCACTTAAAACTGTTAAATTATCATTTAATGGTACATCTAAACATCTAGTAAGCCTGTCCTTACTGCATGTTGCATATTCCTTTAATGATAACATTTCTAAGACAGTAAAAGTTCTTGTTGGTGTAGCTATGCTATGCTTCTAGATGGGTTTTGCATAATTATAACACGATAAACCAATTAAATTTCTACACAGACTTAAAATGTTCTTTTAAAAAATCTGACAGTTTATGTCACTTATAAAATCCTGAGGCAATTTACTGTGCTTCAAAGTTCATGCCTAAAATAATTACTTAGTTCTATAAGGACTTAACTGGCTCATATCTACTTCTCCATTTTTTTTCTATTCTGGAGAATTCTGAAAAAGACTCCTGTCATTCTGGTATATTTTTATACTCCCTCTAGTTTCCATTCCTTGTTAGTCTTTATGCATTTTCTTGTAGTCAAGGGCACTTTTAATTGAGTCTGGTTTTAATTCTACTTTCTCTACTTCACACAACATTGTCTTAGACTATGTCCAGAGTCATTTTATGTTGTTAGATTAAAAAAAAATGTTTGTCTAATATATCTAAACAATTATTAGTTCGTGGGTTTTTCTAATTAGATTGGAAAGTCAGAAAGGCTGGATGAAATTCTACCTTGTTTGGTACAAACACTTCACTGGTAAAATGCTTTGCAGTTATTTTACCTAAATCACATATCTCAGTGAGTGAAAGAATTCATGAATAACTAAGCCAACATCACAAATGAAAGCAGATGCTAAGGCTGATTTTGAACTGTTTGAACACATGGTATTCTTGCTGAGATTATAATGAATAACTTTAAGTTAATAATTGTACAATCATTTAGAATAAGTGATTTTGTGATAACTTTACAAATTTTGCATTGTTCACTTTGAGACTAACTTTATAGATGTCTTCCCAAACTCACCATATGTAATTCACCTCTCTTTTATCATTCTAAGGTCTATAAAGCATTACTCTTCTATTTCTTAGCAAGTACCCCTAACAATAGTCCATGAGCATACCCTATTAAAGCTTTCTTTTCTTTGTCATATTGAGTACAATGGAATGGAGGGTTTTCCTTCTTAGTTAATATTTTACCTGCTTCTTGTAAGAGCAGAGGAAGCTCAAGGAATGTGAATCTATTGAAAACCATGAGGTGATGTTCCTTATTAAAATCATTGGCATTCAACCACCATGTAACAGCCTTGTTTTACTAACATTATGTGTTTTCAACCATTTAAACAAGTAGCATAGTTGTGATTTAAAATACAATTTTCAGCATAGATAATATTTGTGAGTATATTAAAGTTATTATTAGAAATTAAAGTCTCAGCTTATCCATCTCTCACAGTAAATAGTGTGTGATTTGTTTGTATGTGCATGTATATATACATAGACATATATACATAACATATACATACACATTATACACACACACACACACACACACACACACACACACACACACACACACACACACACACACACACACACACAAACACAAACACACATATATTTGAGGATTCCAAGAATTTTTAACCAAGCAGAATGGTAAGAATGAAGTGTATTGTGGCAACTTCATGTTCTGAGCAGTTTTTCATTGGAGTCAATAAAAGCTAGAATAAAAGATTGGAAATCATTTCCTGTGACCTATGTTTCAGGCAATCAGGGAAGAAATCAGTGGGCAAAGTTCAATATGTGGGAACTGGAGACCTAGAACCAGCTAATCATGTCTTTATGAAGTAGCATTTGCCTGCAGAAGATGAAGAGGATCAACATTTCAAACGCCTTTAATGCAAGAAAAAGAACATAATGTAAACTATATTGTCCTCAGAATTAATTGTATAAAATGCTTAAGATTAAAAAATAATAGCATTCTTGGAAATATGAACTGCGTTATGACTCAGCAAATAATCTGGCTGATTGTGACCTGTTATACAAATGAAGTAATAAAAATTCAATTTTAATGCAATCCTGATAAAATTGCTTTGTTAATGTACTTTGTTTGATTGTCTAATGAATTGCCTTCCTTTCAGACAAAAACACATGCTAAACATTAGAATATCCTCTAGCTAAGAAATGGTTTCTGTTTTTTTTTTTATTTCAATACAAACAGGCATGAATGATTGAAAGTTTTGATATTTATTTTACAAAAAGTTGTCTGATTTAAAGTACATTGTCCTATGTCATGTATATTTCAAAGAATTATCAAACAAAACCAACTGGTTTCATATATGCTTAAGTATTTTGTTTAACATATTACTCTGACAAACAACCTACTTAATAGTTTCTGAAAAAGATCTCTTTGTAAAAGCAAGTAAACTTCACAGACTTATACTATATGACATATAAATAATTAAACAGATTTTCCAGCATCCAGCTGAGCCAATGTGAGATAATTTAAAATATATCTAATTATTTTAGTCTTAAAATTTTTAATGTGACTTATTAACTTGTTCTTTGTTATGTATAGATAATCAAAATGACTTATAGACTGAGTAGGACTTATACAGATAACCAAAATTTAAAAATCAGGGTTTCTTTTAGCAGTCAAATTTCTTACTTAAAGGGAGCTGTAAAACATGTCACATCATTTTGATGGAGGCCAAAAATATATTCCCAAAGTACTTTCTACCACAACATGAGTGCAAATACTGTTCCATAAGAATGTGTATACATTGACTGTGAAGAAAGAGAATTCTGATACTGGCAGAAAGAGTAGGGACAGTCTGAAAAGTAGTTATTTTATACAGATGTTGAGGTGGTTCACTTTAATGTCTGTTTCTTCTATGCTTCTTCTTAATGACCTACTGTGTCTATATTTATTGATTATTTTGTATGGTTTTTGAATGATATAAACATACAAATGTCTCTTGGTATATAAATAAAAGGTTATACAGCCCTACAAGAATATGCTTCATGATAGCAATGCAAAGTTGGTTAAACATTTTCAGATATTTAACCAGCAATGTACTATTTCAACAAAATAAAGGGATACAATTCATTATTATTTCAATTAGAAAAATATTTGGGAAAAATCTAAAAATCCTTTATGATAAAAATTTCATAGGTTTAAATTCAATATAACTCAGTTGATGAGATGCAATTTTAGAAGAGAATGAAAATACACACATACACATACACAAATTATACTTGATGTTGAAAGACCAAATACTTTCCATGAAAATTAGAAATAAAGAAAAATTGTAAACAATTTGTTTTTTTCCCTTCCCCTCCACAAATTATACCAACATCAAATACAGTGAAAACAGGGGTTATACCATGGGGGAGAGATACAAAGCAACAAAGAAATAATCTGATAAATATATTAGAAACAGTCGCAAGAAAGAAAAAAAAAACATTTGAATCCTTATCTTGGGGTTCATTTGGCCTAACATACAACTTTTGCCAGGAGGGGGAGGAGAAGGGAAGGGATGGGAAGGGGAAACAAAGTAGAAGGCAACAAAGCTTGATAAAAAATGCACTCATTACCTTGCCCATGTGATTGTAACCCCTCTGTACTGTATTTTCCCAATTAAATAAAAATAAATGAATAAATGAATAAAATATTTTAAAATGAAGAAACATGCAAAGAAAGAAAGAAAAATTACACATGCTGATTGCTTCTGTTGATAATTTAACATCAAAGTAACCTCATCCCCACTGAAAGGAGAAGTAAAATAATCTCTAGTTTCAAATACCATGTTCTTATTAATAAAGTTACTTAAGAGATTCATTAAAAATCCATTAAAAGTAGGAAGTTCAACAAGGTTGCAGAATATACTAATGTAAATGAATTGTAATTCATTCCACATGAAAATTTCAAGAAGAAATTCAGTTGGGGGGGGTCAATAAAAACGTTTGACGTTTATTTTTGTTGATACAAGTAAAATTATGTGAATATTCTAACAATATATTGACGTGTATAATGTAAATAGGAAAGCTTTGAAGTACTAGCTGTATATTACAAACATGTTTAGAATTATAAAATATTTGAATTCTAACCTGTTTACTTTCCTTCCTTCCTTCCTTCCTTCCTTCCTTCCTTCCTTCCTTCCTTCCTTCCTTCCTTCCTTCCTTCCTTTCTCCCTCTCTCCTTCCCTCCCTCCCTTCCTTCTTTCCTTCCTTCTTTTTTTTTTAATCTTTCATAGCTCTACCATTTGAGCCACATCTCCACTTCCGGTTTTCTAGTGGTTAATTGGAGCTAAGAGTTTCATGGACATTCCTGCCCAGGATGACTTCAAACCATGAGCCTCCTGAATAGCTAGAATTACAGTTGTGAGCCACCAGTGTCCGGCTTGCATAATTCTTAAATAAATTGGCTACTTACATATCTCTCTCATCCTGAAGCTATCTGAAGGTATTGACAGCTTGGTGAAGGTACTATCAAAAGCCTTCCAAACCAAGCAACACCGGTTTGATACAGCATGTTTGTTGCTTGGAGGATTGTCATTGATTCCTGGAGCTCGCAGCTCATTAAACGGGAAAGAATGATGCTGGAGATGAAATGTAAGAGCAAATACATAGCAAATATCTCAGCTTTGATATTAAAATGAAGTTTGGACTTTGTAGCAAAGGAGTACTTGTGGATGTAAAACTATGTTTTGTGAAAAGATTTCCAAAATGAGTAACTGTTTGATGCAAACTGGGTTCATAAGGAGGAAAATAAATTGGTTTAATGATAAAGCTGTATAAAATTCTAACTTTTAATCACTTAAATAATCTTAGCTGAGAGAGAGTTCCGGGAAGATGGCGGAGGAGAAACTGGAATCTGAACAAGCTCTCGCATAGAAAGTAGTTCTAGAATTCCAGTGAACAGTCCTAAGCCAGAGAATCACACCAAGTGTGCCATCACAGGACAGAGAGTTAGACAAGAGAGGGGAAGCCAAGGAAACGCATCAGCTGCCGCTCTGGCGGCGGGGTCGCGGCAGCCCGCCGCGGAGTCATACCTGAGACACAGAGAGTCGGGGACAAGGGAGCCAGACACAGCAGACGAGCGGATTCTACTCAACACCAACAAGAACCGACAAGGAGCGAACATCTTCATCCTGCTGTTTGCAGACCAGAGACGACCCAGGATCCAAGACTCGGTGTGAGTACAAGCCCGACATCCTCACTCCTCAGGGAGCAGAGGAGGGAAGGCCACCCCTCCCCCCCCAGCACCGGTGATCTCCATCTTGGATACCGACAAAGCTCGGAGGAGCTGCTAGCTCCAGCTCAGGCCTTGGAATAAAATGAGTCATTTAGCAGGTCACAAGAACTTAACGGCGAAGTGACCTGCCAGACTCAGCTCCATCCAGGGAAAAGTCACCCAGCTCAGGCGCCAGCCATCGGAGTGGCTTGTCTCACTGGGTAACCAGAGCCAGAGGCTGCCCCTCCCTCTAGCAGCCACCACAATCAATTGAAAAACAGAAACCCTGAGAATGGCTCCAGGCTGGGCACTGTGAGCTTTATCACAAAATAGCCCCAGGGAAAAGCTACTGTTTGTTGAAAGGCCTCAACTCTACCCAGAACCTAGCCTCATCACCACATCCCCCTCTTTTGTGACTCTCAAAGCAGACCACCCTCCCAGAAAACTAACCTGGGAGGGGGATCTCAAAATCTTGGGTAAAGCAGAGCATTTTTCTGCCTCTTCCAACCAACCGACTTAAGAAACCAATCAAGCCACAGGACATCAAGCTGACCAGAGACTCCAACAAGAGACTGGTTGCAGACAAAAGGGAGATACAGGATTCTCCCCACTCCTCCCCCCCCCCAAAAAAAAATCAAAAGACTTTTTTTTCTTTTTTTTCTTTTTTTTCTTCTTTTTTTCTTCTTCTTCTTCTTCTTCTTCTTTTTTGCTTGTTTTTTGTTTTTTGTTACCTTATATATATATATAAATTTTTTCCCTTCTAAAACTTTTATTAATCTTTAATTTTTGCCTCTTCTGAAAAAATAATTGTTTTCCAGTAACTTTTTTTTTTCTCATCTTATAATTTTTATTTTAGGAATACGTGAATGAGAGTTTTCCTTTCTTTTCTTGTCTTCTTTCTCTTTTTCTTTCTTTCTTAATTATCTTTTTGTTTTTTATCTAGCTCTACTGAACTTCTGATCTTTTCTTCTCCCTTTCCCATCCTTAAGGATTTTCACATCTCCTCTATGTCCCTCCCCTTCTCTGAACATATTCACATTCCTCTCTAAATAGACGGTCTTTTAACCTCTATAATAACATTAATTTTTATGTTTCTATTCTTTTTCTGGTCTCTCTTTATTCCCCTTTCTGTCTCTTCTTTTTCTCTCTCTCTCTACTTGCATCCTACCCAACCCATTTCCTGCACTGTGATTAGGACATAGTTAACTCTCCCTGTGCCTCCCCACACCAATCTATTCCCATTTTTTACCCACATCTCTCCCTAATCCTAATAATTTCTGGTTTTCCAAATTCTTTTCTGCGGTTCGAAGTCCTTTAACATATAGTCGTTTGATGTTGAATAGATGTATCTGTTGAACTAGATTGTATCTGTAGACTATTGACAGTACAAATGCAAACTTTGGTTGATGGTTGCCTTAAGATAGTGTTCTAGCACAAAACTGGTGCAATCTTTATCTCAAATGGGCCGAGTAAGCCGGAAAAACACAAGAAAAATGGCAAATTCGGGTATCTCAATTCCCAACCTTGATAATCAGGGATTAGAACAGATAAAGAATAATCCAGAGGAGAGTTCCCAAATAGCTCTACAAACACTAATAGCAAACATGATAAATGAGAAGTTTGACAATGTACAAAGGACTCTGTATGAGTGTGATAGGGAGAGAGAGGAGGCATCCCAGAAGTTTATACAGGAATATCATAAGCGTGAGGAAGCTTCTCAAAAACTGATACAGGATTTGCGTGAACAACTTGAGAATACTCAAAGAGAAAGGGAGGAATGGCGTGAGCAGGCAGAGAACACTCAAAGAGAACTGCAGGAATCCCACAGAAGGGAGGAAACTAATCAAAGAGTAATTCACGAATTAAGAGACCAGGTAGAGAATACACAAAGATCACTAAAGACATTCATGGAATCCATTAACAAAGAGCTGAAGGAAGTCAGGGAGACCACAAAGGGAATGCTGAATGGAACCCAACAGAAGGAATGGGAGTCCAAAGAAACCATAACCAATCAACTAAGTGATTTGAGAACAAACACTGAACACCAAATTAAGGAAGTAAAGAAATTCATACAAGACCTAAAACCGAGCTTCAACAAAGAACTTGAAGCCATCAAAGCTGACCAATTAGAAGGAAAAGAGATAAAAAACAAAGTAGAGAGTCTTGACAGCAGGTTAGACCATGCAGAAGATCGAATCTCAGGGATTGAAGACAGCCTAGATATTATAGAGAAAGAACATACAACCATCCAAGACAAGTCCAAGAAATATGATAGGTCTATCCAACACCTGGAAGACACCATCAGAAGGCCCAATCTAAGGATAATGGGTGTAGAGGAGCACCTAGAAACAGAAGTTAATGGTCTAGGAAATTTGTTTAACAGGATCCTAGCAGAGAACTTCCCAAACATACAAAAAGATAGGCCTATTCAGATACAAGAAGCTTTTAGAACCCCAAATAGACCAGACCAGAATAGGACATCCCACCGTCACATTATAATCCACACAGGATCAACCCAGACCAAGGAAAAGATCCTTAAAGCTGTCAAGGAGAAAAGGTTAATCACCTATAAAGGGAAACCAATTAGAATTACCTCAGATTTCTCAGCAGAGACAATCAAAGCAAGAAGAGCCTGGAATGACGTATGCCATGCCCTAAAAACAAACAACTATCAACCAAGAATACTGTACCCAGCTAAACTCTCCTTCATAACTGAAGGCCAAATAAAAACCTTCCATAGCAAAGAAAAATTGAAACAATACATCTCCACCAAACCAGCCCTACAAAAGATTCTTAAAGATGTCCTACACATAGAAAACCAACAAGAACGCAACAAAGGCCAAGAAACTGCACCCAAACTGAGAATCCAAGAACCTTAGGAAGAACCCAGCTTTCACAGCCCCCAAGAAGGTGGATAACATGGCAGGAACTCCCAAATACCTCTAAGTCCTATCTCTTAACGTTAACGGACTGAACTCTCCAATTAAGCGACATAGACTGTCTAGTTGGAATAAAAAACAAGACCCTTCTATCTGCTGCCTGCAGGAGTCACATCTTGCCCGTAAAAACAAACACATTTTCAATGTTAAAGGCTGGAACAAAATCTACCAAGCAAATGGCCCTCATAAACAGGCGGGAGTTGCAATCCTAATATCAGATAAAATAGACGTCAAATTAAAATTCGTGAGAAGAGATAAAGAAGGTCGCTACATACTAATTAAAGGATCTCTCCTTCAGGAGGATATTACAATTCTAAATATCTATTCGCCAAACAACGGAGCACCCAAATTTATCAAAGAAACACTACTTTCCCTCAAATCCCATATAGATCCAAAGACATTAATTGTTGGGGATTTTAACACACCACTCTCCCCACTAGATAGATCAACTCGGCAAAAACTCAACAGAGAAACCGCAGATCTAAACAGCTGCATAGATCAACTAGACTTAACAGACATTTACCGAACATTTCACCCAGCAGCAACAGAATACACGTTCTTCTCAGCAGCACATGGAACGTTTTCTAAAATAGATCACATTTTAGGCCACAAAGCAAACTTGTCTAAATTCAGAAACATTGAAGTTATACCTTGCATTCTCTCTGACCACAAGGGAATAAAATTAGAACTCAACACCAAAAGCCACCAAAGAAAGTCCGGTATCACATGGAGGCTGAACAACACACTGCTGAATCATGAGTGGGTCATGGAAGAGATTAGAAAGGAAATTCAAATATTCATGCTATTCAACAAAAATGAACACACAAATTACCAGCTCCTCTGGGACACAGCAAAGGCAGTACTCAGAGGCAAGTTTATAGCTCTGAGCTCCTACATCAACAAATTGGAGAGATCGGAAACTAGCAATTTAATGACACATCTAAACCTCCTTGAAAAAGAGCAGCAAGATAAACCCCAATCCAGTAGACGGAAAGAAATAATCAAAATTAAATCAGAATTAAATGAATTAGAATCCAAAAAAACTATAGAAAGAATCAACAAAACAAAGAGTTGGTTCTTCGAAAAACTTAACAAAATTGACAGACCCTTAGCAAACCTTATCAGAAAAAGGAGAGAACACACCCAAATTAATAAATTCAGATATGAGAATGGAAACATCACCACGGAAACAACCAAGATTCAGAACATTATAAGGGAATACTTCTCAAAACTTTATGGTAATAAGTTTGAGAACTTGACAGAAATGGACCTTTACCTAGCAAATATTGACATGCCAAAACTAAACCAAGATGAGTTAAACCAGCTTAACAGGCCCATATCAAGCATTGAAATAGAAACAGCAATAAGAGACCTCCCAGCTAAGAAAAGTCCAGGACCAGATGGTTTTACAGCGGAATTTTACAAGGCCTTCAAAGCAGAGCTCACACCAATACTCCTCCAACTCTTCAATGAAATTGAAAGAGAAATCTCACTACCGAACACATTCTATGAAGCCATCATAACCCTCATCCCAAAACCAGGCAGGGACTCATCAAAGAAAGAGAACTATAGACCCATTTCTTTGATGAACATTGATGCAAAACTTCTCAACAAAATTTTGGCCAATCGACTTCAACAATTCATCCAAAAAATCATACACCATGATCAAACAGGATTCATTTCAGGGATGCAAAGCTAGTTCAATATACGCAAATCAATTAATATTATTCATCACATCAACAGGAGCAAGAATAAGAACCACATGGTTATCTCAATAGATGCAGAAAAAGCATTTGACAAGATCCAACACCCCTTTATGATGAAGGTTCTGGAAAAATTAGGAATCCATGGAACATTCCTCAATACAATAAAAGCTGTATATGACAAACCTACAGCCAGCATTATACTCAATGGTGAAAAACTAAAGCCATTTCCTCTTAACTCAGGAACAAGACAAGGATGCCCACTCTCTCCACTTCTCTTCAATCTAGTATTAGAATGCCTAGCTACAGCAATAAGACAAGATGCAGACATAAAGGGGATCCAAATAGGGAAAGAAGAAATAAAACTCTCCCTCTTTGCAGATGACATGATCTTGTATTTAAAGAATCCCATAGACTCCACTCCCAAATTACTCAAGCTGATTCAAAACTTTAGCAAAGTAGCAGGTTATAAAATTAACCCCCAAAAATCAATGGCTTTTCTATATGCCAACAATGAGAAAAGTGTGGCTGAAATTAGGAAAGCAACTCCATTTGTAATAGCCCCACAAAAAATAAAATACCTAGGAATTAACTTAACCAAAGAAGTGAAGGACCTCTATGATGAAAACTTTAAAATCTTGAAAAAGGAAATCAACACAGAACTTAAAAAATGGCAAAACCTCCCATGCTCCTGGATTGGCAAGATTAACATCGTGAAAATGGCAGTACTTCCCAAGGCTATCTACAAATTCAACGCGATACCTATCAAAATTCCACCCTCATTCTTCAAGGAAATAGAGGAGGCAATCCAAAAATTCATATGGAACAATAAAAGACCCCGAATAGCAAAAATGCTCCTCAATGGAAAGAACACTGCTGGAGGAATATCAATACCAAATTTCAAACTCTACTATAAAGCCATAGTAATCAAAACAGCTTGGTATTGGCATAAGAACAAACCTCAGGACCAATGGAATAGAATTGAAAACCCAGAAATGAACCTACAGACCTATAGCCATCTAATCTTCGATAAGGAAGCTAAAACAATAGAATGGAAGAAAGACAGCCTCTTCAGTAAATGGTGCTGGCAAAATTGGTTAAGTACATGTAGAAAACTAAAGCTAGATCCTTATATATCACCCTGCACCAGAATCAACTCCAAATGGATCAAAGACCTTGAACTCAAAGCAGACACTCTGAAAACATTACAGGATGGAATAGGAGAAACCCTAGGTCTCCTTGGCTCAGGTCGAAATTTTCTGAATAGAGACCCGGAAGCACAACAAATCAAAGAAAGGTTGGACAAATGGGATTGCATAAGATTGCAGAGCTTCTGCAGGGCAAATGACATAGCTGGCAAGATCAATAGAAAGCCCACCGATTGGGAGAAGATCTTTACTAGCCATACAACGGACAAGGGTCTCATATCTAAAATATACTTGGAACTCAAAAAATTAAACCACCCAACAACAAATCCTCAAAGAAACAACTGCCCAATAAATAAGTGGGCGAAAGACTTAAAGAGAAGCTTCTCTGAAGAAGAAACAAGGATGGCCAATAGACACATGAAGAAATGTTCAACATCCCTAGCCATAAAAGAAATGCAAATCAAAACAACATTGAGATATCACCTCACTCCAGTTAGAACAGCAAAAATCAAGAACTCTAACAACAACAGATGCTGGAGGGGATGTGGACAGAAAGGAACCTTACTTCATTGTTGGTGGGAATGTAAACTTGTTCAACCACTTTGGAAAGCAGTATGGAGGTTCCTCAAAAGACTTCACATAGATCTCCCCTATGATCCAGCAATCCCACTTTTGGGCATTTACCCAAATGTTTACAAACAAGACCACACTAAAGCTACCAGCACAACTATGTTTATTGCAGCATTATTTACCAGAGCTAAGACATGGAACCAACCCAGATGCCCCTCAGTAGATGAATGGATCAAGAAAATGTGGTATATATACACAATGGAATTCTATGCCTCCATCAGAAAGAATGACATTTCCCCATTTGTTAGGAAATGGAAAGGTTTGGAAAAAATTATATTAAGTGAAGTAAGCCAGGCCCAAAGAAGCATAGGTCCCATGGTTTCCCTTATTTGCAATATCTAGTATAGGTATGAGTCAAGCGGAAAAGGTCAGATAATGTGATGTTAGGAAAATGAACCCTTAAATATGTATTTTAATGTTTTCGTTTCTTTCATGCATGTGTTTCTAACGCATTTATAAGATTATTTCTTTTTTGCTTTGTATGTCCCTCCCCCACAGTGTAACCCCCGCTTTCACTATATTTGATGTCAGTATAACATGTGGAGGAGATGGGGACAAACAAGTCGTTTAAGGATTCAGGTGGACCTGTTGCAACAATGAGAAGTACAAAATGTCATGTCAAAACCAGCTTTACAATGTCGGTGTGGGGGGGGGGGGGGTATAATTGGGTGGGGGGAGGGGGGTAAAATTGGTTGGGGGGAGGGGGGAGGCGGGGAAGGGAAGTGAAGGGTAAACAAAGGAGGAGGCTGCAATGCTTGGTAAGAAATGTATGCATTATCCTGCCCATGTAATTGTAGCCCCTCTGTACAGTATGTTCTCAAATAAAATAAAATACAATTTAAAAAAAAATTAAAAAAATAAAATACAGTAAAAAAAAAAAAAAACATCTATGTGCACTCTAGCTACATGGTAAATCCAGTTTTAGATGTGATATCTGAAGAGGACATTTGTCCATGACCCATCTCCCGTGCAGATCAAAATGTTGTAAGAAACCAATAGATACTCACTGGAATTTGGATATTTATGTGAAATTATTATTTTGATTAGACATCTTCTTTTATGCAGGTCTCACTGCTTATCTTATTGATGCACACTGAAATTAATATAAAATTTATATGAATTAGTTTATAAAATATTATAGATTTCTTTTTCATTTGTCACCGAAATTAAGGATTTCTGAACAGAAAAAGCCAACTTTCCTAAGAGCATTAGAATAGCTCTGATTTCTTTTCATTAGTCAAATGGGTTCCACTTGTGAAAAACCACCTCTAAATTGTCATAATCTCTGGTTTACTTCTATGCCACCATTATTTTCATAAATTTATTTTCATTTATACTACTTTGTTGTAGTTTCATTGTAATTTATTTTGTGGAAGTAGAATAGATAATAATAGTACCAAACATGTACATGTGCAGATGTAGACGTTTTCTATTTGTTTGTGTATATATATATAAAAACACGAACATATTTTATATAAATATGTGTGTATATATGAACATTAATTCTGTCATATGTATATAATTAATTTCTATATATCTAAGTTCCTTTATGAACATATGTTTATGTTAAATAAATATATATTTATATATGTTTATAGATATACAAGTTAATACAGGGGTAAATATAAATATAGGTCTATTATACTAACACACATACACACAAATATATATATATATATATATATATACATGAATATATATGTGTATGGGGGGTTGAATGGATACACAAATAGAGAATACACTCAGGAATTGAGGTAGAAATATATATGTATGTAGATGTATCTTAGCTCAATGTCATCTGGGAGGCTCCCTACTGTCTTCAAATCTTCACTTGTCTGGGCAAGTTGGTCTGCTTTGCTCAGTCTACCACCTAAGTGTTAGTAGCATCCAGAAGTGTCTTTATGGAAACACACATAATAGTATTTTACACAATACCTTGAAACTACCTGACCCTATAAAATTTTTACTCAACATTAGACATGGCAACCTGGAAACATGTAAATAAAGTATATGAAGAGTTTGCAGTTTATTATACACATTATATTCCTTGACGTGTACACTGTTGTCATTCATAAAAGTCATATTCTATTGGTATTTTCAGCATTACACACTGGAATTCTGAATTATCAAACAATAAACCATTGTTCCTAGGAAAATCTTGGTGAACTTGTGAAAAACATTTTCTTATTCAATCATAGGTTCATAGAAACCTAACACTGTAGTTTTGTAATATCCAAACTGAAAAAAAGAATCTTAGTCTCTTTGTGTTTCTTTTAATATCCAATATTATATATATACACATGTATATACATCTTATGATATAACATAGTATATAAGATATGTAATACCCATTATTACATACACTAAATAATTTATATGCAATTTTTATCCATAAACTGTAACACAACCTACAATTTTTATCACCTTCCAAACTTTCATGTAATTTATATAAAATGATCTAAATATTTAAATTAATGAAAACAATGAATAGTAACATAATTATGAGAACCTTTTAAAAATTTCTGAAGACAAACGTGGTAAATAAAGGCACTATAAATGTCCCACTTGGATTGTTTAGTTTTCCTGTAGTTGGTATCTAAAGGGATTTGTTTGTTTAGAGGCAAATTATTTAGCTGCTCATGTTATACAAATAAAGAAACAAGCAGAGCATGTATTTCTAGTCAGCATCTTCTGTGTCTGTGCAGGTGCTTTCTCTGTCTTTATCCTTCTGTAGCTGAGTTCATCCAGCTCCTGAGGGGGTGGTAATGTGCATAACTTGCATCAATACCAGCTCCAATCCAAAGAATGCTGCTTGTAAAATAACAGTGAATGAAACCACCTGCATTTAAGTCCTTGACATTTTTGTAAAATACAACAGCTATACCAAAAACTCCAACTGTTAGACTTGAATTCATTCGATCTTTTTTTTTCTGTCTATTTTTATGGGGCAAAGGTTCAAAAAAAAGCACAGTTCCTGTTTAATGAAAACAGCAGGCAATGCATTGCACAAACAGAAAATTGCTCTCCTATTTCCATTTGAGAAACCTGAATTTTAAAAACAGTTTTGCCTTGGAAATCATACTTTTTATTCAAATTGCGAATGCTCAGGGTAACAACTGTTTGAAAAATTGAAGGAGATTTCCAATTTGAAATTGACATAAGAATCCTTTCTGTTCAAATTGGGAAAAGAATTTCAGTGAGATGTTTTTGAATTCTATATATAACATCATAAATCTAAATGAGACCCCCCTCCACAAAAGAATTTTATTCTTCCTTCCTTCCATCCTTCCCTAGCTCCCTTAGTCCTGCTGTCCCACACTGCTGTCTACTTATCCTTCCATTATCTGCAATTCTTTCTTAATTACATTTAGTCATACAGGGTTCATCACATCCTTTATTCTTTGCAGCTATTCAATACATTTTTAATTGGATAAATGATTAGTATATTCCTCCTTGGGAACTTAAATATTTTTATACAAATAAAAAATTTCTTCATAATGGGAAATATGAAATGTAGAAAATGAAATATTAAAATAGCATGATTATATTATATGATGAATCTCTAATGAATTCCCAATAGTCATAAAACATTGACTGTCACTCAAGTGTGAGAATTACTGTTAGATATTTGTTGAATTTCCACTATACAAGAACACACAGATGAAGGGGGACAAATATCAATTTGAAATATTCAATTCTAATTCATTATATGAAAAAGGATTTAATTTCAAAAGTAAAATGAAAAATCTGTAATGATTACATAGACTTATAGTACTTAGGAATCTTTAGCTATAAGTTTAAACACCATAGGATATCAATGCTTCGTGTTAGTAGGTGGCCAGATAAAAAAATACTGAGGGAATTGAATACTTTGTAAATATATATAACATATTAAATACTGTGGAGTTGGTCTTGCATAAAAAATATTAAACATTTTACATGAAAAGTTTATGGAATATTTATGACTATAGTAAATATGTTTATGGGATACATACAATTTACATCTGCAATACATTTTTTTTGCAAACAGATTTACAGATGAGTTACATTTACATGACTAAGGAAAGTAGTTTATTTTATGTGGTATGGTCCTAGTCAGTTGGAAGTCTAGAATAAAAAGGATAGTGTTTTATTATGGTTGTTGTTGTTGTTATTGTTGTTGTTGTTGAAAGAGAAAGCATATGACAATATTTATCTGGTATTACCATTTATTCACCATTAAATATCTCATTTTAATTTTTAGGATATATCAATATTGTATCTTATATGTATTTTCTATTCCTTCTCATTATCATAAATAAGATAGTAAACAATATATCTTTATCAAAACATAGCATATGTTTATTTAAATATTTGACTAATGTACACATAATTCAAAAAGATGGCATATTAATATTATATACAGGATGAAATATGTGTTATAAATTGCATATGTGAGATTTTGAGTTTTAAGATGTACATTCCATTTTCCATGAATATAGTATATAAATATATTATTTCCTTTGGTTTTAAAATCTATTTTAAATTAAAATAGATTTTAAATAATTATTTTAAAATATAAATAATTTAAAAGATGAGCTCATCATCCTTATATATTACTTAATTTGCCAGTAATAAAGTGATATAAACTCTATTTTATTTTAGTATTTTAATAGAAATAAAATTAACAAATTAGATGTTTAAAAATAATTTTATCTACAATGTAGTAGGTCATTCCAAGGAAATATCTTCAGGTTCCTTAGAAATTTATGATAGCATATATTGATAAAATAATGTGTGAAAATAAAAACTTATGCATGTAACATCAAAACACATTTTAAGAACTTCCAGCAAGAATCTACCATAATTCACTTTAAAAAGCTCTCAGAATATTTCTGAAATTGATTTTTTGTATATGATAATAGAAACTAACTTTTAAAACTTATTTATGGAATGCTGGGATCCTTAATGAAGTCATGATATGAGTGAATCACTTTAAGCAGCAAAATGATGGCGTTGTGATGGGCCATAAGCATAGCAGCGGTTACTTTGCAGTAATTAGGTATTCACTACTACAGCAGCATAAAGTAGCAAGATTACCGCTGATTATTTTTAATGTTTTTTTAATGTAAAATTAGTGTACAGAGGGGTTTACCCCTGAAAATTTTTACTTTTATTTATTTTTTTATTTTTATTTTTTTGTCGGCCATGAGGCTTGAACTCTGGGCCTGGGCGCTGTTCCTCAGCACATCAGCTCAAGGCCAGCATTCTCCCATTTGAGCCACCATGCCACTTCCCATTTTTTGGTGTTTTATTGCAGATAAAGATCTCAGCCTCCTGAGTAGCTAGGATTATAGGTATAAGCTACTGGTGCCCACCAATCTCTTAAATTCTAAGAATATGTCCACCACCACATGTATACCATAAGTCCTGCATTATTACAGGCATGAATCACTGGTGCCCAGCTTAAAAATCTAATATTTAAATAATAAAATTAATTATGACTTTTAATAAAAATGTATTTGATTTAAAAACATGTATTTACAAAAACAAATGTGTTTTGAATGCTTTCAACCTTAAATGCAGGGTCCTAAAGAAACAGGCTTGCCATTTGTTCAAATACTTTAAAACCTCAGCCTTAGTGTAAGTGTAATTCATAAAAAAGAAAGGTCAAGATGTTTGAAGTTATTCAAGTATAGGCCAAGTATCATTGACAATGTCATTTAGTCAATTTAAAATGTATTTCCTCAGCTTAAAATTAGGAAATTTAGATTTCAAGAAAAATAAAAGAAATTATGATGGTTAATGGCACCTCTTAGACTTCACAAAAAAAACACACAAACCCACATACATACAAACTGGAAAATATGTCAGGTGCCAGTGGCTCACACCTGTGGCCTATGACCACACATATAAAACACACACAAAGTTACACAAACGTATCCACAGAAACACATAGCCACACATGTACAAACATGCATACACACGTATAAATAAATATGCCCTAAAATATGCATATAGCTATGCATCTGTGTACAATAGCACATATACATACAAACCTACACATACACACCTGTGCTTCTCAATGAAGGACGGAAAAAAGCATGTAATTTTGCACATATATGTGTATTTCAACTCATGTTTTTAATCAACTTACTAAAAAGTGACTGTTAATTACTTAGACTAAACATCATTTCAATTCTTCCCAACTGGTTGTAAAAGCCTGTATTAGAAACAGAATTTTGACAAACTCTATTGAATGATATATTACTTTCTTCTATACTGCCTCAATATTATTGCTGCTTTAAAAGCAGATATCAAAGATCATTTCTATTGGCTCGTTACAATGGAGTAAGACATGCTCAGTTATTATCAGATAAACTCTCACAAGTTTTTCTTCAACAGCTTTCTTTAGCGTGGGTTCTCCATAGTGCTTTGGCCAACCATTTTATTATTTCTGTATTTATACTAGGAGTTCATTTTACTTTGGGTACATAAATAATTACAAATTTATGGCAGTCTCTGTCACAGGTAATACCATTTGATGATTAGCAGATAATCACAGATATATGTATGAATATCTTTGCTCATAGTTAGTGGCATAAATGTCTCAACCAGAGTTGTTTGTTTAACGTTTTGCATTTGAACAGAATGTTGAAACTCTTGCTGAAGTAACATACTCTTGCTGTGGAAAGAAACTGAAGCCATCCAGAATTGTTGAATCTACACATTCTCTTCATATTTTGAAGAGTTGGGTGGAATCAGTTTTGGTAGCATGCTCAGTTGATTCCTGACCAATATTTAGAAGAAACCAGGTGCGATTATATTTTAAGTCCAAATCATTTACATTCTTTTAGAAGGTAAATTTGTACATTTATACACTCATGTACCTATAAATGAAGGTACATATGCATGTCTATGTATATATGTGCTTACATGTGAGTATGTGAATAAGAAGCTGTCGAGGAAACACAGAAAAGCATAATCGATTCTTTTTCCCCCCACAGTGAAGTGGGGTTTGTCAGTGATTTCTGTCACCAATTAAGACAGAGGAAAGCTTCAGAGCCCAATTACTCCAAGGTGACTGTACAGATTATATGCATACTTAATTTTAGTGAGGTGTTATAGGATATGGTTTTCTGTTTTTTAGGACTTCTAACTAATAGCATAACCTTGCCTTTTTTTTCTTCCCTAAAACATATTCCAGAAAGTATTTGTATGCAACCTCTACCTTCACTTTGAATAACCTTCTAATGCATCCGTAGATGAATTAGGAAGGGAAAGGACAGCCTAATGAAGGTCATGCTGGAGAAAACCACTGTCCTGCCTTCACCAGTATATCATCCTTTATATATGTAAGTCAATTCTAGAATTCTTCTAAACATATGCAAAATTCTCTTGTTCCATCTTTCTTAGTGAACGCATTTTCTCTGTATATTATATGTTAATGAGAAAACCAAATATAAGTAAATATATACTTAATATAGTTTTCTGATTCAAAGTATATTTCTATAGTTGAGTGTTTGCCTAGTATGTGCATTTGTGAAAATCCCAAGGAAACACACACACACACACACACACACACACAAAATTTAATATATGAAATGAAATGTGACTGTGATTCACACAGTATATTTTTTGTTTTTTTCAAAATGACACATTTTACCGTATCAAATACAGAATAGTTCAATTATTTAAAAATCAAATTTTAGTCACGTTTTATAATTTATGACAATTTTCACACTAACATATGAACAAATTATATAACTATAATTTTAAAATATTATATTAACATTTTAACTTTTTATGTTCGATATTAATAAAAAACAGTGTATTTTGTTTTATTCACAGAAGCAATTAACAAAGATTTTTATACTCAATGGAATTTTTAATTTTATTCCATTTAATAAAAATAATGTACTTTGTTACCTTTTTTCCCAATAGGATTATCATTAAGACTTTTTCTTTTTTTAAACTTTATTGTAAATATGATGTACAAAGGGGTTACAGTTGTATAAGTCAGGTCATGAGTACATTTCCTTTTAAAGAGTGTCACCCTCTCCCTCATTATCTCCCAATTTTTCTCCTTCTGACTTCCCTCCCCACAAATTTGTATAGGTCATTTCCTACATAGTGTCCATTGTGTTTCACTGCTGAATTGGTTCAGTCTTTGTCCCTTCTTTCTGTGTTTAACCTTACCCTCCCCATATCAGATAAACTTATATATACAAGACAAAGGAAACCAAAAACAGGGAAAGTAGGGAATTAACAACAAAAAATTGACATAAGGAAAAGAATGTTAAAAGAAAACACGAACAATCAGTATAAGCAAAAACCTCTTACTTTCATTACTTGGAGTTAATTGCAATAAACATCATTTTATATGATTTTATGTATGTAGCTATTGAGCCCTTATGATCCTCTGCTAAGAATATCCTCTTTTGTTCTCACTGTGTGATTTTTTTAGACCTCTTTACATGAGCTGTGGCTTCATCTTCCTATTAGGGAATTTTAGCCATAATAATCTCCAGTACAGTATGTACAATGAATGTGAATACAAATATCAACATGAGAAGCTATATCAATTTGTTATATAGTTCTTTTTATTGGGATTTTCAGATGAAATGCAAGAAATCTATGTACTTAATCCCTTTTCCCTAGATATTTCAAGATTCACCATTATTTTTGTCTTCTTAAGTCACACTCAATTTTAAATTATTTGATTAGTTTCATTAAAATCACAAATATTTAAATCCCAATTTTGATTCTGCAGATAACTTCTTTAAATCTTCTGCTTCACGATACTGTCATATGCCTTCAATTCTACTATTGCTACTTATTTTCTTTGTCTGTGATCATATCTTTAAATAAAATTTCTGAACTCTTCTATCTATTCTCACTTTATTCAAACCCAGTTCTCTTTTACTAGTATTATATACATAGTTGCATTAAAAATTTGGCCTATCAAGAAACTGTTCCCAAACTGAGAATCCAAGAACCATAGGAAGAACCCAGTTGTCATAGCCCGCAGAAAAGGTGGATAACACAGCAGGAACTACCAAACAGCTCTCAGTCCTAACTGTCAACATGAATGGACTTAACTCTCTGATTAAGCAACATAGACGGACTAGTTGGATTAAAAAGCAAAGTCTTTCTATTTGCTGCCCTCAAGAGTCACACCTTGCCCATAACAAAACCATATTGTGAAAGTGAAAGGGTATATGTTCTCATTTCCAAGGAAGCTAGCACTATTTGGCTTTCCTCTTACTGCTTGAAGTTTTTATTTTTCCTTTAGAGTCATTCATTCCTTTACAATAGTTGCAGAAGGTGGTTTTTGGTCTCATTTAGTGTATTTGTAGGATACCTGTCTCTCTGCTTCATGTGTTTTATTGTAAGTTTAACAGATTCTTTTTTTTTTCTATCAGTCATTGGGGCTGGACTCTGGCCCTGGGTGCTGTCCCTCAGCTCTTCAGCTCAAGGCAAGTGCTCTACCACTTGAGCTACAGCGCCACTTTCAGGTTACTGGTGGTTTTTTGGAGATCAGAGTCTCATGGACTTTCCTGCCTGGGCTGGCTTTGAACCATGATTCTCAGAGCTCAGCCTTTTGAGTAGCTAGGATTACAGGCATGAGCCACCAGTATCCAGCAAGTTTAATTGATTTTGACTGTACAAATTAACAGTACTCATTATGATATTTGCATAACTATGTGTTGCATAATTATGTGTTGGTCATGTTGTTGCACAATTGATTTAACCTCTATCCACCCTTAACTATCCTATATATCCTTTGCCCTTATTGCCTGCCTCCAATCTCCACTTACTTTTATTTCCTCAATGGTCTCTCTCATACTTCCAGGAAACAATATTTTTTTCTTTCTATTTTGCTTCCATATGTGATATTTGTCTTTTTATAAAGGGCAGAGTCAAATTTATTTAACCCAATATCCTCCAGTGCCTCGATTGCAACATATGAGGGGGTTTCATCCATAATTTCAGCTATCAGTGCTCTGTTGTATTGCTATGATGTATTTAAGTCATCCATCTGCTGATGAGCATTTAAGCTATTTCTGTAGCTTTACTGCTGTGAAAAAGGCCACCATGAAGAGAGGTTTGTTTTTTGGAGGTCAAATGTGTGTGTGTGTGGTGTGAGCTTGTGCAATTGACATTTAAAGAAACCAATGTGATCGATATCTCATGAAAATTCCCCCATTTTAAGTGGCTTGTTCATTTTCTTCTGGGTATACTGATGGATCAAATTCTTTTCTTTTCTTTTCTTTTTTTTTATTGTGAAAATACTGTACAGAAGGGTTACAATTACATGGGCAAGATAATGAGTACATTTCTTATCAAGCATTGTAGCCTCCTCCTTTGTTTCCCCTTCCCATCCATTCCCATCCTTCCCCCACCCTCTCCAATCCTCCCCTCCACCCCCCCACCAAAGTTGTAAAGTTCATTAAAAAATCAAATTCTTGGGGCTGGGAAGGTGGCTCAGTGGTAGAGCGCTTCCCTTGCATGCCTGAGGCCCTGGGTTCCATTCCTCAGCACCACATAGGCAAAAAGAAAAAAAGCCGGAAGTGGAGCTGTGGCTCAAGCGGTAGAGCACTAGCCCTGGGCTGAAGAGCTGAGGGACAGCGCCCAGAGTTCAGGCCCCACGACTGGACCCAAAAAAAAAAAAATCAAATTCTTTTCATACTTGTGATTTGGTTTGTCCCCTTTTACATTACTTCGAATAACATGTAATATTTGTAGGAACCGAAAAATGAGTTCACATTTCAACTAAATCTTTCACATCAGTATTTTATGATTATAGTAGTTTGACCCAAAATAAAATAGCATTCTGAACATTAAGCCTTCAATTAATTATTTTCTTTTTAAATATCTTTTTAATATCTTTTTTTAACCGAGGGATGACTGTATTTTTTGTTTATATATGTATTTATTGTAAAGATACTGTATAGAGGGGTTACAGTTACATGAGTAAGGTAATGAGTACATTTCCTATGAGCATTTTAACCTCCTCCTTTACTTTTCCCCTACCATCCTTTCTCTACCCACCTCTCCAACTCCTCCTTCCCCGCACTGACGTTGTAAAGTTCGTTTTCAACATAGTGTCTTGTACATTTTATTGTTATAATGGGTCAATGCTTAAAGCATTTTGTTATTTCCCTTCCCTTCCCCAAATTAGAAAAATATATATACAAGATGCAGGGCACTGGAATCACATACAGTGAAAACAGGGGTTATACCATGGGGGAAGAACATACGAAAGAAACAAAAAAATCACATAGTATATTATATATACATTAAAAACAACAGCAAGAAAGATAAAATCTCTTTTTTTTTTTGCTGTGTGATAGAAGAATGGTTTATTTGAACAAACTCCATGACAAATCATATAAAATAATCATTTTCTGAAAGACATCCACAAGACCACCTGAGAATGTACAGACGACTCTGCAAATCCAAGCAGGCCGCAGCCCCGGGGGAGCACAGGACCAAGGGGCCTGACACAGGAGAAACACTCATTTTTACATTGAAAATGTACAGCAGTGCACAGGGAGGGAGGCGTGGCCGACGGTGACCAGCCACCGCGGCCCGGCGACAGGCCGAGGCCACGCAGACACGCAGGGCGGTGGTATACCACGGGCCAGGCCAGCACCTCCTCCACAGACAGCAGGCTTTCCGGTGAGGACCCGCCACCAGCCTCCCCCCCCAACCCCCCTCCCGCACACATGTAAACATCAGGTGGGCTGTGGCAGCTCAATGTAAACAGGGAGACCGCACCCCCAGGGAGGCCCCGAGTCCCTCACAGATGGGCACCCTCTGGGTCCACCCCCGCACAAACACGGCACACCCACACCAACCGGGTGGAGGGGACCCCTCCCCCACAGCAAACAGGCTCTTTGACTTCATGCCTCCGGAAACACTGGCCACCCCACAGGGGCAAGAGCAGAGGGGCACTGTCGGCCTGCCTGGCACAGCCAGCTGAGAATCCTGAGAACGCATTGCCGGTGCCAGGGCTGCCCCGGCCTGCCCCGCAGGGCTAGGGTTGCAGAAGCCCGTGGCAGACGCCAGCTTATTACACATTGTGTCCCGGGGGCAGGAGGAAGGCCAGATGGGAGTCCCAGAATCCTGCTCTCCAGTCACTTTGGCCTGCTGGGGACCCTGGTCCTGCGCTAGGCTGCGGTGTGGAGAGAGGCCTGCCCCCACGAGGGGCCGGGGTGGAGCCGCCACCCACCATGGAGCCTACTCTGCAGGGCTCTGCCGGGCCGCCAGTGCGGTGGATTTGGCAGTTGTATGGGGAGCAGGGACCAGTCCTGGGGTTCTAGCCCTACTGTCTCCATGGGCCATCTGTCCACTCAGGCTGCTGGACTGGGCAGCTCCACTCTTAGCTCAGGTGGTTGGTTGGGCAGCACCCCTCCTTCTGGGCGGTCCTAGGCCATACCCGAGCTCTCCCCAGCTCCCATTCAGCTCTGAACGACCCCAGGACTCAGCCTTCCTCCCTGCCTGGCGTCCGACAGCATGCAGGCCCGTGGAGGCGGGCCCGTGGAGGCGAGGCGGCGGCCCTGGCTCAGGCCCGCAGAGGCGCTGTGATGGCACACACTACTCTTTCCTTTAAAGCTAACAATAGAAACAATGGTGATGGTGAGGGGTAGGTATGTGCCCTCAGGGCCTGCCCTTGCAGTGCCCACACCCAGAGCCGGGCCTGGCACGGCAGGGCTGGGCGAGGTGGCTGGGCTGAGGGGTTGGCACAGAGGCACCTGCCCCAGGGGGTTATGGCACATACGGGGTTTTCACAGAGAGCCACCTGGCCGGGCAGGTGGCCACACGGTGGATGCAGCCACAGGACACACACGCACAGGGGAAGGCCCCACCTGCCCGCGCCTAGATCAGGAACTGCTTGGCGTCGGGGAGGAAGGCAGGCTCTGGGAGGCTGGGGGGCCCGCAGTTGGCCCGTTGTGGGAAGCTCCTCAGGGGCAGGGCTGGCAGCAAGGGCTCCACCAAGGCAGGCGAGCAGGGCTGCTGCCCGGCCCTTCCCCAGCCCTTGCGGGCCCAGACCTGTGGAAGCCCTGTTTCCTGTCAGCAGGTCCAGATTGACATTGGGGTCCACAATGGCATTGATGACTTCCAGCTGTCTCTGCACGCACCTCAGTTCCTTCAAGATGGAGCTGATCTCCTTGTTAGACGTCTTCAGGATGGGAACCTCATTCTCGGCGTTGATCCTGGCCTCCAGGTCCTCCCACGCTCCACCAGTGTTCTGGAAGAGAATCTTCATCTTTTCGGCAAGATGCTCTGTGTTCTGGCGGATGGCCTGTGAGAGCTGGGACACCGGGTTCAGCATCAGGTTATCGAAGATCACCTCCTCGCGGTTCCGAGGCCTCGTCTTGGTCAGCGTCTCCTCACAGCTGTCACTCATGTTCTGGTTGAAGTCCCGAGAGTTCAGCGAGCCAGGTGGCACCTTCTGGAAGTTGAGGCTGGCCTCGGGAATGCGCTGCACAAGCTCCTCCCACGCGGAGATGGTTGAGGCAGGGGTGCTGGGCATGTTCCCAAGGGAAGGGCTGCGGGTGGGCCCCAGGGAGTCCCCATCCCCAGCCACATCATGGATCTCCCTGGCCAAGATGGCCACATCCTTCACCAGTGTCTGGCTCAACCTGGCAATCTAGGCAATCTCTGCCGTCTGCACGATGAAACCATAGGGGTCAAGCTCCTCCTCATCGTCAAAAAAGATAAAATCTCTTGTGTCCCTTTCTTGGGGTTCATTTTACTTAGCATCATCTTATATGGTCATATGTATATAGCTTTCCACCCTTCTCTTGTCCTAGACATATACTACTTATTGCAAATAAGGGAAACCATGGGACCTATATTTCTTTGGGCCTGGCTTCCTTCACTTAATATGTTTTCCAAATTTTTCCATTTCCTAACCAATGGGGCAATGTCATTCTTTATGATGGAGGCATAGAATTCATAAATATATATGTATATATAAATATATATCACATTTTCTTGATCCATTCATCCACAGAGGGGCATCTAGCTTACCATGCATAAGACACAATCTTCATAAACCTTTCTATCATACAAGTATCCTATTTTATAAGAAATATATATTATTAAATTTTGATGACTTATTATCAAAGATATCTAAAATAAACATTCCAACAATTCTGTATAAATATATACAAATAATATATGACAAATAATAACAGTATTAATAATAAATTAATGTTTAGTTGCCAAGCACTGGTGGCTCATGCCTGTAATCCTAGCTACTCAGGAAGCTGAGATCTGAAGATAGTGGTTCAAAGCCAACCTGGGCAGGAAAGTCTATGAGACCCTTACCTCTGATTAACCACGAGAAAACCAGAAGTGGCTCTGTGGCTCAAGTGGTAGAGCACTTGCCTTGAGCTCAAGAGCTCAGGTACAACTCCCAGGCCCAGAGTTCAAGTCCCATGACTGACAAAACATAATAATAGATTTTTAATTAATTAATGTTTATTTGATATCAGCAACATTCTATAAACAGTTCTATTACATCCAATCTCAATTCCCAGGAGAACAATTATTATTTTTACTTTTCAGAAGAGAAAGCAACATCTAGGAGATAGTAAATATTTCCAAGTTCTACAATGAGTCCATAGGGAGTGTAATCTGTATCTGGGCACTTGAACTCCACTTGTTCCCACTCCAAGCAAAAAGTGATTTCTATTACATCTCATCTAGTATTCTTGATTACCTTATGGACAAAAAGACAAATGAGGCTGAGGTAATGCCAATGTGCTTACTTCAGCTTAATGAAGTTAAGATTCTATTTGCAACCAAGGTCTCCTTAATGGTGAAATCAATACACCCTGACATTCTGTGGGCATCTATTGATGTAATGAGCCTATTTTATACCTTCTGTTAAATAGAAAACATGGAAGCACTGCCCCTTACCCTAGGACATCATTACTACAATGTGTAGGGAATACACACATTAAAGAATGTTTATTGTATTTCACCATCCTCATTAAAAATTTTTCTGTGGGAGAGAATCAAATTATCTTGCACCATAGGACTTGGTTAGTTGTTAGAGTAAAAGACAAAAGTGTATATGTTTATGTTCATGTATAAAGATCAGTAGAATTATCATACAACATATAGAATAGTTAATGTCACATGATGCAGTCATCTTAGTACAACTTGTTAAATGTGTATTAGAATGATGATTTTCAAAATGGATATCTAAGAATGGCTTATAAATTTTAATCCATGGTGTAAAGGAATTCAATTTTAATCCCAGGCTGAAATTTTTTCTCCATAAGAGACTATTATCAATTTGCTAATTATAGAGAAAAAGATAAGAAAAATAGATCTCAAAACTGTTCCCCTATTCCAAGATTGGAGAGTAATAAATAATCTAAATCCAGTACTATGCTTTAAGATAAAATACAAAAGACTAACTCTCTTGTAACTAAACATAAAATATATTAATTATTCTGGGGAAAAGAGTTTACAAAGAGTTTACAAAAAATCCTGTAAGAGCAGTCTTGGCTCCTCAATGTGATGATCCATCACTGCAGGTAGAAAGCTTGGACCAGAGGCTCAAGTCCAGACCTTACCTAAGCAGATCTCAGATACACATCCATTGTGATCCACAACATAAGAAGGACCCTTCCTTTGGCTGGAATTTTCTGTTACTGATTATGATTGTCCTCCAGTGACTTGAGAATTCATGATCCCTTTTTTGTTGTTGTTAAATTATTTTATTGTTTTATTTGTATTTTAATTATTTTTAAAATATTTTTATAATCCTTAAGTAGTTATACAAAAGATTTAGCATTCAACAATATAGTTTATGAACAGTGTGTCTTGATTAATGTCATCCCTTTCAATATTGTCACTCATCCTTCCCTAACCATCCTTTCACTCACTTTTCTTTCTTTCTTTCTTTCTTTTGTCCACCATGTGGCCTGAACTCTGTTCCTGGGTGCTGTCCTTCAGCTCTTCTGCTCAAGGCTAGCTCTCTACCACTTGAACCATAGCACCAGTTCTGGCTTTTTCTGCTTATGTGGTACTGAAGAATCGAACCCAGGGCCTCATGCATGCAATGCCAGCACTCTACCACTAAGCTACCTTCCCAGCCCTCCTTCACTTTCCTTAAATTTGTAGGATATGGCTTGAACTTTTTTCTTAACATTTAACAAAGCAGTTTATATTCATACATTTTATCAAAATTCACCATGTAATTAGTAGCTAGCATACATTCATTACTTATTATGTGTAACACATACTATAGAGAGTTGATTTGTGTCATTATTACAGACTGAAGTAGTTATTGTTTTCTGGTTTTTACAAAAAACAAGTCACAGAGAGCTAAGCAAAGGTCATTTTGAAGCATAGGGCAAAGCAGGGTCCCCAATCCCAAAGTCTTATTTAATTATTTATTATTATCATTATAATTGTTATACCTCACTGCAATTAGAATGACCATTACCAAAAAAAGTACAATAGCAGATGTTGGCAGAGATCTGGCCAAAAGGGAATGCTAGCTACTACACTGTTGGTGGTAATGTAAACTTGTTCAATCAGTCTAGAAAGCATTATGGCGGTTCCTCAAAAGACTAAAGATAAAGTTTCCCTATGACCCAGCAATCCCACTTCTGTGGGATTTATCCAATTGACCACCAATCAGGCCACACTAAGATCACCAGCACAACCATGTCCACTGCAGCATTGTTTACCATACCATAGCTAAGATATGGAATCAACCCAGATGTCTCTTGGTGGACCAATGGATCAAGAAAATATGTATAATGGAATGCTACTCATCCATCAGAAAGAATGATATTGTACCATACTTAGGGAAAGGGGAAAATCTTGGAAAATTATATAAAGTGAAGTAAGCCAAAACCAAGGAAATATAGACCATATGATCTCCCTCATTTGTGGTAATTAGAATGTGTCTATAAATCTACAAGTAAACACACTGAATTATACATACACAATACACACACAGAGACACACACTCAGACATAAGAAATTGCTCATACTGAGGCCAAAGGAAGATATTCATAGTGTTGCTGACAAGGGCACAATAGCTATGTGCATATGATCACATAAAATAATATTCTATGAATATTATTATGAAAAAATATTATTATGAATGAATATTATTATGAAAAAGAAACAAGAGACATTTTAGTTGCCATTGTTTTTGTTTTCTTTTCCTTTTGTCTTGTTTAATTGTTTATATTTGGGAAGGTAAGGGAGGGCACAGAATAGGTGGAAAAAGGATGAACAAATACATCAGTAGTGCTCACTATGTGGACATGAATTGTGCATCTTTGGGGATGGGAGGGAAAACCTGGAAAGAGTGATGGAAGGGGAGACGTGGTTCAAAAAAATTGTACCCGTTACTCATAACCTGATTCATGTGACTATACCTGCTCTGTATAGCAACTTGACAATAACAATAATTATGTTTACATCTTAGTTTGGGTCTTCCCATCAACATTTTCACCCTCAACCCTTCAAATCATCCTTTGTGTTATTTTCCTTAATTCTGTGGTATGTATAATAAATTCTTGACTGCATTCTTTCTTCCTTCCTCCTTCATTTATTCATGATCCCTTCTTCATCTTGGCTCTACCACAACCATTGCCAACAGTTCTGGCTCCTAGTGTATTTATCGTGTGCTTCGGGGATTGGAAACAACTATGCTGCGTCCAAGACTCTGATTTCATTGCCACCACCAGAGCCCTTACCTTAGGAAAACCCTAGGACATCAATGTGACAAAGGGAGCCAGCAAAGTGGAATAATCACTCAAAAGTTGAGGGAAAATGATTTCAAATTATCTATTTGATAGTCACTTGTATCTATAATATAAAATGAGCATTTAAATTGCAATAATTAATATGCAAATAAATTAATCTGAAAATGACCAAAAGGGTTGAACAGACTTTAGTCGTGACAAGATTATGGGGTGTTGATATCAGGTGGAGGGTTGGGGAGTGGTGGGAAAGGGGAGTGGGGGAGATGGGAAGGGGAAACAAAGGAGGAGGCAACAATGCTTGATAAGAAATGCACTCATTACCTTGCCCATGTAATTGTAACCGCTCTGTACGGTATTTTCACAATAAAAAAAAGCTGCTGACATTTTTCAAAAACTGTGGCAGAGGGATGTGAAGGTCCACAGCTATCCAGACTTCACCAGCCATCACCCAAATCAGTCCACATACGTCTTCAGTGTTACAAACTAATTTTTCATATCAATCTGTTTACTGAGTGAAGTTGGATGTGCTTCACATCTTTACATACTTATGACAATAGAAGAAAGTAGTAGCATCTATTAAATCAAGGAATAGATACTTTGTTTTAAAGATAAATATTTCTTGTAAAATTAGTTAACAATAAGCCTAAGTATGAAATGCTAATTTGATTTTGATATCAAGGATCAAACCCAGAGCATTGCTATACGGGTGTTGAGTTACTTGAACTACATTGTTTGTTTGGGTTGATAGTAGAGCCTCCATAACTTTGCTTGGCCTGACACTCCTATTCCTTTTGGTCCTTCCTCTTGACATGAGGGAGCCCAGATATGGACAACCAGGATCAGCCCTCAATATACAAAAGCACTGATTTTACTTAAAACTTCTTTGTTTTAATTTAGATATTGTATCTCTAGGCTATTTGCTCTCTCCAGATGTTTGTGGAATCAAAGCAGCTGGAGCATGTAAATAAATGTTTCTTATAAGTGTATTCTGAATAGAGAGTCATTACATTACAGTTTTTAGTCAATACATACTCAACAATTTTGGCTCTTCTAATTAAAAGTGAGAACAATCTTGAACAATTATATAGCTTAGATATAGAAGCCATACAATTGATCATGATTTGTTCAATTTACAGAATGAAAGATTCCAAACATATGACTAGATTCTTAATTATGTCATCTCATGTGTATATTGGTATGGCTGGTTAATTAAAAATGTAGTTTAGGACAAATCATTAGATTATATTTGGATTATTTATTCCTAAAAAGATGATATTAATTATTATATGTTAATTAAAATCATGGCTAAAATGTTTAGGTTTATAAACAAAAGAATCACTACAATCAGATGATTGTCACAAATCTTAATGTGGTATAATGTGGTATAATTTACAAAATAATGATTTTTTGGAACTAGAACCAATTATATCAAATAACTTGCTGGCCAACTGAGGTGTTGATGTAATGGTAATGAAACGCACTGAATCAAGTTCAGAGGGACTGAGTCATCCTCCATACTGTCAGAACAATAACTCTCCCTACAGTCTTTCTCATATGTTATTTTATTATTATTGTTATTATATTTGAGTAGCTGTACAAAGGAATTTGGATTTAACAAAGAAATTTATGGAGACGTCGCTCGCCGGGGGTTCTCCGTGGGCGGCCGCCGGGCGCCTAGGGGAGGAGGTTCGGACCGCTCCGCGCAGCCCAGGACGAGTGCGTGCGCGCCTGAGGTCGGGGCCGTGGTCCCGCGATGAGGAGCGCGCGCTGACAGGGCAGAGAGGGCACGGTTGTGGCTCCGAAGGACCCGCAATGGCAGCGCCCCGGGAGAAGGCTTCAGGCAGGGCAGACGGCAGCAGCCGCTGAGGAGCGGGCCGGGCCGGCGGCTGACGGGGACTGAGGGAACGGCAGGCGCGCTCGGCGTCCGCGCCCCTGCCCCCTCGCCGCCTCGGTGAGTCCCAACGTCGGGCTCCCTTCCACCCGCCCTGCGCGCCGGAGTCAACAACTTCACCCATCCCTCCGCCTGCCCCGGGAGAGCACCGCGCGGCGGGGACCCGGCGGCTCCGGCGTCGAGATGCGGCCGTGAGGCGTTGTCGGGCGGCGAGGAGAAGCTCGGTGGCTCCGGGGAGCGGGAGGACTGTGCGACCGGGGTTGCGGGCTCTGGCGGCCGCCGCTCCGCCTCCTCCTCCCGCCGTCGCCGCCTCCGCCGCTGTCGCTGCCGCTGTCCGGGCCGCTGTGCAAGCCGCATCCTGAGCTGCCAAGCGCCAGCGCCGTAGAGATGTTGTCGTCCTCGTCGTTGCCGCCGGCGGCGGTGGGGGCCGCCAGCGCCGCCGCCATCTCTGCTTCGGAGAAAGTGGACGGCTTCACCCGGAAATCATCGGTGCGCAAGGCGCAGGGACAGAAGCGCTCGCAGGGCTCCTCGCAGTTCCGCAGCCAGGGCAGCCAGGCGGAGCTGCACCCCTTACCCCAGCTCAAAGATGCTACTTTAAATGAACAACAAGAGCTTTTTTGTCAGAAGTTGCAGCAGTGTTGTATACTGTTTGATTTCATGGACTCTGTTTCAGACTTGAAGAGCAAAGAAATTAAAAGAGCAACACTGAATGAACTGGTTGAGTATGTTTCAACTAATTAATTGTTGAATCAGTGTATTCTGATATAGTAAAAATGATCAGTGCTAACGTCTTCCGTACTCTTCCTCCAAGTGATAACCCAGATTTTGACCCAGAAGAGGATGAACCCCCGCTTGAGGCCTCATGGCCTCACATACAATTGGTGTATGAATTCTTCCTGAGATTTTTGGAGAGCCCTGTTTTCCAGCCTAGCAATGCAAAATGATACATTGATCAGAAATTTGTACAGCAGCTCTTGGAGCTTTTTGATAGTGAAGATCCCAGAGAACGTGACTTCCTGAAGACTGTACTGCATTGAATTTATGGGAAATTTCTTGGATTAAGAGCATTCATCAGAAAACAATTAACAATGGGGGGAGGGGGGAGGCTGAGAAGGGAGGTGAAGGGTAAACAAAGGAGGAGGCTTCAATGCTTGGTAAGAAATGTATGCATTATCCTGCCCATGTAATTGTAGCCCCTCTGTACAGTATGTTCTCAAATAAAATAAAATAAAATTTTTAAAAAAAGAAAACAATTAACAACATTTTCCTCAGGTTTATATATGAAACAGAACATTTCAATGGTGTTGCTGAACTTCTTGAAATACTAGGAAGTATTATCAATGGCTTTGCATTGCCACTGAAAGCAGAACATGAACAATTTCTAATGAAGGTTCTTATTCCTGTGCATACTGCAAAAGGATTAGCTTTGTTTCATGCTCAGGTAATCAGAGGACTGCTGAAATTTTGGCCCAAAACATGCAGTCAGAAAGAGGTGATGTTTTTAGGAGAAATTGAAGAAATCTTAAGTGTTAATGAGCCAACACAGTACAAAAAAATTGAAGAGAAGAGTTCCGGGAAGATGGCGGAGGAGAAGCTGGAATCTGAACAAGCTCTCGCATAGAAAGGAGTTTTAGAGTTCCAGTGAACAGTCCTAAGCCAGAGAATCACACCAAGTGTGTCATCACAGGACAGAGAGTTAGACAAGAGAGGGGAAGCCAAGGAAACGCAGCAGCTGCCGCTCCGGCGGCGGCGGCGGCGACCACTGCCGCGCGGAGACATACCTGAGACACAGAGAGTCAGGGACGAAGGAGCCAGACGCAGTGGACGAGCGGATTCTACTCAACACCAACAAGAACCGACAAGGAGCGAACATCTTCATCCTGCTGTTTGCAGACCAGAGACGACCCAGGATCCAAGACTCGGCGTGAGTACAAGCCCGACGTCCTCACTCCTCAGGGAGCAGAGGAGGGAAGGCCACCCCTCCCCCCCCCCAGCACCTGTGATCTCCATCTTGGATACCGACAAAGTTCGGAGGAGCTGCTAGCTCCAGCTCAGGCCTTGGAATAAAATGAGTCATTTAGCAGGTCACAAGAACTTAACGGCGAAGTGACCTGCCAGACTCAGCTCCATCCAGGGAAAAGTCACCCAGCTCAGGCGCCAGCCATCGGAGGGCCTTGCTTCACTGGGTAACCAGAGCCAGAGGCTGCCCCTCCCTCTAGCAGCCACCACAATCAATTGAAAAACAGAAACCCTGAGAATGGCTCCAGGCTGGGCACTGTGAGCTTTATCACAAAATAGCCCCAGGGAAAAGCTACTGTTTATTGAAAGGCCTCAACTCTACCCAGAACCTAGCCTCATCACCACATCCCCCTCTTTTGTGACTCTCAAAGCAGACCACCCTCCCAGAAAACTAACCTGGGAGGGGGATCTCAAAATCTTGGGTAAAGCAGAGCATTTTTCTGCCTCTTCCAACCAACCGACTTAAGAAACCAATCAAGCCACAGGACCTCAAGCTGACCAGAGACTCCAACAAGAGACTGGTAGCAGACAAAAGGGAAATACAGGATTCTTCCCACTCCTCCCCCCAACCCCCAAAAAAAAAATCAAAAGACTTTTTTTTCTTTTTTCTTTTTTTTTTCTTTTTTTCTTCTTCTTCTTCTTTTCTTTTTTTTGCTTGTTTTTTGTTTTTTGTTACCTTATATATATATATATATATATATATATAAATTTTTTTCCCTTCTAAAACTTTTATTAATCTTTAATTTTTGCCTCTTCTGAAAAAATAATTGTTTTCCAGTAACCTTTTTTTTTTCTCATCTTATAATTTTTATTTTAGGAATACGTGAATGAGAGTTTTCCTTTCTTTTCTTGTCTTCTTTCTCTTTTTCTTTCTTTCTTAATTATCTTTTTGTTTTTTATCTAGCTCTACTGAACTTCTGATCTTTTCTTCTCCCGTTCCCATCCTTAAAGCTTTTCACATCTCCTCTATGTCCCTCCCCTTCTCTGAACATATTCGCATTCCTCTCTAAATAGATGGTCTTTTAACCTCTATAATAACATTAATTTTTACGTTTCTATTCTTTTTCTGGTCTCTCTTTATTCCCCTTTCCGTCTCTTCTTTTTCTCTCTCTCTCTACTTGCATCCTACCCAACTCACTTCCTGCACTGTGATTAGGACATAGTTAACTCTCCCTGTGCCTCCCCACACCAATCTATTCCCATTTTTTACCCACATCTCTCCCTAATCCTAATAATTTCTGGTTTTCAAAATTCTTTTCTGCGGTTCGAAGTCCTTTAACATATAGTCGTTTGATGTTGAATAGATGTATCTGTTGAACTAGATTGTATCTGTAGACTATTGACTGTACAAATGCAAACTTTGGTTGATGGTTGCCTTAAGATAGTGTTCTAGCACAAAACTGGTGCAATCTTTATCTCAAATGGGCCGAGTAAGCCGGAAAAACACAAGAAAAATGGCAAATTCGGGTATCTCAATTCCCAACCTTGATAATCAGGGATTAGAACAGATAAAGAATAATCCAGAGGAGAGTTCCCAAATAGCTCTACAAACACTAATAGCAAACATGATAAATGAGAAGTTTGACAATGTACAAAGGACTCTGTATGAGTGTGATAGGGAGAGAGAGGAGGCATCCCAGAAGTTTATACAGGAATATCATAAGCGTGAGGAAGCTTCTCAAAAACTGATACAGGATTTGCGTGAACAACTTGAGAATACTCAAAGAGAAAGGGAGGAATGGCGTGAGCAGGCAGAGAACACTCAAAGAGAACTGCAGGAATCCCACAGAAGGGAGGAAACTAATCAAAGAGTAATTCACGAATTAAGAGACCAGGTAGAGAATACACAAAGATCACTAAAGGCATTCATGGAATCCATTAACAAAGAGCTGAAGGAAGTCAGGGAGACCACAAAGGGAATGCTGAATGGAACCCAACAGAAGGAATGGGAGTCCAAAGAAACCATAACCAATCAACTAAGTGATTTGAGAACAAACACTGAACACCAAATTAAGGAAGTAAAGAAAATCATACAAGACCTAAAACCGAGCTTCAACAAAGAACTTGAAGCCATCAAAGCTGACCAATTAGAAGGAAAAGAGATAAAAAACAAAGTAGAGAGTCTTGACAGCAGGTTAGACCATGCAGAAGATCGAATCTCAGGGATTGAAGACAGCCTAGATATTATAGAGAAAGAACATACAACCATCCAAGACAAGTCCAAGAAATATGATAGGTCTATCCAACACCTGGAAGACACCATCAGAAGGCCCAATCTAAGGATAATGGGTGTAGAGGAGCACCTAGAAACAGAAGTTAATGGTCTAGGAAATTTGTTTAACAGAATCCTAGCAGAGAACTTCCCAAACATACAAAAAGATAGGCCTATTCAGATACAAGAAGCTTTTAGAACCCCAAATAGACCAGACCAGAATAGGACATCCCACTGTCACATTATAATCCACACAGGATCAACCCAGACCAAGGAAAAGATCCTTAAAGCTGTCAAGGAGAAAAGGTTAATCACCTATAAAGGGAAACCAATTAGAATTACCTCAGATTTCTCAGCAGAGACAATCAAAGCAAGAAGAGCCTGGAATGATGTATGCCATGCCCTAAAAACAAACAACTATCAACCAAGAATACTGTACCCAGCTAAACTCTCCTTCATAACTGAAGGCCAAATAAAAACCTTCCATAGCAAAGAAAAATTGAAACAATACATCTCCACCAAACCAGCCCTGCAAAAGATTCTTAAAGATGTCCTACACATAGAAAACCAACAAGAACGCAACAAAGGCCAAGAAACTGCACCCAAACTGAGAATCCAAGAACCTTAGGAAGAACCCAGTTTTCACAGACCCAAGAAGGTGGATAACATGGCAGGAACCCCCAAATACCTCTCAGTACTATCTCTTAACGTTAACGGACTGAACTCTCCAATTAAGCGACATAGACTGTCTAGTTGGATTAAAAAACAAGACCCCTCTATCTGCTGCCTGCAGGAGTCACATCTTGCCAGTAAAAACAAACATATTTTCAAAGTTAAAGGCTGGAACAAAATCTACCAAGCAAATGGCCCTCATAAACAGGCGGGAGTTGCAATCCTAATATCAGATAAAATAGACTTCAAACTAAAATTCGTGAGAAGAGATAAAGAAGGTCGCTACATACTAATTAAAGGATCTCTCCTTCAGGAGGATATTACAATTCTAAATATCTATTCGCCAAACAATGGAGCACCCAAATTTATCAAAGAAACACTACTTTCCCTCAAATCCCATATAGATCCAAAGACATTAATTGTTGGGGATTTTAACACACCACTCTCCCCACTAGATAGATCAACTCGGCAAAAACTCAACAGAGAAACCGCAGATCTAAACAGCTGCATAGATCAACTAGACTTAACAGACATTTACCGAACATTTCACCCAGCAGCAACAGAATACACGTTCTTCTCAGCAGCACATGGAACGTTTTCTAAAATAGACCACATTTTTGGCCACAAAGCAAACTTGTCTAAATTCAGAAACATTGAAGTTATACCTTGCATTCTCTCTGACCACAAGGGAATAAAATTAGATCTCAACACCAAAAGCCACCAAAGAAAGTCCGGTATCACATGGAGGCTGAACAACACACTGCTGAATCATGAGTGGGTCATGGAAGAGATTAGAAAGGAAATTCAAATGTTCATGCTATTCAACAAAAATGAACACACAAATTACCAGCTCCTCTGGGACACAGCAAAGGCAGTACTCAGAGGCAAGTTTATAGCTCTGAGCTCCTACATCAACAAATTGGAGAGATCGGAAACTAGCAATTTAATGACACATCTAAACCTCCTTGAAAAAGAGCAGCAAGATAAACCCCAATCCAGTAGACGGAAAGAAATAATCAAAATTAAATCAGAATTAAATGAATTAGAATCCAAAAAAACTATAGAAAGAATCAACAAAACAAAGAGTTGGTTCTTCGAAAAACTTAACAAAATTGACAGACCCTTAGCAAACCTTATCAGAAAAAGGAGAGAACACACTCAAATTAATAAACTCACAGATGAGAATGGAAACATCACCACGGAAACAACCAAGATTCAGAACATTATAAGGGAATACTTCTCAAAACTTTATGGTAATAAGTTTGAGAACTTGACAGAAATGGACCTTTTCCTAGCAAATATTGACATGCCAAAACTAAACCAAGATGAGTTAAACCAGCTTAACAGGCCCATATCAAGCATTGAAATAGAAACAGCAATAAGAGACCTCCCAGCTAAGAAAAGTCCAGGACCAGATGGTTTTACAGCGGAATTTTACAAGGCCTTCAAAGCAGAGCTCACACCAATACTCCTCCAACTCTTCAATGAAATTGAAAGAGAAAGCTCACTACCGAACACATTCTATGAAGCCATCATAACCCTCATCCCAAAACCAGGCAGGGACTCATCAAAGAAAGAGAACTATAGACCCATTTCTTTGATGAACATTGATGCAAAACTTCTCAACAAAATTTTGGCCAATCGACTTCAACAATTCATCCAAAAAATCATACACCATGATCAAACAGGATTCATTTCAGGGATGCAAAGCTGGTTCAATATACGCAAATCAATTAATATTATTCATCACATCAACAGGAGCAAGAATAAGAACCACATGGTTATCTCAATAGATGCAGAAAAAGCATTTGACAAGATCCAACACCCCTTTATGATGAAAGTTCTGGAAAAATTAGGAATCCATGGAACATTCCTCAATACAATAAAGGCTGTATATGACAAACCTACAGCCAGCATTATACTCAATGGTGAAAAACTAAAGCCATTTCCTCTTAACTCAGGAACAAGACAAGGATGCCCACTCTCTCCACTTCTCTTCAATCTAGTATTAGAATGCCTAGCTACAGCAATAAGACAAGATGCAGACATAAAGGGGATCCAAATAGGGAAAGAAGAAATAAAACTCTCCCTCTTTGCAGATGACATGATCTTGTATTTAAAGAATCCCATAGACTCCACTCCCAAATTACTCAAGCTGATTCAAAACTTTGGCAAAGTAGCAGGTTATAAAATTAACCCCCAAAAATCAATGGCTTTTCTATATGCCAACAATGAGAAAAGTGTGGCTGAAATTAGGAAAGCAACTCCCTTTGTAATAGCCCCACAAAAAATAAAATACCTAGGTATTAACTTAACCAAAGAAGTGAAGGACCTCTATGATGAAAACTTCAAAATCTTGAAAAAGGAAATCAACACAGAACTTAAAAAATGGCAAAACCTCCCATGCTCCTGGATTGGCAAGATTAACATCGTGAAAATGGCAATACTTCCCAAGGCTATCTACAAATTCAACGCGATACCTATCAAAATTCCACCCTCATTCTTCAAGGAAATAGAGGAGGCAATCCAAAAATTCATATGGAACAATAAAAGACCCCGAATAGCAAAAATGCTCCTCAATGGAAAGAACACTGCTGGAGGAATATCAATACCAAATTTCAAACTCTACTATAAAGCCATAGTAATCAAAACAGCTTGGTATTGGCATAAGAACAAACCTCAGGACCAATGGAATAGAATTGAAAACCCAGAAATGAACCTACAGACCTATAGCCATCTAATCTTCGATAAGGAAGCTAAAACAATAGAATGGAAGAAAGACAGCCTCTTCAGTAAATGGTGCTGGCAAAATTGGTTAAGTACATGTAGAAAACTAAAGCTAGATCCTTATATATCACCCTGCACCAGAATCAACTCCAAATGGATCAAAGACCTTGAACTCAAAGCAGACACTCTGAAAACATTACAGGATGGAATAGGAGAAACCCTAGGTCTCCTTGGCTCAGGTCGAAATTTTCTGAATAGAGACCCGGAAGCACAACAAATCAAAGAAAGGTTGGACAAATGGGATTGCATAAGATTGCAGAGCTTCTGCAGGGCAAATGACATAGCTGGCAAGATCAATAGAAAGCCCACCGATTGGGAGAAGATCTTTACTAGCCATACAACGGACAAGGGTCTCATATCTAAAATATACTTGGAACTCAAAAAATTAAACCACCCAACAACAAATCCTCAAAGAAACAACTGCCCAATAAATAAGTGGGCGAAAGACTTAAAGAGAAGCTTCTCTGAAGAAGAAACAAGGATGGCCAATAGACACATGAAGAAATGTTCAACATCCCTAGCCATAAAAGAAATGCAAATCAAAACAACATTGAGATATCACCTCACTCCAGTTAGAACAGCAAAAATCAAGAACTCTAACAACAACAGATGCTGGAGGGGATGTGGACAGAAAGGAACCTTACTTCATTGTTGGTGGGAATGTAAACTTGTTCAACCACTTTGGAAAGCAGTATGGAGGTTCCTCAAAAGACTTCACATAGATCTCCCCTATGATCCAGCAATCCCACTTTTGGGCATTTACCCAAATGTTTACAAACAAGACCACACTAAAGCTACCAGCACAACTATGTTTATTGCAGCATTATTTACCAGAGCTAAGCCATGGAACCAACCCAGATGCCCCTCAGTAGATGAATGGATCAAGAAAATGTGGTATATATACACAATGGAATTCTATGCCTCCATCAGAAAGAATGACATTTCCCCATTTGTTAGGAAATGGAAAGGTTTGGAAAAAATTATATTAAGTGAAGTAAGCCAGGCCCAAAGAAGCATAGGTCCCATGGTTTCCCTTATTTGCAATATCTAGTATAGGTATGAGTCAAGCGGAAAAGGTCAGATAATGTGATGTTAGAAAAATGAACCCTTAAATATGTATTTTAATGTTTTCGTTTCTTTCATGCATGTGTTTCTAACGCAATTATAAGATTATTTCTTTGTTGCTTTGTATGTCCCTCCCCCACAGTGTAACCTCTGCTTTCACTATATTTGATGTCAGTATAACATGTGGAGGAGATGGGGACAAACAAGTCGTTTAAGGATTCAGGTGGACCTGTTGCAACAATGAGAAGTACAAAATGTCATGTCAAAACCAGCTTTACAATGTCGGTGTGGGGGGGGAAGGGGGTATAATTGGGTGGGGGGAGGGGGGTAAAATTGGTTGGGGGGACGGGGGAGGCGGGGAAGGGAACTGAAGGGTAAACAAAGGAGGAGGCTGCAATGCTTGGTAAGAAATGTTTGCATTATCCTGCCCATGTAATTGTAGCCCTCCCTGTACAGTATGTTCTCAAATAAAATAAAATACAATTAAAAAAAAAAATTGAAGAGCCACTTTTTAAGCAGATCTCAAAGCGTGTCTCCATTTCTCATTTTCAGGTTGCAGAAAGAGCATTGTACTTTTGGAATAATGAATATATTCTTAGTTTGACTGAAGAGAACATTGATAAAATTCTGCCAATTATGTTTGCCAATTTGTACAAAATTTCCAAAGAACACTGGAATCCAACCATTGTAGCACTGGTGTATAACGTGTTGAAAACGCTAATAGAGATGAATGGCAAGCTGTTTGATGACCTTACTAGTTCATACAAAGCTGAAAGACAGAGAGAAAAAAAGAAGGAACTGGAACGTGAAGAATTATGGAAAAAATTAGAAGAGCTAAAGCTAAAGAAGGCTTTAGAAAAACAGAACAGTGCTTACAACATGCATAGTATTCTCAGCAATACAAATGTCAACTAACAGCCTACCGCCCCTATTGGGTAGGCACAGTTTTGTACACTTTTTTGAAACATGTAAAAATTGCAAAGCAAAAGTGGAAATATATCCTTAGGGATCTACTGTTGAAATGACTCAGGAATATGTGCCACGTTTGATCATTTGGTCATATTTATCATTTTTGTCATCTTGAGTGTTCCTTGACCCTGCATAAATTTGCCTCCACCTTCCATGAAGGCCTATTAAAATGAAAATCATATCAAGGAACATTTTTTCCCCTCCAACCTATATTTTGTATTGTAGAATGTAGGCAAACTTCATGGTAGCAGTTCTTTTTTACGTAGGAAGAAAATATCAGGGTATCTATGACCACATTTCAATATTTAGTATTTAAACCAAACATGGTTAACCTAGGATAGTTTTTTTCTTTTTTTGGGGGGGGGTCCAGTCATGGGGTCTGAACTCTGCGCCTGGGCACTGTCCCTCAGCTCTTCAGCTCAAAGCTAGCACTCTACCACTTGAGCCACAGAACCACTTCGGGCTTTTTTTTTTTTTTTTTGCTTATGTGGTGCTGAGGAATCAAACCCAGGACCTCATGCATGCAAGGCAAGCCCTCTAACACTGAGCCACCTTCCCAGCCCAACCTAGGATATTTTTATGTGATAACTAAATCAAATCTTATAAGGGACCAAAAAATCATTAGCTTCTTTCTGAAGTACTGCTGCTGTGTTTTAACATTCATGTGGACACTGCTTTTCATAGATGTGGTCATGTTCTATGTTCTGTATTCCATGTGATATCCTGAATGTGTTCTGTTTGCTTATTATAGTACTTGTTAATAGAAGATCTAAATAGGATGTATGGTGATATAGTACATGAAAATGCAGAAATAATATTTGTGTAATTCATTGTTACCCTGATATGTACTAAAATTTTATCAAAAAATGATAATATAATTTTTAAGATACCTCCTTAGGCTTATTGTTGTCATGCCAGGTTATTGTCTCCTTAGAATTTTTTTTGGGGGGGGTCTGGTCCTGGGGCTGAACTCTGGGCCTTGGCACTGTCCCTCAGCTCTTCAGCTCAAGGCTATTGCTCTACCACCTGTGCCATAGCGCCACTTTTGGCTCTTTTCTTTTTGCTTATGTGGTGCTGAGGAGTAGAAACCAGTGCCTCATGCATGCAAGGCAAGTACTCTACCACTGAGCCACCTTCCCAGCCGTCCATAGAATTTTTACCTTGTCTCTATTACTACCAGCAGAAATGTGTTTGCATGCATTAGGGAAACTGTAAATTTTTATTGGTCTTGGGCTTCAATTCTGGGCCTGGTTGTTGTCAATCAGCTCTTCGGGTCAAGGTGAGTGCTCTAGCATTTGAGTCACAGTGCTACTTTCAGTTTTCTGGTGGTTTATTGGAGATAAGTGTCTCATGGACTTTCCTGCCTGGACTGGCCTTGAACCATGATCCTCAGACCTTAGCCTCCTGCGTAGATTGGATTACACGCATAAGCCACCAGCGCCCTACAAATCTGTGTATTTTAATGACCAGGTTTATATATTGTCAAATATTTCTAATTTGCTATTTAATTCTCCCAGTGAATAGATAACACAGCAAGCTGCAAATATTTTATGTAACACAAAATCATACCTGCAGCATAAAGAAATTCCAGATTGGAGTTCTCATAACCCAGGTCTGATTTCTTGATGGAAATGTGCCATTACAGAATTTGGTATCATTTGAGGATGTGGCTGTGGACTTCACCTGGAAGGAGTGGCAGGATCTGGATCCTGGTCAGAGGACCCTTCATAGAGATGTGATGCTGGAGACCTATAGCAACCTCATGTCCTTGGCTGAGCAAAGGTCATTTTTACTTGGAAGATCAAGTGCTTTTTATTTTACTAGACATTAAACTGTTCATGTTATTTAGGGATAAGATTCCAGTCCATGGGAAGTGTCATTTCTTTCTAAGGGAAACTTCAACTTGAGTATATGTAACTCAAGAGCTAATTTTATTCTCACTCTTTAAGAAAGCAAATCATTAGTTGGACAAAAGTCCTAAACTATGTTCCACTAATAGTAGACTGACTTCCCAGACTTGGAATGAGTATTGTAGGTGGATCTACAGTCTAGATAGAATATACATTACTACTGATTATGATGTGGAAATCAGTAGTTGAAAGTGTATATTTGTAAGCCAAACCCAACATAGAGTTTAGTGCCTCAAACTTCGAATTCTAGATACTCTGGAGGCTGAAATCTGAAGATTTTCATTTGAAGACAGCAACTGTAGAAAAATGACCATGAGACTCTTATCTTCAATTAACCATTCAAATACTAGAAATGTAGCTAAGATTCAAACTAGTGGAATGCTAGCTTTGAGCAATAGAGCTGAGTTCAAGCCAAACAATTGGCACAATAAACCAAAGCTGGGGAAAGTCCACAATTGAGCTGTTAAGAATTGAGAAACCATGGGCTGGGAAGGTGGCTCAGTGGTAGAGCACTTGCCTTGCATGCTTGAGGTCCTGTGTTCGATTCCTCAACACCACGTAAGCAGAAAAAAAAGCAAGAAGTGATGCTGTGGCTCAAGTGGTAGAGTGCTAGCCTTGAGCTGAAGATCTGAGGGACAGCACCCAGGCCCAGAGGTCAGGCCCCATAACCGGACCCGCCCCCACCCCCAAAAAATAACATTTGAGAAATAAGATTTAGTAGCAACCTTGGAAACAGGATGTCTGCGACCTTACATTAATGATAACCCAGCCAGAGCAATAGTTCTCCACTATTTCTTAATCACAGGGCTCTGTGTTCCTAAACCTAAATTGATTCTCAAGCTGGAGCTAGGTGCAGAACCATGGATAAGAGAAGGCTCAGAAGAGAATTTCACATGTGAGTTAAAGAATCTTGAATGGTAATGATGGGTCCAGAGCCCAGTTGGTCTGTTTAACTTGAGCTGTACAGAGCAATAGTATTCCTAGTACCCCTGAGTCATGTATGGCAGAGAAGTAGGTGATCCTTTGTCTCAAGGAATTGTCAATCCAGAATTCACGTGGAGACAAACTGAATTTGGTGTGCCAGTGTAGTTATTGTTAGCAATTCTCTTGTCTTTAGAGAAGTCATTCTTAAAGAAAAAAACACAATGAGAAATGTAGAAAAGGAGAACTCATTTTCCTTTAAACTAGTATTATGCAGGTAGGAGGAAAATAGGAGTATGATAGGCCTGCTATCCTCTGATCGGGACAATTTCTTATCAGTGGTGCGGGGCATAGAGTGAGATTCAGAATGGAAGCATTAAGAATACGTAGATGAATAATTTGAGTAAATATTTCCTGGAGAAAAATAGAAAAATCTGAAAAACAGAAAACATTCTTTTCTATTGTAAAATATCAGTACTACTTTCTTAATTACTATATTGTGTAGAAAAGTATATATTCTGCATAAAGCAATGCTTTGATATTTGAAAATCTAGTAACAGAACGTGTTGAGTGGGATGGTGTATTTCAATATTATCCAAAGCATGTAGAAACAACCAGTCTCGACAAGTAATTCAGAGATTGAAGTTATTAACTCGTGTCTTTTTTACTAAGGAATAGTTTGTTAGGGTAATTTGATAAACTCTTCTTAGAAAAATGAGCTCTGGCCCTTTAGGACTGGATTCAGATCATCTCCAACATGGTTAGGGGAGCAATAGATGGGTAAAGACTGTTATGATAGGAGGCAAGAACATGAGAACAACCAGTTTTCTATTGCTCCTTTATGTCTCCCTCTGTATGTGTGATATATACCTTATAATACAAATGACTTACTTATTCCAGCTCATTTTTGAATGGAAGATCTGATGGAAGATATTACTCCTTATTGCAGTACATCCATAGTAGTAAAATCTTTCTCAGAGTGGTAACAATGCTTGATAGGAAATGTATTCAAGACTTCCTCATATAATTGTATAATCAATCTATACAGTATCTTTACAACAAAAATTCAAAATTTTTGTGGATAAATAAAAACAAGAGTCTCTGCATTTTGTCTTGGGGGAGAACCCCAAAATGTCTTCAGTGCTTGCTTTTTTCTTTAAATAATTACTGATGATGAACAACTTGTGATTGATTCACTCTTAGCCCATTTAGTTGTTCTGCTATGATAAAACACCAGTGTGGACAATGTGATGAGCCTGCATTTTCTCAATGTTCTAGAGGCTGATTACAAATTTTATTGCCCTTACTTTGAAATACATTATGATGTTCCATATTTTGTTTGTGCAATGAGTATATATCCATGCCATGAGTATATATCCAAAACCCAGAACACATATATTTCTGAAGTGGGTATCTTTTTTTTTTTTTTTTTGGTCCAGTTGTGGGGCCTGAACTCTGGGCCTTGGCACTGTCCCTCAGCTCTTCAGCTCAAGGCTCGCGCTCTACCACTTGAGCAACAGCGCCACTTCCAGCATTTTTCTTTTTGCTTATGTGGTGCTGAGGAATCGAACTCAGGGTCTCATGCATTCAAGGCGAGTGCTCTACCACTGTGCTATCTTTCCAGCCCCGAACACATATATTTCTTTGATATGAGAAGAAGGCTTTCATTTGCTATCTCATAAGGGACCAAGATAGATAAGACATTAGGCAAAATAAGACATTTTGCAATCATTCGCAAAAATTTAAGTTAACAAAAAATAAAACTATCTGCCACTTGAGCTATAGCATCACTTCTAGGCCGAGAGGAAGGAAGGAAAGAAGGAGGGATGTGAGAGAGGGAAAGAGGAAGGCAAGAAGGAAGAAGAAGGAAGAAACAAACTATTCAAAAGAAGAATGTTTAATATTTGGTGAATGAGAGAATTATTCTTTCAGAGGTGGGGCTCAAGAAAAATGGCTTTTACATAAAGCAAATTCTTGAACTGTTTAGAAAATGATACAGACGCTGTAACATTTTATGAATTGATTTATTAATTCAGTAATATTAAGTAAGGTGGTCAGGTATGGCTGGTGCCCTATTAGCCACATGGTGGATGGTGGGGTCTGGCATCTTGCTTTCATGCAGGGGGAAGGAAATGCCCCATCCATCACTTGCCTCCCAACTGATGGTTGTGGCTGGATCCCTGCAAACAGACATGGGCATTTGGCTGATATGTTACTCAATCTGTTAGTCCAGTACCTGGGACTGGGAATTTCCTGTGGACTTGCCTCCTGCTTAGGCCCTATTAGGCAGTGGCATCAAACACCATGCCATATGTCTCTGTGATCATGTCCTGTGTCCTGTGTCCTGGCTTTTCTCTGGTCATCATAGTGTCCCAATTCAGCACTCTCTTGGTTCTGATTGGTTTCTTGGTGTTATTTATATTCTTTTTTTTCCTTTCTGTCCTGTTTCCAAGCTGTCTAAGTGTATTTGTGGACTGCAAGTCTTTGTTACAACAGGCTGCTTGCAGACTGCTAGCTGTGTAATAAACACTGCAGTATTCCATCTTCCAAAATGTGGCTTCCAACAAATATAGTGTCTTCTTTTACCGAAACACAAAGGTTGACCTAAATTTAGAATTTCTAGAGCCAAGATAGATGCCCCTGTATAGTTACGTAATTAAAGATATCCTGGAAGCATTTAGAAAAAATGTCTGTTGCATCAGAAAGTGCTTAATTAGTAAACCAAGACCAAGACTCCAGATTCTATATAAGCCAATCATTCTAGATATGTCCAGAGCTGTTTGGTTACATGAAGAGCTCTATTTTCACACTTGCATGAAGAAATGTTTTTTTGACAATATGAGGTGTTGAACTCAGGAACTGAGTTGAAGCCAACCAGAGCTGGCTTCAAAGGAGATTCTCTCATCTTGGCCTCCATAAAAGCTAGGAATCAAAGCATGAGCCCTGTGGCTGTTCTGAAGATATCTCTGTCTGGGAACAAGAGGTTTCATTCAGTGCTTCGCCTCCAGCTTCCTATCCCTTCAACAATTTCAGTATTTATTTTCATTGTTCAATGAGAATCCTTAAATCCTGCCTATGATTCCATTTACAAGATAAGGACAGTGGGCTTCACATTGCCAGATTTAGCTAGGTTGCTAGCTTAACCCCTTCCCTCACACTGTTCACCCTTCTGCTTATCTATTGAGGCATAGTTAAAAAAATAGGGGGATTGGGAGGCCCTTGGCCTTCCTACTTGTAATACACACACACACACACACACACACACACACACACACACACACACACACACACACACACACCGGCCATTTGGATATAGCTCATTCTGTTTTTACAAACTGGATGCTTTCTGATAAAGGATGGTTCATGGACTGGAGTCCTTTTATCTAAGCCCGTCATATATCTGTAATTAAAAGGCACATACCAACATACCACATTCATTCAAAGTATCCCTGATGATAACATTTTATTATTGATTTTATCATTTTTGTTATTATAATTTGGCCAACACTATTGCTTGAGTTCAAAATTTAAGGGACTTACTGATCACTGAATTGGTAAAGCACCCTTTGCTTCTTTTAATTTAAAACCAGCAATTAAAATGAGCAATTACACTCCCCCATGTGTGGAATCTTAGCTACTCAGGAAGCTGAAATTAGAAACGTAATATTTGTAGGCCATTCCATGCAAAAGCTTCATGAAAATGGTATCTTAGCCAATAAAAGATGGATCTGCTCATATGTGCCTATCTTGTTTGCTACTTGTGATATGTAATTATTACAATTAGTGTGTAGAAAGGCCCAGACAAAGAAGGCAGACCCTAAGGTGAAAAAATCAGTGATACAAAAGGGCATCTGGTATAGAAGGTAAAGGAAGCCTCACAAATTTTTGCCCCTGAATTCAACCTGAGGACCACTAATATGATCTGTGCAAACAATACATTCTTCCAAATATTTAGTGGAAGCATTTGAATGTGGTTTGCATTATGATAGGTAAACAGTTCTTTACCAAGTCATTGCAAAAGGACCTTTGCATATGTCTATATGATATTATGAATTTTATATCCTATTCGGTAGAAACCATGAATCCTGCTTGGATCAAGTAGTTAAGATCTCCTGATCTAATGGCACTGGTGCTTCACATCGGGATTCTTAGTTGCTCAAAATTATGAGGTTTATAGATCACAATTGAAAGGCCAACTAGATAGGAAATGCTGTGAGACATCACCAACTATCACCAAATTTCCGACATGTGGTGCTATGAATCAAATTAATAGACTGTCATATCGTTTGTTCCCTTATTACAAAATCTCAGGGGCAGTACCCAGGCCATGAGTAGAAAGCACTCCAAGGCCAGGGAAGATATTTTGTAAAATGGGTTCTTTGGCCCTCGTGCAGGGAAGTTACCATTCTTGTATAAGCCTAAAGAGTATAGTCATTGTCCCTCAATTGAAGTTGATGTTGAAATATGGTTTGTTTGTTTGTTTGTTTTTGTCATGGGGCTTGAACTCTGAACTTGGGCGCTGTCCTTGTGCTCTTCAGCTCAAGCTGAGCCCTCTACCGCTTGAGCCACAGCACCACTTCCAGTTTTCTAGCAGTTTATTGGAGTTAAAAGTCTCACGAACTTTCCTGCCCAGGCTGGCTTTGAACTGCAATCCTCAGATCTCAGCCTCCTGAGTAGCTAGGATTACAGGCGTGAGCCACCGGCGCCCATCGATGTTGAAATATCCTATAAGCCTGGGTAATGATCGATTGCCACAAATAGTTTGGTATCTTTTGTCATGTGAATGCACATGAATATACCTTTGTGTTTCTGACTAGTTCATAGGTCCTTGCAGAGGTTCATGTTACTATGTAGGACAATGTGGTCCACGTCTGTAAGGTGTGGAATTTGACCTTCAAACAGAGATCTCATCATATAAAATGTGGCCAAATATTTCAGTTTACTTGAAACAGGATCATAAGAAAAGGAGTCAAGTAGTGATGATTTAAGATCCCAGAGTACCAATATATTTGAACGAGAAGACAATGGTCTTCTACTGTGTGCACACACATGTAGGAGAAATACTCTTTTCAGTCTGTTCTGTCCAGATGTGCAAAAGCACTTTTCTTGTTCTTCCCTTATGGATTGCACTTTATTTCAAGGCCACTCCCAGAGGTGAATTAGAGGGTATTTAGTTTCAGCTCATTCTAAAAGCTCCTATGTCCTGAGAAGAGAAGTGGTGAACCATGACTTGGGTACATATCCTAGACCTAATCACTAAAAGTGGGTTAAGTTATATAATTTTTCAGAATGTCAACGGTCCTACCACAAGGTTCATCCTGTAGCAATATCCAAAGTTAGGCTTTAGAACAGTTCTGCCTTTGTACAAAGGTTTCAACTCTAAATTAGATTATTTTCAATAGCCATTCATTGAATGTTACTGGATAAAGTATCAACATAGTCACATCTATGTTACAGAACATTGTGATATCATCAGCAGGGGCAGTTCAAATGACCCAAAGTCATGACCCTCAAGATTCTGCTCTCCAGAGGTCTAAATACTTAAACAAAAACCTCCAGTTCCCAAGCAATCTTGACCCCAATAAGAGAGCAGGATGTTAGGTGAATCCTTGCTTCCTCCCGAGGTTAACAAGGAATGATGCACCTCAGAGTGACTGGACGGGGCAGAAGCTGGGATACTGAGCACAGTGGGTACTGAACAAGGTTATCATAGGATTTTCACTAGAACTTCAGGGACCACCCAAGGCCTGCTTTCATTACCTTGAGCACTTATACCTCTATTGTCCATTTCTAGGTCATTTTTCCTCCCATAATTAGCATAGTATTAAGTGTACATTTTTTCTGTTAACATCTTACCCTTACCTATCTTTTCTGTTTCCTCAATGAATTGTGAAGTTCTTTTAAATTTTTTTCTTTCAGTTTTCTGGATCATAAACATCCTTGTATGAAGTCCCTGTTATAGAGTTGAGAAGATCACTACCTGGGGCATCCACAGCCAACCATCTTTTCCTCATGTGTACATGGGGTGTGAGCAAAACCAAGCCAAATCTTCAGCTCAAGGTGAGTGCTCTACCACTTGAGCCACAGCGCCACTTCATAGCCAAATCTTTATATGTGCATTCTAACTTAAATGTTTGTTACCAAAGTTTGATGTGGAGGCTTCGTCAGTTGTGTTGGAAGTTGGCTGGGCTCATAGTCTAGGCCAGAACTCAAAATGTAAGGTACAGAAAAGAAAAGATTGGTGAGGTGCCAGCCAAGGAGAGGAGCGCAGAGCCAAAGTCTCCATGCAATATGCAAGCCTGGCAAGCCCCTGGGGACAGGAGTGAGGAGCCAGAACAGGGCCTGTGCTACCCATCAGTACACCACCAGCACCACATGGCAAATGTAGCATGGGACATGGTGTGCCCAGGTTTCAGGAGGTCTGACTGTTGACAGAGGGACCTGTTAGTCAAGTTAATCCAGTGGCCTAATGTAATCGTCTTGTTGTATGTAGATGATACAATTGCTTGTTGTCAAGAAGAATTGGTAGTAAAACTATTGTTAGATGAACTAGTTAAACTTCTTCAGGATGCGTGTGTGTGTGTGTGTGTGTGTGTGTGTGTGTGTGTGTCCTAAGAAGAAAACAAATTGAAAAGTAGTTCAGAGAGAACTCAAATGACAAGAGTGTCAGACTTAAGTCCTCAGCAAGATAGATCCATTACAATCACAACCAATAAGTGAAAAGGAAAGGTTTAGGGCTGGGAAGGTGGCTCATTGGTAGGCTGATTGCCTTGCATGCATGAGGCCGTGGGTTCGATTCCTCAGCACCACATAAGCAGAAAAAAAAGCCAGAAGTGGAACTGTGACTCAAGGGGTAGAGAGCTAGCCTTGAGCTGAAGAGCTGAGGGACAGCACCCAGGCCCAGAGTTCAGGCCCCACGAGTGGACCTCCCCCCCAAAAAAAAGAAAAAAAAAAAGAAAAGGAAAGGTTTCCTTCACTTATTCTTACCTACCTTGACAAATCCCATTGTGTTCAAAATAATAACAGAAATGTATATGTTGATATTTACTATTGTACAACAGCTAGTTTTCAAGTGACAGCAGAGGAATAAAGTCTCTTCTGTATGCGGCCCCTGCACTCACTGGAAGGGAGGACAGTAGTATTGAAAGTGAACTAAAGTCACTTTTAAATTTATCTTTTAAATTGCAGAGGTAGCATTGTACTCATTACCTTGCTCATGTAAGTGTAACCCCTCTGTATGGTATTTTCACAATAAATAAACTTATTTAACAAAAAAGAGCTTGCTGCACTACATAGCAAGACCTGTCATCAAGAGGAACATGGAAAAATAAAATTTTGGATTCTATGAAGACATATGGGTGACAAACATATCTATTTTAACTACTAAAATAACAAACAAACTGAAAGTGTTTGAACACATGCTAAAACAGTGTTTAGTTGGAAATACACACTACAAATAGCATTAAGAACAAACACACATGGACAAAAATACAAATTATTATAATCTGTGTAGGTTTTGCCGATGACTTCACTGACTATTGCTCAAATGTGTCACATATTCCTGAAACATTTCTTCCACTAGATTCCAAAGGATACATTGCCACACATGCTATTTAGTATTGACATTCCTGAGATTAAAGTTTACTACTTAGCAAATCTATGTCAGATTTTGCCATTAGTGATATTTCAAATATGAAAACCATAGTCACTGTATTGTTTATTTTCACAACCAGCTTCTATGTTATAATGTCAGTGAATACAAATATGCAAGCAGAGCAAGAAGAAAAAAGAAAACTGCAGGAACCACATCAAATGAGGTTAAACCAGAGAAAGATGTAGAATCTGGGAAACTCAAATTATTTTATGTTTAGCAACAATTTTTCTGTATAATGAGTGAGAAAAATGTAAATTTTAAGAGCCACATCACCAAAAGAAAACTGATCAGTAAGAAAAACTACTTCACAGATAAACCATTTGAAGAAAAGTAAAAATAAGAGAAAAATGGAGGAAAGAGAACCTGGGAGAACGAAAGAGAAAAAGAGACAGAAAGAAAAATAGACAATGAGAGAAGAAAGAGAGAATAAAGCTAGTGAACTCACATGGTGGTGGCTCATGCATGTAATCCTAGCTAGTCAGGAGGCTGAGATCTGAGCATAGAGGTTCAAAGCCAGCCCAGGCAGGACCATCTGTGAGACTCTTATCTCCAATTAACCACTAGAAAACTGGAAGTGGCGATGTGGCACCAGTGGTAGAGTACTAGCCTTGAGCTGCAGAGTTTAAGTATAGCGCCTAGGCCCAGAGTTCCAGAGCTACGACTGAAAAAAAAGAAAAAGAAAGAAAGAAGGTATGGTAAAGGGAAACAAAGGAGGAGGCAACAATGTGTGATAAGAAATGTACTCACTATCTTGCCCATGTAATTGTGACCTCTTTGTATGGTATTTTCACAATAAATAAATGTAATGCAAAAGAAAGAAGAAAGCTAATAAACATGAAAAATAGAATGAATTGGGAAAATAGGTAAGAGAACTCCTATGAGAGCACCATAGAGAAAAACAGAGATTTCTATAAATACCATCAAGCTCAGCCTAAGTTTCAAGTAAAACAAACACCAAAAAGCAGTCCAAGAGTATTTACAGAGATTAATGGAAGTACTTATAGCTCACTCAGTCCTGTAGAATATTTGTAGTTATGTTTGACCACACTATTTCAGCAAATCCAGTAAAATTTCATTAGGATATTTTAATATTACCTATGAGGATGTGATGTCTGAGCAGTTGCTAGCCATCCTTCACCTTCTATGAGAAGTCATCTCTTAGGTGTCACTGAATCACATAAATAGTGGGATAATTTTCTCTTACACTAGAAAAAGTAGAAACAAACAAGCATATCTGCACTTAAGTTGGGATGTCAGATTTTATAATCTGCTAAATCTCCAAGCCATCTTTACCTTTTTTTTTTTTTTTTTTTTTTTTTTTTTTTTTTTTTTTGTTGGTCGTGGGGCTTGAACTCTGGGCTTGGGTGCTGTCACTGTGCTCTTCTGCTCAAAGTGAGCGCTCCACCACTTGCGCCACAGTGCCACTTCCCGTTTTCTAGTGGTTTATTGGAGATAAGAGTCTCACAGACTTTCCTGCCCGGGCTGGCTCTGAACCCTGATCCTCAGCTCTCACCTCCTGAGTAGCTAGGATTACAGGTGTGAGCCACCGGTGCCTGGCTACATCTTTAACATTTTTAGAAACATGTTCCTGAAGCTGAATCTTTTTTTTTTCTCTTCTTCAATCTTGAACAGACTTAGGTTCATAATGAAATGTCAAACAAAGTGAAAAATAAAAGAATCTCACTAGAGATACTTTCATGCTTTCTTGTTGTTGACAATGAATAAAGATTCTGGAACCATGGCTAGGAGCAAAGGCAAATTAGGGAGTCAGAAAAGAACCTGTGTGATTTTACCCTAAATGTTCGTGTTCAAAACATGATATGTGGGATGGAAAAGCCTTCCTATGGGAGAAGAATCATTCCTGTCTTAAGAAAAGCATTAAACTGTCCACTAAAGACATATGCATGGAGGCTGGGAAAGTGGCTTAGTGGTAGAGCACTTGCCTTGCATGCCTGAGGCCCTGGGTTCGATTCCGCAGCACCACATAAGCAAAAAGAAAAAAGCTGCAAGAGGTTCTGTGGCTCAAGTAGTAGAGCACTAGCCTTGAGCTGAACACCTAAGGTATAGGGCCCAGGCCCAGAGTTCAGGCCCCAGGAACAGACCCTCCCCCCCAAAAAAGAACAGAAAAAAAATTAAAGCTCCTACAAAAGATTGTTGAAAAATTGAACCCAAAAAAGGAAAACATGCCACCTGTTCACTAAAAGAAATTATCACTGAAATACACCTAGGGATATATAACATATTTTTCTATTAATGTAAAGATATCTTAGGAATCCATTGATTATTTGTACTGTACCTCATTTATTAACATATTCAAACACATGTATGTTATGAACAGTATTTTCACACAAAGTTATAGAGATAAAATATATACAACACATATTTTTGTTTTATAGTATTTCAGTAATGGTTGTCATATGGCACATTACCCTTTATGCATATAATTAGCATACCTTGTATAATGATTTGCAATTTGAGTTTGAATCTGCTTTGGCCAAAGGTACCTCAGTAATGATGATATAAACACAGATTGAGAAGTCCCTCACTTTCCTAAGTAGTCATATTAAGAATCATGTCCATTCTGCTGGAGATACAGGGACTAATAAAGATGCAGCATAAAATGCTGGTCAGAGGAGTGACAAAATCCCAGTCAACCATCCCCAGCCAAGGCACCAGTAAATTGAAGTCTTATGTGTTACTACAGAATATTAACAGAAAATACACCCCAAAATGTAGATCCATCAAAATTAAAACCAACAAATTATATCCCTATGTGTTTTCCTTGTACATATTGGTTGATTACACAGGATATTCTGTTCTCGAGTAGTGATGTAGCTTTTACAATTACATAGAACAGTAATTGTTAATATAAAATACATGACCTTTACAGTGACATATACAAAAAGTGAAAATCTATTCTGTATAAATCATTGAGGTTGTTTTTGCTCAGAAAGACACTATGAATACTTTAAAAGCAATACTTGCACATTACTACTCGGTTTTTCTGTTACAAGAATGTTTTCTTACTTTGAAAAACTTAAAAGAATTTATTATAGACTAAGTGTTCACATTCACAATACTTAAGATCAGGAGTGTTACAGATTTCAAGGTGGAGGCATTTTCTGCGTGTTTTTTGATTTGGACTGTCCTCATACACATTAGTGACTGAACATCCTGCCTTAAAATTTTCAAGTTTTCTATTTCATATTACTGCATTAGAATATAATCTGAATTTTAAAAACAGAATTGTAACTGGGCTATCATGTCTAATAGCCGCAATCTTAGGTATAAAGAAAGCTGAGATCTGAGGAAAGTTAGTATTATCCCAACATTTAGTCCTCAGCTCCACCCAGACCTGAGCTCCTCCCAGACCTAGAGTTCCCTCCCTACAGCTGGCCACTCCCTCTCTCATCTCAGACTCACCTGAGCATGTAATTAACTCACTTCCTGCCCCGCAGATTCTGTTGCAACCTGAAGAGGGACAAATGCTTGTGCTCCCTCTCCTGGGAAATATGGTCCTTCTAATAAACCTTATAATAATATTTCTCCTGTGCCTGCTTGTGCTCCTCTGGAATAGATATGAAGAAACCCTACAAGGATCACTGATTGAAGCTGGGTTATAGGAAAGTCTGAGAGACTTATGTCCAATACACTACCAAAGTAGTGGGAAGTGCAAATGCGGCTTAAGTGGCAGAACATTGTCATTGAACCAAATAATTTCAAGGTCAGTTTCCAGACCTTGAGTTTCCCTGAGCACCAGAATCACGTGGTACTCTTTCCTACACCACTCTCAATCACTTTGTGTTGTTGCAAGATTTAAACTAATTTCCAGGAATTGTGACGTGCTGGATTGAGAAATAAGCCAGAGCATAGTTTGAGAGTGTACCTGAGGCTGTAGTTTGGGATGTTGGGGTAATTGTTATGACTGAAAGTATCTATTCATGTAGTAATCCCTAATCCTCTTCTTGCTAATTTATTCAGCCTGTTAACACTGTGTTTTTTAGTATGTAATCATGCAAATTTATATTTGTGCCATCTATGGATTTGCTAATGCTAGCTCTAATCAGTTGATTGTGTCTGGTAGTACAGAAAGTGTTGGTCTGGGACATGTGGCCTAAAAAGAAAATTCACAGAAGAAAACTTGAGGTAATATGTCTTACTCAAGGTTGTATGCTCTGTAGGTGTTACTTATCTTTCAGATGTGTCATGCCTATATCGATTATTTTATGTTGTATCTTTAGGATGGACAAGGTTCTTCACATGACTGGGAAATGAACGTTAGGGACTTCTCAAACCTGGGTTTCCCTCATCTTTACTCATGTCCCTTTGGCCAAAGCATTTTAAATGGCAAATTGCTAATCATTGCATATGTGTGCAATGGGTAGAGTGAAATGTGCCATTAGACAACCATTATTGAAATAGTATAACATAAGAAATACATTCTATATACATTTTTTCTCTCTAACTTTTGGTGAAAATTACTGAGTTACATCATACATGCTTTCCATGGTGTTTAAGTATGTAAATGAATGAGGTGAACACAAAATACAATGGATGCCTAGGATACTTTTGTATTAAAAAAGCAGTTCATGGGCTGGAAAGGTGGCTCAGTGGTAGAGTGATTGTCTTGCATGTATCAGGTCCTGGGTTCGATTCCTCAGCACCACATAAGCAGAAAAGGCTGGAAGTGGTGCTGTGGCTCAAGTGGTAGAGCATTAGCCTTGAGGTGAAGAGCTGAGGAACAGCGTCCAGGCCCAGAGTTCAGGCACCATGACTGGCAAAAAAAAAAAAAAGGAAAAAAAAGCAGTTCATATATCCTGAAATATATTTAGTAATAAGGAATGACTTTTAGTGGAAATATGTTTTTGCTTTCAATTATTCAATAATTTCAGTGGGAATATTCATTTTTTCGAATTTAGTGTTTACATAAACATAGAAATTAGTTGGTTTAATAATATCTATCTATCAGGAAATGGACTGGATTTGTGTTTTTTGGACACTTTAATGCTCTGCCTGAGAAATTCGATTCTTTGCTTATAAGAAGGCTTTACGTTTTCACGATAAAAATAAATAAAAATTTAAAAAAAGTTTATGGTTTTCCAGCCTATATATCATATTTGCAAGAGGAAATTCTGTGTCAAAATCTCACAGATTCATTTCTGAATGTGTCATTTCCGTTATATCCCAGCCATGCTTCCGGAATCTTCTGCTCATTTTCAGCAGCAAGACAGAATGAATGGATCTCTGGTGAGTTGATTTTTTTATTTTTCATTTGTTTCCATTCCATTATACGAACCTAAAGATGTCCAAGAATTAACTACAATACCAACCACACAGATTCAGCCTCAGGAACATATTCATAAATCAGATAAAGAAGGCTTGTAAATTAGCAGATAAAGATTGCTTGTAGGTTTAGCAGATTGAATGGTTATATTCTAAGTTGAATTCAGATTGGCTTCAGAATGTCTAGGTTTTGTGTTGTCATAAAATTGATTCACACTTGTCATACCTGTTATATGATGTAATGACACCAAGCAGGTTACTTCTCATGGAAGGTGAAGGATAGTTTGCCACCAGATCACATCCTCATGAGTAACATTAAACTATCTCAATAAAATTTTCCTGGAATTGCTGAAATAGTGTGGTCATACATACCTTCATGTGTTCTTAAGGAATGATTAACCTATATGTACTTAAATTACTCTCCATATATAGTTCTTGGACCACTTCATGGTCTTGGTCTTACTTGAAACTGTGACATACTTGAATATGTGACGCATTTGAGCAATTGGTCATATTGATCATTTTTGTCATCTTGAGTGTTCCTTGAGCCTCCCGATATTTGCCTTCACCTTCCATGAAGGCCTATTAAAATGAAAACCTTGTCAAGGAACATTTTTTTCTCTCACCTATATTTGGTATTGTAGAATGTAGGCAAAGTTTACAAAATTTCATGGTAGCAGTTCTTATTTACATACGAAGGAAATATCAGGGTATTTATGACCACATTTTAATATTTAGTATTTAAACCAAACATGGTAAACCACGGATATTTTTATGTGGGAACTCAATTAAATCTTATAAGGGCCTAATCAATCATTAGTTACTTTCTGGAGTACTGTTACTGTTTTGTTTTTTTTGGGGGGGGGGGTCCAGTCGTGGGGCCTGAACTCTTGTGGACACTGCTTTTCATAGATCTAGCAGTGTTCTATGTTCTGTATTCCATGTGAAATCATGAATGTGTGCTGCTTGCTTTTGAGAGTACTTGTTAATAGAAGGTCTAAATAGGATTTATGGTGAGGCAGTATGTGTAAATGAAGGAAAAATATTGGTTAATTCATTTTTACCATGGTATGTACTGAAATTTTATCAAAAATGATAATATAATTTTTCAGACACCTCCTTAGACTTAATGTTATCATGCCAGAATATTGTCTCCTTAGAGTTTTTATCTTGTCTCTATTGCTAGCAGCAGAAATGTGTTTGCATACATTATGGACACTGTAATTTTTTATTGGTCTTGGGGCTTGAATTCTGGGTCTGGTTGTTTTCCCTCAGCTCTTTAGGGTAAGGTGAGTACTACAACTTGAGTGACAGTGCTACTTTCATTTTCTGGTGGTTTATTGGAGATAAGTGTCTCATGGACTTTCCTGCCTTGGCTGGCCTTGAACCTTGACCCTTAGACCTCAGCCTCAACTAGGATTACAGGCATAATCCACCAGCACCCTGCAAATCTGTGTATTTTAAGACCAGGTTTATGTATTGTCAAATATTTCTAGTTTGGTATTTAATTCTCCCAGTGAATAGATAACAAAGCTAGCTGCAAACATTTTATGTAAGACCAAAGCATACCTGCAGCATAATGAAATTCCAGGTTGGAATTCTCATAACCCAGGTCTAATTTCTTCATGGAAATATACCATTACAGAAGTTGATGTCATTTGATGATGTGGCTGTGAACTTCACCTGGAAGGAGTGGTAGGATCTGGATCCTGGTCAGAGGACCCTTCATAGAGATGTAATGCTGGAGACCTATAGCAACCTCATGTCCTTGAGTGAGCAAAAGTTATTTTTACTTGGAAGATCAAGTGCTTTTATTTTAGTAGATATTAGACTATTTATGTTATTTAGGGAGAAGATTCCAGTCCATCCCCAGGTAAAAAACTGCTAGTATAAAAGCCAGTCAAATTTGAGTCTGAGAGCTTGGTGTTGTTTGTCTTTCACACTAGTGCTTGAGCCACAATTCTATTTTGGCTTTTGTTTTGGGGTATATTCTGTGTTTCTGTGCCCAGGTGGGTTTCAATCCTGCCTCTTCTGATCTCACCTCCTGAATGTAGGATTACAGGTGTAAGCCTTTGGACCATTACATTTTCTAAAAAAAAAAAATGATTCTAGGCCATGGGAAGTGTCATTTTTTTCTAAGTTAAACTTCAACTTCATTATATGTAACTCAACAGCTAATTTTATTCTCATTCTTTAAGAAGGCAAATCAGTAGTTGGACAAAAGTTCTAAGCTATGATCCACTAACAGGAGACTGACTTCCCAGACTTGGGTAATTATTATAGGTGGATCTACAGTCTAGAATAGAACATACATTTCTACTGACAATATGCTCTGGAAATCAGTAGGTGAAAGTGTGTATTTGTAAGCCAAACCTGATACAGGGTTTAGTGCTTCAAGCTACGAATCCTAGATACTCCAGAGGCTGATATCTGAAGGTTTCAATTTGAAACCAGCAGCTGTAGAAAAATACCATGAGACTCTTATCTCCAGTTAACCATTCAAAAACTAGAAATGTAGCCAAGACTCAAACTAGTAGAATGCTAGCTTTTAGCAAAAGAACTGAGTTCAAGCCACACAGTTGGCAAAATAAACCCAAAAGCTGGATGCTACTCCACCATGCAGCTGTTAAGAATTGAGAAACCATGGGCTGGGAAGGTGGTTCAGTGGTAGAGGAATTGCCTTCCATGCATGAGGCCCTGTGTTCATTTCCTCAGTACCACATAAGCAGGAAAATATTGCCGATGTGGCTCATGTGATACAGTGCTTGCCTTGAGCTGAAGATGTGCCGGACAGTGCCCAGGCCCAGAGTTCATACCCCACAACTGGACCCCAACACCTCAAAAACAATTGAGGAACTAGATTTAGGAGCAACCTTGTGGACAGGATGTCTCCGACCTTACATTAATGATGACCCAGCAAGAGTAATAATTCTCCACTATTTCTTAATCACAGGGCACTGTGTTCCTAAACCTAAATTGATTGTGATGCTGGAGTAAGGTGAAGATCCATGGATAAGAGAAGCCTCAGACAAGAATTTTACAGGTGAGTTAAAGCATCTTGAATGGTGATGATGGGTCCTGAGCCCAGTTGGTCTGTTTATCTTGAGCTGTACAGAGCAATAGTATTCCTAGTGCCCTTGAGTCATGTGTGGCAGAGAACTAGGTGATCCTTTGTCTCAAGGAATTTTCAATCCAGAATTCACGTGGAGACAAACTGAATTTGGTGTGCCAGTGTACTTAATGTTAGCACTTCTCTTTGCCTGTAGAGAAGTCATTCTTGAAGATAAAAGACAATAAAAATGTACAAAAGGAGATCATATTTTCTTTTATACTAGTATTATGCAGGTAGGAGGAAAATAGGAGAATGGTAGCACTGCTATTCTCTGATCAGGACAATATCTTATGAATTGTGCTGGGCATAGAGTGAGATTCAGAATGGAACCATTAAGAGTACATAGATGGATAATTTCAGTAAATATATCCTAGAAAAATCTGAAATACAGAAAAACATTATTTTCCATTGTAAAATGTCAGGACTACATTCATAGTAAGTTGCAGAGAAAAGTTTATATTCTGCATGAAACAATGCTGTGGTATTTGAAAATCATGTAACAGTTAAAATGTGACAAAATACCTTTACAGGAAGGAATGTGTGGATCTCATTTATGTTTTTGTCTATTTTTCTGTTATGCATTTTAGATGTCCAAGAAATGGAGGATGTGATTAGCACCTGTCAGGAAAGTCACAATAAATATCACTCTGAAGTAGCAGTCATGAATAGTAACCCAGGGGAGGAAAAAGTGAGACTTATAAAAAGTTTTACTTTGAGCTCAAAACATAAGTCAGAACTGATTAAGAATAATGGGAACTCCTTGGGAATGAGGACAGAAAAGGTCACTGGGTGTCAGAACATGAGTGTTTTCAGTGAACCTGGTAAGATGTGTGCTGTATATAGTCCTCATGTGTCTTCTGTAGTTGAAGAATATAAACTATTTAAAAGGTCTTTCACTGAGAAGACATACCCTGTTGTCCCTCAGAGAACACACACAAGAGATAAATCATATGAAAGTAAAATGTGTGGAGAGATTTTCACCAGTAAGGCATACCTTACTGTCCACCAGAGAAGACACACAAATGAGAAACCTTTTGAATGTAACATGTGTGGAAAGTCTTTCACCCAGAAAGCAAAGCTTACTGTCCACCAGAGAACACACACAAAAGAGAAACCTTTTGAATGTAACATTTGTGGAAAGTCTTTCACCTGCAAGGAATATCTTACTGGTCACCAGAGAACACACACAGGAGAGAAACCTTATAAATGTAATATGTGTGGAAAGTCTTTCACCCAGAAGTCAACTCTCACTGTCCATCAGAGAACACATACAGGAGAGAAACCTTATGAATGTAACATGTGTGGAAAGTCTTTCACCCAGAAATCAAAGCTTACTGTCCACCAGAGAACACACACAGAAGAGAAACCTTTTGAATGTAACATTTGTGGAAAGTCTTTCACCTGCAAGGAATATCTTACTGGTCACCAGAGAACACACACAGGAGAGAAAACTTATGAATGTAATATATGTGGAAAGTCTTTCACCCAGAAGTCAACTCTCACTTTCCATCAGAGAATACACACAGGAAAGAAACCTTATGAATATAACATTTGTGGAATGTCTTTCACCTGCAAGGCAAGTCTTACTGACCACCAGAGAACACACACAGGAGAGAAACCTTATGAATGTAACGTGTGTGGAAAGTCTTTCACCAAGAAGTCATACCTTACTGTGCATCAGAAAACACACAGGAAAGAAACCTTATGAATGTCATATGTGTGGAAAGTATTTCAGCTAAGATCTACACGTTACTGTCAACCAGAGAGAACACACAGGAGAGAAATTTTATGAAAGCAAGCTATGTGGAAAGTCTTTCTCCCAGAACATACACCTTTCTGTCCATCAGAAAAAAACCCACCAGAGAGAAATGTTATGTATGTAGCAGGCATGGAAATTCTTTCACCTGGAAGGCACAACTTAACATCCATCACAGACCACAAGAAGAGAAACCTTATGAATGCAACCAGTGTGGAAAGACCCGGAGGTCATAGCTTAACACACATAAGTTGATTCACACAAATGAAATAACTTAGGATTGTACCAAATGGGGAAAGTCTTTGATCTGTAAGAAAATTGAAATTACAATACAGAACCAATACAGGATAGAGACCTTATGATAAAGCAGATGTGGAGTCCTCCAACTACAAGACACAGCTCAGGGTTCATCATAAAACACACAAAACACACAGACACACAGACACACACGCTCACACACAAAGAGGAGAGAAATCCTATGTAGGAAAAATAAATGGAAAGGTTTTCAAGAAAATGTCCTAACTCAGTTTGCCTCAGAGAACAGACACAGGCTAGAAAATACAAATATAACAATTGTGGAGAGTTCTTTACCAAGTAGGCATGGATCCAAGTTCATAGGACACACACAGTGGGGTAATCTTAACAATATTACAAATGTGGAAATCCTTTGATCAAAAAGGAATACCTCATGTTCATCAGAGAACTGACTCACATAGGAGAAAAGAAAGTAGTGCATAGAACATATGTGAAATGACTTTCAATCAGAACTGAGTCCTCAGTATATGTGAGAGCATAGTCAGGAAAGAAATTATGAGTATAGAAAACATTTTGCCAGAAGTCCCATCTGTACAGGTATCAGAGACCTGGACACATAACAGAATCTCTATAAATATAAACATGAGAGGAAGTCTTTCAACCAGAAGCCAACCTTCAGCAAGTATTAGAACATTCACCCAGGAAAGAAGCCAGATGTAGGAAAATCTTTGTCAGAAAACCTCTGCAAATTATACAGAGAAATCCTTCATAGCAGAGGTAAGCTAGGTGTGATGGGAAACCATTCTTCATTCTTCAGCTTTCTTTGAGCCAACATTCCTCAGACTTTCATCATGTTGAGTGGGGATGGTATCTTTCAATATTATCCAAAGCGTGTGGAAACAACCAGTTATAACATGTAATTCAGAGATTAAAATTATTAACTTGCATCTTTTATACTAAGGAATGGTGTTTCAGAGTAATTTGATAAAATCTTCTTAGAAATACGAGGTCTGTCACTTTGGGACTGGATTCAGATCATCTCCAACATGGTTAGGGGAACAATAGTTGTGTGAAGACTGTTATGATTGGAGGCAAGAACATGAGAACACCTTTTTTTCTATTGCTCCCTTAAGTCCCCCTCTGTATGTGTGATCCAGCATTACAGTACAAATGACTAACTTATTCCAGTTCAGTTTCTGAATGGAAGATCTAATGGAAGATATTAGTCCTTACTGCAGTACATACATAGTAGTAAAGTCTTTCTCGGAGGGATAACAATGCTCGATAGAAAATGTATTCATAACCTAATTCATATAATAGTATTACCAATTTATACAGTATCTTTACAATTAAATATATATTCTAAAAAATATGGTGGATTAATAAAGACAAGAGTCTCAGCATTTTGCCTTTGGGGAGAACCTCAAAATGTCTTTACTGCTTGCTCTTTTCTTTAATTAATCACTGGTGATGAACAACTTGTGATTGATTCACACTGAGCCCATTTAGTTGTTCTGCTGAGTGATCTATAATAAAACACCAAGTGTGAACGATGTGTCGCACCTGTGTTATCTCATAGAGGGCCAAAGTAGATTTGACATTAGGGGAAATAATGAAGCACACAAAGATATTGATTAATCTCTCTCAAAAATTGAAGTTAACAAAAAAAATAAACAATCTGCCACTTGAGCTACAGCATCAATTCTAGGCCTTGACTGGAAGGGACAGAAGCTGGGATACTGAGCACAGTGGGTACTGAATAAGGCTATCATAGGATTTTCACTAGAATGTAGGTACCACCCAAGGCCTCCTTCCATTACCTTGAGCACTTATATCTTTATTTTTTTCCACCTCTAGGTCATTTTTCCTCCCATAATTAGCATAGTACTAAGTGTACATTTTTCCTGCTCCTTTGAGAAACATCTTACCCTTACCTCTCTTTTCAGTTTCCTCAACGAATTGAGAGGTTCTTTTACATTTTTTTCTTTCAGTTTTCTTGATCAGAAACATCCTTGTAAGAAGTCCCTGTTATAGAGTTGTCAGTATTTTGAGAAAATCACTACCTGTGGCATCCCCAGCTAACCATCTTTTCTTCACTTGTCCATGGGGTCTGAGCAAAACCAAGCCAAATCTGTATATGTGCATTCTAACTTAAATGTTTGTTACCAATAGTTTGATGTGTGTTGGAAGTTGGCTGGGTCATAGTCTAGGCCAGAACTCAAAATGGAAGGTACAGGAAAGAAAAGATTGGTGAGGAGCCAGCCGAGGAGAAGAGCACAGTGCCAAAGTCTTCATGCAATATGCAAGCCTGGCAAGCCCCTTGGGATAGAAGTGAGGAGCCCAGAAAAGGGCCTGTGCTACCCATCAGTACACCACCAGCACCACATGGCACCTCTAGCATGGGACATGGTGTGCCCAGGTTTCAGGAGGGCTGACTGTTGACACAGGGACCTGTTAGTCAAGTTAAGCCAGTGGCCTAATGTAATTGTCTTGTCTTATGTAGATGATACAATTGCTGTGGACAAGAAGAATTGGTAGTAAAACTATTGTCTGATGAACTAGTTAAAATTCTTCAGGATATTTGTGTGTGTGTGTGTGTGTGTGTGTGTGTGTGTGTGTGTGTGTGTGGTGTGTGTGTGTGTGTGTGCGTGTGTCCTAAGGAGAAAACAAATTGAAAAGTAGTTCAGAGAGAACTGAAATGGCAAGAGTGTCAGACTTAAGTCTACTGCAAGATAGATCCATTACAATCACAAGCAATAAGTGAAAAGAAAAGGTTTCCTTCACTTATTTTGACCTACCTTGACAAAGCCCATTGTGTTCAAAATAATAAGAACAGAAATGTGTGTGTTGCTGCTTACTGTTGTACAACAGCTAGTTTACAAGTGACAGCAGAGGCATAAAGTCTCTTCTGTGTGTAGCCCCTGCACTCACTGGAAAGGAGGACAGTAGTATTGAAAGGGAACGAAAGTTACTTGTAAGTTTGTCTTTTAAATTGCAGGGGAAGCATTGCCTAAATGAGCAGACTTTTTGTTTTGCTGGTACTTAGGCTTGACCTCAGAGGCCAGGTGCTGTCCCTGAGCTGCTTTTCCTAAAGTGTAGCATTCTACCACTTGAGCCACAGCACCACTTCCAGGTTTTTCTGTGCATGTGGACCTGAGGAATAGAACCCAGCTCCTCATTCATGCAATGCAAGCCCTGTACCATTTTGCTACCTTGCCTGTCCTATACGCTGACTTTTTATGTTAAAAGAAGAAAGAATAGGGGCTGGGAAGGTGGCTCAGTGGTAGAGTGCTTGCCTTGCATGCCTGAGGCCCTGGGTTCGATTCCTCAGCACCACATTAAGCACAAAGAAAAAAGCCGGAAGTGGCGCTGTGGCTCAAGTGGTAGAGCGCTAGCCTTGAGCTGAAGAGCTGAGGGACAGCGCCCAGGCCCAGATTTCAGGCCCCACGACCGGACCCCCCCCCCAAAAAAAAAGAAGAAGAAAGAAAAGGTTGGTAAGTAGTATCCACTTTCCATGTGCAAGTCCCAAGGTTCAATCCCCCAAAGTGAAAGGAAGAAAGTAGAAAATGGAATGATATGAAGTATACAGATACAAGAACAAGGAAAAATAGAAGGACAAAGGCAATGAGCAAGTGTTTAGGTTTTTGTTTGTTCCTAATTGTTTCTTTTTTCTTTTAATTGTTAGCTGTGGGGTTTAAACTCAGGGAGAGCCTGGCATATTCCCTAGGCTTTTCACTAAAGGCTGGCATGCTACCACTTCCAGCCAGAATGTCACTTCTAGTTTTCTGGCATTTAATTGGTGAGAAGTGACAATGAATTTTCTGCTGATGTGGTGCTGAGGAGTGGAACCCAGTGCCTCATGTATACAAGGCAAGCACTGTACCAATGAGCCACACTCCAGCCCTGCCTCCCTTCTTAAAACAGTGTGGATGGGGCTGACAATGTGGCTTAGTGATAAAATGCTTGCCTAGAATGCATGGAGCACTAAGTTTGATATTTCAATACCTAACAAACAACAAAAACTACCAAACACCCCTAGAAGCACTGGTGTTGTAGCTCAAGTGGTAGAGTGGTAGGCTTCAGCATAATGAAATTCAGGAACAGTTCCCACACCCTGAGTTCAAGCCCCAGGAATGTCAAACAACAACAACAAATGAGCAAATGAAAACAAAAAACCCAATGTCAGCAAGTTTCATTGATAAAACCACACACACACACACACACACACACACACACACACACACACACACACACACACACACACACACACACACACATTTTTTTAAACCATATTCACCTCTTTTACTGTGTGTGCTCACCCACCGGGCTCCAAATGCTACCTATATTCATGGGAGAACTTATCGTATGTTTCTGTTGTTTTTGCATTTAAAAAAAATTATTGTGGGGGCTGGGAAGGTGGCTCAGTGGTAGAGCACTTGCCTTGCATGCCTAAGGCCCTGGGTTCGATTCCTCTGCACCACATAAGCAAAAAGAAAATAAAAAGTGGGAAATGGCGCTGTGGCTCAAGTGGTAGAATGGTAGGCTTGATCTTTTTTTTTTTTTTTTTTTTTTTGTCAGTCGTGGGGCTTGAACTCTGGGCCTGGGCGCTGTCCCTCAGCTCTTCAGCTCAAGGCGAGCGCTCTACCACTTGAGCTACAGCGCCACTTCCGGTTTTCTGGTGGTTTTTATTGGAGATAGGAGTCTCACGGTCTCTCCTGCCCGGGCTGGCTTTGAACCGCGATCCTCAGATCTCAGCCTCCTGAGTAGCTAGGATTACAGGCGTGAGCCACCAGCGCCCGGCTGGTAGGCTTGATCTTAAGACCTGTGGGACAGCGCCCAGGCCCAGAGTTCAAGCCCTACGACCAGCCCCGCCCCCCAAAAAATTATTGTAAAGGTGATATATACACATATACATCTGTACATACATATATATGTATGTCTATATATACATATATATGTACATATACATATGTGTATATATATGCATATATACATATGTGTATATATACATCTATGTATATATACATATATACATATATACATCTATGTACATATACATATGTGTATATATATATATATATATACACATAGATGCATATATGTATGTCAAAGTTACATAAGCCAGGTATTGAATTCATTCCTTGATTGATTACTCCATTGATTTCATTGATTTCATTACTTATTGAACAATATGCATTTTCGCACAATTCCAACCACTTTTGAAAAGTAGCATATATTTCCATATAACCCAGTATAATATACCAATATTAGGTATTGATCTCATTGTCTGAGTGCTGTCCCTGATCATTTTATCTTAAAGATCTATCACTGGAGCCATCTATCAATTTCTACCCCTGGATTTTTAGGTGATTAATTGTAGATAAGAGTTTCATTGACTTTTCTGAAAGGGCTGGATGAAATCTCAATCCTCAGGTCTCAGGTTTACTACCATGAGACACTTGTGTCCAGCACCTTTAAATATTATTATATGCACTATGTGATTTGTGGTATGTTTTTTCTTTTCATTATTCATGCAGCTTGATCTCTGGGCCTGGGCTCTGTCCCTCAGCTCTTCAGCTCAAGGCTACTGCTCTACTACTAAACCCACAGCACCACTTTCAGATTCTTCTGTTTATGTGGTGCTGAGCAACCTAACCCAGGGCCTCATGAATGCAAGGCAAGCACTCTCCACTGAGCCACCTTTCTAACCCCTATAGTAGCATTTTTAAAGGAATATTTTAGGCCTTACGTATTTGTTTGTTGCACAGATTCAACAAACCATAAAACCCAAAGACTTGACAAAGTATGGCACCTATAGTAAACATGCAATCTTTGAAAAAAACGGTATTATCCTATGAACAATGCATTGTAACAACTATTTAGTAGGATTTAAATTGTAATAGCTATCAGAGGTGATTTGCAGAGTATAGAAGATTCTCTGGAGATTATATGAGAGGTGATTTGCATGGTATAGAATGATGTGTGCAGGTTACATGAAAGCAAACTAATAAATACATGTCAGATGAGACAAACATAATAAATAGCAAAGTAATCACTAAAATGAAACCATGTTAATATTATATTATAAAAATAGTAAATATATCAGGTACTGTCTGATTTGAACAGAAGAAAACATACTCAAAAACTCAATAAGCCAAACAGACATACATTAATTATGAAGAAATAAAATTAAATCAATATAAACATACCATAAGCAACAATCATTATTGAAAAATACAAGTAGTCATAATATGAAAGGAAAGGAACCTCAGCACAAATTGTTTTACCACAGATACGGAGCATTGATAATAACAAGCAAATTATAAATCTGTATAACAAAAGTTCTATTCTGAAAAGTAAAGTCTACAAAGACATGATTAAAAGGACAAAGAATGATAATTTCCTTAATCTATCATTATGATTGGAGAAGTAATTTTCCTCTTAATGACTGTATAACTAGACAAATGGTCACTACAAACACACACAGGGATAGCATTATCTTTACTAAATGCTGTTTATAAAGCACTATGAAGTTATATTTACCAAGAGAGACACACTGACAATAGATCTAAAGACAAATTGTCTAGAAATCAGTATGACAAATAAATCTATGATATAAATACAAAAAATCCAACAATATGTTTCTAATAATCTAACAGTAAAATAAACAGAAGGAAACTAGAATGAATATGTAAAAATGTATGTATGCTATCATTGTGATTTATTAAAGAGAGCTACTTTCTTACTTCACATGTGAAATAAAAACAGTTGCTTTCAATTATGTATGGTGTATTCACATGTATATCTTCTGGTGGGTGTGGCAGAGTCATAGAATGTAAGGGAAATAGGGTGATGAAAGTAAAATATACAACTCAAGAGTAGAGATAAGAAGGAGAGATTGGGAGAGAATGAAGGCATGGAAGACACAGTATGAAAGGAAGGGTATTTTTTACCTCACTCATGACATATCTCTCTATACATCACCTCCATAATAAGATTAAATTACATTAATTATAAAACAATACCTCCAGCATAAACGATCTGCTTAGTGAAGAAAATCTACCACAGGTAGAACAGGTACAGTTGTTAGAAAAACAATACAACACTTAATTTGAAAGATAAACTATTTCAGTTTAGGTTGCAAAATAACTCTACATGAACTAGAAACAATAAACTATTTCATTGTAGTAGCCAATTAAGTATTAATGTTAAATGTTGAAGTAAGAAAAATCAAGGCAAGTACTTCTTGCTCAGACTGTCATTTTAGCCTAGCTACTAAGGAGGAAACTGAGGTCTGCAAGCCAGCCTGGATAGACAACTCAAACTAAGCAGCTAATGAACAGGTTAGAGGTATAGCTCAAGTGATAATGCCAACAGTGAGTGAGGAAGTTGACTGACTATGAGACCTGCAGTTCAAGCTCCAATAGTAGCTCAAGAACACCATGAGGTATGTTTATTACTGTGTTTCTAAGTTAGAAACCTAACTGTAGTGATACTAGCAAGTCTTCATCTCAGATATAAAGGGAAAAGAAGATGAGTGGAGGAGGGAGAGAAGGGAAGCAAAAGGTCAGGAAAAAGAAGGAAGAAGAGAGGACAAGAGAGTAGTGGAGTGGAGGGGAAAAGAGGAAAAGGGAAAAGAAGAGAAGAGAGATGGGGAGGAAAGTTTCATGGCATCAGATTTGACAGTAACTGGTCAGGGAAGATTGCTCAGTGGTAGAGCGCGTGCTTATCATGCATAAGGCCCTGGGTTTAATTCCTCAGTACCACATAAGCAAAATGTTGGAAGTGTCCCTTTGGTTCAATCTGCAATGTACTCACCATGAGCTGAAGAGCTGAGTGACAGCACCCAGGCCTACAGTTCAGGACTCACTGCTGAGAACAAAGAAAAGAAAAGAAAAAAAAATAAAGCAAGATTTGACAGTAATCCCATAAATAAAACTCCAAAACTACCTCTTGGAAAAAACAAAGAAACAAACAAACAATGTGAGTCTCTGGTGGATCACACCTGTAATATTAGGTACTCAAGAGGGTGAGATCTGAAGATCGGGTCTCAAAGTCAGCCTGAGCAGGTATAGCTGTGAAATTCACCAGAAAACCAGAAGTGGTGCTGTGGCCAAAGTGGTAGAGTGCTAGTCTTGAATTTAAGAGCTGAGGGACAGTGTTCAGGCCCAGAGTTCAAGCCCCATGACCTACAATATATAAATAAATAACTAATAAATAAATACAAATGAAAACCTTGTATATTGAAAAACACTACCAATAAAGGGAAAAAGCATGTATGTGAGAAATATTTGCATATATCTCTAAATGGATTGCTAACCAATATGAATTAGAAAATATAAAGAAAATCCTTCAAGTAACCCAGACAACAAAATCTAATTTTAAAGTTGGAAAAAGATTGAAGAGATTTTTCTAAAAATGACATACACGTGTAGTACATTAAAATATAAAATTAGTTTAATATCAGTAGTCATGAGAAAAATTCAAATCAAAATTCCAATAAAATAACATTTGATACATGCTAGTATGGACATAGTTTTAAATAAAAACAACAAAAATACTCACAAAGTCTCAAAAAAGCTAGGAAAGATGTGAAAAGGATGTGAACCTTGGTGCATTTCTGTCATGTATATAAAAATATCAAAGATGAAGCCAGGTACCCGTGGTTCACACCTGTAAACATATCTACTCAGAAGGCTGAGATTTGAAGATCACGGTTCAAAGCCAGCATGGGCAGGAAAATCCGTGAAACTCTTATCTCCAATAAAACCACCAGAAAACCAGAAGTGGTGCTGTGGCTCCAGTGGTAGAGCGCTACCCTTGAGCTAAAGAGCTGAGGGAGTACGGCTCAGGCCCGGAGTTCAAGCCACTTGATCGCCCTAACAAACAAACAAACAAACAATCTATCAAAGATGGTATGAAGAGTCCTAAAAAGAACTAAATATAGAATTATATAGGAATATGGTCCAGCATTTCTATGCTTGTGTGCAACAGCAGATAAAGCAGGGAGTACAACAAATGCTTGGAGAATCACTTCTCAAAATCTACTCACAATAAGCAAAACATTGAAGCATGTAAAACAATAAATGTGTTCAAAGGAGAAAACTTTACTACATTTTATGGCAGGGATGAACTTTAAGTAAAATAAGCTAAATAAAACACACCAATCATAAAGGAGCAGCCATGGTATAATTTCCCTTACTGAGCTTCCAAGGATCAACAAACTTGTGGAGCCCAAATGTAGGATGATTCCAGAGACTGGGATAGAGAGGAACAGGGGCTGCCTATTCAATGATCAAATAGCTTCACAGATGGAAGATGAAAAGTGTTGTAGCTGGATGGATGGAATGGCTTCACAACAGTGTGGCCCAGTGTTTTATCAATGAACTCTACACATAAGAATGGCTAATGTAGCCACACACAGTCTGAAACACAACTATTTTCCCTGGACTTGGGAAACTCAAGAAAGATTACTTGCCAGCCTAGGCTACATAAAAAGATGAAGAGCTTGCTTGTAGGTGGGTGGGGGAGTGTAGTCCAGGAGATGGGAGGGCCGGGATGGTAGGGGAAAAACAAAGGAGAAGGCAACAATGCCTAATAAGAAATGTACTCATTATCTTGCTCATGTAAGTGTAACCCCTCTGTATGGTATTTTCACAATAAATAAACTTATTTAACAAATAAGAGATAGCTGGACTACATAGCTAGACCTATCATCCAAAGAAACATGGAAAAATCAAATTTTGGATTCTGTGAAGACATATGGGTGACAAACATATCTATTTTACCTACTAAAATAATAAACAAACTGAAAGTGTTTGAACACATGCTCAAACAGTGTTTAGTTGGATATACACACTACAAATAGCATTAATAGCAAACACACATGGACAAATATACAAATTATTATAATCTGTGTAGGTTTAAAAGATGATTTCACTGACTATTGCTCAAGTGTGTCACATATTCCTGAACCATTTCTTCCACTATTTTCCCAAGGATACATTGCCACACATGCTATTTAGTATTGACATTCCTGAGATTAAAGTTTACTACTTAGCAAATGTATGTCAGAATTTTCCATTAGTAGTATTTCCAATACCAAAACCATAGTCACAGTATGTTTATTTTCACAACAAGCTTCTATGTTATAATATCAGTGAATGCAAATATTCAAGCAGAGCAAGAAGAAAAAGGAAAACTGCAGGAACCACATCAAATGATATTAAACCAGAGAAAGATAATAGAATCTGGAAACTCAAATTATTTTATGTTTAGCAACAATTTTCCTGTATAATGAATAACAAAAATGTCAATTCTAAGAGCCATGTCACCAAAAGAAAACTGATCAGTAAGAGAAGTTACTTCCCAGATAAAACATTTGAAGAAAAGAAAAATTAAGAGACAAGTGGAGGAAAGAAAAGCAGAGGGAATGAAAGAGAAAAAGAGACAGAGAAAAATAGACAACAAGAGAAGAGAGAAATAAAGCTAGTGAACTCACATGGTGGTGGCTCATGCCTGTAATCCTAGCTACTCAGAAGGCTGAGATCTGAGCATAGAGGTTCAAAGCCAGCCCAGGCAGGACCATCTGTTAGACTCTTATCTCCAATTAACCACTAGAAACCTGGAAGTGGCGATGTGGCACCACTGGTACAGTACTAGCCTTGAGCTGCAGAGTTTAAGTATAGCGACTAGGCCCAGAGTTCCAGACCTACAACTGAAAAAAAAAGAAGAAAGAAGGATGGTAAAGGGAAACGAAGGAGGAGGCAACAATGTGTGATAAGAAATGTACTCACTTTCTTGCCCATGTAATTGTAACCTCCCTTTATGGTATTTTCACAATAAATAAATGTAATACAAAAGAAAGAAAAAAAGCTAATAAACATGAAAAATAGAATGAATTGGGAAAATAGGAAAGAGAACTCCTATGAGAACACCATAGAGAACAACAGAGATTTCTATAAATACCATCAAGCTCAGCCTAAGTTTCAAGTAAAACAAAGAGCACAAAGCAGTCCAAGAGTATTTACAGAGATTAATTGAAGTACTTATAGCTCACTCAGTCCTGTAGAATATTTGAAGTTATGTTTGACCACACTATTTCAGCAAATCCAGTAAAATTTCATTAGGATAGTTTAATATTACATATGAGGATGTGATGTCTGAGCAGTTGCTAGCCATCCTTCACGTTCTATGAGAAGTCATCTCCTAGGTGTCACTAAATCACATAACTAGTGGGACAACTTTCTCTCACACTAGAAAAAGTATAAACAAATTGAAGCACATCTGCACTTAATTTAGAATGACAGATTTTATAATCTGCTAAATCTCCAAGCCATCTTCAGCTTTTTTTTTTTTTTTTTTTTTTTTTTTTTTTTGTCGTTCCTGGGGCTTCAGCTTTGGGCTTTGGTTCTGTCCCTGTGCTCTTCAGCTCAAGGCGAGTGCTCTATAGCTTGAGCCACAGCACCACTTCTGGTTTTCTAGTGGTTTATTGGAGATAACAGTCTTACAGACTTTCCTGCTTGGGCTGGCTCTGAACCCTGATCCTCAGCTCCCAGCCTCCTGAGTAGCTACGATTACAGGTGTGAGCCACTGGTGTCCAGATACATCTTTAGCATTTTTAGAAACATGTTCCTGAAGCTGATTCTTTTTTCTTTTCTTTTCTTTTCTTCAATCTTGGACACCCTTAGATTCATAAAATGGAATGTCAAACAAAGTGAGAAATAAAAGAATCTCAATAGAGATCCTTTAATTCTTTCTTGCTGTTGACAATGAATAAAGATTCTGGAACCATGGCTAGGAGTGAAGGCAAATAAGGGAGTCAGAAAAGAACCTGTGGGATTTTACCCTAGATGTTCCTGCTCAAAACATGATATGTGGGCTGGAAACGCCTTCCTATGGGAGAAGAATCATTCCTGTCTTAAGAAGAGCATGAAAGTGTCCACTAAAGGCATATGCACGGGGCCTGGGAAGGTGGTTCAGTGGTAGAGCATTTGCCTTGGATGCCTGAGGCCCTGGGTGCGATTCCTCAGCAGCACATAAGCAAAAAGAAAAAAGCTGCAAGTGGCACTGTGGCTCAAGTAGTAGAGCGCTAGGCTTCAGCTGAAGAGCTAAGGTACAGGGCCCAGGCCCAGAGTTCATGCCCCACCACCAGACCCCCGCACCTCCCAAAAAAACAGAAAATAAAACTAAAGCTCCTACAAAAGATTGTTGAAAAATTGAACACAAAAAAGGATAACATGCCACCTGTTCACTAAAAGTAATTACCACTTAAATACATCTAGGGATATATAAACTATTTTTCTATTAAGGTAAAGGTATCTTAGGATTCCATTGATTATTTGTACTCTACCTCATTTATTTACATATTCAAACACATGTATGTTATGAACAGTATTTTCACACAAAGTTATAGAGATAAAATATATACAACACATATTTTTTTGTTTTATAATATTTCAGTAATGGTTGTCATATGGCACATTATCATTTATGCAAATAATTAGCATACCTTGTACAATGACTTGCAATTTGAGTTTGAACCTGCTTTGGCCAAAGGTACCTCAGTAATGATGATATAAACACAGATTGAGAAGTCCCTCACTTTCCTAAGTAGTCATATTAAGAATCATGTCCATTCTGCTGGAGATACAGGGCCTAATAAAGATGCAACATAAAATGCTGGTCAGAGGAGTGACAAAATCCCAGTCAACCATCCCCAGCCAAGGCACCAGTAGATTGAAGTCTTATGTGTTATCAAACAATCTTAACAGAAAATACACCCCAAAATGTACATCCATCAAAATTAAAACCAACAAATTATATCACAATGTGCTTTTGCTTGTACTTATTGGTTGATTACACAGGATATTCTGTTCTCGAGTAGTGATGTAGTTTTTACAATTATGTAGAATGGTAATTGTTAATATAAAATACATCACCTTTACAGTGACATATACAAAAAGTGAAAATCTATTCTGTATACATCATTGAGGTTGTTTTTGCTCAGAAAGACACTATGAATCCTTTAAAAGCAATACTTGCACATTACTACTGGGTTTTTCTGTCACAAGAATGTTCTCTTACTTTGAAAAACTTAAAACAATTTATTATAGACTAAGTGTTCACATTCACAATACTTGAGATCAGGAGTGTTACAGATTTCAAGGTGGGGGCATTTTCTGTGTGTTTTGGGATTTGGACTGTCCTCATACACATTAGTGACTGAACATCCTGCCTTAAAATTTTCAAGTTTTCTATTTCATATTATTTCATTAGAATACAATCTGAATTTTAATAAAAGCATTGTAACTGGGCTATCATGTCTAATAGCTGTAATCTTAGGTATTCAGAAGCCTGAGATCTGAGGAAAGTTAGTATTAGCCTCAATTTTAGTCCTCAGTTCCAACCAGACCTGAGCTCCTCCCAGACCTAGAGTTCCCTCCACACAGCTGGCCATTCCCTCTCTCATCTCAGACACACCTGAGCATATAATTAACTCACTTCCTGCCCCCCAGATTCTGTGCAACCTGAAGAGGGACAAATGCTTGTGCTCCCTCTCCTGGGAAATATGGTCCTTCTAATAAACCTTATAATAATCTTTCTCCTGTGCCTGCTTGTGGTCCCCTGGGATGGAAATGAAGAGACCCTACAAGGATCACTGATTTAAGCCAGGGGGATAGGAAAGTCTGAGAGACTTATCTCCAATACTCTACCAAAGTAGTGGGAAGTGCAAATGCGGCTTAAATGGTAGAACATTATCATTGAACCAAATAATTTCAAGGTCAGTTTCCAGACCTTGAGTTCAAGAATCAGGACAGGCAGACACATATCAAGGGCATTGTATTGTATTCAAATTTTAACATATTTTAACATTTGTTATATTTAACAATTATCATATTTTAACAATTGTTTTTGGTGTACATGTATAGGAAACCTCTCTGATGTTTTTTTTTGTCCATGTGGGGCCTGAACTCTGAGCCTGGGCACTGTCCCTCTGACCTTCAGCTCAATGCTAGCACTCTATTACTTGAGCCACAGTACACTGCTGGCTTTTTCTGCTTATGTGGTTCTGAGGAATCAAACCCAGGGCTTCATTCACGCAAGGCAAGCACTCTACCACTGAACCACCTGCCCAGCCAGTCTCTCTCATTTTAAGTGATGTAAATTAGGCTAAATATATTAATGGAGAAATTGTAATTTGTCAGAAAAGACACATCAATTGGAGTATATCAGTGCCAGCAGCATTTTGAAAGTTTCAAAAGCTATAGGAAATTCAGATAATGAAAAGAAGATCAATATGTTTATATAAGACATTTTCAAGGAATGTTTACCATTCATTTGCTTCAATTCACAAAAAGCAAGTTAATAAAATCACATGGGTGAGTACCAGAATCTCTAGGTTCAGGAGTATAAACGCACAACTCCTGACTCTCCTTGTCTCGAAAATCAGAGGTTTGTAGCCACTTTTTGGCTCCTGGAGGAACAAGTGCTAATGGCAGCACAAACCCATGAGCCTTAAAATATCATCCACCCCAGACTGGGGAAAAATGGGAAGGGCAAACTCTGGCTAGGAGCCTTAGATTGCTGTTCTACCTCTTGGCTCTCACTATGGAGTGCAAGCTGTACTTCAGAGCACTTCCAGCAGCATGACAAAAGTAAAGAAACCCGAATTTGCAGAACTAAAAACATCAACAGTGGGCAAGGTGGCATTGGCGCCTCTTCCCCCCACACCTGCCCCATTACCCCTCGCCACCCCTGCCACGCCCACACACACTTTCAAAGGATCTATGCCTTGATAGAGACTACAATTCCCAGAATGCGAAGCACAATTCACCTAGAGGAAATGGGCTTGTTACTCGGTTTTGACTGGCACAAGACACTTGCACCTAAGTGTGCAAGGATGCATGGGGACCTTTCTCTCCCAGCTGCGGGAACTTAGGTGAGTTTCTTCTTGAAAATTCAGTTTACCAACATAAATATTGTGAGACCAATTAAAACCACAAATGTATTAGGAGCATTGCATAATTTGGCTTTTTAATTCTTAGTTCTTTAAATATAATTGAGGTTATGAAACTATGTAGTTTTTATTTTTGTTTTTGTTCAAAAAGTACGTTCTGATGAATGTAAATTATGTCTCTGTTTTTCCTTAAAGCTTTGAATATCTCCTGTCTCACTTTACAAAGGTATTTGCAGCTGGTTGCCAGTGGCTCATGCCTGTACTCAGGAAGCTGAGATATGAGGATCCCAGTCAAAAGCCAGCCTGGGCAGGAAAGTTCATAAGTCTTATCTCCAACTAACTACCAAAAAAACGTAAGTGGCCTTGTGGCTCAAGTGGTAGAGAGCTCACTTTGAGCTGAAAAACGCAGGGACAGTGCTCAGGCTGGGTTCAAGCCACAAGATCGACCAAAAAAAAAAAAGTACTTGCAGACAGTAAACTGATTAATTCTGTCATTATCTTCCCCTGCTCTAATATATATACTGGAATAAAATAACAGAATTTAAAGACAGATATACTTCATAATCTTTGAATTAAATTGATTTGTTACATTCTACTGATTACTTTCCCAAACAATCTTCTTTGTAGTCTTAGGTTTTTTCCAGAAAATTGGCTTAGTCTGACTACCATAGCCACTCTGCTTCCTGTCATAATGATGCTTTCCCTGAGCATACAGAGAATCCTTGCCCTTCTTATACTGTGTTACTTTGTGAGGTTGGTGCTTGCCACACTTCTTACAAAAAGGACGGCAGGTTTTAGAAACGTTAACCATGAGGCAGGAAGCCCGCAGCAGCGCCAAAAGACTTCATGGTTTTCATGAGCTACTATTGGAGCTTGAACTGCAGGTCTCACAGTCAGTCAACTTCCTCACTCACTGTTGGCACTATCACTTGAGCCATACCTCTAACCTGTTCATTAGCTGCTTAGTTTGAGTTGCCTATCCAGGCTGGCTTGCAGACCTCAGTTTCCTCCTTAGTAGCTAGGCTAAAATGAAAGTCTTGAGCCAGAAGTACTTGCCTTGATTTTTCTTACCTCAATATTTAACATTAACACTTAATTGGATACTACAATGAAATAGTTTATTGTTACTGGTTTATGTAGAATTAATATGCAACCTAAACTGAAATAGTTTATCTTTCAAATTAAGTGTTGTATTGTGTTTCTAAGAATTGTAACTGTTCTAACTGTGGTAGATTTTCCTCACTAAGCCGCTTGTTTATGCTGGAGGTATTGTTTTATAATTAATGCAATTAATGTTATTGTGGAGGTGATGTATAGAGAGATATAGTGTCATGAGTGAGGTAAAAAATACCCTTTCTTTCATACAGTGTCTTCCATGTCTTCACTCTCTCCCAATCTCTCCCTCCTATCTCTACTCTTGAGTTATATGTTTTACTTTCATCATCCTATTTCCCTCACAATCTATGGCTCTGCCACACCCACCAGAAGATATACATGTGAATACACCATACATAATTGAAAGCAACTGTTTTTATTTCACATGTGAAGTAAGAAAGTAGCTCCCTTTAATATTGAATAAATCACAATGATAGTATACATATATTTTTTACATATCCATTCTAGTTTCCTTGTTTGTTTTACTGTTAGATTATTTGAAACATATTGTTGGATTTTATTGTATAATGTACATTTATTTGTCATACTGACTTCTAGACAATTTATCTTCAGATCTATTCTCAGTGTGTTTGTCTTGATAAATATAACAGCATAGTGCTTTAAAAACAGCATTTAGTAAAATAATGCCATCCGTGTGTGTTTCTAGTGACTGTTTGTCTAGTTATTCACTCATTAAGAGGAGTATTACTTCTCCAATCATAATGATAGATTAAATAAATTATCATTGGTTGGCCTTTTAATCATGTCTTTGTAGACTTTACTTTTCAGCATAGAACTTTTGTTATAAAGATTTATAATTTGCCTGTTATTATCAATGCTCTGTATCTGTGGAAACACAATTTGGCTGAAGTTCTTTTTCTCTCATATTATCATTATTTGTATTTTTGAGTATTGATTGTTGCATATGGTATGTTTATATTGATTTACTTATATTTCTTGATTATTAATGTATGTCTCTTTGGCTTATTGAGTTTTTTGAGTATGTTTTCTTCTGTTCAAATCAGACAGTACCTGATATAGTTACTATTTTTATATTACAATATTAACATGGTTTCATTTTAGTGATTACTTTGCTATTTATTGTGTTTGTTTCATCTGATATTTATTTCTTAGTTTGCTTTCATGTAACCTGCACACATCCTTCTATTTTTATTTATTTATTTATTTTGGGTCCGGTCATGGTGCCTGAACTCTGGGCCTGGGATGCACACATCCTTCTATACAGTGCAAATCACTTCTAATATAATCTCCAGGGAATCTTCTATACACTGTAAATCACCAGTGATACCTATTACAATTTAAATCCTACTAAATAGTTGTTAAAATGCATTGTTTATAGGATAATGCAAGTTTTTTCAAAGACTACATGTTTACTATAGGTACCATGCTTTTTCAAGTATTTTGGTTCTAGGGTTTGTTGAATCTGTGCAACAAGCAAATATGTAAGGCCTAATATATTCCTTTGAAAATGCTACTGTAGGGGCTGGAAAGGTGGCTCAGTGGAGAGTGCTTGCCTTGCATGCATGAGGTCCTGCTTTAGGTTGCTCAGCACCACATAAACAGAAGAAGTTGGAAGTGGTGCTGTGGATCCAATAGTAGAGCAGTAGCCTTGAGCTGAAGAGCTGAGGGACAGAGCCCAGGCCCAGGGATCAAGCTGCATGAATGATGAAAATAAAAAACATACCACAAATAACATAGTGAATATAATAATATTTAAAGGTGCTGGACACAAGTGTCTCATGCTGGTAAACCTGAGACCTGAGGATTGAGATTTCATCTAGCCCTTTTAGAAAAGTCAATGAAACTCTTATCTACAATTAATCACGTAAAAATCCAGCAGTAGAAATTGATAGATGGCTCCAGTGATAGATCCTTAAGATAAAATGGTCACTGACAGCATGCAGACAATGAGATCAATACCTAATGTTGGTATAATTTACTGTGATATATGGAAATAAATGCTACTTTTAAAAATTGGGTAGAATTGTGCAAAAATGCATATTGTTCAATAAGAAATGAAATCAATGAAATCAATTGGGTAATCAATCAAGTAATGAAATCAATATCTGGCTTATGGAACTTTGACATACATATATATGTATATATACACATATGTATATACATACACATGTACACACATATGTATATCTAGACATATATGTGTATGTGTATATATATATATATATACATACGTATGTATGTATATATCACCTTAACAATAATGTTTTAAAAATGCAAAAACAACAGAAACATATAATAAGTTCTCCTATGGATGTAGGTAGCATTTGGAGCAGGGAGGATAAGCAGACACGGTATAGGAGGTGAATATGGTTTTAAAATACTGTGTGTGTGTGTTTGCGTGGTGTGTTTATCAATGATACTTGCTGACATTGGATTTTTTGTTTTCATTTGCTCACTTGTTGTTGTTGTTGTTGTTGTTTGACATTCCTGGGGCTTGAACTCAGGTTGTGAGAACCGTTCCTTAATTTCATTATGCTGAAGGCTACCACTCTACTACTTAAGCTACAACACCAGTGCTTCTAGGGATGTTTCCTAGTTGTTGTTTATTAGGTACTGAGAAAACAAAACCTGTGCTACATGCATGCTAGGCAAGCACTTTATCACTAAACCACATTGCCAGCCCCAACCACAGTCTTTTAAGAAAGGAGGCAGGGCTGGGAGTGTGGCTCAGTGGTAGAGTGTTTGCCTTGCTACATGAGGCACTGGGTTCCATATCTCAGCACCACATCAGCAGAAAATTCATTGTGACTTTTCACCAATTAAATACCAGAAAACCAGAAGTGACATTCTGGCTGGAAGTGGTAGCATGCCAGCCTTTAGTGAAAATCTTAGGGAATATGCCAGGCCCTCCCTGAGTTTAAGCCCCACAACCAACAATTAAAAGAAAAAACAAACAATCAAGAACAAACACCTAAATACTCACTCATTGCCTTTGTTCTTCTATTTTGCTTTGTTCTTGAAACTGTATACTTCATATCATTCCATTTTCTACTTTCTTCCTTTCACTTTGGGGGATTTGCTTAGGATTTGCTCATGGAAGGTGGATACTACATACCAACCTATTCTTTCTTCTTTTAACATAAAAAGTCTGCTTACAGGACAGGAAGGTAGTGAAGTGGTACAGTGCTTGCATCGCATGAATGAGGAGCTGGGTTCTGTTCCTCAGGTCCACATGCACAGAAAAACCTGGAAGTGGTGCTGTGGCTCAAGGGGTAGAATGCTACACTGCAAAAGCAGCTCAGGGACAGCACCTTGTCTCTGAGTTGAAGCCTAAGGACCAACAAAACTGCCACGCCGACCCCAGTAGCGTCTGCTTAGCATTGGAAACCATCTATCAGACCATGATAGGGGCTTCGAGACCTATCTCTGAGTTTTGGGACTTCACCGAAGTCTACCTCAGAGAATGGGGCTTTACAGAAACCTATCTCTGAGTTTTGGGACTTCACCGAAGTCTACCTCAGAGAATGGGGCTTTACAGACACCTATCTCCAAGTTTTGGGACTTCACCGAAGTCTACCTCGGAGAATAGGGCTTCTAAGAGGCCTACTCCTGGGAAAAGGCTGGAAAAACCCCTGGGAAAAGATGTGTTTCTGCCTTTCTTCACTGTATAAGAGTGCCTATTAATCTTTTACTGCTTCTACTGCTCTTTGTACTTGCTCATTGTCAACGTTCCCTTATTTGAAGCTCTTTCTTAAGAGTGTTGATGACTCCAATATCTGATGAGTGTCTTAAAAATATGACTAACTCACCAGAGTTAAGTGCTAACCTGAAACCCCTCTTATGGAGGCTAGGAAACAAGTTATAAGCAAATATAAAAGTATTGGAGGTTTCACAATGTCACTTCAGCAGAAGGAATTGTTTGTAAGGGATTTACAAGAAGCTGTAGGCTCAGCTAGAACAGAAAGAATGTATGGCAATTGCTGAAATAATTATTTAGGAGAAAGAATTTCCTGCTATTTACTAAGAGAATTGCTAAACCTAGAGAATTGCTAGATCCAGGTCTCCTTGAGGTTTACTATTAAAGAAGAAACAGGAAAGATCTATTTGGGAAAGTTAAGGCCTCTGTAAAGATAGATAATGGTTAATTGGTGACAAACATCGTAATCGTTGTATTCCTTAGAGATAAGCCGGAAACAAGTGCCTGTCAGGCGATCAGCTGGTGACCACCTAAAAATGAAGCCATGCAGCAAGATTGTGTAACCTTTTGCCCTTTCTCATGAAGACTTCTGTTATAAAAGTTTGCTATCCTCTGCATTAAATCGCACTCAGCACTCAGCATCCACTCCTCTTGTGTGTGAGTTGTCTGTTTGCCATCTCCCCATCCTATTCCAGGTTCCTCCCTTAGGTGTCCTCCGTCGTCCCTACAGAACCCGGTCCGCGGCACAAAACAAAACATCTGCTCATTTAGTCAATGCTTGCCCTGCAATTTAAAAAGACAAACTTACAAGTGACTTTAGTTCACTTTCAATACTACTGTCCTCCTTTCCAGTGAGTACATGGGTGGCACACAGAAGAGACTCTATGCCTCTGCTGTCACTTGTAAACTACTGTTGTACAACACTAAGCATCAACACATACGTTTCTCTTATTTTGAACAGAATTGGATTTGTTAAGGTAGGTAAAAATAAGTGAAGGAAACCTTTCCTTTTCACTTATTGGTTGTGATTGTAATGGATCTATCTTGCTGAGGAATTAAGTCTGACACTCTTGTCATTTGAGTTCTCTCTGAAATACTTTTCAATTTGGTTTCTTCTTAGAACACACACACACACACACACACACACACACACACACACACACACACACACACACACAAATATCCTGAAGAATTTTAACTAGTTCATCAGACAATAGTTTTACTACCAATTCTTCTTGTCCACAGCAATTGTATCATCTACATAAGACAAGACAATTACATTAGGCCACTGGCTTAACTTGACTAACAGGTCCCTGTGTCAACAGTCAGCCCTCCTGAAACCTGGGCACACCATGTCCCATGCTAGAGGTGCCATGTGGTGCTGGTGGTGTACTGATGGGTAGCACAGGGGCTTACCAGGCTTGCATATTGCATGAAGACTTTTGCACTGTGCTCTTCTCCTCAGCTGGCTCCTCACCAATCTTTTCTTTCCTGTATCTTCCATTTTGAGTTCTGGCCTAGACTATGAGCCCAGCCAACTTCCAACACACCTGATGAAGTCTCCACATCAAACTTTTGGTAACAAACATTTAAGTTAGAATGCACATATAAAGTTGGGGCTGGGTTTTGCTCAGACCCCATGGACAAGTGAAGAAAAGATGGTTAGCTGAGGATACCCCAGGTAGTGATCTTCTCAAAGTACTGACAACTCTGTAACAGGGACTTCATACAAGGATTTTTCTGATCCAGAAAGCTGAATGAAAAAAATTTAAAAGAACCTCACAATTCATGGAAGAAACAGAAAAGAGAGGTAAGGATAAGATGTTTCTCAAAGGAGCAGGAAAAATGTACACTTAATACTATGCTAATTGTGGGAGGAAAAATGACCTAGAGGTGGACAACAATAAAGATATAAGTGCTCAAGGTAATGGAAGGAGGCCTTGGGTGGTCCCTGAGGTTCTAGTGAAAATCCTATGAGAGCCTTGTTCAGTACCCACTGTGCTCAGTATCCCAGCTTCTGTCCCTTCCAGTCACTCTGAGATGCATCATTCCAGGTTAACCTCAGGAAGAAACAAGGATTCACCTAATATCCTGCTCTCTCATTGGAATCAAGATTGCTTAGGAACTGGAGGTTTTTGGTTAAATACTTAGATCTCTGGGGAGCAGACTCTTCAGGGTCATGACTTTGGGTCATATGAACTGCCCCTGCTGATGATATCACAATGTTCTGTAACATAGATGCGACTATGTTTGCATACTTTATCCAGTAACATTCAATGAATGGCTATTGAAAATAATCTAATTTAGAGTTGAAATCTTTGAACAAAGGCACAACTCTTCTAAAGCCTAACTTTGGATATTGCTACAGGATGAACTTTGTGGTAGGACCATTGACATTCTGAAAAATATATAACTTAACCCACTCTTAGTGATTAGGTCTAGGGTGGATATGGATCCAAGTCATGGTTCACCACTTCTCTTCTCAGGACATAGGAGCTTTTAGAATGAGCTGAAACTAAATATCCACTCATTCACCCCTGGGAGTGGCCTTCAAATAAAGAGCCATCCATAATGGAAGAACAGCAAAAGTGCTTCTACACATCTGGACAGAACAGACTGAAAAGAGTATTCACCTACATTTGTGTGCACACAGTAGAAGACCATTGTGTTCTCATTCAATATATTGGAATTCTGAGATCTTAAATGATCACTATTGACTCCTTTTCTTATGATCCTGTTTCAAGTATACTGAAATATTTGGCCACATTTTTTTTTATTTTATTTGTGAACATACTGTACAGAGGGGTTACAATTACATGGGCATGGGCAGGATACTGTGTACATTTCTTACTAAGCATTGCAGCCTCCTCCTTTTGTTTACCATTCACATCCCTTCCCAACCTCCCCTCTCCCCGCAATCCCAATCCTTCTCCTTCTCCCCCTCCCCCCCCCCCCGCACCGACGTTGTAAAGCTCGTTTTGGACATGACAACTTGTACTTCTCATTGATGCAACAGGTCCACCTGTATCCTTAAACAACTGGTTTTTCCCCATCTCCTCCTCAAGTGATACTGACATCAAATATAGTGAAAGCAGGGGTTATACTGTGGGGGAGGGACATACAAAGCAACAAAGAGATAATCTTATAAATGTGTTAGAAACACATGCATGAAAGAAAAAAACATTAAAATACATATCTAAGGGTTCATTTTCCTGACATCACATTATCTGACCTTTTCCGCTTGACTCATACATATACTAGATATTGCAAATAAGGGAAACCATGGGACCTATGCTTCTTTGGGCCAGGCTTACTTCACTTAATATAATTTTTTCCAAGTTTTTCCATTTCCTAACAAATGGGGCAATGTCATTCTTTCTGATGGAGGCATAGAATTCCATTGTGTATATATACCACATTTTCTTGATCCATACATCTACTGAAGGGCATCTGGGTTGGTTCTATATCTTAGCTATGGTAAATAATGCTGCAATAAACATTGTTGGGCTGGTAGCTTTAGTGTGGTCTTATTTGTAAACATTTGGGTAAATGCCCAAAAGTGGGATTGCTGGGTCATAGGGGAGTTCTATGTGAAGTCTTTTGAGGAACCTCCATACTGCTTTCCAAAGTGGTTGAACAAGTTTACATTCCCACCAACAATGAAGTAAGGTTCCTTTCTGTCCACATCCCCTCCAGCATCTGTTGTTGTTAGAGTTCTTGATTTTTGCTGTTCTAACTGGGGTGAGGTGATATCTCAATGTTGTTTTGATTTGCATTTCTTTTATGGCTAGGGATGTTGAACATTTCTTCATGTGTCTATTGGCCATCCTTCTTTCTTCTTCAGAGAAGTTTCTCTTTAAGTCTTTCGCCCACTTATTTATTGGGCAGTTGTTTCTTTGAGGATTTGTTGTTGGGGGGTTTAATTTTTTGAGTTCCAAGTATATTTTAGATATGAGAACCTTGTCCATTGTATGGCTAGTAAAGATCTTCTCCCAATCCGTGGGCTTTCTATTGATCTTGCTAGCTATGTCATTTGCCCTGCAGAAGCTCTGCAACTTTATGCAATCCCATTTGTCCAACCTTTCTTTGATTTGTTGTGTTTCTGGGTCTCTATTCAAAAAATTTCGGTATTTGGCCACATTTTATGTGTTGAGATCTCTCTTGGAATGTTTAATTCCACACCTTACAGATGTGGACCATATTGTCCTCCATAGTAACTTGAACCTCTACAAGGACCTATGAACTAGTCAGAAACATAAAGGCATATTCATGTGCATTTGCATGACAAAAGATACCAAACTAAAATTTTGTGACAATTTATCATTACCCAGGCTTATAAGACATTTCAATATCAACTTCATTTGAGGGACAATGACTATACCCTATGGAGTATTTTAGGTTTCTATAGGAATGGAAACTTTCCTGCATGAAGGCCAAAAAACCCATTTTTACAAAATATCTTCCCCAGCCATTAAGTTCTCTCTACTCAGGGCCTGGGTCCTGTCCCTGAGATTTTGTAATAAAGGAACAAATGTGATGACAGTCTATCAACATGATACACAGCACCACTTGTGGGAAATTTGGTGATAATTGGCAATAAAAGTCTCACAGCATTTCCTTCCTCGTTGCATGAAGAACAGAGGCCAGACCCCACCATCCACCATGTGGCCAATAGGGCACCAGCCATACCTGACCTCATTAGTTAATATTACTGAATTATTAAATCAATTTATAAAATGTTACAACCTCTTTACCATTTTGTAAACAGTTCAAGAATTTGCTTTTTGTAAAAGCCATTTTTCTTGAGCCCCACCTCTGAAAGAATTATTCTCACATTCACCAAAAATTAAACATTTTTCTTTTGAAAAGTTTATTTCTTCCTTCTTCCTCATTCCTACCCTGCCTCTTTCCCTTTCTTACTTCCCTCCTTCCTTCTTTCCTTCCTCTAAGGCATACAAGTCATGCTGTAGCTCAAGCGGAAGATAGTTTTTTTTCTTTATTTCAATTTTTGTGAGATTAATCAATATCTTTGTGTGCTTGATTATTTCCCCTAATGTCATATCTACATTGGCTCTGTATGAGATAACACAGATGCGACGCATCGTTCACAATGGTGTTTTATTATAGCTCACTCAGCAGAACAACTAAGAGTGAATCAATCACAAGTTGTTCATCACCAGTGATTAATTAAAGAAAAGAGCAAGCACTGAAGACATTTTGAGGTTCTCCCCCAAGGCAAAATCTTGAGACCCTTGTCTTTATTAATCCACCATATTTTTTAGAATATATATTTTATTGTAAATATACTGTACAAATTGGTTATACAATTATATGAATTAGGTCATGAATACATTTCCTATCCAGCATTGTTACCCCACCAATATAGACTTTATTACTATGTATGTAGTGCAATAAGGACTAATATCTTCCATTAGATCTTCCATTCAAAAACTGAACTGGAATAAGTAAGTCATTTGTACTGTAATGCATGGGTCACACATACCGAGGGGGACTTAAGGAAGCAATAGAAAAAAAGTTGTTCTCATGTTCTTGCCTCCTATCATAACAGTCTTCACTCAACTATTGTTCCCTTCACCATGTTGGAGATGATCTGAATCCAGTCCCAAAGGGACAGACCTCACATTTCTAAGAGTTTATCAAATTACCCTGACACACCATTCCTTAGTATAAAAGACACAAGTTAATAACTTCAATCTCTGAATTACTTGTTATAACTGGTTGTTTCCACACGCTTTGGATAATATTGAATGACACCATCTCCACTCAACACGATGAAAGTATGACAAATGTTGGCTCAATCAGACGTGAAGAATGAAGAATGGTTTCCCATCACACCTAGCTTACCTCTGCCTTGAAGGATTTCTCTGTATAATTTACAGAGGTTTTCTGACAAAGATTTTCCTAGGTTGGGCTTCTTTCCTAGGTGAATGTTCTAATACTTGCTGAAGGTTGACTTCCGGTTGAAAGACTTCCTCTCATGTTTATATTTACAGAGATTATGTCATGTGTCCAGGTCTCTGATACCTATACAGATGGGACTTCGGGCAAAATGTTTTCTATACTCATAATTACTTTTTTTGGGGGGAGGGGTTCCACTCGTAGGCCTGCACTCTGGGCCTGGGTCCTGTCATTCAGCTCTTGAACTCAAGGGTAGCACTCTACCACTTGAGCTACAGTGCGACTTCCGTCTTTTTTCTTTTTGCTTATGTGGTGCTGAGGAATCGAACCCAGGACCTCAGGCATGCAAGGCAAGCGCTCTACCACTGAGCCACCTTCTCAGCCACTCTACACTCATAATTTCTTTCCTGTCTCTGCTCTCACATATGCTGAGGACTCAGTTCTGATTGAAAGTCATTTCACATATGTTCTATGCACTACTATCTTTTCTCCTATGTGAGTCAGTTCTCTGATGAACATGAAGTATTCCTTTCTGATCAAAGGATTTCCATATTTGTAATATTTTTAAGATTACTCCACTGTGTTCATCCTATGAACTTGGATCCATGACTACTTGGTAAAGGACTTTCCACAATTTTTACATTTGTATTTTCTCGCCTGTGTCTGTACTGTGATGCAAACTGAGTTAGGACTTTTTCTTGAAAACCTTTCCATTTATTTTTCCTACATAGGATTTCTCTCCTCTTTGTGTGTGAGGGTGTGTGTGTGTGTGTGTGTGTGTGTGTGTGTGTGTGTGTGTGTGTGTGTGTGTGTGTGTGTGTGAGTGTGTGTGTGTGCATGTGTTTTAGGTGTTCTATGATGAACCCTGAGCTGTGTCTTGTAGTTAGAGGATTCCACATCCACTATATCATAAGTTATCTATCCTGTATTGGTTCTGTATTGCAATTTCAATTTTCTTACAGATCAAAGACTTTCCTATTGGTACAATCTTAAGTTATTTCATTTGTGTGAATCAACTTATGTGTGTTAAGCTGTGACCTCCAGGTCTTTCCACACTGGTTGCATTCATGAGATTTCTCTCCTTTTGTTCTGTGAAGGATGTTAAGTTGTGCCTTCTCAGTGAAAGAATTTCCATGCCTGCTACATACATAACATTTCTCTCTGGTGGGTTTTTTCCTGATGGACAGAAAAGTGTATGTTCTGGGTGAAAGACTTTCCACACACGTTACATTCATAAGGTTTCTCCCCTGTGTGTGTTCTCTGGTGGACAGTAATGTGTAGCTACTGGGTGAAAGACTTTCCACACACGTTACATTCATAAGGTTTATCTCTTGTGTGTGTTCTATGGTGGACAGTAAGGTTTGACTTCCAGATAAAAGACATTTCACACATGTTACATTCAAAAGTTTCTCACCTGTATGCTTTCTCTGGTGGACAGTAAGGTGAGATTTCTGGGTGAAAGACTTTCCACACACATTACATTCATAAGGTTTCTTTCCTGTGTGTGTTCTCTGGTGGACAGTGAGGTTTGACTTGTTGGTGAAAAAATTTCCACACACATTACATTCATAAGGTTTCTTTCCTGTGTGTGTTCTCTGGTGGTCAGTAAGATTTGCCTTGCAGGTGAAAGACTTTCCACAAATGTTACATTCATAAGGTTTCTTTCCTGTGTGTATTCTCTGGTGGACAGTGAGAGTTGACTTCTGGGTGAAAGACATTCCACATACATTACATTCATAAGGTTTCTCTTCTGTGTGTGTTCTGTGGTGGTCAGTAAGATATGCCTTGCAGGTGAAAGACTTTCCACAAATGTTACATTCAAAAGGTTTCTCTTTTGTGTGTGTTCTCTGGTGGACAGTAAGCTTTGATTTCTGGGCGAAAGACTTACCACACATGTTACATTCATAAGATTTCTCTTCTGTGTGCGTTCTCTGGTGGACAGTGAGGTTTGACTTCCAGTTGAAAGACTTTCCACAAATATTATATTCATAAAGTTTCTTTCCTGTGTGTGTTCTCTGGTGGAGGGTAAGGTTTGACTATGAGGTAAAAGACATTTCACACATGTTACATTCAAAAGGTTTCTCATTTGTGTGTCTTCTCTGGTGGACATTAAGGTATGTCTTACTGGTGAAAATGTTTCTACACATTTTACTTTCATATGGTTTCTCTCCTGTGTGTGTTCTCTGAGGGAAAATAGGGTGTGTCTTCTCAGTGAAAGACCTTTTACATTGTTTATATTCTTCAACTACAGCAGACACATGAGGACTATAGGCAGCACACATCTTACCAGGTTCACTGAAAACACCCATGTTGTGACACTCAGTGACCTTTTCTTTCCTCATGCCTAAGGAGTTCCCATTATTCTTAATCAGTTTTGACTTCTGTTTTGAGCTCAAATTAAAACTTCTTATGCCTCTCACTTTTTCCTCCCCTGGGTTACTATTCATGACTGCTACTTCAAAGAGATATTTATTGTGACTTTTCTGACAGGTGCTAATCACATCCTCCATTTCGGGGACATCTACAATGAAAAATAGAAGAATAGAAAAAAACTAAAATGAGATCCATAAATTCCTTACTGTAAATGTATTTTCTCACATTTTAACTGTTACAAGATTTTCAAATATCAAAGCATTGTTTTATGCAGAATATAAACTTTTCTCTGCAACGTACTACCTATGAATATAGTACTGACATTTTACAATGGAAAATAATGTTTTTCTGTATTTCAGATTTTTCTATTTTTTTCTAGGAAATATTTATTCAAATTATTCATCTATGTACTCTTAATGCTTCCATTCTCTATCTCACTCTATGCCCAGCAAAATGAACAAGATATTGTCCGGATCAGAGAATAGCAGCACTACCATTCTCCTATTTTCCTCCTACCTGCATAATACTAGTTTAAAAGAAAATGAGATCTCCTTTTGTACATTTCTTATTGTCTTTTTCTCTTAAAGAATGACTTGTCTACAGACAAAGAGAATTGCTAACATTAACTACACTGGCACACCAAATTCAGTTTGTCTCCACGTGAATTTTGGATTAACAATTCCTTGAGACAAAGGATCACCTAGTTCTCTGCCATACATGACTCAGGGGCACTAGGAATACTATTGCTCTGTACAGCTCAAGATAAACAGACCAACTGGGCTCAGGACCCATCATCACCATTCAAGATGCTTTAACTCACCTGTAAAATTCTTGTCTGAGGCTTCTCTTATCCATGGATCTTCACCTTACTCCAGCATCACAATCAATTTAGGTTTAGAAACACAGTGCCCTGTGATTAAGAAATAGTGGAGAACTATTGCTCTTGCTGGGTCATCATTAATGTAAGGTCGCAGATATCCTGTTCACAAGGTTGCTCCTAAATCTGTTTCCTCAATTGTTTTTTAGAGGATGGGGATCCAGTTGTGTGGCCTAAACTAGGTCTGGAAGCTGTCAGGCAAATCTTCAGCTCAAGGCTAGCACTATACCACATGAGTCACAACGCCAATTCCGGCTTTTTTTTTTTTCTACTTATGTGGTGCTAAGGAATCTCCAATGTCTCTCCTTTATCATTTTGTAAATTGAGCAAGTGTCTATCAACCTGAACCTAGAAAAAGCAGCAGATCATATATCTCAGGAAGAATGGAAGAAAAAGGCATATGAAAAGAAGAAAGAGCAAAATGCCTAAGAAATAGCAAAAGGTGTGTTATTATTATGCAGGTAATGGAGAAGTGATGCAGCTAATTCTGTGGGTGTGCTATCTATAGGGTGGAGTGACCAATATCAGATATCTGACCCTGAAGCTGCATAATGTCTAAGCTTAAATTATCCAAGGACCAGATTCCTCAAATATGTCACTGGATAGTGGTACAGGTCATATTTCCATCATATTTAAGAAAGATAACACAGATGTACTGACTATTAGCATGACACATCATTTTTAACCACATATTTAGCAGGTCCACCTGATTATCCACATACATCACTGCTGTTTCCAAATCATAAAACTTATTATAATCTTTTTATTTACTCCACCTGCATCCCAGGTCACCAGAAATTTATCAAGCTAAAGAATTAACATGTTGTGCTGTATATATGGTTTGCATAAAGTTCACAGCAGAAGCAGTACCACTAGCAGGAAGAGTTGTGGTACAATAAGGTTGGCAACCAATATTCCCAAAAATTGGCAGCAATGGCTAAGAGCCCTCTAAAGCTCAATAGCAAACAGAGACCCAAACTTAATCTACCATCATTGTTCTATGAACTAAACAGGCAACATAAGTTAAGGTAATTGAATAGTAATCCCAGAGGATTTATAAGGTTAGTGAAAATACAATTGTTCCTGCAAGAGGCATGAAACACCACTCCACCTTTGAAAACAATATGCAGCTCAACTACCAGCCTGTACAGATACATAACACTGTAAGTGATCAAAGAATCATGAAACAAAAGAGGTCTCTGAAGCAGAGGTATGGAATCGAGACAGGCATTCATGCAAATAGGCCTCAAGGGAGCATCCAGTCTACAATGTCAGGGTGAGCTTGTCCACACAGGCTGACAAACATGAGGTCCAGTAAGTTACCACTGATCACGTCACCCCTCTGAGACCCTGCAGTGAATATTGAGAGGCTCCTAACACCAGAACAGCAAACAAGAAGTGAAGTCCACAGGTCCTCCATGGTGGTGGATCACTACCAACAAAGGAATCTCTAAGAATAGTGGAACCCAAGTGGGGTGTAGCACATCTCCTACCAAAGGAATTCTACAAGTACTATGCATAAGCTCCATATATTTTCCATTCATTCACCTTTTCTTCCAGAGGAAGTCAGAGCCATAATCTATCCCTGAATACCTTACCATACTTGCACCTTCTACCTCAGGATCTACAACACTCAATAATTGAGATCAATGCAATAAGAGGATATAATATTTGTATAACAAATAGTGAGACAAGTTGTGAGCAATGAACAATTCAAAAATAATGTAGGAAGTAAATTCTATTTATACTAGTACAATAAACATAATATTTAGAAATATATGTTTGAAAAATGTAACCTTGAACAATGAAAACTATGCGACACAGCTAGTTTAGGAAGCAGCCATTTTTACCTGATCCTTATCTCCTTGCCTCTCAGGAACTTGCTTTTAACGTTTACAGAAAGAAAGAATTCTTTTTGCTTCATATTTTATAGGTGTTCCAATGTTGCCATCTATACATCCAAATGTGCCTCATGATCTCCATTTTCATGAGGAATAGCTCAGGTCCACTAAAAGAGGCATGGAGAACCTATGCACTGGAGGACTGAATATCAGGCATGAATATTTCCTACAAAATCATTCCCAGTCATGATGTGGGGAAAGGATCATCAACAATCACAACAAATCATTCAGAGACAGCTTAGGATGTCTGATATGAGGGAGAGAGGCAAAAGGTTTATTCAACAGTGTAATGGATACAGTCTGGGAAGACAAGTCTGAGGACCCCTACATATGTAGCCTACAGTTGCTTCCAGAAACTTCTAGGATCAGAGAAGAGGTAGAAAATCAAAACAAAACAGGGTATGCAAAACAGAAAAGTAAAAACAGACTGGTTTGGAGCAAGTGATCAAGCTTCACATGAACATAGACCTACCCTAAACTCTACCTCCACCCATATTCAACCTAATCTCCCTAGACAAGCATTTTTTGAAGTCTTGGGAAGGAGTACCATTTTCTAAGAAACCCTGGGAGGAAACTTTTCACTAGTTCCCTGAAACAATTAATAAAAGAAAGGCAAGTAGAGCACAGCAAATGCTTACACACAATGCCCATGCTCTGAGTTCAAGCCACAGGACCAACAACAAAACAAGGGAAAAAAACTTTTTAAGGAAAGGCAACTTTAGACACAAATAACCAAAAACTCCTTGAAATTTCATAGATGGAATTGGGGAGTTTCTGGGAAAGTAATGGGGAGAGTTTGACAAATCAATTTAATTCAAAGAGTATAAAGTATGTCTACCTTCAAATCCTGCTATCTTATTTCAGTATACATATATTAGAGAAGGGGGAAATGATTCCAGAATCAATCGGTTAAATGTCTGTAAATACCTGATTGTGTGACTTGAACTCTGGGCCTGAGCACTATCCCTGATCCCTTCAGATCAAAGTGAGCTCTACACCAATAGAGCAACAAGGCCACTTCCATTTTTCTGGTGGTTTAATGGAGAGAAATCTCATGAACTTTCCTGCTCGAGCTGGCTTTGGACCAACATCCTCAGATCTCAGCCTCCTGAGTCCCTAGGATTACAGGCATGAGCCATTGGCACACAGCTACAAATACGTTTTTAATGTGAGAGGGGAGATATTCAAAATTTAAGGCAAAAGGGACATAATTTATATGTAACAGAACACACATTTTTAACAATAATAAAAACAAAACCATGGGGTCTCATAACTTCAATTACATTAATAGACCTAAGAATTTAAAGGCCAAATTATCTAATGCTCCTAATACATTTCTTTCTTTTGGTTGATCTCACAAAGTTTCAGGAAGTAAACTGAGTTTTCAAGGAGAAACTCACCTTAGTTCCCGTAGATGGGAGAGAGAGTTCCCCATGCATCCATGCACACATAGGACCAAGTGTCTGGCACCAGTGAAAACCCTGTAGCAGGCCCACTTCCTCTAGGTGAATGCATCGCATTATGGGAATTGTAGTTTCTATCAGGACACAGATCATTTGAAAGTGTGTTTGGGGGAAAGGGGAGAAAAGAAGCCAATGCCTCCTTGCTCACGGTTGGTGTTTTTAGTTTGCAAATTCGGGTTTCTTTCCTTTTGCCTTGCTGCTGGACTTGCTCTTAAGTACAGTTTTGCACTCCATAGTCAGAGCCAAGAGGTAGAAGCCCAGCTTGTCTTCTTGGGAGGTGTAACTTGAAGCCATGTGAGGATCCTAGGGAGAGTCATTACCCAGTCTGGGTTTAATGATATCTTATAGGCTCATAGGTTTGTGCTGCCATTAGCATTTGTTCCTCCAGGTGCCAGAAACTGGCTGACAAACCTCTGGTCCTCTAGACAAGGAGAGTCAGGAGTTGTGCACTTATACTCCTGAACCTAGAGATTCTGGTACATACCCATGTGACTTTATAAACTTGCTTTTTGTGAATTGAAGCTAATGAATCTTAAAGATTCATTGAAAATGTCTTATATAAACATATTCATCCTCTTTTGACCTCTGCACTTCCTATGGCTTTTGAAACTTTTAAAATGTTGCTTGCACAGATATACTCTACTTTATGTTCTGACACATTACAATTTCTCAACTAATATAATTAGCCTATTCTCCATCGCTTAAAATAAGAGAGACTGCTGGGGCAAGTGATTCAGTAGTAGAGTGCTTGCCTGCATGAATAAGTCCCAGGTTTGATTTCTCAGAACCACATAAGTAGAAAAAGCTTGCAGTGGGCTGGGAAGGTGGCTCAGTGGTAGAGCGCATGCCTTGCATGCCAGAGGCCCTGGGTTCGATTCCTCAGCACCACATAAGCAAAAAGAAAAAAAAGCCGGAAATGGTGCTATGGCTCAAGTGGTAAAGCGCTAGCCTTGAGCTGAAGAGCTGAGGGACAGTGCCCAGGCCCAGAGTTCAGGCCCCATAACCGGACCCAAAAAAAAAAAAAAAGAAAAAAGAAAAGAAAAAGCTTGCAGTGCACTGTGGCTCAAATTGTAGAGTGCTAGCTTTGAGTTTAGGAGCTGAGGAACAGTTCCCAGACTCAGAGTTCAGGCCCCATGTCCTACCAAAAAAAAAAAAGAGAGAGAGAGAGAGACTTCCTGTGTATGATTGATAAAATATAAAATATATATAAAATATATAAAATATAATTTGAATACATTACAATGCCTTAGATATGTGTGTGCTTGTCCTGATTCTTGAACTCAAGGTCTCAAAAATGACCATGAAATTATTTGGATCAATGATAATGTTGTACCACGTAAGCCACATCTCGACATCCAGCTACTTTGGGTACTTTATTGGAGATAAGTGTCTCAGATATTCTTTTACCCATGGATTTATTTTGTGATCCTTGTAGGGATCCTTCATGTGTATACCATGGGACCACAAGCAGGCACAGGAGAAAGATTATTATAAAGTTTACTAGAAGGACTATATTTCCCAGGAGACAGAGCACATGCATCTGTCTTTCTGCAGGTAGCCAGAGGAGCTGGGGAGCAGGAAGTTAGGTAGGTGCATGCTCAGGTAGGTGTGGGTAGAGAGAGGGGTGGTCAGCAGTATGGAGGAAAAATCTAGGTCTGGGGGGAGCTCAGGTCTGGGTGGAGCTGAGGAGCAAAAGTGGGGATAATACTAACTTTCCTCAGATCTCAGCCTTCTAAGTAGCTAAGATTACAGCCATTAGACATGAGAGCCCAGTTACAATGTCCTCTTTTAAATTCAGATTATATCCTAAAAAATAATACGAAATAGAAAACTTGAAAATTTTAAGGCAAGATATCCAGTCGCTAATGTGGATATGGACAGTCCAAATCCCAGAACAAACAGAAAATACCCAACCTTGAAAGTTGTACCACTCCTCATCTTAAATATTGTGAATGTGAACACTTAGCCTATAATAAATTCTCTTTAAGTTTCTCAAAGTAAGAAAACATTCTTGTGAATTAGAAAAACCCAGTACTAATGTGCAAACACTGCTTTTAAAGGATTCATATCGTCTTTCCTATCAAAAACACCTTACTGAAGTAAACAGAATTGATTTTCTCTTTTTGTGAATGTCACTGCAAAGTTCATGCATTTTATATTAACAATTATCATTATGGGTAAGTGTAAGAAAAACCAGAACGCTGGATAAAAGAATTTCCTGTGTAATCAACCAACAAGTATAAGCAAAAGCACATACCTATATAAGTTGTTTCTTTTACATTTTATGGATCTACATTTTGGAGTGTATTTTCTGTTAATACTGTTCAGTAATACATAAGACTTCAGTCTTCTGTGGATTTGTCTTTAGAGGAGACTTTAAAGCTCTACATGATTCAGGAATGTTTCTTCTCCCATAAGAAGGCTTTATGCTTTTCCAGTCCACCTATCATGTTCTGACCAGAAACTTCTAGGGTAAAATCACAAAGGTTCTTTTCTGACTCTCTCATTTGGCTTCTCTCCACACCATGGTTCCAGAATCTTTACTCATGGTCAATAGCAAGAAAGAAGAAAGGATCTCTGATGAGATTCTTTTCTCACTCTGTTTGACATTCCATTTTATGAACCTAACTGTGCCCAAGATTGAAAAACAGAAAAAAAAAAAAGATTCGGCTTTAGGAACATGTTTCTAAAAAAGCTAAAGATGACTTGTAGATTTAGCAGATGATCAAATCTTGCCTTCTAAGTTAAGTGCACATTTGCTTTAGTTTGCTTCTCATTTTTTAATTTGACCACAATGTTGCCTCACTTTTTTGGGATTCAATGACACCTAGGAGGTAAGTTCTCATGGATGGTAAAGGTTGCCTAGAATCTTGTCAGACATCACATTCACATAAATAACATTAGACTATCCTAATGAAGTTTTAATGGATTTGCTGAAAAAGTGTGGTCAAACATAATTTTGACTGCTGTACAGGACTGAGTGTGTTATAAGTAGTTCAATTAATCTCTGTAAATACTCTTGGACTTCTTTGTGGTATTTGTCTTTCTTGAAACTTAGTCCGTATTTGATGGTATTTATAGAAATCTTTGTTTTTCCCTAAGTTATGTACAAGTGTAGAAGTACTGGACAATATTTCTATGTAATTCTATATTCAGTTCTTTTTAGGACTTTTTGTCCCATCTTTGATAGTTTTACATACCGGAGAGAAATGCACCAAGTTCACATTGTTGTCACATCTTTCCTAGATTTTGTTAGACTTTGGAAGGGTTTTCGTTGTTTTGTTTAAAACTATGGCCACACTAACATGTATGAAATGGTTATTTTATTGTACTTTTGATTGGAATTTTTCTCATGAGTATTGATACTACTTTTATATGTTAATCTTCACAATAAATTTTTTTAAGAATGCAAAAACAAGAGAAACACAGAGTAAGTTCTCCAGTGGATGTAGGTAGCAGTTGCTGCAGGGAGGGTGAGCAGACATGGAAAAGGAGAGTAATATGGTTTGATAAAAGTCTATTTGTGTATGTGTGTCTATGTGTGTGTTTGTGTGTTGTGTTTATCAATGAAACTTGCTGATAGTGGGTTTATTGTTTTCATTGGCTCATTTCAGCTTGTTTTTGTTGTTTTTGTTTGAGATTCCTGGGGCTAGAACTCAGGGCTTGAAAACTGTTCCTGAATTTCATTATGCTGAAGCCTACCACTCTACCATTTGAGCTACAGCACCATTGCTTTTAGGAGTGTTTGGGGGCTGTTGTTGTTTATTGGGTACTGAGATATCAAACTTAATGTTCCATGCCTGCTAGGCAAGTACTTTATCACTAACCCACATTGCCAGCCCCAACCACACTGTTTTAAGAAAGAAGGCAGGGCTGGAGTGTGGCTCAGTGGTAGAGTGCTTGCCTTGCATACATGAAGCACTGGGTTCCATTCCTCAGCACCACATCAGCAGAAAATTCATTGTGACTTATCACCAATTAAATGCCAGAAAAGTAGAAGTGACATTCTGGCTGGAAGTCGTAGCATGCCAGCCTTTAGTAAAAGGCATAGGGAATATGCCAGGCCCTCCCTGAGTTCAAATCCCACAGCTAACAATTGAAAGAAAAAAGAAACAATCCCAAACAAAAACCTTATTACTTGCTCATTGCCTTTGTTCTATTTTTCTTTGTAGTTGTAACTGAATACTTCCTGTCATTCCATTTTCTACTTTCTTCCTTTCAATTTGAGGGGTTGAACCTTCAGACTTGCACAAGGAAAGTGGATCCTACATAGCAACCTATTCTTTCTCCTTTTAACATAAAAAGTCTGCTTATAGGACAGGGAAGGTAGCTAAGTGGTAGAGTGTTTGCATCGTATGAATGAGGAGATAGGTTCTATTCCTCAGATTCTCATACACAGATAAAGCCAGAAGTGGTGCTGTGGCTCAAGTGGTAGAGTGCTACCCTTGAGCAAAAGCAGCTCAAGGATAGCACCTGTCCCCTGAGTTCAAGCCTAAAGACCGCAAAACAAAAAGTCTGCTCATTTAAATTAGTCAATATTCCTCTGGAATTTAAACGACAAACTTAAAAGTGACATAAGTTCACTTTCAATAGTATTGTCCTCCTTTCCAGAGAGTTCAGGGGCAGCACACAGAAGAGACCCTAGGCCTCTGCTGTCATTTATAAACTAGCTGTTGTACAACATTAAGCATCAACACATACATTTCTATTCTTATTATTTTGAACACAATGGGATTTGTAAGGGTAGATAAAAATAAGTGAAGGAAACCCTTCCTTTTCACATATTTGTTGTGATAGTAATGGATCTATTTTGCTGTGCACTCAAGTCCCACACTTGTCATTGAAGTTCCCTCTGAACTACTTTTCAATTTCTTTTCTTCTTAGGGCACACACATTCACACACATCCTGAAGAATTTTTTTTTTGGGTCCGGTCGTGGGGCCTGAACTCTGGGCCTGAGCGCTGTCCCTCAGCTCTTCACCTCAAGGCTAGCGCTCTACCACTTCAGCAACAGTGCCACTTCCGGCTTTTATCTTTTTGCTTATGTGGTGCTGAGGAATCGAACCCAGGGCCTCATGTATGCAAGGCAAGTGCTCTACCACTGAGCCAACTTCTCAGCCCCATCCTGAAGAATTTTTACTAGTTCATTTAACAATGTTTTACTACTAATTCTTCTAGTCCACAAGCAATTGTATCATCTACATAGGACAAGACTATTACATTAGGCCACTGACTTCTCTTACAGGTCCCTGTGTCAACAGTCAGCCCTGCAGGAAACACGTGTGCACCTTGGCCCATGCTGCAGGTGCCATGCTGTGCTGGTGGTGGACTGATGGGCAGCACATACCCTGCTCTGGGCTTCTCACTCCTGTCCCAAGGGGCTTGCCAGGTTTGCCTATTGCATGAAGAATTTGGCACTGTCCTCCTCTCCTCAGCTGGCTCCTTACCAAACTTTTCTTTGCTGTACCTTCCATTTTGAGTTCTGGCATAGACCATGAGCCCAACCAACTTCCACCACATCAGATGAAGTCTCCACATCAAACTTTTGGTAACAAACATTTAAGTTAGAATGCACATATAAAGTTTTGGCTGGGTTTTGCTCAGATCCATATACAACTGAAGCAAAGATGGTTGGCTGTGGATGCTCCAGTTAGTCATCTACTCAAAGTACTGAGACCTGTATAACAGGGACTTCATACAAGGGTGTAAGTGATCCAGAAAAATGAAAGAGAATTTTAAAAGAACTCAATTCATTGAGGGAACAGAAAAAATTGTACACTTAATGTTAAGCTAATTATGGGAAGAAAAATGACCTAGAGCTGGATAAACATAAAGATATAAGAGCTCAAGGTAATGAAAGGTGTCCTTGGGTGGTCCCTGAGGGTCTAGTCAAAATCCTATGATAGCCTTGTTCAGTACCCACTGTGCCCAGTATCCCAGCTTCTTTCCCTTCCAGTCACTCTGAGGTGCATCATTCCAGGTTAACCTGAGGAAGAAACAAGGGCTCTCCTAACATCTTGTTCTCTCATTGGGATCAAGATTGATTGGGAATTGGAGGTTCTTGGTTAAGTACTGAGATCTCTGGAGAGCAGACTCTTCAGGGTCATGACTTTGAATCATATTAACTGCCCCTGCTGATGATATCAGAATTTTCTCTAAAATAAATATGACTTCATTTGTATACTTTATCCAATAACATTCACTGAATGGCTATTGAAAATATTCTAATTTAGAGCTGCAATCTTCATACAAAGGCAGAACTCTTCTAAAGCCTAATTTTGAAAAGGGCTACAGGATGAACCATGTGGTAGGACCCTTGACATTCTGAAAACTTATGTAACTTAACCCACTCTTAGTGATTGTGTCTAGGGTGAATATGTACCTAAGTCATGGTTCACCACTTCTCTTCTGAGGACATAGCTTTTAGAATGAGCTGAAACTAAATATCCTGTCATTCACCCCTGGGAGTGGCCTTGAAATAAAGTGCAATCAGAAAGGGAAAAACAACAAAAATGCTTAAACACATCTGAAGAGCTCAGATTGAAAAGAGGTTTTCTCCTACATCTATGTGCACACATCACAAGATCACAGTTTTCTCGTTCAAATATATTGGTATTCTGGGACCTTAAATCATCACTACTTGATACTTCTTTTCTCGTAATACTGGTTCAAGTATACTGAAATATTTGGCCACATTTTATATGTTGAGATCTCTCTTTGAAGGTCTCATTCCGCACTTTACAGACATGGACCACATTGTCCTGCATAGTATCTTGAACCTCTACAAGGACTTAAGAACTAGTCAGAAACATAAATATATGTGCATGTGTTTTCACTTGACAAAAGAAACCAAAATATTCGTACAATCTATCATTACCCTGGCTTATAACACATTTCAATATCAACTTCAATTGAGGACAATGGAGGACTTTAGGCTTAAACAAGAATGGTAACTTTTATGCAGGAGGGTCAAAAACCCATTTACAAAATATCTTCCCTTACCTTGGAGTTCTTTCTACTCAGGGACTGGGTACTGTCCCTGAGCTTTGGTATTAAAGGAACAAAAGTGTTGACAGTCTATCAACTTCATTCACAGCACTACTTGTGGGAAATTTGGTGATAATTGGCCACAACACTTTTACAGCAATTCCTACCTAGTTTGCCTTTCAATTGTGATCTTTAAACCTCATACTCTTGAGTAAGTAAGAATCCCGATGTGAAGCACCAGTGCCCTGTTAGATCAGGAGATCTTAATTACTTGATCCAAACAGGACTCATGGTGTCCACATAACAGGATATAAAATTCATAACATCATATAGCCATATGCAAAGGTCCTTTTGCAATCACTTGGTAAAGGACTGTTTACCTATCATTGGCTAAACCACACCCAAATTCTTCTACTAAATATTTGGAAGAATGTATTGGTTTTCGTATCTTATTATTGGTCCTCAGGTTGAATTCAGGGGCAAAAATTTGTGAGGCTTCCTTTACCTTCTATACCAGATGCCCTTTTGTATCACTGATTTTTCACCTTAGGGTCTTGCTTCTCTGCCTGGGCCTTTCAACACACTAATTTTATAATTACATATCACAAGTAGCAAAAAAGATAGGCACATATAACCAGAGCCATGCTTTTATTGGCTAAGATACCATTTTCATGGAGCTTTTGCATAGGATGGCTTACAAAACTATCTAATTTCAGCTTCCTGAGTAGTTAGGATTCCACACATGAGGGAGTGTAATGGCACATTTTTAATTGCTTTTCTGAAATTAAAAGAGGAAAGTGTACTTTACCAATTCTGTGAACATTAAGTCCCTTTAATTCTGAATTCAAGCAAAGTGTTGGCCAAATGATAATAACAAAAATAATTCAAAACATTAATAAAATATGTTATCATCAGGCATATTTTTAATGAATGTGGTATGTTGGTTCATAATTTGAGGTATATAACAGGCCTAGGTAGGACTCCAGTCTGTGAACCATCCCTTCGCAGAAAGCATACAGTTTGTAAACATGGGAGAATGAGAGATTTCCAATGGATAGTGTGTGTGTGTGTGTGTGTGTGTGTGTGTGTGTGTGTGTGTGTGTGTGTGTGTGTGTGTGTGTGGTACAAATACGAAGGCCAAGGGCACAGGTGCCTTCCAATGCCATTTTTTTTACTAGGCCTCTGTAGATAAGCAGAAGTGTTGGGCTTGGAAGGTGGCTCAGTGTTAGAGCACTTGCCATGCATGCATGAGGTCAGGTCCTGGGTTCGATTCCCCAGCACCACATAAGCAAAAAGAAAGAAAAGCTGGAAGTGCCACTGTGGCTCAAGTGGTAGAGTGCAAGCCTTGAGCTGAAGAGCTGAAGGACAGCACCCAGGCCCAGAGTTCAGACCACAAGACCAGAACTCCCACCCCCAAAAAGAAGGGTGAACAGTGTGATGGAAGGGGTTAAGCGAGCAACTAGCTAAATCTTGCAATGTGAACTCCACTGTCCTTATCTTGTAAATGGAATCATAGGCAGGATTTAAGGATTCCTTTTATTATTGTGAAAATACTGTAAAGAAGAGTTATTATTTTTGAACACTTGAAATAAATACTGAAATTCTTGAAGCAACAGGAAGCCTGAGCTGAAGCACTGAAGGAAACCTCCTGTTCACAGAGAGAGATTTCATCAGAACAGCCCACAGGGCTCATGCTTTGATTCCTAGCTTTTATGGAGGCCAAGATGAGAGAATCTCCTTTGAAGCCAGCTCTGCCTGGCTTCAACTCAGTTCCTGAGTTCAAAACTGAGTTCATATTGGCACAAAAACATTCCTTCATGAATGTGTGAAAGTAGTGCTCTTCATGTAACCAAACAGCTCTGGACATATCTAGAATGACTGGCTTATATAGGATCAGGAGCCTTGGTCTTGGTTTATTAATTAAGCTCTTTCTGATGTAAAAGAAATTTCTTCTAAATGCCTCCAGGATATCTTTAATTACATAACTATACAGTGGCATCTATCTTGGCTCTAGAAATTCTATTGTTAGATCAACCTTTATGTTTCTGTAAAAGAAGACAGTATATTTGTTGGAAGCCACATTATGGTAGATGGAATACTGGAGTCTATTTCACAGCTAGCAGTCTGCAAGCAGCCTGTTGTAACAAAGACTTGCAGTCCAAAAATACACTTAGACAGCTTGGAAATAGGACAGAAAGGGGGGTGGGGGAGAATAAAAACAGCAATGAGAAACCAATCAGCACCAAGAGAGTGCTGAATTGGGACACTATGATGACCAGAGACAAGCCAGGAGACAGCACACAGGACATGATTACAGAGACATGTGGCATGGCATCTGGTGCCACTGCTGGGCCAGCCTAAGTAGGGCCTAAGCAGGAGGCAGGTCTACAGGAAATTCCCAGTCCCAGGCACTGGACTATCAGTTTGAGTAACATATCAGTCAAATGCCCATGCCTGCTTGCAGGGATCCAGCCACACCCATCATTTGAGAGGCAAGTGATGGATGGGGCATTTCCTTCCCCCTGCATGAAAAAAAGATGCCAGACCCCACCATCCACCATGTGGCCAATAGGGGACCAGCCACACCTGACCTCCTTACTTAATATTACTGTATTGTTAAATCAATTTATAAAATGTTACATCCTCTTTATCGTTTGGTAAACATTCAAAATTTTGCTCTTTTAAAAGCCATTTTTCTTGAGGCCCACCTCTGAAACAATAATTCTCACATTCACCAAAAATTAAACATTCTTCTCTTGAATAGTTTATTTCTTCCTTCTTCCTCATTCCTTCAATTCCTCTTTCCATCTCTCACTTCCCTACTCTTTCCTTCCTTCCTCTCAGGGTCTAGAAGTGATGCTGTAGCTCAAGTGGCACATGTTTTTATTTCTTTGTTAATTTCAATTTTTGTGAGAGATTGATCAATATCTTTGTGTGCTTGATTATTTCCCCTAATGTCATATCCACTTTGGCATTCTATGAGATAACACAGGTGCAACACATCGTCCACATGGTCTTTTATTATAGCTCACTCAGCAGAATAACTAAATGGGCTAAGAGTGAATCAATCACAAGTTTTCCATCACCAGTGATTAATTAAAGAAAAGTGCAAGCACTGAAGACACTTTGGGGTTCTCCCCCAAGACAAAATGCAAGGCTGCGAAGGTGGTGCTCTGGCTCAAGTGGAAGAGTGCTAGCCTTGAGCTAAAGAGCTGAGGGACACCGCCCAGGCCTAGAGTTCAGGCCCCACGACCGGACCCAAAAACAAACAAACAAACAAAATGCAGAGATTCTAGTCTTTATTAATCCATCATATTTTTTAAATATATATTTTATTGTAAAGATACTGTATAGATTGGTTATACCATTATATGAGTTGTCATTAATACATTTTCTATCGAGCATTGTTACACCTCCAAGAAAGACTTTACTACTGTTATGACTTTTTCTAGAAAATCTTTCCATTTTGTCTACATATGATTTTTCTCCTCTTTGTGTGTGAGGGTGTGTGTGTGTGTGTGTGTTTTGTATGTTCTGTGATGAACCCTGAGCTGTGTCTTGTAGATCGAGGACTCCACATCTGCTATATCATAAGGTCTCTATCCTGTATTGGTTCTGTATTGCGATTTCAATTTTCTTACAGATCAAAGACTTTCCCATTTGGTACAATCGTAAGTTATTTCATTTGTGTGAATCAACTTATGTGTGTTAAGCTGTCTTTCCACATTGGTCACATTCATAAGGTTTCTCTCCTTGTATCTGTGATGGATGTTAAGTTGTGCCTCCCAGGTGAAAGAATTTCCATGCCTGCTACATACATAACATTTCTCTCTGGTGGGTTTTTTTCTGATGGACAGAAAGGTGTATGTTCTGCATGAAAGATTTTCCACATAGGTCACATTCATAAAATTTCTCTCCTGTGTGTGCTCTCTGATGGATAGTAGGTTGTAGGTTCTGGCTGAAAATCTTTCTGCAAACATGACATTCATAAGGTTTCTTTCCTGTGTGTTTGCTGATGGACAGTGAGGTTTGACTTCCAGGTGAAAGTCATTCCACACATGTTACATTCATAAGGTTTCTTTCCTGTGTGTATTATCTGATGGACATTGATGCTTGACTTCCAAGAGAAGGAATTTCCACACATGTTACATTCATAAGGTCTCTCTAATGTGTGTGTTTTCTGGTGCATAGTAAGGTTTCCTTTATGGGTGAAAGACTTTCGACACAAGTTACATTAATAAATTTTCTCTCTAGTATGTGTTCTCTGATAGAGATTAAGAGCTGATTTCTTGGTGAATGATTTTCCACACATCTTACATTCATAAGGTTTCTCTCCTGTGTGTGTTCTCTGGTGCAGAGTAAGATATGCCTTGCAGGAGATACTTTCCACAAATGTTATATTCAAAAGGTTTCTCACTAGTATGTGTTCTCTGATGGAGATTAAGATTTGATTTCCTGGTGAAAGATTTTCCACACATCTTACATTCATAAGGTTTCTCTCCTGTGTGTGTTCTCTGGTGCAGAGTAAGATATTCCTTGCAGGAGAAAGACTTTCCACAAATGTTACATTCAAAAGGTTTCTCTTTTGTGTGTGTTCTCTGGTGGAGAGTAAGCTTTGATTTCTCGGTGAAAGACTTTCGACACGCGTTACATTCATAAGGTTTCTCTGTTTTATGTGTTCTCTGGTGGCGAGTAAGCATCCATTTCTGGGTGAAAGACTTTCCATACTTGTTACATTCATAAGGGTTCTCTCCTGTGTGTGTTCTCTGGTGCAGATTAAGATATGCCTTCCAGGAGAAAGACTTTCCACAAATGTTACATTCATAAGGTTTCTCTGTATTATGTGTTCTCTGGTGGCGAGTAAGCAGCCATTTCTGGGTGAAAGACTTTCCACACTTGTTACATTCATAAGGTTTCTCTCCTGTGTGTGTTCTCTGGTGTCTAGTAAGATATGCTTCCAGGAGAAAAATTTTCCACAAATGTTACATTCAAAAAGTTTTTCTTTTGTGTGTGTTCTCTGGTGAACAGTAAGCTGTGATTTCTGGATGAAAGACTTTCCACAAACGTTACATTCATAAGGTTTTTCTCTAGTATGTGTTCTCTGGTGGACAGTAAGCTTTGATTTCTCTGTGAAAGACTTTCCACACTTGTTACATTCATAAGGTTTCTCTCCTGTGTGTGTTCTCTGGTGCAGAGTAAGATATTCCTTGTAGGAGAAAGACTTTCCACAAATGTTACATTCAAAAGGTTTCTCTTTTGTGTGTGTTCTCTGGTGGCGAGTAACCTTTGATTTCTCAGTGAAAAACTTTTGACACATGTTACATTCATAAGGTTTCTCTCCTGTGTGTGTTCTCTGGTGGCGAGTAAGCTTTGATTTCTTGGTGAAAGACTTTCCACAAATGTTACATTCATAAGGTTTCTGTCCTGTGTGTGTTCTCTGGTGTCTAGTAAGATATGCCTTGCATATGAAAGATTTCCCACAAATGTTACATTCAAAAGGTTTCTCTTTTGTGTGTGTTCTCTGGTGGACAGTAAGCTTTGATTTCTGGGTGAAAGACTTTTGACACATGTTACATTCATAAGGTTTCTCTCCTGTGTGTGTCCTCTGAGGGACAACAGGGTGTTTCTTCTCAGTGAAAGACTTTTCACACTGTTTACATTCGTCAACTACAGAAAACACATGAGTACTATATGCAGCACATATCTTACTAGGTTCACTGAAAATACCCATGCTCTGACAGCCAGTGACCTTTTCTATCCTCATCCCTATGGAGTTCCCATTATTCTTAATAAGTTCTGACTTCTGTTTTGAGCTCAAATTAAAACTTCTTATAAGTCTCACTTTTTCCTCCCCTGGGTTACTATTCATGATTGCTACTTCAGAGAGATATTTATTGTGACGTTCCTGGCAGGTGGTAATCACATCCTCCATTTCTGGGACGTCTAAAATGAATAATAGAAAAATAGACAAAAGCATAAATGAGATCCATAAATTCCTTAATGTAAAGATATTTCCTCACATTCTGTTACAATATTTTCAAATATGAAAGCATTGCTTTATGCAGAATATATATATTTCTCGGCAATGTAGTAATTAAGAAAGTAGTACTGACATTTTACAATGGAAAATAATGTTTTTCTGTATTTCAGATTTTTATATTTTTCTCAAGGAAATATTTACTCAAATTATTCATCTCCGTACTCTTAATGCTTCCATTCTGAATCTCCCTCTATGCCCAGCACCACTGATATGAAATTGTCCTGATCCTATTTTCCTCCTTCCTGCAAAATACTAGTTTAAAATGAGATCTCCTTACTACATTTCTTATTGTCTTTTTCTCTTTATGAATGACTTCTCAACAGAAAACTAGAAGTGCTAACATTAACTACACTGGAACATCAAATTCAGTTTCTCTCCACAAGAATTCTGGATTGACAATTCCTTGAGACAAAGAATCACCTAGTTCTCTTCCATACATGACTCAGGGCACTAGGAATACTATTGCTCTGTAAAGCTCAAGATAAACAGACCAACTGGGCTCTGGACCCAACATCACTATTCAAGATGATTTAACTCACCTGTGAAATTCTCTTCTGAGTCTTCTCTCATCCATGTTTCTGCAGCTTGCTCCAGCTTCACAATCAATATAGGTTTAGGAATACAGTGCCCTGTAAGTAAGAAATAGTGGAGAACTATTGCTCTTGCTGGGTCATCATTAATGCAATGTTGCAGATATCCTGTTCACTGGGTTGCTCCTAAATCTGGTTTCTCAATTGTTTTATTTTTGGGGGGTGGGATCGTTTTTGGGGCCTGAACTATGAGCCTGGGAGCTGTATCAGACCTCCTAAGCTCAAGGCTAGCACTCTACCACTTGAGCCACAACGCCAATTCTGGCTTTTTTTCTGCTTTTTTCATGCTGAGGAATCGAGCACAGGGCCACAAGCATGCAAGGCAAGCGCTCTACCACTGAGCCACCTTCCCAGGCCATGGTGTCTCAATTCTTAACAGCTCCATGGTGTACTTTCCCGCAGCTTTGGGTTTATTTTGCCAATGTGTGGCTTGGACTCAGCTCTTTTGCTCAAATCTAGCATTCTACTAGTTTGTGTCTTGGCTACATTTCTAGTTTTTGAATGGTTAATTGGAGATAAGAGTATCATGTTCATTTTTCCACAGTTGCTGGCTTTAAACCAAAATCTTCAGATTTCAGCCTACAGAGTATCTAGGATTCCAAGCTTGAAGCAATGCAACCTATGTCAGGTTTGGCTTACAAATACACACTTCCGCACTTTCACCTACTGATTTCCAGATCATACTGACAGTAGTAATGTATATTCTATCTAGAGTGTAGATCCACCTATAATAATCACCCCAAGTCTGGAAAGTCAGTCTCCTATTAGTGGATCATAGTTTAGAACTTTTGTCCAATTACTGAATAGAAATCTTAAAGACTGAGAATAAAATTAGCTCTTGAGTTACACATAATGAAGTTGAAGTTTCCCTTAGAAAGAAATGACACTTCCCATGGACTGGAATCTTTTTTTTTTTTTAACAAAATGTAATGGTCCAAAGGCTTACATTTCTAACCCTACAATTAGGAGGTAAGATCAGAAGAGGCAGGCTTGAAACCAAACTGGGCATGGAAATTCAGAATATACACCAAAACAAAAGCCAAAATAGAGTTGTGGCTCAAGCAGTAGTGTGAAAGGCAAACAACATCAAGCTCCCAGACCTGAATTTGGTTGGCTTTTATACTAGAAGCTTTTTTTTTTTTTTTTACAAGGGAATGGACTGGAATCTTATACCTAAATAACATAGTCAAATGTCTACTAAAATAAAAGCAATTGATCTTCCAAATAAAAGTGACCTTTGCTCACACAAGGACAAGAGGTTGCTATAAGTCTCCAGCATTACTTCTCTATGAAGGGTCCTCTGACCAGGATCCAGATCCTGCCACTCCTTCCAGGTGAAGTTCACAGCCACATCATCAAATGACATCAGCTTCTGTAATGGCACATTTCCATCAGGAAATTAGACCTGGGTCATGAGAATTCCAATCTGGAATTTCATTATGCTGCAGGTATGCTTTTGTCTAACATAGCAGGTTTGCAGCTGGCTATGTTATCTTTTCACTGGGAAAATTAAATAGCAAATTAGAAATATTTGACAATACATAAGCCTGACCATTAAAATACACAAATGTACAGGGCAATGATGGCTTATGCCTGTAATCCTAGCTATTGAGGAGGATGAGGTCTAAGGATCAAGGTTCATGGCCAGCCCAGGCAGGAAAGTTCATGAGACACTTATCTCCAATAAACCACCAGAATACTGAAAGTAGCACTGTGACTCAAGTGGTAGAGCACTCACTTTGACCTGAAGACCTGAGGGACAATAACCAGGCCTAGTATTCAAGCCCCAAGACCAATAAAAAGTTACAGATTCCCTAATGCATGCAAACACATTTATGCTGCTAGCAATAGAGACAAGATAAAAACTCTAAGGAGACAATAATCTGGCATAATGACATTAAGTCTAAGGTGGTGTCTAAAAAATTATATTATTATTTTTGATAAAATTTTAGTTCATAGCAGCATAATAATGAATTAAACAAATATTTTCTCAGCATTTACATTTACTGCTTCACCATAAATCCTATTTAGACCTTTTATTAGCAAGTACTCTCATAAGCAAGCAGAACACATTCAGGATATCACATGGTATACAGAACATAGAACATTACTAGATCAAAGAAAAGCAGTGCCCACATGAATATAAAAAAACAGTAACAGTTCTCGAGAAATTAGCTAATGACTTTTTGGGCCCTTATAAGATTTGATTTAGTTCCCACATAAAAATATCCTACTTTAACCATGTTTGGTTTAAATACTAAATATTGAAATGTGGTCATAGATACCCTGATATATCCTTCCTATGTAAAAAAGAACTGCTACCATGAAATTTTGTAAAGTTTCTCTACATTCTACAATACAAAATATAGGTGGGAGGGGAATAAAATGTTCCTTGAGAAGATTTTCATTTTAATAGGCCTTCATGGAAGGTGGAGGCAAATTGATAGAGACTCAAGGAACACTCAAGATGACAAAAATGATAAATATGACCAAATGCTCAAATGTGTGAAATATTCCTGAGTCATTTCTCCAGTAGATCCCTAAAGATATATTTCTACTTTTGTTAGTTAATAGTGAAATTACTCAGAGATCAAAATCAATTCCTGAGCAAACACTTGTGAGATTTTGCAACAAATGATATTTCTAATAGAGAAAACCTCATCAGTGTATTATTATTATTTTTTTAATCAAAACTACCTATCTTATACTGACAGTGAATGAAAATATTTAAAAGTAATGGTATGGAAAAACAAAACTGAGTACCACCACAAATGAAGTTGGACCAAAGATAACAGAATCAGGTGAAATCAAATTTTCTTGTAGTTTATAAGCTGGAGGAAGGACGTACTTTTCTGTATGGAACTCTGAAGTTGAGCTAAAAGGGGAAAAGGTTTGAGAGTTTGGAATTCCAGCCTGACAGCACTGAGAGAACTGAGAGCTGGCTGCAGAAGGCTTAAAAGAGAATTCTGGAGACGGTTAAGAGACTGGAGTGCAGACCTTTTCCTTATTGTTGGAAAGATAGCATATGAAACTGAGCTGCTGTTCACCTTGAAGGCTAGGTAAGGTGAACTTCATGTCTGCATTTTCTCTGGGCACCAGTCTTCTGTCTCAGGAGAATAAGGAAACATGTTTTCTTCGCAATGTGTTGTGGCTCAGACTGTAATATTAATATAGATACTTCAATTTTGCATGTTATCAATGGTAATCTTCCCTGTGTGAACTCAGGAAGTATGCTTGCTTGCTGGGAACCAGAGACCAAGTGCCAGACAGGCTTCAGAACCCTGGTTTCCCCTAAGTCTATCTGTTTATGTTTTTGTGTTTCTCTAATTTTCTTTGTTTCTGGAATCCTGTAGAACTCTCTAGGCAACAATTTTCCTATACAGTGGTTATAAAAAATGTCAATCTTAAGAGCCATGTCAGCAACATAAAGCTGATCACTAAGAAAAACTAGTTCCCAGATAGATCATTGAAGAAAAGAAAAAACTGAGAGACATATGGAGGAAAGAGAGAATGAGAAAAGTAAGAAAAAGTGATTCAAATATAGATACAAAGAGAGAGAAAGAGAAAAATAACCAACACAAGTGAGTAGAAAACCAAAAGTAGAGAGAGATTATAGAGGAAAGAAATCTTATGAGGATACTTTAGAAAACAAACAAGATTTTGTAAAAAGACCATAAAGTTTAGCAACAAATATAGCCACAGTTTCAAGTAAGACCAAGACCATGAAGTAGTCCAAGAAGTATATATGGAGAGTAATTTAAGTACATATAGGTTAATCATTCCTTAAGAACACAAGAACGTGCTTATGACCACACTATTTCAGCAATTCCAGCAAAATTTCATTGAAATAGTTTAATGTTACTCATGAGAATGAGATCTGGTTGCAATCTACCCTTCACCTTCCACGAGATATAACCTGCTCGGTGTCACTACATCACATAACAGGTATGACTACATGTTATGACAAGATGAAACTTAGACATTTTGAAGCCAAACTGAATTCAACTTAGAAAGAATATAACCATTTAATCTGCTAAACCTACAAGTAATCTTTATCTCCTAATCTACATGCCATCTTTTTCTGATTTATGAATACATTCCTGAGACTGAATCTGTGTGGTTGGTATTGTTTGTTATTCTTGGAAATCTTTAGGTTCATATAATGCAATGGAAAACAAATGAGAAATAAAAAAAAAACTCACCAGAGATCCATTCATTCTGTCTTGCTGCTGACAATGAACAGAAGACTCTAGAAGCAGGGCTGGGATAAAAGGCAAATGACATATTCAGAAATGAATCTGTGAGATTTGGGGTCCAGAATTTTCTCTTGCAAACATGATACATGGACTGCCATACCATAAAGCTGTCTTAGAAGAATCTTTAATGTCCCAGGCAGAGCATTAAAGTGTCCAAGAAACAAAAATGCAGTCCATTTCCTGACAGATAGATATTATTAAACCAACTATTTTCTATGTTTATGTACACATTAAATTTGAAAAAATGAATGTTCCCACAAATATTATTGAATACTTGAAAGCAAAAACATATCACATTTCCACTAAAAGTATTTATTACTGAATATACTTCGGTATGTAGGAACTGCTTTTTTTAATGCAAAGTTATCCTAGGAATCCATTGGAATTTGTGTTCTACCTCATTCATTTACATATTTTAACACCAGGGAAAGCTTGTATGATGTAGCACAGTAGTTTTCACCCAATTTAGAGAAAAAATGTCTACAGAATATATTTCCTGTGTTATAATATTTCAACAATGGTTGTTAAATGGCACATTTCACTGTACCCATTGCACACCTATGCAATGTCTTGCAATTTCCATTTAACATGCTTTGGCCAAAGGGACATGAGTAAAGATGAGGTAAACCCAGGTTTGAGAAGTCCCTAATGTTCATTTCCCTAAACAGTCTTGGAAAGAACCTTGACCATCCTAAAGATTCAACATAAAATACTCCATATACGAGTGACACACATGAAGATAAGCAACACCTACAAAGCATACAACCTTGAGTAAGACATATTACCTCACGTTTTCTTCTGTGATTTTTCTTTTAAGGCCAAATTTCCCTGACCAATACTTTCTGTACTACCAAGCAAAACCAACCAATAAGAGCTAGCCTTAGCAAATCCATACATGGGACATTTAACATAAGTTTGCATGATTACATACTAAAAATCATAGTGGTAACAGGCTGAATAAATTAGCAAGAAGAGGATTAGGGATTATTACATTAATAGATACTTTGTCATAACAATTACACCACCTTCCCAAACCACAGCCTCAGGTACCCTCTCATAACTTGGCTCTGGCTTATTCCTCAGTCCAGCGCATCACAATTCCTGGAAATTAGTTTAAAGCTTGCAACAACACAAGGTGATATACAGTGGTATAGGAAAGAGTACCACGTGAATCTGGTGCTAATGGAAGTAGCAACAATTTTTGTAGTAGGCAAGGGAAGCTAGCAACATCTTCCCCTTCCTGTGCTTTTCTGCTTCTTCCCTTTAGGGCCTCTCAGAATTGACATGGTCTGTCCATTTAGGATGGAGATTCCTATTCATAGGGTGCTCTGCTTCAAACATTGCTAGGCTTCATTCCTAAAAATACAGGACCAGCACTCACTACTCCAATATCCCATGAACAACTGTCTCTAGAAACAGGGTCATGTACAAATACTTGTGAGCTCAACCCAGGAGATTAAAAACTCAAGCCAAACAGATTAAATTATCTCTTGGAGAAACAACACAGAAGCCCCAAATACAACTGCAATGTAAGAGGATTCAAGGCAGGCACACACTTCACAATTTCACTAGAATTCTTCCTGTACTCCTCTTATACCTGGGCAAAGCAAATGAAGTCACATGGGTTAAGACAAGAATCGCTTGGTCTTGGAGTACAAATGCACAGCTCTTGGGCTCTCCTCATCTGCACAATGACCTAGCTTGCTCTCAGACATTTGGAAACCAGGTTCTTGCATCTGAAGGCCCAGCGGCTAATGGCAGCAAAAACTCCTGAACTTCAAGCAAATTATCAACCCCAGATGGAGAAAAGCATGGAAAGGGAAGTAGGCGCTTTGGCTCAAGTATAAAGCTCTCCCTCTGAGCTGAAGAGCTCAGGAATGCTGCTTGCAGTCCCAGAATTCAAGCCACACCAAACAAACAGAAACAGAAAAACAAACAGAAACCAGTGGAGGGTAGACTCCCGCGGCAATCACACAGTTCCTACCTGACATTAGTTCCAAAGCCTGAGATTCCTTCAAGTTACAGCTCCCAAGCTCCACTGCACAGAGCTGGGCGCCAGCTTCCTGGCTCCCACACGTGGAAGGCCAAACTGTGCTTCAGGGCACTTCCAGCAGCAAGGCAAAGGAAAAGAATCAGGAAGAAGCAGACTGAAAAGGCCCGTGGTGGGCGGGGAGACACATGCCCAAAAGCATCTTCTGCCCCACCTCCAGCCTCCAAAAAACAAAAACAACCAGGACTTTCAAAGAAAATATCCTCCTTGCTGACTACAATTCCCACAATGCTCGGTGCCACCCTGCTACATACATGGGAACAAGTGTGCTCTTGTGCATTGGGACTTTTCTCTGCCTTCTGTGGAAGTTAAGCTCAGTTTCTTCTTGAAAACCACTGTTTCCTCTTGAAATACATAAGATCAACCAGAAAATGGATATATATGGGGAGAATTGGATACATTGGCTTTTTGATTCTTAGTTCTAATTATGAATTTGAGGTTATGAGATTGGGTTGCTTATACCTTTCTGTTTATTCAATGCCTGCCTTCTGCTGAATGTAAATTATATCTCTGTTTTGTCTTAAATTTTTTTAATATATCCCCTCCTACTTTACAAAGATATTGCCGGGTGCCGGTGGCTCAAGCCTGTAATCCTAGCTACTCAGGAGGCTGAGATCTGAGGATCGAGGTTCAAAGCAAGCCCGCGCACGGAAGAGACTGTGAAACTCCTGTCTCCAATAAACCACTAGAAAACCGGAAGTGGTGCTGTAGCTCAAGTGGTAGAGTGCTTGCCTTGAGCTGAAGAGCTTAGGGACAGGCGCCCAGGCCCAGATTTCAAGCCCCACAATCGCCAAAAAAAAAAAAAAAAAAAAAAAAAGGTATTCACAGCCATAAACTTATACCTGTGTCATTTCCCATTGCTGTAATGAAAACACTGGCATAAAATAGTGAGATTGTTAGGTAAGTATGCAGCATAATACTTGTGGTGATTTGGATTTCACAAAATCTAACAATTAATTTTCCAGAAACTCCCCAGTTCTATCGATTAAATCAAATGAATTTTTGTTTTTTTTCTGAATTTTGCATTTCTTTGAAGGATTTTATGTTTTGTTTTGTTTTTGGTCCTATGGCTTGAACTCAGAACTTGGGCACTGTCTGTGAGCATTTGCTGTGCTCTATTTGCATTTCCTTTAAGAATTTGTTCAAGTAAGTAGTGAAAAGTCTCCTCACAGGGATTCTTATGAACATGGCACATCACCTCCATTTCCCTTCAAAGAGATAGTGGTTTAGGGTGTCAGGAATGAATGCAGGAGGGATAGAAGAGTGAAGTTTAGGCTAGGCTATGTTGATGTGAAGCTTAATCATTTGCAAACCAGTCTGCTTTTGTCTTTTCATTTTGCATGTGAAAATCTCTTTAGACTTCTTACCTCTTCTCTGATCTTAACAGTTCCTCTCAGTAACTTTAGGCTACATATATAAGGGACCTCAGACTTGTCTTCTCAGACCTTATCCATTAAAATGTGCAATAAACCTTTTGTCTACTGCGGCAATCCCATCAGAGCACAAGCAAGGCTCTGAGAGCCAATGGGATGATAATTAAGGGGACAGAGAGATGGCTGATGACACAGTTCTATATTTCTCCAATGCTTGCATAATATTGGTCTAGACCCACTGTGCCCAAAAGTGCAAACAGCACATATCTTTCCTCATTCTATTTCAATACATCTTTTCCACCCAAGCCTCCAGAGAGATAAAGCCCCAGGACAAAAAGCTAGAACACACACTTCCTCAAACCAAGAAAGGGCAAGGACCTGCAGTCCTGAGGGTGGGAGTCAATGGCCCTGAAGCCTTTGCTCACATTTTGTCTGCTCCTGGCAGGCACCCCAGGGTCTACAACAGTCTCCCTCTCTCTTATCAAAGAACCTACCCTTGTCTCTTACATGTTTATTGTGATTTTTTGTAATCCCTTCCATAAAAAATAATTGGGAAAGACTGGATTGGAAACTTTCACTTTTGATTTTAATGCTCCAGTGTATGGGTTCAACATGTCTCTATTGTGGACTGGAACTATTCCTCATGAAAATGGGAATCAAAGAGCATATTTGAATGTATAGACTTCAACTTAAAAGCACCTCTAACAATATAAAGAAAAAATAATTTCATTCTTTAAAACTAAATTCCTGGGAAGTGGAACTGTGGCTCAAGAGGTAGAGCGTTCGCCTTGAGCTAAAGAGCTGAGAGACAAGTGCTCAGGCCCAGAGTTCTAGCCCCACAACCAAAAAAATAAATCCTCCCTAAAACTAAATTCCTGAGAGACAAAGAAATAAAACTGGGGTGCTTCCAAGAGTACCTGTGAAATGTAGTTTTCTTTTCTTTCTTTTTTTTTCTGTTAGTCATGGGGCCTGAAGTCTGGGCCTAGGTACTGTTCCTCGGCTCTTCAGCTCAAGGCTAGTGCTCTACCACTTAAGCCACAGTGCCACTTCTGGCTTATTCTGCTTATGTGGTGCTGAAGAATCGAACCCAGCACCTCATGCATGCAAGGCAAGCACTCTACCACTGAACCATCTTCCCATCCCTGAAATATAGTTTTCATTGTTCAAGCCTACATTTGTGATGAATTTCTTTATGCTTTTATCCTTTTGTTTTGTTTGGTTTTTTGTCATGCAACTTGAACTGTGAGCCTCGGAACCATCCCTTAGCCCTTCAGCTCAAGTCAAGTGCTCTACATTGTGAGCTAAAGCACCAATTCTGGTTTTCTGTTTTTTATTTGAGATAAGTGTCTCACAGACATTGCTGCCCTGGCTGACTTTGGACTGGGATCCTCAGGTTTCAGTCTTTTAAAGAGCAAGGATTAAAGACATGATGTACCAGAACCCAGCTTGCATTTCTTTTCTTTTATGTCCCAGCCCTGGGGCTTGAACTCAGTGCCTGGACACTGTCCCTAAAATTTTGCTCAAAACTAGCACCCTATGTATGTGGTACTAAGGACTTGAACTAAGGCTTCATGCATGTTCGGTAAGCACTCTACCACTGTTGCAAGACAGCCACAACACCAACAGTGCCCTGGAAGGGCTATGGGATGATAATGGAACAGACTGAGAGAAGGCCAATGATGAATCTCTCTTTATTCCAGCAATAACCTTCGCTATAGACACTTTCTAGATCTGTCCAGTGCTTCCACTGTGCCAACAAATGCAGACCATATGCATCTTTCCAAATTCTATTTCAACCTTTGCCCACCAAGCCCAGAAGCTACAAGGAACACTCCCTCCTACAAAAAGGGCAAGTACTTATAGCACTGAAGGTTGGAGTCTGTGGAGCTTTTGCTCACACCTTGCCAGCTCCTGGCACCTCAGTGTCTGCACCACTTCTGCCCTTTTCATTTTGGAAATTGAGCAAGTGTCTATCAGCCTGAACCTGGAAAATCAGCAGATCATACATCTCAGGGAGAATGGATGAAAAAAGAAATACCAAAACAATAAACAGGAAAATGCCTAAGAAATAGCAAAAAGAGTGCTATTTCCCCGGCTGAATTCCTGCAGGTAATGGAGAAGTGATACAGCTAAGCCTGCATGGTGGAGTGACCAATACCAGATATCTGACCTGGAAGCTGCATAATACCTAAGCTTAAATTATTGAGGGCAAGGTTCCTCAAATATGTTACTGGATATTGGTACAAATCATTTTCCATCATATTTAAGAGGGATAACACAGATGTACAGACAATTAGCATGACACATCATTTTTAACTGGGTCTTTAGCAGGTCTATGTGATTATCAACATACATCATTGCTGTTTCCAAATCATAAAATATATCACAATCATTTTATCTACTCCCACCTGCATATCAAGGGTACCAAAAACATTTCAAACTAAAGCATTAAAATGTTATGCTGTATATATGGTTTGTACAAAGATCACAAGAGAAGCAGTAGCTCTAGCAATAAGAGTCTGGGTAGCAATAATGAGGGCAACCAATATTCCCCAAAATCTGCAGCAATGGCTAAGAGTCCTCAGAACCTCAATAGCAAATGGAGACCCAAACTTATTATACCATGGTTCTATCAACTGAACATGCAATGTAAGTTAAGGGGATTGCAGAGTAAGCTAGGATTACGCATGCAGTTAGTGAGAACACAATTGTTCCGGCAAGAAGCATGAAACACCACCTCCCCACCCTTGAAAACCATACCCAGGCAAACTACTAGCATATATGGATACATAACACAAGCTTGCACAGTAAATGATACAAAACCATGAAACAGGACAGGTCTCTGAAACAGAGTTATGGGATGGCGAGAGGCATTAGTTCAAATAGGCCTCATGGCAGCAGTCAGGCTCAAGATGTCAGGGTGAGCTTGTCCACAAAAACTGACAAACATGGGAGCCAGCAACTGTGAGACCAGTCCTGCCTTACATACTGGGAGATTGCTACCACAAGAACAATGGACAAGATGTGAAATCCACAGGCCCTCCAGGGCGATGGATCATTGCAAACATGGGAATCACTGGGCATAGTGGAACCCAAGAGGGATGCACCACATCTCCTGCCAAAGGAATTCTACAAGTGTTATGCATAAGCTCCATCTTTTTCCATTGGTTCACCTTTTCCTCCAGAGGAAGTCAGAAACATAATCTATCCCTGAATACCTTACCGTACTTGTACCTTCTACCTCAGGATCTGCAATAGTCAATAACTGTGATCAATTAAGTAAGAGGATATAATATTTGTATAATAATGAGACTTACGTCTATGAGCAATGAACAATTCAAAAGTAATGTAGGAAGTAAATTCTATTTATACTAGTACAATAAACATAATACTTAGAAATGAATGTTTGAAAACGGTAACCAAGAAGAAGGACAACCATGGGACACAGCTAGTCTAGGAAGCACCCACTTTTACCTCTCTGGAACTTACTTTTAACTTTTACACAAAGAAATAATTATTTTTCCCTTATATTTTATAGGTGCTCCAATGTTGCCGTCTATACATCCAAATGTGCCTCATGATCTCCATTTTCATGAGGAATAGCTAAGGTCCACTAAAAGAGGGATGGAAAACCCTTACACTGGAGGACTGAATATCAGGCATGAAAACTTCCTACACAATCCTTCCCAAACATGATGTGGGGAAAGGATCATCATCAATCACAATAAACCCTTAAGAGACAAGCTTAGGATGTCTGATATGAGGGAGGGAGGAGGGAGGCAAAAGATTTGTTCCACAGTGTAATGGATGGAGTCTGGGAAGACAAGTCTGAGGACCCCTAGATATGTGACCTAGACTTGCTGACAGGAACTTCTAGGTTCAGATAAGAGGTAGAAAATCAAAACAAAATAGGATATGCAAAACAGAAAAGTAAAATCAGACTGGTTTGGAGCAAGTAATCAAGCTTCACATGAACCTGAACCTGCCCTGAACTCTACCTCCTCCCACATTCATCCTGATCTACCTAGACAACCAATTTTTTGGAGGAGCAGTGCCACTTTCTAAGAAATCCCTCGGAGGAAACATTTCACTAGTCCCCTGAAACAATTACTAAAAGAAATGCAAGTACAGCACAGCAAATGCTTACAGACAGTGCCCAAGCCCTGAGTTCAAGCCACAGGACCAACAACAAAATGAGGGAAAAACTTTATAAGGAAAGGCAAATTTCAGACAGAAATAAGCAAAAACTCCTTAAAATTTCATAGATGGAATTTGGGAGTTTTGGGGAAAATAATGAGTAGAATTTGACAAATCAATTTAATTCAAAGATTATAACGTATATGTCTTTAAATTCTGTTATTTTGTTCCAGTATATATATTAGAGCAGGGGAAGATGATGCCAGAATTAATCAGTTTACTGTCTGCAAGTACTTTTTTTTTTTTTTTGGTCGATCTTGTGGCTTGAAACCAGCCTGAGCACTGCCCCTGCGTTTTTCAGCTCAAAGTGAGCTCTCTACAACTTGAGCCACAAGGCCACTTCCATTTTTTTGGTAGTTGGTTGGAGATAAGACTTATGAACTTTCCTGCCCAGGCTGGCTTTGAACGGGGATCCTCATATCTCAGCTTCCTCAGTACCTAGGATTACAGGCATGAGCCATTGGCACCCAGCTGCAAATACTGTTGTAAAATGAGAGGGGAGATATTCAAAACTTTAAGGAAAAACAGAGACATAATTTACGTTCAGCAGAACGCACTTTTTGAACAAAAACAAAAACTACGTAGTTTCATAACCTCAATTATATTAAAAGAACTAAGAATTAAAAAGCCAAAATATGCAGTGCTCCTAATACATTTGTGTTTTTAATTGGTCTCACAATATTTATGTTGGTAAACTGAATTTTCAAGAAGAAACTCACCTAAGATTCCGCAGCTGGAAGAGAAAGGTCCCCATGCATCCTTGCACACTTAGGACCAAGTGCCTTGTGCCAATCAAAACCCTGTAACAAGACCACTTCCTCTAGGTGAATTGTGCATCCATTCTGGGAATTGTAGTTTCTATGGTGGTATAGATCCTTTGAAAGTGTGTGGGGGGGGGTGGGGGGGCAGGGAGGAGGGGGAGGGAGCGGTCGGGGGTGGGGGGAAATCAGGGTGGCAGGGGTGGGGGGAAGAGGCACCAGTCCCTCCTTGCCCACTGTTGGTGTTTTTAGTTTGCAAATCCGGGTTACTTTGCTTTTCCCTTGCTTCTGGAAGTGCTCTGAAGTAGAGCTTTGCACTCCATAGTCAGAGCCAAGAGGTAGAAGCCCAGCTTCTCTTTTTCAGGGGATCTTGGGAGCTTTAACTGGAAGTGATCTGAGGCTCCTAGCCAGAGTCTGCCCTTCCCATCTTTCCCCAGTCTGGGGTGGATGATACTTTATGAGCTCATAGATTTGTGCTGCCATTAGCACTTGTTGCTCCAGGTGCCAGAAAGTGGCTCACAAACCTCTGATTTTCGAGACAAGGAGTCAGGAGTTGTGCGTTTATACTCCTGAACCTAGAGATTCTGGTATGCACACATATGACTTTATGAACTTGGTTTTTTGAATTGAAGTCAATGAATGGTAAACATTCCTTGAAAATGTCTTATATAAACATATTGATCCTCTTTTCATCCTCTGCACTTTCTAGGGCTTTTGAAACTTTCAAAATGCTGCTGGCACCAATATACTCCAATTAATGTGTCTGTTCTTGACAAATTACAATTTCTCCACTAATTTAATTAGCCTATATTACATCACTTAAAATGAGAGAGACTGGCTGGGCAAGTGGTTCAGTGGTAGACTGCTTGCCTTGCGTGAATGAAGCCCTGGGTTTGATTCCTCAGAACCACATAAGCAGAAAAAGCCAGCAGTGTACTGTGGCTCAAGTAGTAGAGTGCTAACTTTGAGCTGAAGGTCAGAGGGACAGTGCCCAGGCTCAGAGTTCAGTCCCCACACCGACAAAAAAAATGAGAGAGATTTCCTATACATGTACACCAAAAACAATTGTTAAAATATAATTTGAATACAATACAATGCCCTTGATATGTGTCTGCCTGTCCTGATTCTTGAACTCAAGGTCTGGAAACTGACCTTGAAATTATTTGATTCTATGCTAATATTCTACCACTTAAGCCACATTTGCGTTTCCCACTACTTTGGTAGTGTATTGGAGATAAGTCTGTCAGACTTTCATATGCCCTGGCTTCAATCTGTGATCCTTGTATCATTCCTTCATGTCCATCCCAGGGAGCCACAAGCAGGCACGGGAGAAAAATTATTATAAGGTTTATTAGAAGGAACATATTTCCCAGGACAGGGAGCACAAGCATTTGTCCCTCTTCTGGTTGCAACAGGATCTGGGGGGCAGGATGTGAATTAAATACATGCTCAGGTGAGTCTGAGATGAGAGAGGGAGTGGCCAGCTGTACTGAGGGAACTCTAGGTCTGGGAAGAGCTCAGGTCTTGGTGGAGCTGAGAAGTAAAGGTGAGGATAATACTAACTTTCCTCATATCTCAGCCTTCTGAATAACTAAGATTACAGTTATTACACATGATAGCCCAGTTACAATGCTCTTTTTTAAATTCAGATTATATTCTAATGCAATAATATGAAATAGAAAACTTGACATTTTTAAGGCAGGATGATCAGTCACTAAGGTGTATGAGGACAGTCCAAATCCCAAAACACACAGAAAATGCCCCCACCTTGAAATCTGTAACACTCCTGATCTTAAGAATTGTGAATGTGAACACTTAATCTATAATAAATTCTTTTAAGTCTTTCACTGTGAGAAAACATTCTTGTGACAGAAAAACCGAGTAGTAATGTGCAAGTATTGCTTTTAAAGTATTCATAGTGTCTTTCTGAGCAAAAACAACCTCAATGATTTATACAGAATAGATTTTCACTTTTTGTATATGTCACTGTAAAGGTCATGTATTTTATATTAACAATTACCGTTCTATGTAATTGTAGAAACTACATCACTACTCGATAACAGAATATCCTGTGTAATCAACCAATAAGTACAAGCAAAAGCACATTGTGATATAATTTTTTGGTTTTAATTTTGATGGATGTACATTTTGGGGTGTATTTTCTGTTAAGATTGTTTGATAACACATAAGACTTCAATCTACTGGTGCCTTGGCTGGGGATGGTTGACTGGGATTTTGTCACTCCTCTGACCAGCATTTTATGTTGCATCTTTATTAGGCCCTGTATCTCCAGCAGAATGGACATGATTCTTAATATGACTACTTAGGAAAGTGAGGGACTTCTCAATCTGTGTTTATATCATCATTACTGAGGTACCTTTGGCCAAAGCAGGTTCAAACTCAAATTGCAAGTCATTGTACCAAGGTATGCTAATTATTTGCATAAAGGGTAATGTGCCATATGACAACTATTACTGAAATATTATAAAACAAAAATATGTGTTGTATATATTTTATCTCTATAACTTTGTGTGAAAATACTGTTCATAACATACATGTGTTTGAATATGTAAATAAATGAGGTAGAGTACAAATAATCAATGGATTCCTAAGATATCTTTACATTAATAGAAAAATAGTTTATATATCCCTAGGTGTATTTCAGTGATAATTACTTTTAGTGAACAAGTTACCTGTTTTCCTTTTTTGGGTTCAATTTTTCAACAATCTTTTGTAGGAGCTTTAGATTTTTTTCTGTTCTTTTTTGGGGGGAGGGTCTGGTCTTGGGGCCTGAACTCTGGGCCTGGGCCCTATACCTTAGCTCTTCAGCTGAAGCCTAGAGCTCTACTACTTGAGCCACAGTGCCACTTGCAGCTTTTTTCTTTTTGCTTATGTGGTGCTGAGGAATCGAACCCAGGGCTTCAGGCATGCAAGGCAGGTGCTCTACCACTGAGCCATCTTCCCAGCCCCCATGCATATGTCTTTAGTGGACAATTTAATGCTCTTCTTAAGACAGGAATGATTCTTCTCCCATAGGAAGGCTCTTCCAGGCCACATATCATGTTTTGAACAGGAACATCTAGGGTAAAATCACACAGGTTCTTTTCTGACTCCATTATTTGCCTTCACTGCAAGCCATGGTTCCATAATCGTTATTCATTGTCAACAGCAAGAAAGCATGAAAGGATCTCTAGTGAGATTCTTTTATTTTTCACTTTGTTTGACATTCCATTATGAACCTAAGGATGTCCAAGATGGATGAAGAGAAAAAAAAAGATTCAGCTTCAGGAACATGTTTCTAACAATACTAAAGATGTAGCCAGGCGCGGGTGGCTCACACCTGTAATCCAAGCTACTCAGGAGGTGAGAGCTGAGGATCAGGGTTCAGAGCCAGCCCAAGCAGGAAAGTCTGTGAGATTCTTTTATCCAATAAACCACTAGAAAAAGGGAAGTGGCACTGTGGGTCAAGCTGTAGAGCACTCACCTTGAGCTGAAGAACACAGGGACAGCACCCAAGCCCAGAGTTCAAGCCCCACGATGGACAAAAAAAAACAAAACAAAAAACTAAAGATGGCTTGGAGATTGAGAAGATTATAAAATCTGACATTCCAAGTTAAGTGCAGATATGCTTGTTTGTTTCTACATTTTCTAGTGTGAGAGAAAGTTGTCCCACTAGTTATGTGATTCAGTGACACCCAGGAGATGACTTCTCATAGAACGTGAAGGATGGCTAGCAACTGCTCAGACATCACATCCTCATATGTAATATTAAACTATCCTAATGAAATTTTATTGGATTTGCTGAAATAGTGTGGTCAAACATAACTTCAAATATTCTACAGGACTGAGTGAGCTTTAAGTACTTCAATTAATCTCTGTAAATACTCTTGGACTGCTTTGTGGTCTTTGTTTTACTTGAAACTTAGGCTGAGCTTGATGGTATTTATAGAAATCACTGTTTTTCTCTATGTTGCTCTCATAAGAGTTCTCTTACCTATTTTCCCAATTCATTCTATTTTTCATGTTTATTAGCTTTCTTTCTTTTGCATTACATTTATTTATTGTGAAAATACCATAAAGGGAGGTTACAATTACATGGTCAAGATAGTGAGTACATTTCTTATCACACATTGTTGCCTCCGCCTTTTTTTCTCTTTACCATCTCTTCTTTCTTTTTTTTTTTTCTTTTCAGTCATAGTTCTGGAACTCTGGGCCTAGGCGCTATACTTAAACTCTGCAGCTCAAGGCTAGTACTCTACCACTGGTGCCACATCACCACATCCAATTTTCTAGTGGTTAATTGGAGATAAGAGTCTCACAGATGGTCCTGCCTGGGCTGGCTTTGAACTTCTATGCTCAGATCTCAGCCTTCTGACTAGCTAGGATTGCAGGCATGAGCCACCATCATGTGGCTTCACTAGTTTTATTTCTCTCTTTCTTCTCTCATTGTCTATTTCTCTCTCTCTCTTTTTCTCTTTCATTCTCTCTGCTTATCTTTCCTCCATTTTTCTCTTAATTTTACTTTTCTTCAAATGGCTTTTCTTATGATACTGTTTCAAGGATACTGAAATATTTGGTCATATTTTCTGTTGAGATATCTCTTTGAAGGTCTCATTCTGCACTTTACACACGTGGACCACATTGTCCTACATAGTAACTTGAACTCTGCAAGGACCTATGAACTAGTCAGAAACATAAAGGTATGTGCATGTGGGTTCACATGAAAAAAGATACCAAACTATTCGTGACAATCTATCAGACATTTCAATATCAACTTCAACTGAGGTCAATGACTATACAATATGGAGAACTTTAGGCTTTCTCAGGAATGGTAACTTTTCTGCATGAGGGCCAAAGAACCCATTTTACAAAATATCTTCCCTAGCCTTGGAGTGCTTTCTACTCAGGGCCTGGGTACTGTCCCTGAGCTTTGGTAATAAAGGAACAAAAGTGTTGACAATCTATCAATTTTATTCACAGCACTACTTGTGGGAAATTTGGTGATAACTGGCGATAACACTCTCACAGCAATTCCTACCTAGTTTGCCTTTCAATTGTGATCTTTAAAGCTCATCCTCTTGAGCAACTAATTATTCACATGTGAAGCATCAGTGCCCTGTTAGATCAGGAGATCTTAATTTCTTGATCCAAGCAGGACTCATGGTGTCCACATAACAGGATATAAAATTCTTAACATCATATAGCCATATGCAAAGTTCCTTTTGCAATAACTTGGTAAAAGACTGTTTACCTATCATTCTGTAAACTACATTCAAATGCTTCCACTAAATATTTGGAAGAATGCATTGTTTGCACAGATCCTATTATTGGTCCTCAGGTTGAATTCAGGGACAAAAATTTGTGAGGCTTCCTTTACCTTCTGTACCAGATGCCCTTTCGTATCACTGATTTTTCACCTTAGGATCTTGCTTCTCTGCCTTGGTCTTTTGACACACTAATTTTATAATTACATATCACAAGTAGCAAACAAGATAGGCACATATAACCAGAGCCACACTTTTATTAGCTAAGATACCATTTTCATGAAGCTTTTGCATGGGATACCCTACAAATAATATCTAATGTCGGCTTCCTGAGTTGCTAAGATTCCACACATGAGGGAGTGTAATTGCTCATTTTTAATTGCTGGTCTTAAATTAAAAGAAGGATAGGGTACATTACCAATTCAATGAGCATTAAGTCCCTTAAATTGTGAGTTCAAGCAAAGTGTTGGACACATGATAATAACAAAATAATAGAAAGCATTAATAAAATGTTATCATCAGGCATACTTTAAATGAATGTGGTATGTTGATTCATAAATTGAGCTATATAACAGGCCAAGGTAGGACTCCAGTCTGTGAACCATACCTTCTCAGAAAGCATCCAGTTTGTAAACGTGGGAGAATGAGCTATTTCCAAATTGAGGGTGTGTGTGGGGGGGGGGTACAAGTAGGAAGGCCAAGGGCACAGGTGCCTCCCAATCCCCCAATTTTTTTGACTAGTCCTCTGTAGATAAGCAGAAGTGTTGGGCTGGGAAGGTGGCTGAGTGGTACAGTGCTTGCCTTGCATGCATGAGACCCTGTCAAATCCCCAGCACCAAATAAACAAAAAGAAAAAAAAGCTGGAAGTGGTGCTGTGGCTCAAATGATAGAGTGCTAACCTTGAGCTGAAGAGCTGAGGGACAGCACCCAGGCCCAGAGTTCAGGGCACACGACCAACCCCCCCCCCAAAAAAGCAGAAGGGTGAACAGTGTTAGAGAAGGGGTTAAGCTAGCAACTAGGTAAGTCTTGCAATGTGAAGTCCACTGTCCTTTTCTTGTACATGGAATCATAGGCAGTATTTAAGGATTCTCTTTAAACAATTAAAATAAATACTGAAATTGTTGAAGGCACAGGTAGCATGAGGTAAAGCACTGAAGGAAACCTCCTGTTACCAGAGAGAGATTTCTTCAGAACAGCCCACAGAGCTCATGCTTTGATTCTTAACTTTTATGGAGGCCAAGATGAAAGAATCTCCTTTGAAGCCAGCTCTAGCTGGCTTCAACTCAGTTCCTGAGTTCCAGACCTCATATTGGCACAAAAGCATTCCTTCATGAAAGTGTGAAAGTAAATAGGGATACAGGTGGACCCATTGCAACAATGAGATGTACAAGTCGTTATGTCGAAAAATGAAATTTACAACTTTGGTGGGGGTGGACAGGGTGGGTAAGCGGGGATGATTAGGTGGGGAGCTGGGGGGGATGAAGGGAATGTATGGGAAGGGGAAACAAAGGAAGAGGCTACAATGCTTGATAAGAAATGTACTCATTATATCACCCATGGAATTGTAACTCCTCTGTAGAGTATTTTCACAATATGACATTATAAATTAAAATTAAAAAAAAAGAAAGTGTGAAAGTAGAGCTCTTCATGTAACCAAAAAGCTCTGGACATATCTAGAATGACTGGCTTATATAGGATCTGGAGTCTTGGTCTTGGTTTACTAATTAAGCACTTTCTGATGTAACAGACATATTTTGTAAATGCCTCCAGGATATCTTTAATTACATCACTATACTGTGGCATCTATCTTGGCTCTAGAAATTCTAATGTTAGGTCCACCTTTGTGTTTCTGTAAAAGAAGACAGTATATTTGTTGGAAGCCACATTTTTGAAAATGGAATACTGCAGTGTTTATTACACAGCTAGCAGTCTGCAAGCAGCCTGTAGTAACAAAGACTTGAAGTCCACAAATACACTTAGACAGCTTGGAAATAGGACAGAAAGGAAAAAAAAAGAATAAAACCAACACCAAGAAACCAATCAGCACCAAGAGAGTGTTGAATTGGGACACTAGGATGACCAGAGACAAGCCAGGGGAAAGGACACAGGACATGTTCACAGAGACATGTGGCATTGTATCTGGTGCCACTGCTGGTCAAGCCTAAATAGGACCTAAGCAGGAGGCACGTCTACAGGAAATTCCAGTCCCAGGCACTAGACTAACAGATTGAGTAACATATCAGCCAAATGCTCACCCCTGCTTCCAGGAAACCAGACACACCCATCTGTTGGGTGGCAAGTGATGTATGTTGTCATTTCCTTCCCCAAGCATAAATACCAGACGGCAGACCCCACCAACCACCCTGTGGCCAATAGCGCACCAGCCACACCTGACTTCCTTACTTAATATTACTGAATTATTAAATTAATTTACAAAATGTTACATCCTCTTTATCGTTTTGTAAACAGTTAAAGAATTTGCTTTTTGTAAAAGCCATTTTTCTTGAGCCCCACCTCTGAAAGAATAATTCTCACATTCAACAAAAATTAAACATTCTTCTTTTGAATAGTTTATTTCTTCCTTCTTCTTCATTCCTTCCCTTTCTCTTTCCCTCTCTCACTTCCCTCCTTCCTTCCCTTGTCTCAGGGCCTAGAAGTGATGCTGTAGCTCAAGTGGCAGATGGTTTTATGTTTTTGTTAACTTCAATTTTTGTGAGATTGATCAATATCATTTTGTGCCTGATTATTTTCCCTAATGTCATATCTACATTTGCCCTCTATAAGATAAAACAGGCATGACACATCGTCCACACTGTTTTATTATAACTTACTCAGCAGAACAACATAATGGGCTAAGAGTGAATCAATCACAAGTTGCTCATCACCAGTGATTAAATAAAGAAAAGATCAAGCACTGAAGACACTTTGGGGTTCTGCCCCAAGGAAAAATGCAGAGACTCTTGTCTTTATTTATCAACCATATTTTTTCATTTGTTCTTTTTTTTTCGTCCAGTCCTGGGGCCTAAACTCTGGTCCTGTGCACTCTCCCTCAGCTCTTCAGCTCAAGCCTAGTGCTCTACCGCTTGAGCCACAGCACCACTTCCAGCTTTTTTCTGTTTGCTTATGTGGTGCTGAGGAATTGAACCCAGGGCCTCATGCATGCATGGCAAGCACTCTAACACTAAGCCACCTTGCAAGCCCTCCACCATATTTTTTAAAATATATATATTGTAGTTATACTATAGATTCGTTATACCATTATATGAGTTAGGTCATGAATACATTTCCTATCGAGCATTGTTACCCCTCCGAGAAAGACTTTACTACTATGTATGTACTGCAATAAGGATTCATATCTTCCATTAGATCTTCCATTCAGAAACTGAACTGGAATAAGTTAGGCCTTTGTACTATAAGGCATGGATCACACACGCGGAGGGAGACTTAAGGGAGCAGTAGAAAAATGGTTGTTCTCATGTTCTTGCCTCCAATCATCACATTCTTTACCTATCTATTGTTCCCCTAACCATTTTGGAGATGACCTCAATCCAGTCCCAAAGGGCCAGAGCTCATGTTTCTAAGAAGAGTTTATCAAATTACCCTGACACACCATTCCTTAGTATAAAAAACACAAGTTAATAACTTGAATCTCTGAATTACTTGTTGTGATTGGTTGTTTCCACATGCTTTGAATAATATTGAAGGACACCATATCCACTCAACACGATGAGAGGATGAGAAATGTTGGCTCAAAGAAAGCTGAAGAGTGAGGAATGGTTTTCCATCATACCTAGCTTACCTCTGCCAGGAAGCATTTCTCTACATAATTTATAGAGGTTTTCTGACAAATGTTTTCCTACATTGGGCTATTTTCCTGGGTGAATGTTTTACTAATTGCTAAAGGACGGCTTCTGGTTGAAAGACTTCCTCTCATGTTTATATTTACAGAAATTCTGCTATGTGTCCCGGTCTCTGGAACCTGTACAGATGTGACTTCTTGCAAAATGTTTTCTATACTCATAATTTCTTTCCTGTCTATGCTCTCACATATGCTCAGGATTCAATTCTCATTGAAAGTCATTTCACATAGCTTCTATGTACTACTTTCTTTTCTCCTATTTGAGTCAGTTCTCTGAAGAACATGAGGTATTCCTTTCTGATCAAAGGATTTCCACATTTGTAATATTTGTAAGATTTCTTCAGTGTGTGTGTTCTATGAACTTGGATCCATGAATACTTGGTAAAAGACTTTCCACATTTGTTACATTTGTATTTTCTCATCTGTGTCTGTTCTCTGATGCAAACTGAGTTAGGACTTTTTCTTGAAAACCTTTCCATTTATTTTTCCTATGTAGGATTTCTCTCCTCTTTGTGTGAGAGGGTGTGTCTCTGTGTGTTTTGTGTGTTCTGTGATGAACCCTGAGCTCTGTTTTCTAGTTGGAGGACTCCACATCTGCTATATCATAAGGTCTCTATCCTGTATTGGTTCAGTATTGCAATTTCAATTTTCATACAGATCGAAAACTTTGTCCATTTGGTACAATGCTAAGTTATTTCATTAGTGTGAATCAACTTTTGTGTATTAAGCTGTGACCTCCAGGTCTTTCCACACTGGTTGCATTCATAAGGTTTCTCTCCTTGTGTTCTGTGATGGAGGTTAAGGTGTGCTTTACAGGTGAAAGAATTTCCATGCCTGCTACATACATAACATTTCTCTCTGGTGGGTTTTTTTCTGATGGACAGAAAGTTGTATGTTCTGGGTGAAATATTTTCCATATAGCTTACATTCATAAAATTTTTCTCCTGTGTGTGCTCTCTGGTGGACAGTAAGGTGTAGCTTCTGGCTAAGACTTTTCACACATATGACATTCATAAGGTTTCTTTCCTGTGTGTCTTTACTGATGGACAGTGCGGTTTGACTTCCAGGTGACACACGACACACATGTTACATTCATAGGGTTTCTCTCTTGTGTGTGTTGTCTTGTGGCCAGTAATGTATGACTTCTTGGTGAAAGACTTTCCACACCTGTTCCATTCATGAGGTTTCTCTCCAGTGTGTTCTCTGATGTCTAGTAAGCCTTGATTTCTGGGGGAAAGACTTTCCACACATGTTACATTCATAAGGTTTCTCTCTAGTATGTATTCTCTGGTGGACAGTAAGGTATGCCTTCTGGGTGAAAGACTTTCCACACACCTTACATTCATGAGGTTTCTCTCCTGTGTGTGTTCTCTGGTGGCTAGTAAGATATGCCTTGCAGGTGAAAGATTTTCCACAAATGTTACATTCAAAAGGATTCTCTTGTTTGTGTGTTCTCTGGTGAACAACAAGCTTTGGTTTCTGGATGAAAGAATTTCCACACACATTACATTCATAAGGTTTCTCTCCTGTGTGTGTTCTCTGGTGGACAGTAAGGTTTGACTTCCAGATGAATGACTTTCCACACAAGTTACATTGAAAAGGTTTCTTTCCTGTATGTGTTATCTGATGCACAGTGAGACTTGACTTCCAGATGAAGGACATTCCACACAAGTTACATTCATAAATTTTCTCTCCTGTGTGTGTTCTCTGGTGTCTACTAAGGTATTCCTTGCAAGTGAAAGACTTTCTGCAAATGTTACATTCAAAAGGCTTCTCTTTTGTGTGTATTCGCTGGTGGCAAGTAAGCTTTGATTTCTGGGTGAAACACTTTCCACACATGTTACATTCATAAGGTTTCTCTGTAGTATGTGTTCTCTGGTGGACATTAAGGCATGCCTTCTTGACAAAAGACTTTCCACACACATTGCATTCATAAGGTTTTTCTCCTGTGTGTGTTCTCTGGTGTTCAGTGAGGCTTGACTTCCAGTTGAAAGACTTTCCACAAATGTTACATTCATAAGGTTTCTTTCCTGTGTGTGTTCTCTGGTGGGTACTAAGGTTTGACTTCCAGGTGAAAGACATTTCACACATGTTCCATTGAAAAGGTTTCTCACCTGTGTGGCTTTTCTGGTGGACAGTAAGGTGTAACTTCTAGGTGAAAGACTTTCCACATACATTACATTCATATGGTTTGTTTCTTGTGTGAATTCTCAGGTGCACAGTAAGGTATGCCTTACAGGTAAAAATCTTTCCACACATGTTACATTCATAAGGTTTCTCTCCTGTCTGTTTTCTCTGAGGGATGATAGGGTATGTCTTCTCAGTGAAAGACCTTTCACATTGTTTATATTCTTCAACTACAGAAGGCACGTGAGGAAAATATGCAGCACACATCTTACCAGGTTCACTGAAAACACCCATGTTCTGACACCCAGTGACCTTTTCTGTCCTCATCCCTAAGGAATTCCCATTATTCTTAATCAGTTCTGACTTCTGTTTTGAGCTCAAATTAAACCTTCTTATAGGTCTCACTTTTTCCTCCCCTGGGTTACTATTCATGACTGCTACTTCAGAGAGATATTTATTGTGACTTTCCTGACAGGTGCTAATTTCATCCTCCATTTCTGGGACATCTAAAATGAATAACAGGAAAATAGACAAAAACATAAATGAGATCCATAAATTCCTTAATGTAAAGGTATTTTCTCACACTCTAACTGTTACAAGATTTTCAAATATCAAAGCATTCCTTTATGCAGAATATATATTTCCTATGCAATGTAGTAATTAAGAAAGTAGTACTGACATTTCACAATGGAAAATAATGTTTTTCTGCATTTCAGATTTTTCTTTTTTTGTCAAGGAAATATTTACTCAAATTATTCATCTATGTACTTTTAATGCTTCCATTCTGAATCTCACTCTATGCACAGCATAACTGATGAGAAATTGTCAAAGCAGAGGATAGCAGCCCTAGCAAATCCTATTTTCCTCCTAACTTGATAATACTAGTTTAAAAGAAAATGAGATCTCCTTTCTACATTTTTTATTGTCTTTTTCTCTTTATGAATGACTTCTCTACAGAAAAAGAGAATTGCTAACATTAACTACACTGGCACACCAAATTCAGTTTGTCTCCACGTGAATACTGGATTTACAATTCCTTGAGACAAAAGATCACCTACTTTTCTGCTACACATGACTCAGGCGTACAAGGCATATTTCCCGCTAAACAGCTCAAGATAAACAGACCAATAGGCTCTGGACCAATTATCACCTTCAAGATGCTTTAACTCACCTGTGAAATTCTCTTCTGAGTCTTCTCTTATCCATGGATCTGTACCTTGCTCCAGCTTGACAATCAATTTAGGTTTAGGAACACAGAGGCCTGTGATTAAGCAATAGTGGAGAACTATTGTTCTTGCTGGGTCATCATTAATATAAGGTTGCAGACATCCTGCTCACAAGGTTGCTCCTAAATCTGGTTTCTCAATTGTTTTATTTTTTGGTGGGTGGGTTCTGTTGTGGGGCCTGAACACTGGACCTGGGAGCTGTCTCTCAGCTCTTAAGCTCAAGGCTAGCACTCTATCACTTGAGCCACAATGCCAATTCCAGATTTTTTTATGCTTATGTGGTGCTGAGCAATCAAACACAGTGCCTCAAGCAAGCAAGACAAGCGCTATACAACTGAGCCACCTTCCCAACCCATGGTGTCTCAATTCTAACAGCTCCATGGTGGACTTTTCCCCAGCTGCGCATTTATTTTGCCAATTGTGTGGCTTGAACTCAGCTATTTTGCTCAAATCTAGCATTCTACTACTTTGAGTCTTGGCTACCTTTCTAGTTTTGGAATGGTTAATTGGAGATAAGAGTATCATGTTCATTTTTCTACAGTTGCTGGCTTCAATCCAAAATCTTCAGATTTCAGCTTCCAGAGTATCTAGGATTCCAAGCTTGAAGCAATGCAACCTATGTCACTTTCACACTTTCAACTACTGATTTCCAAATCGTACTGACTGTAGTAATATATATTCTTTCTAGACTGCACATCCACCTATAATAATCACCCCAAGTCTGGGAAGTCAGTTTCCTGTTAGTGGATCATCGTTTAGAACTTTTGTCCAACTACTAATTTGCCTTATTAAAGAATGAGAATAAAATTAGCTCTTGAGTTACATACAATGAAGTTGAAGTTTCCCTTAGGAAGAAATGACACTTCCCATGGACTGGAATCTTTTTTTTTTTCAACAAAATGTAATGGTCCAAAGGCTTACACTTCTAACCCTACATTTAGGAGGTAAGATCAGAAGAGGCAGGCTTGAAACCAACCTGGGATGGAAATTCAGACTATACCCCAAAACAAAAGCCAAAATTGTGTTGTGGCTGAAGCAGTAGTGTGAAAGGCAAACAATATCAAGCTCCCAGGCCTGACTTTGGCTGGCTTTTATACTAGCAGTTTTTTACCTGGGAATGGACTGGAATATTATACCTAAATAACATAAACAGTCAAATGTCTACTAAAATAAAAGCACTTGTTCTTCCAAATAAAAGTGACCTTTGCTCACCCAAGGACATTAGCTTGCTATAGATCTCCAGCATTTCTTCTCTATAAAGGTTCCTCTGTCCAGGATCCAGATCCTGCCACTCCTTCAAGGTGAAGTACACAGCCACATTATCAAATGACATCAGCTTCTGTAATGGCACATTTCCATCAAGAAATTAGACCAGAGTCATGAGAATTCCAATCTGGAATTCCATTACGCTGCAGGTATGCTTTTATCTTACATAAAATGTTTGCAGCTGGCTGTGTTATCTTTTAACTGGGAAAATTAAATAGCAAATTAGAAATATTTGACAATACATAAACCTGGCCCTTAAAATACACAGATTTGCAGGGCACCTGGTGGCTGATGCCTGTAATCCTAGCTATTGAGGAGGCTGAGGTCTGAGGGTCAAGGTTCATGGCCAGCCCAGGCAGGAAAGTCCATGAGACACTTATCTCCAATAAACCACCAGAAAACTGAAAGTAGCACTGTGACTCAAGTGGTAGAGCACTCAACTTGACCTGAAGAACTGAGGGACAACAACCAGGCCGAGAATTCAAGCCCCAAGAACAATAAAAAGTTACAGATTCCCTAATGCATGCAAACACATTTCTGCTACTAGCAATAGAGACAAGATAAAAACTCTAAGGAGACAATAATCTGGCATGATGACATTAAGCCTAAGGTGGTGTCTAAAAAATTATATTATTATTTTTGATAAAATTTTAGTACATATCAGCATAAAAATGAATTAAACAAATATTTTTTCTGCATTTACCTATACTGCTTCACCATAAATCCTATTTAGACCTTCTATTAACAAGTACTCTCATAAGCAAGCAGAACACATTCAGGATATCACATGGGATACAGAACATACAACATTACTAGATCAAGGAAAAGCAGTAACCACATGAATATTTAAAACAGTAACAGTACTCCAGAAAGTACCTAATGATTTATTGAACCCTTATAAGACTTGATTTAGTTCTCACATAAAAATATCCTAGGTTCAGCATGATTGGTTTAAATACTAAATATTGAAATGTGGTCATAGATTCCCTGATATTTCCTTCCTATGTAAAAAAGAACTGCTATCATGACGTTTTGTAAACTTTCCCTACATTCTACAATACAAAATATAGGTGGGAGGAGAATAAAATGTCCCTTCAGAAGATTTTCATTTTAATAGATCTTCATGGAAGGTGGAGGCAAATTAATATAGGCTCAAGGAACACTCAAGATGACAAAAATGATAAATATGACCAAATGCTCAAATGTATTACATATTTCTTAGTCATTTCTCCAGTAGATCCCTAAGGATACATTTCCCCTTGTGTTAGTTAATAGCGAAATTCCTCAGAGAACAAATTCAATTCCTGAGCAAACATGTGGGAATTTGCAACAAATTTTTATAATAGAGAAAACTTCCTCACTGTATTTTTTTTTTTTATCAAAACTACCTATCTTATACTGACAGTGAATGAAAATATTTAAAAGTAATGGTATGGAAAAACAAAACTGAGTACCACCACAAATGAAGTTGGACCAAAGATAACAGAATCAGGTGAAATCAAATTTTCTTGTAGTTTATCAATTGGGGGAAGGACGTCCTTTTCTGTATGGAATTCTGAAGTTGAGCTGAAGGGGGAAAAGTTTTGAAAGGTTGGAATTCCAGCCTGACAGAATTGAGAGCACTGAGAGCTGGCTGCAGAAGGGTTAAAAGAGAATTCTGGAGAGGGTTAAGAGACTGGAGTGCAGGCCTTTTCCTTACTGTTGGAAAGATAGCATCTGAAACTGAGCTGCTGTTCACCTTGAAGGCAAGGTAAGGTGAACTTCATGTCTGCATTTTCTCTGGGCTCCAATCTTCTGTCTCAGGAGAATAAGGAAACATGTTTTCCTCACAACCTGTTGTTGCTCAGATTGTAATATTAATATAGATACTTCAATTTTGCATGTTATCAATGGTAATCTTCCCTGTGTGAACTCAAGGTACTATGCTAGCTTGCTGACAACCAAAGACCAAGTGCCAGAGAGGCTTCAGAACCCTGGTTTCCCCTAAGTCTATCTGTTTATGTTTTTGTGTTTCTCTAATTTTCTTTGTTTCTGGAATCCTGTAGAACTCTCTAGGCAACAATTTTCCCATATAGTTGGTAAGAAAAATGCCAATCCTAAGAGCCATGTCAGCAAACTAAAAATAATCACTAAGAAAAACTAGTTTCCAGATAGATCATTGAAGAAATGAAAAAACTGAGAGACATATGGAGGAAAGAGAGAATCAAAAAAGTAAGAAAAAATTATTCAAAGATAGATACAAAGAGAGAGAAAGAGAAAAATAACCAACACAAGTGAATAGAAAACCAAAAGTAGAGAGAGATTATAGAGGAAAGAAATCTTGTGAGGATACTTTAGAAAACAAACAAGATTTTGTAAAAAGACCATAAAGTTTAGCAACAAATATAGCCACAGCTTCAAGTAAGACCAAGACCATGAAGTAGTTCAAGAATTATATATGGAGAGTAATTTAAGTACATATAGGTTAATCATTCCTTAAGAACACATGAAGGTGCATATGACCACATTATTTCAGCAATTCCAGGAAAATTTCATTGAGATAGTTTAATGTTACTGGTTGCAATCTACCCTTCACCTTCCATGAGATGTATCCTTCTCGGTGTCACTACATCACATAACAGGTATGACTACATGTTATGACAAGATGAAACCTAGACATTCTGAAGCCAATCTGAATTCAACTTAGAAAGAATATAACCATTTAATCTGCTAAACCTACAAGTAATCTTTATCTCCTAATCTACATGCCATCTTTTTCTGATTTATGAATACATTCCTGAGGCTGAATCTGTGTGGTTGGTATTGTTTGTTATTCTTGGAAATCTTTAGGTTCATATAATGGAATGGAAAACAAATGAGAAATTAAAAAAAAAAAAACTCACCAGAGATCCATTCATTCTGTCTTGCTGCTGACAATGAACAGAAGACTCTGGAAGCATGGCTGTTTTATAAGGCAAATGACATATTCAGAAATGAATCTGTGAGATTTGGGGTCCACAATTTTCTCTTGTATACATGATACATGGGCTGCAAAACCATAAAGCTGTCTTAGAAGAATCTTTAATGTCTCAGGCAGGGCATTAAAGTCTCCAGTAAACCCAATCCAGTCCATTTCCTGGTAGATAGATATTATTAAACCAACTAATTTCTATGTTTCTGTACACATTAAATTCGAAAAAAAGGAATGTTTCCACTAATATTATTGAATACTTGAAAGCAAAAACATCACATTTCCACTAAATGTACTTATTACTGAATATACTTCGGGATGTAGGAACTGCTTTTTTTAATGCAAAGGTATCCTAGGAATCCATTGGAATTTGTGTTCTACCTCATTCATTTACATATTTAAACACCAGGGAAAGCATGTATGATGTAACTCAGTAGTTTTCACCCAAAGTTAGAGAAAAAATGTATGCAGAACATATTTCTTGTGTTAAAATATTTCAACAATGATTGTCAAATGGCACATTTCACTGTACCCATTGCACACATATGCAAAGACTTTCAATTTCCATTTAACATGCTTTGGTCAAAGGGACAAGAGTAAAGATGAGGTAAACCCAGGTTTGAGAAGTCCCTAATGTTCATTTCCCTAAACAGTCTTGAGAAGTACCTTGGCCATCCTAAAGATACAACATAAAATACTCCATATAGGAGTGATATCACCTGAAGATAAGCAACATCTACAAAGCATACAACCTTGAGTAAGACATAATTATCTCAAGTTTTCTTCTGTGATTTTTTAAGGCCAAATGTCCCTGACCAATACTTTCTGAACTACCAGGCAAAACCAACCAGTAAGAGCTAGCATTAGCAAATCCTTAGATCGGACATTTAACATAAGTTTACATGATTACATACTAAAAATAATAGTGGTAACAGGCTGAATAAATTAGCAAGAAGAGGATTAGGGATTACTACATGAATAGATACTTTCAGTCCTAACAATTGCCCCACCATCCCACACCACAGCCTCAGGTACCCTCTGATAATTATGCTCTGGCTTATTCCTCAATCCAGTGCATCACAATTCCTGGAAATTAGTTCAAATCTTGCAACAACACAAAGTGATTGACAGTGGTGTAGGCAAAGAGTACCACGTGAATCTGGTGCTCAGGGAAGTATCAATAATTTTTGCATAAGGCAATGGATGCTAGCAACATCTTCCCCTTCCTGTGCTTTTCTGCTTCTTCCCTCTAGGGCTTCTCAAAATTGACAAGGTCTGTCCATATAGGATGGCAATTGCTATTCATAGTATGCTCTGCTTCATACATTGCTAGGCTTCATTCCTAAAAATACAGGACCAGCACTCAATACTCCAATATCCCATGTACAACTGTCTCTAGAAACAGGGTGGTTTACAAACGCTTGTGAACTCAAGCCAAGAGATTAAAAACTCAAGCCAAACAGATTAAAATATCTCTAGGAGAAACAACACAGAAACCCCAAATACAATTTCAATGTAAGAGGACTCAAGACAGGCACACACCTCACAATTTCACTAGAATTCTTCCTGTACTCCTCTTCCACCTGGGCAAAGCCAATAAAGTCACATGGATTAATAGAAGAATCCCTTGGTCTTGGAGTACAAATGCACAGCTCTTGGGCTCTCCTTGTCTGCAGAATCACCAAGCTTGCTCTCAGACATTTGGGAACCAGGTTCTTGCAGCTCAGGGCCCAGAAGCTAATGGCAGCACAAGCTCCTGAACCTCAAGCAAATTATCAACCCCAGACTGGAGAAAAACGTGGAGGGGAAAGCGGGTGCTTTGGCTCAAGGGTAAAGCTCTCCTATCGAGCTGACGAGCTCAGGAACATTGCTTGCAGGCCCAGAGTTCAAGACCCACCAACGACCAAAAAAACAGAACCAGAAAAAGAAACCCATGGAGGATAGAGTCCGGCAACAATCCCACAGTTCCTACCTGACATCAGTTGCAAAGCCTGAGATTCCTTCAAGTTACAGCTACCAAGCTCCACTGCACAGAGCTGGGCGCCTGCCTCCTGGCTCCCACCTATGAAAGGCCAAAGTTTACTTCAGGGCACTTCCAGCAGCAAGGCAAAGGAAAAGAACCCAGAAGGGGCAGACTTAAAACGCCCAAGGTTGGTGGGGAGACGCATGCGCAAAAGGATCTCTGCGCCACTTCCGCCCTCCAAAAACAAAAACAACTCAGGACTTTCAAACCTAAAGCCCTCCACTGAGACTACAATTCCCATAATGCTCCGCTCCACCTTGCTTCACCTCTGCTGAGAAGAGTGCTTGAATGCATTGGGACTTTTCTCTCCCTGTTGTGGGAGCTAAGGTGAGTTTCTTCTTCAAAACCACTGTTTCCTTTGTGAAATATTGTAAGACCAACCAGAAAATGGATATACATGGGGAGAATTAGATGCATTGGCTTTTTGGAACTTAGTTCTAATAATGAAATTGAGGTTATGAGACTGTTTCTCATACCTTTCTTTTTTGTTCTATGCCTGTGTTCTTCTGAGTGTAAATTGTATCTCTGTTTTGCTTTACATTGTTTAATACCTTCCCTCTCAGCTACAAACATACTCATAGACACTGAACTTATACCGGGTCATTTTCCATTAGTGTAATGTACACACTGGCATAGAATAAGAAGATGTTTATGTGGATATGCATCATAATCCTTCTGTTGATTTGGATTTCACAAAATCAAACAATTAAGTTTCCTGAAAATCCCCAATTCTATCTATTAAATGAAAATGAGTTTTTGGCTGTTTCTGAATTTTGCTTTTCATTTAAGGGTTTTATGTTTTTTCTTTTTCTGTCCTGAGGCTTCAACTCAGAGGTTGGTCACTGTCTGTGAGCATTTGCTGTGCTCTAATTGGATTTCCTTTAATAATTTCTTCAGGTAACTAGTGAAAAGTTTCCTCACAGGGATTCTTAAGACCAAGGCACATTTCCCTGATTTTCCTACAAAGAGACTGATTTGGGTGTCAGGAATGAATGCAGGAGGGATAGAAGAGTGAAGTTTAGGCTAGGCTATGTTGATGTGAATCTTAATCATTTACAAACCAGTCTGCTTTTGTCTTTTCATTTTGCATGTGAAAATCTCTTTACAATTCTTACCTCTTCTCTGATCCTAACAGTTCCTCTCAGTAGCTTTAGGCTACATATCTAGGGGACCTCAGACTTGTCTTCTCAGACCTTACCCATTAAGCTGTGGAATAAATGTTTGTCTTCTTCCACAGTGCCATCAGAGCACAAGCAAGACTTCTCTGGGACACCGGGATAATAATTAAGGAGACAGAAAGATGGCTGATGGCACAATTCTGCTGTATTTCTCAAATGCTTGTATAAAATAGGTCTAGGCACACTCTGCCAAAAAGTGCAAACAGCACGCATCTTTCTTCATTCTATTTCAATCTATCTTTTCCACCAAAGCCTCCCTTCACTTAAAGGCCCAGGCCAATCAGCAAGAACACACACTTTCTCAAACCATAAAGGGCAAGGACTTGCAGTCCTGAGAGTGGGAGTCAATGGCCCTGAAGCCTTTGTTCAGTTTGCCTGCTTCTGGCAGGCACCCCAGGGTCTGCAACAGTCTCCCTCTCTCATAATCAGAGATCCTATACTTGTCTCTTAAATGTTTATTGTGATGCTTGTTAATCCTTTACACGCACTATAATTGGGATAGTTTGGATTAGAAACTTTCCCGTCTGATATTAGTCCTCTAGTGTATTGATTTTCCATGACTCTTTTGTGGACCTGAACTAATCCTCATGAAAATGGGAATCAAAGGGCATATTTGGATGTATAGACTTCACCTAAAAAGCACCTCTAATAATATAAAGAAAACCTAATTTCATCCTGTAAAAGTCAATTCCTGAGAAGCAAGGAGAAAAGGATCAGAAAGAACTGGAATACTTCCAAGATTACATGTGAAGTTTAGTTTTCATTGTTCAAGCCTATATTTCTGATGCATTTATTTATTATTTTATCCTTTTTTTTTTTTTTGGTCGGTCATGGCACTTGTACTCTGAGCCTGGGAACTAACTTTGAGCTCAAGGGATCTCCCATGTGAGCCATAACACACATCTGGATTTCTAGTGGTCACTGGAGATAATGTCTCACATGTTGTTGACCAGGCTGACTTTGAACTGGGATCCTCAGGTTTCAGCCTATTGAACAGCAAGGATTACAGACATGAGGAACAGCACCCAGCTTACATTTCTTGTGTTTTATGTCCCAACGCTGGGTCTTGAACTCAGTGCATGGACACTGTCACTGAACTTCTTTTGCTCAAGACTAGCAGCCTACTACTTGAGTGACAATTCCACATTTTGCTTTGCTGTGTTTGTGGTACTGAGGACTTGAACCCAGGGCTTCATGCATGTTAGGTAAGCATACTACCACTGCAGGGGGCCTGCCACAACACCAGCAGTGCTCCAGAAGCACAAGGGGATGATAATGGAAGAGACAGAGACAAGGCCAATGATGAATCTCTCTTTAATTCAGCAATAACCTTAGCTATAGACTCTTTGTATATCTGTCCAGTGCTTGCATCACTGTTCTAGGACTCAATGTGGCAACAACTGCATATCATATGCATCCTTCCTCATTCTAGTTCAACCTTTGTCCACCAAACTCCTACAGGTAAGGCCCCAGGCCCAGAAGCTAAAAAGAACACTCCCTCCTATGAAAAGGGCAAGTACTTATAGCCCTGAAGGTTGTAGTCTGGGGTTGTGGAGCTTTTGCTCACACCTTGCCAGCTCCTGGCACCTCTGAGTCTGCAACAAGTCCTCCTTTTTATTTTGTAAATTGAGCAAGTATCTATCAGCCTGAACCTGGAAAAAGCAGCACATCTTATATCTCAGGAAAAATGGAAGAAAAGGAATAACAAAACAAGAAACAGGAAAATGCTTAGAAATGGTAAAAGGATTGCTATTTCCCAGGTTAAATCCCTGCAGGTAGTGGAGAACTGATGTAGCTAAGTCTGCAGGGTGTGCTACCTGTAGGGTGGAGTGACCAATATCAGATTTCTGACCCTGAAGCTCCATAATGTCTAAGCTTAATTTATCAAAGGAGGGCTGGGAAGGTGGCTCAGTGGTAGAATCCTTGCCTTGCATGCATGAGGTCCTGAGTTCGATTCCTCTGCACCACATAAGCAAAAAGAAAAAAGCCGGAATTGGAGCTGTGGCTGAAGTGGTAACCCGCTAGCCTTGGGAAGAGCTGAAGGACTGTGCCCTGTCCCAGAGTTCAGGCCCCATTACCGTACCCCCCCAAAAATTATCAAAGTACTAGATTGCTCAAATATGTCACTGGATATTGGCCAAAATCTTATTTCCACCATATTTAAGAATGAGAACACAGTTGTACTAACCATTAGCATGGCACATCATTTTTAACCGAGTCTTTAGCACGTCTACCTGATTATCAACATACATCATTGCTGTTTCCAAATTATAAAACATATCACAATCTTTTTATCTAAGCCCACCTGCATCCCAGGGCACCAGAAACATATCAAGCCAAAATATTAACATGTTATGTTGTATATATGGTTTGGATAAGGTTCACAGCAGAATCAGTAGCACTAGCAAGAACATTTAGGGTAGCAAAAATGCTGGCAACCAATATTCCAAAAATCTGCAGCAATGGCTAAGAGCCTATAAACCTCAATAGCAAACAGAGACCCAAACTTATTATACCATAATGGTTATATCAACAGAACAGGCAACATAAGTTAAGGTGATTGCATAGTAACCTTGGAGTATTTATGCAGTTAGTGAGAACACAATTGTTCCTGCTAGAGGCATCAAAAACCACCCCACCCTTCAAAACCATACCTAGCTCAACTATCAGCATGTATGGATACATAACACAACCTTGCACAGTACATGATACAAAACCATGAAACAGGACATGTCTCTGACACAGAGGTATGGAATGAAGAGAGGCATTATTCCATAAGACCTCAGCAGCAGTCAGTTACAGATGTCAGGGTGAGCTTGTCCAAACAGACTGACAAACATGGGGGCCAGCAAGGTACCACTGATCATGTCATTCCTCTGAGCCCAGTTGTGCAGTGCATTTTGGTAGACTTCCACCAGCCCAACAGTAGACAGGATGTGAAATCCACAAGCCCTCCATAATCTACATGCCCTCCATAATGGTGGATCATTGCAAAGACAGGAATCTCTGGTCATAGTGAAACCCAAGAGGGGTGTACCATATCTCCTGCCAAAGGAATTCTAGAAGTGTTATGCATAAGCTCCATGTTTTCCATTCATTCACCTTTTCCTCCAGAGGAAGTCAGAACCATAATCTATCCGTGACTACCTTACCATACTTGTACCTGTTACCTCAGGATCAACAACAGTCAATCATAGAGATGAATGAAGAAAGAGGATATAATATTTGTATAGCAAATAATGAGACTTATTCTGTGAGCAATGAACAATTCAAAAATAATGTAGGAAATAAATTCTATTTATACTAGTACAATGAACATAATGCTTAGAAATGAATGTTTGAAAAATGTACGCTTGAACAATGAAAACTATGTGACACAGCTAGTCTAGGAAGCACTGATTTATACCTGATCCTTATCTTCTTGCCTCTCAGAAACTTACGTTTTACTTTTTCAGAAAGAAAGTATTATTGAGGAAAATGAACCCTTAAATATGTATTTTAATGTTTTTGTTTCTTTCATGCATGTGTTTCTAACGCATTTATAAGATTATTTCTTTGTTGCTTTGTATGTCCCTCCCCCACAGTGTAACCCCCGCTTTCACTATATTTGATGTCAGTATAACATGTGGAGGAGATGGGGACAAACAAGTCGTTTAAGGATTCAGGTGGACCTGTTGCAACAATGAGAAGTACAAAATGTCATGTCAATACCAACTTTACAATGTCGGTGTGGGGGGGAGGGGGGTATAATTGGGTGGGGGGAGGGGGGAGGCTGGGAAGGGATGTGAAGGGTAAACAAAGGAGGAGGCTGCAATACTTGGTAAGAAATGTATGCATTATCCTGCCCATGTAATTGTAACCCCTCTGTACAGTATGTTCTCAAATAAAATAAAATAAAATTAAAAAAAAGAAAGTAAACATGTATTCTCATTTAGTCTAAAATAAACTCCACTTTGATAGGACAATCATGAACCTAGAAGAATTCGTGTTTGATTCCAGTGTTTGAAAGGATGATCAAACTGCGTTTATTTTTTTCATAGTACTTTTTTCTTCAACAGATTCTTCTCCGCAACAGATTAACCACAGACATTTGAAGTCATACTGTTTAAATATCTTTGAATTATTTTTGTTTAAAAATGTCAATGGGCACGATAGGAAAAGTACATTTTTCCCTTGTAACTTCAAAACAACTAGACAGAGCCATTGGACAGAAACCAAGAATTGAATGTTTTAGCTTTAAGAAGATTTTCTTCTTTGAAAAGTAATGAATGAATCTCTTTTCAAGTTTAACTATTTCACATTTCAATCCTTTGGATTTTAACATAGTAAATATTAACAATATTGTAAAATAAATAAATAAGCATACATCTTTGTCAGTAAGCTTTCCAACTTGAAGTTGTAGAAGTCTCATATACACATAAAACTTCAAAACACATAAAATGTTCATGATTCTAAAAAATAAAAAATAAAAAAAAGAAAGTATTATTTTTGCTTCATATTTTATAGGTGCTCCAAAGTTGACATCTATATAGCCAAATGTGCCTCATGATCTCCATTTTCATGAGGAATAGCTCAGGTCCACTAAAAGAGGCATGGAGAACCCATGCACTGGAAGACTGAATATCAGGCGTGAATATTTCCTACACAGTCCTTCCCAATCATGATGTGGGGAAAGGATCATCAACAATCTCAACAAATCCTTAATAGACAAGCTTAGGATGTCTGATATGAGGGAGGGAGGCAAAAGGTTTATTCCACAGTGTAATGTATACAGTTGGGAAGACAAGTCTGAAGACCCCTAGCTGGCATTTCTAGCATCAGAGAACAAGTAGAAAATAAAAACAAAACAGGATATGCAAAACAGAAAAGTAAAAACAGACTGGTGATCAAGCTTTACATGAACATAGACCTATCCTGTACTCTATCTCCACCCATGCGCACCCTAATCACCATAGACAACCATTTTTGGAAGAGTCTTGGAGGAAGAGTACCATTTTCTAAGAAACCCCTGGAAGGAAACTTTTCACTAGTTTCCTGAAGCAATTAATAAAAGAAAGGCAAGTAGAGCACTGCAAATGCTCACAGACAGCGCCCATGCTCTGAGTTCAAGTCTCAGGACCAACAACAAAATGAGGGGAAAAAACTTTTAAAGGAAAGGCAAATGTCAGACACAAATAACCAAAAACTCCTTAAAATTTCAAAGATGGAATTTGGGAGTTTCTGGAAAAGTAAGGGGTAGAGTTTCACCAATCTATTTAATTCTAAGATTATAAAGTATGTCTACCTTAAAATTCTGCTATTTTCTTCATATATATGTACATATATATGTATATATTAAAGAAGGGGAAAATGATCCCAGAATCAAACAGTTAAGTGTATGTAAATACCTGATTTTGTGGCTTGAACTCTGGGCCTGAGCTCTATCCCTGAGCTGTTCAACTCAAGATGAGCTCTACACCACCTGAGCCACAAAGACACTTCCGTATTTCTGGTGGTTATTTGGAGAGAAAGCTCAGGAACTTTCCTGCCCAAGCTGGCTTTGGACCAGCATCCTCAGATCTCAGCCTCCTGAGTATGTAGGATTACAGGCAGGAGCTACTGGCACCCAGATGCAAATACCTTTTTAAACTGAGAGGAGAGATATTCACATTTTTAAGGCAAAACAGCGACATAATTTATATTCAGAAGAACATACTTTTTGAACAAAAACAAAATCAATAACCATGGAGTCTCATAACCTCAATTACATTAATAAAACTAAGAATTAAAAAGCCAAATTATCTAATGCTCCTAATACAATTCTTTGTGTTGGTTGATCTCACAATGTTTCAGGAGGTAAACTGATTGTTCAAGAAGAAACTCACCTTAGTTTCCCACAGCTGGGAGAGAAAGGTCCCCATGCATCCATGCACACTTAGGACCCAGTGTCTGGTGCCAGTCCAAACCCTGTAACAAGCCCACTTCCTCTAGTTGAATGCATCCTGTTATGGGGCACAGATTCTTTGAAAGACTGCAGGGGGGCTGAGGTAAAGCGCTTGATTCTCCTTGGCTGCCACTGTTAGTGGTTTTAGTTTGCAAATTTGGGTTTCTTTCCTTTTGCCTTGCTGCTGGAAGTGCTCTGAAGTACAGCTTTGCACTCCATAGTCAGAGCCAAAAGGTAGAAGCCCAGTGTCTCTTCTTCAGGGGAACTTGGGAGCTGAAACTTGAAGCGATCTGAGTTGCCAGCCAGACTCTGCCTTTAGCATCTTTCCCAGGCTCAGAGTTCAGGCCCCACAACAGACAAAGAGAGAGAGAGAGAGAGAGAGAGAGAGAGAGAGAGAGAGAGAGAGAGAGAGAGAGAGAGAGAGAGAGAGAGAGAGAGAGAGAGAGAGAGATCTCCTATCTATGTATTCCAATTCAATTGTTAAAATATAATTTGAATACAATACAATGACCTTGATATATGTGTGCTTGTCCTGATTCTTCAATTCAAGGTCTGGAAACGGACCATGAAATTATTTGGTTCAATGATAATGTTGTACCAATTAAGCCACACCTCCATTTCCAGCTTCTTTGGCTATTTTATTCGAGATAAGACTCTCTGACATTCTTTTACCAATGGCTTCATTTTGTGATCCTTGTAGGGATCCTTCAGGTGCATCCCAGGGGACCACAAGTAGGCATAGGAGAAATTATAAGGTTTACTAGAAGGACCATATTTCCCAGGAGAGGGAGCACATGCATTTTTCTCTCTTCAGGTAGCAACAGGAGCTGGGGAGCAGGAAGTTAGGTAGATACATGCTCAGGTAGGTGTGGGTAGAGGGAGGGAGTGGTCAGCAGTATGGAGGGAACTCTAGGTCTGGGAGGAGCTCAGGTCTGGGTGGAGCTGAGGAGCAAAGGTGGGGATAATACTAACTTTCCTCAGATCTCAGCCTTCTGAGTACCTAAGATTACAACCATTAGACATGAGAGCCCAGTTACAATGTTCTCTTTAAAATTCAGACCATATTCTAAAAAAATAATATGAAACAGAAAACTTGACAATTTTAAGGCAGGATGTTCAGTCACTAATGTGGATGAGGACAGTGCAAATCCCAAAACAAGCAGAAAATATCCCACTTTGAAATTTGTAACACTCCTCATCTTATGAATATGAACACTTAGCCTATAATAAATTTGCTTAGATTTCTCTCTTTTTGTGGAGGGGTCTAATCGTGGGGCCTGAATTCTGGGCCTGGGTGCTGTCCCACAGTTCTTCAGCTCAAGGCTAGCCATCTAATCAATTGAGCCACAGTGCCACTTCTGGGTTTTTCTTTTTGCTTATGTGGTGCGGAGGAATCCAACCCAAGGCCTCAGGTATGCACGGCAAGTGCTCTACCACTGAGCCACCTTCTGAGCCCCGCTTTAATTTTTAAAAGAAAGAAAACATTCTTATGATGTACAAAAACCCAGTACTTATGTGCAAACACTGCTTTCAAAAGATTCATATTGTGTTTCCTATCAAAAACAACCTCACTGAAGTAAACAGAATAAAATTTTCCCTTTTTGTAAATGTCACTGCAAAGTTCATGCATTTTATATTAACAATTACAATTGTAGGTAAATGGAAAAAAAAACAAACCAGAATGCTGGATAAAAGAATTTCCTGTGTCATCAACCAACAAGTATAAGCAAAAGCACATCCCTATATAAGTTGTTTCGTTTACATTTTATGGATCTACATTTTGGAGTGTATTTTCTGTTAATATTGTTTAGTAACACCTAAGACTTTACTCTTCTGTGGATTTGTCATTACTGGATACTTTAAAGCTCTACTTGATTCAGGAATGTTTCTTCTCCCATAAGTAGGCTTTATGCTTTTCCAGCCCACCTATCATGTTCTGACCAGGAACTTCTAGGGTAAAATCACACAGGTTCTTTTCTGACTCTCTCATTTGGCTTCTCTCCAAGCCATGGTTCCAGAATCTTTATTCATTGTCAACAGCAAGAATTAATGAAAGGATCTCTGATGAGATTCTTTTATTTCTCACTCTGTTTGACATTCCATTTTATGAACCGATGTCAAAGATTGAAAAACAGAAGAAAAGAAAAAGATTCAGCTTTAGGAACATGTTTCTCAAAAAGCTAAAGATGGCTTGGAGATTTAGCAGATGATCAAATCTTGCCTTCTAAGTTAAGTGCAGATTTGCTTTTGTTTGTTTTTCAGCTTTTAATGTGAGGACAAAGTTGTCTCCCTTGTTATGTGATTCAATGACACCTAGGAGGTAACTTCTCATGGAAGGCAAAGGTTGGCTAGAAACTGGTCAGACATCACATCCTCATCCACATCCTCATCACATCCTCATTAGACTATCCTAATGAAGTTTTGCTAGATTTGCTGAAATAGTGTGGTCAAACATAATTTTGATTGTTGTACAGGACTGAGTGTGTTATAAGTACTTCAATTAGTCTCTGTATATACTCTTGGACTGCTTTGTGATATTTGTCTTTCTTGAAACTTAGGCTGTATTTTTGATGGTATTTATAGAAATCTCTGTTTTTCTCTAAGGTAAGTACAAGTGTAAAAGTGCTGGACCATATTTCTATGTAATTCTATATTAAGTTCTTTTTAGGACTCTGTCCCATCTTTAATACTTTTACATACCTGAGAGAAATGCAGCAAAGTTCACATTGTTGTCACATCTTTCCTAGCTTTTGTTGAAATTTGGAAGGATTTTTATTCTTTTGTTTAAAACTATGGCCATACTAACATGTGTAAAATAGTTATTTTATTGTACTTTTGATTTGAATTTTACTCATGACTATTGATACTACTTTTATATTTTAATCAGCTATTTGTATATGTCCTTTTTAGAAAAGTCTCTTGAATCTTTTTCCTATTTTAAAATTAGATTTTGTTGTGTGGGGGTTACTTGTAGGATTTTCTTTATATTTTCTAATTCAGATTTGTTAGGAATCTATTTAAAGACATGTGCAAATATTTTCTCCTACCATGCTTTTGCTTCTTCGCTGATAGTTCTTTTCATTATACAAGGTTTGGATTATGTGCACTTAATCTTGTTTGGCTTTGTGTTTATTTTTTAAGTTTTACTTATTATTCATTTTCTTGCTTTTGTTTTGTTTTTGTGGTCGGTTGTAGCGCCTGAATGCTGGGCCTGGGCACTATCCCTCAGCTATTCAGCTCAAGGCTCGCATCCTACCATTTAAGCCACAGCACCCACTTCTGACTTTTCCTGCTTATGTGGTGCTGAGTAATGGAACCCAGGGCCTCATGCATGCAAGTCGAGTACTCTACCACTGAGCCACCTTGCCAGCCCTTATTCACTAATTTATTTATTGTGGGTCATGGGGCTTGAAGTCTGGATCTGAGCTTGTGCCTCAGACCATCAGTTCAAGCCTAGCAATCTACCACTTGGGCAACTGCTTCATTGGAGATAAGAGTTTCACAGGTTTTCTTGCTCAGGCTGGCTTTGAACCATGATCATCAGATCTGACTCTCCTGAGTAGTTAGGTTTACAGGTGTGATCCACCAGAGCCTGGCTTTTGTTTGTTTCTTTGTTTGTTTTTTGCATGAGTCACGTTTGGTGTCCGATTTAAGGATTTACTGTCAAATCTAATGCCATAAGGCTTTCTTCCTTTCCTGTCTTCTTCTCCTCCTTTCCCTCTCCCTTTTTTCCCTTCTCTCTACTACTCTTTTGTCTCCTCTTCTTCCTTCTTTTCCCTGACCTTTGGATTCCCTTCTCTCCCTCCTCCATATATTTTCTTTTCTATTTATGTCTGACATGAAGACTTGCTAGTATCACTACTAGTTTAAAATAAAATGAGATCTCCTTACTATATTTCTTATTGTCTTTTTCTCTCTATGAATGACTTCTCTACAGACAAAAAGAATTGCTAACATTAACTACACTGGAACATCAAATTCAGTTTGTCTTCATGAGAATTCTGGATTGACAATCCCTTGAGACAAAGGATCACCTAGTTCTCTGCCATACATGACTCAGGGGCACTAGGAATACTATTGCTCTGTACAGCTCAAGATAAACAGACCCACTGGGCTCTGGACCCAACATCACTAGTCAAGATGCTTTAACTCACCTGTGAAATTCTCTTCTGAGTCTTCTCTCATCCATGGTTCTGCACCTTGCACCAACTTCACAATCAATATAGGTTTAGGCACACAGTGCCCTGTGAATAAGAAATAGGGGAGAACTATTGCTCTTGCTGGGTCATCATTAATGTAATGTTGCACACATCCTGTTCACTGGATTGCTCCTAAATCTGGTTTCTCAATTGTTTTATTTTTGGGTGGTGGGATCGGTTGTGGGGCCTGAACTCTGAGCCTGGGAGCTGTATCACACCTCCTAAACTCAAGGCTAGCACTCTACTACTTAACCACAATGCCAATTCTGGCTTTTTTTTTCTGCTTTTTTCATGCTGAGGAATCGAGCACAGGGCCACAAGCATGCAAGGCAAGCGCTCTACCACTGAGGCACCTTCCCAGCCCATGATTTCTCAATTCTTAACATCTCCATGGTGTACTTTCCCGCAGCTTTGGGTTTATTTTGCCAATGTGTGGCTTGAACTCAGCTCTTTTGCTTAAATATAGCATTCTACTAGTTTGTGTCTTGGCTACATTTCTAGTTTTCAAATGGTTAATTGGAGATAAGAGTATCATGTTCATTTTTCTACAGTTGCTGGCTTCAAACCAAAATCTTCAGATTTCAGCCTACAGAGTATCTAGGATTCCAAGCTTGAAGCAATGCAACCTATGTCAGGTTTGGCTTACAAATACACACTTTCACACTTTCAACTACTGATTTTCAGATAATACTGACAGTAGTAATGTATATTCTATCTAGACTGTAGATCCACCTATAATAATCACCCCCAAGTCTGGGAAGTCAGTCTCCTATTAGTGGATCATAGTTTAGAACTTTTGTCCAACTACTAATTTGCCTTCTTAATGAATGAGAATAAAATTAGCTCTTCAGTTACATATAATGAGTTGAAGTTTCCCTTAGAAAGAAATGACACTTCCTATGGACTGGAATCTTTTTTTTTTTTAACAAAATGTAATGGTCCAAAGGCTTACACTTGTAACCCTACATTTAGGAGGTAAGATCCGAAGAGGCAGGCTTGAAACCAACCTGGGCACAGAAACACAGAATATACCCCAAAACAAAATCCAAAATGGAGCTGTGGCTCAAGCAGTAGTGTGAAAGGCAAACAACATCAAGCTCCCAGACATGAATTTGCCTGGATTTTATACTAGCAGTTCTTTACCTGGGAATGGACAGGAATCTTATACCTAAATAACATAGTCAAATGTCTACTAAAATAAAAGCACTTGACCTTCCAAATAAAAATGACCTTTGCTCACCCAAGGATATTAGGATGCTATAGGTCTCCAGCATCACTTCTCTATGAAGGGTCCTCTGACCAGGATCAAGATCCTGCCACTCCTTCCAGGTGAAGTCCACAGCCACATCATCAAATGATATCAGCTTCTGTAATGGCACATTTCCATCAAGAAATTAGGCCTGGGTCATGAGAATTCCAATCTGTAATTTCATTATGCTGCAGGTATGCTTTTGTCTTACATAAACTGTTGGCAGCTGGCTATGTTATTTTTTCACATGGAAAATTAAATAGCAAATTAGAAATATTTGACAATACATAAACCTGGTCATTAAAATACACAGATTTGCAGGGCACTGGTAGCTTATACCTGTAATCCTAGCTATTGAGGAGGCTGAGGTCTGAGGATCAAGGTTCAAGGCCAGCCCAGGCAGGAAAGTCCATGAGACACTTATCTCTAGTAAACCACCAGAAAACTGAAAGTAGCACTGTGACTCAAGTGGTAGTAGAGCACTACCTTGATCTGAAGAGCTGAGGGAAAATAACCAGGCCCAGAATTCAAGCCCCAAGACGAATAAAAAGTTACAGATTCCCTAATGAATGCAAACACATTTCTGCTGCTAGCAATAAAGACAAGATAAAAATTCTAAGGGGATAATAATGTGGCATTATGACATTAAGTCTAAGGTGGTGTCTAAAAATTATATTATTATTTTTGATAAAATTTTAGTACATATAAGGGTAACAATGAATTAAACAAATATTTTCTCTGCATTTACATTTACTGCTTCACCATAAATTCTATTTAGACCTTCTATTAGCAAGTACTCTCATAAGCAAGCATAACACATTCAGGATATCACATGGTATACAGAACATAGAACATTACTAGATCAAAGAAAAGCAGTGTCCACATGAATGCTCAAAAAACAGTAACAGTACTCCAGAACGTAGCTAATGATTTATTGGGCCCTTATAAGATTTGATTTAGTTCCCACATAAAAATATCCTAGGTTAACCATGTTTGGTTTAAATACTAAATATTGAAATGTGGTGATAGACAACCTGATATTTCCTTCCTATGTAAATAAGAACTGCTACCATGAAGTTTTGTGAACTTTCTCTACATTCTACAATACAAAATATAGGTGGGAGGGGAATAAAATGTTCCTTGAGAAGATTTTCATTTTAATAGGCCTTCATGGAAGGTGGAGGCAAATTGATAGAGACTCAGGGAACACTCAAAATGACAAAAATGATAGATATGACCAAATGCTCAAATGTGTTAAATATTCCTGTGTCATTTCTCCAGTAGATCTCTAAAGATATACTTCCACTATTATTAGTTAATAGCTAAATTCCTCAGAGATCAAAATCAATTCCTGAGCAAACTTCTGTGAGATTTTGCAACAAATGATATTTCTAATAGAGAAATCCTCATCACTGTATTAATTTTTTTAAATCAAAACTACCTATCTTATACTGGCAGTGAATGAAAATATTTAAAAGTAGTGGTATGGAAAAAAAAAACTGAGTACCATGACAAATGGAGTTAGAGCAAAGATAACAGAATCAGGTGAAATCAAATTTTCTTGTAGTTTATCAATTGGAGGAAGGACGTCCTTTTCTGTATGGAACTCTGAAGTTGAGCTGAAGGGGTAAAAAGGTTTGAGAGGTTGGAATTCCAGCCTGACAGCATTGAGAGCACTGAGAGCTGGCTGCAGAAGGCTTAAAAGAGAATTCTGGAGAGGGGTAAGAGACTGGAGTGCAGGCCTTTTCCTTACTGCTGGAAAGATAGCATCTGAAACTGAGCTGCTGTTCACCTTGAAGGCTAGGTAAGGTGAACTTCATGTCTGCATTTTCTCTGGGTAGCAGTCTTCTGTCTCATGAGAATAAGGAAACATGTTTGCCTAACAACCTGTTGTGGCTCAGATTGTAAAATTAATATAGATACTTCGATTTTGCCTGTTATCAATGGGAATCTTCCCTGTGTGAACTCAAGGAACTATGCTTGCTAACTGGCAACCAGAGACCAAGTGCCAGAGAGGCTTCAGAACCCTGGTTTCCCCTAAGTCTATCTGTTTATGTTTTTGTGTTTCTCTAATTTTCTTTGTTTCTGGATTCCTGTAGAACTCTCTAGGCAACAATTTTCCTATACAGTGGGTAAGAAAAATGTCAATCGTAAGAGCCATGTCAGCAAACTAAAAATAATCACTAAGAAAAACTAGTTTCCAGATAGATCATTGAAGAAAAGAAAAAACTGAGAGACATATAGAGGAAAGAGAGAATGAGAAAAGTAAGAAAAAATGATTCAAAGATAGATACAAAGAGAGAGAAAGAGAAAAATAACCAACACAATTGAGTAGAAAACCAAAAGTAGAGAGAGATTATAGAGGAAAGGAATCTTGTGAGGATACTTTAGAAAACAAACAAGATTTTGTAAAACGACCCAAAAGTTTAGCAACAAATATAGCCACAGCTTCAAGTAAGACCAGGACCATGAAGTACTCCAAGAAGTATATATGGAGAGTAATTTAAGTACATATAGGTTAATCATTCCTTAAGAACACAGGAAGGTACATATTACCACACTATTTCAGCAATTCCAGCAAAATTTCATTGAGATAGTTTAATGTTACTCATGAGGATGAGATCTGGTTGCAATCTACCCTTCACCTTCCATGAGATGTATCCTGCTCGGTGTCACTACATCACATAACAGGTATGACTACATGTTATGACAAGATGAAACCTAGACATTCTGAAGCCAATCTGAATTCAACTTAGAAAGAATATAACCATTTAATCTGCTAAACCTACAAGTAATCTTTATCTCCTAATCTATAAGCTGTCTTTATCTGATTTATGAATATGTTCTTGAGGCTAAATCTGTGTGGTTTGTAGCATTTTTAATTCTTGGACATCTTTAGGTTCATATAATGGAATGGAAAACAAATGAGAAATAAAAAAAACTCACCAGAGATCCATTCATTCTGTCTTGCTCCTGACAATAAACAGAAGACTCTGGAAGCATGGCTGGGATATAAGGCAAATGATGTATTCAGAAATGAATCTGTGAGATTTTGGGTCCAGAATTTTCTCTTGCAAACATAATACATGGGCTGCAAAACCATAAAGCTGTCTTAAAAGAATCTTTAATATCTCAGACAAAGCATTAAAGTCTACAAGAAACACAAATCCAGTCCATTTCCTGGTAGATAGATATTATTTAACCAACTAATTTCTATGTTTATGTACACATTAAATTCGAAAAAATGAATGTTCCCACAAATATTATTGAATACTTTAAAGCAAAAACATATCACATTTCCACAAAAAGTATTTATTACTGAATATACTTCGGGATGTAGGAACTGCTTTTTTTAATGCAAAGGTATCCTAGGAATCCATTGGAATTTGTGTTCTACCTCATTCACTTACATATTCAAACACCAGGGAAAGCATGTATGATGTAACTCAGTAGTTTTCACCCAAAGTTAGAGAAAAATTGTATACAAAATAGATTTCTTGTGTTATAATATTTCAACAACGGTTGTCAAATGGCACATTTCACTGTACCCTTTGCACACCTATGCAATAACTTGCAATTTACATTTAACATGCTTTGGACAAAGGGACATGAGTAAAGGTGAGGTAAACCCAGGTTTGATAAGTCCCTAATGTTCATTTCCCTAAACAGTCTTGGGAAGAACCTTGGCCATCCTAAAGATATAACATAAAATACTGCATATAGGAGTGACATACCTGAAAATAAGCAACACCTACAAAGCATACAACCTTGAGAAAGACATATAACCTCAAGTTTTCTTCTGTGATTTTTCTTTTAAGGCCAAATGTCCCTGACCAATACTTTCTGTACTACCAGGCAAAACCAACCGATAAGAGCTAGCATTAGCAAATCCTTAGATGGCACATTTAACATGAGTTTGCATGATGGCATACTAAAAATAATAGTGGTAATAGGCTGAATAAATTATCAAGAAGAAGATTAGGGATTACTACATGAATATATACTTTCAGTCATAACAATTACCCCACCATCACAAACCACAGCCTCAGGTACCCTCTGATAACTATGCACTGGCTTATTCCTCAATCCAGCGCATCACAATTCCTGGAAATTAGTTTAAATCTTGCAACAACACAAAGTGATTGAGAGTGGTGTAGGAAAGAGTACCACCTGAATCTGATGCTCAGGCAAGTAGCAACAATTTTTGCATAAGGCAAGGGAAGCTAGTTACATCTTTCTCTTCCTGTGCTTTTCTGCTTCTTCCTTTTACGGCTTCTCAGAATTGACAAGGTCTGTCCATTTAGGATGGAAATTCCTATTCATAGGGTGCTCTGCTTCAAACATTGCTAGGCTTCATTCCTAAAAATACAGGACCAGCACTCACTACTCCAATATCCCATGTACAACTGTCTCTAGAAACAGAGTCATGTACAAATGCTGTGAACTCAAGCCAAGAGATTAAAAACTCAAGCCAAACAGATTAACTTATCCCTAGGAGAAACAACACAGAAGCCCCAAATACAAGTGCAATGTAAGAGGACTCAAGGCAGTCATATTTGTCACAATTTCAATAGAATTCTTCCTGTACTCCTCTTATACCTGGGCAAAGCAAATAAAGTCACATGGGTTAATAGAAGAATCCTTTGGTCTTGGAGTACAAATGCAGGGCTCTTGGGCTCTCCTGGTCTGGACAATCACCCAGCTTGCTCTCAGATATTTGGGACCAGGTTCTTGCATCTGAAGGCCCAGAGGCTAATGACAGCACAAACTCCTGAACCTCAAGCAAATTATCAAACCCCAGACTGGAGTAAAGTGTGGAGAGGGAAGTAGCAAGGAGTGTCACGGTAGCAATAATGAGGGCAACCAATATTCCCCAAAATCTGCAGCAATGGCTAAGAGTCCTCTGAACCTCAATAGAAAACAGAGACCCAAACTTATTATACCATTGTTCTATCAACTGAACATACAATGTAAGTTATGGGGATTCCATAGTAAGCTAGGATTACTCATGCAGTTAGTGAGAACACAATTGTTCCTGCAAGAGGCAGGAAATACCACCCCACCTTTGAAAACCATACCCAGCCCAACTACTAGCATGTATGGATACATAACACAAGCTTGCACAGTAAATGATACAAAACCATGAAACAGGACAGGTCTCTGAAACAGAGGTATGGGATGGTGAGAGGCATTGGTTCAAATAGGCCTCATGGCAGCAGCCAGGCTCAAGATGTCAGGGTGAGCTTGTCCACACAAACTGAAAAACATCGGAGCCAGCAAGCTACCACTTATCACATCACTCCTCTGAGACCAGTCCTGCCTTACATACTGGGAGACTCCTACCACCAGAACTGTGGACAAATGTGAAATTCACATGGCCTCCAGGGCGATGGATCATCACAACCATGGGAATCACTGGGCATAGTGGAACCCAAGAGGGATGCACCACATCTCCTGCCTAAGGAATTCTACAAGTGTTATGCATAAATCCATCTTTTTCCATTGGTTCACCTTTTCCTCCAGAGGAAGTCAGAACTATAATCTATCCCTGAATACCTTACCATACTTGTACCTTCTACCTCAGGATCTGCAATAGTCAGTAACTGTGATCAATGAAGTAAGAGGATATAATATTTGTATAATAATGACACTTATGTCTGTGAGCAATGAACAATTCAAAAATAATGTACAAGGTAAATTCTATTTAAACTAGTATAATAAACATAATACTTAGAAATAAATGTTTGAAAAATGTAACCAAGAACAATGACAACTATGGGACACAGCTAGTCCAGGAAGCAGCCATTTTTACCTGATCCTTATGTCTTGCTTCTCAGGAACTTACTTTTAACTTTTACAGAAAGAAAGAATTATTTTTCCTTCATATTTTATAGGTGCTCCAATGTTGCCATCTATTCATCCAAAAGTGCCTCACGATCTCCATTTTCATGAGGAAAAGCTCAGGTCCACTAAAAGAGGGATGGAAAACCCTTACACTGGAGTAATGAATATCAGGCATGAAAATTTCCTACACAATCCTTCCAAATCATGATGTGGGGAAAGGATCATCAACAATCACAACAAACCCTTAAGAGACAAGCTTAGAATGTCTGATATGAGGAAGGGAGGCAAAAGATTTATTCCATAGTGTAATGGATACAGTCTGGGAAGACAAGTCTGAAGACCCCTAGATATGTGGCCTAGAGTTGCTGACAGGAGCTTCTAGGTTTCGAGAAGAGGTAGAAAATCAAAACAAAATAGGATATGCAAAACAGAAAAGTAAAAACAGACTGGTTTGGAGAAAGTAATAAAGCTTCACATGAACATCGACCTGCCCTGAACTCTACCTCCTCCCACATTCATCCTGATCTACCTAGACAACCATTGTTTTTGAAGAGTCTTGGAGGAGGAGTACCATTTTCTAAGAAAGCCTTTGGAGGAAAGTTTTTACTAGTCCCCTGAAGCAATTAATAAAAGAAAGGCAAGTACAGCACAGCAAATGCTCACAGACAGTGCCCAAGCTCTGAGTTCAAGCCACAGGACCAACAACAAAAGGGGGGAAAAACTTTATAAGGAAAGACAAATTTCAGACACAAATAACCAAAAACTCCTTAAAATTTCATAGATGGAATTTGGGAGTTTCTTGGAAAGTAATGAGTAGAATTTCAGAAATCAATTTAATTCAAAGATTACAAAATGTATATCTGTCTTCAAATTCTGTTATTTTATTCCAGTATATATATTACAGCAGGGTAAGATGGTGCCAGAATCAATCAGTTTACTGTCGGCAAGTACCTTTTTTTTTTTTTTTTGATCGATCTTGTGGCTTGAAACCAGCCTGAGCGCTGTCCCTGCATTTTTAGCTCAAAGTGAGCTCTCTACCACTTGAGCCACAAGACCACTTCCATTTTTTTTTTTGGTAGTTAGTTGGAGATAGGACTTATGAGCTTTCCAGGCTGGCTTTGAACTGGGATCCTCATATCTCAGGTTCCTGAGACCTAAGATTACAGGCATGAGCCATTGGCACCCAGCTGCAAATACTGTTGTAAAATGAGAGGGAAGATATTCAAAACTTTAAGGAAAAACAGAGACATAATTTACATTCAGCAGAACGTACTTTTTGAACAAAAACAAAAACTACGTAGTTTCATAACCTCAATTATATTAAAAGAACTAAGAATTAAAAAGCCAAATTATGCAGTGCTCCTAATACATTTGTGTTTTTAATTGGTCTCACAATATTTATGTTGGTAAACTGAATTTTCAAGAAGAAACTCACCTAAGATTCCACAGCTGGAAGAGAAAGGTCCCCATGCATCCTTGCACACTTAGGACCAAGTGCCTTGTGCCAATCAAAACCCTGTAACAAGACCACTTCCTCTAGGTGAATTGTTCATGCATTCTGGGAATTGTAGTTTCTATGGGGGTACAGATCCTTTGAAAGTGTGTGGGCAGGGGGAGGGGGGAGGGGGGTAGGGGGAGGGAGCGTTCGGGGGGGGGGGGGGAATCAGGGAGGCAGGGGTGGGGGCAAGAGGCACCAGTCCCTCCTTGCCCACTGTTGGTGTTTTTAGTTTGCAAATTCGGGTTACTTTGCTTTTCCCTTGCTGCTGGAAGTGCTCTGAAGTAGAGCTTTGCACTCCATAGTCAGAGCCAAGAGGTAGAAGCCCAGCTTCTCTTTTTCAGGGGATCTTGGGAGCTGTAACTGGAAGTGATCTGAGGCTCCTAGCCAGAGTCTGCCCTTCCCATCTTTCCCCAGTCTGGGGTGGATGATATTTTATGAGCTCATAGGTTTGTGCTGCCATTAGCACTTGTTCCTCCAGGTGCCAGAAAGTGGCTACAAACCTCTAATTTTCGAGACAAGGAGAGTCAGGAGTTGTGCGTTTATACTCCTGACCCTAGAGATTCTGGTATGCACACATATGACTTTATGAACTTGGTTTTTTGAATTGAAGTCAATGAATGGTAAACATTCCTTGAAAATGTCTTATATAAACATATTGATCCTCTTTTCATCCTCTGCACTTTCTAGGGCTTTTGAAACTTTCAAAATGCTGCTGGCACCAATATACTCCAATTAATGTGTCTGTTCTTGACAAATTACAATTTCTCCACTAATTTAATTAGCCTATATTACATCACTTAAAATGAGAGAGACTGGCTGGGCAAGTGGTTCAGTGGTAGACTGCTTGCCTTGCGTGAATGAAGCCCTGGGTTTGATTCCTCAGAACCACATAAGCAGAAAAAGCCAGCAGTGTACTGTGGCTCAAGTAGTAGAGTGCTAACTTTGAGCTGAAGGTCAGAGGGACAGTGCCCAGGCTCAGAGTTCAGTCCCCACACCGACAAAAAAAATGAGAGAGATTTCCTATACATGTACACCAAAAACAATTGTTAAAATATAATTTGAATACAATACAATGCCCTTGATATGTGTCTGCCTGTCCTGATTCTTGAACTCAAGGTCTGGAAACTGACCTTGAAATTATTTGATTCTATGCTAATATTCTACCACTTAAGCCACATTTGCGTTTCCCACTACTTTGGTAGTGTATTGGAGATAAGTCTGTCAGACTTTCATATGCCCTGGCTTCAATCTGTGATCCTTGTATCATTCCTTCATGTCCATCCCAGGGAGCCACAAGCAGGCACGGGAGAAAAATTATTATAAGGTTTATTAGAAGGAACATATTTCCCAGGACAGGGAGCACAAGCATTTGTCCCTCTTCTGGTTGCAACAGGATCTGGGGGGCAGGATGTGAATTAAATACATGCTCAGGTGAGTCTGAGATGAGAGAGGGAGTGGCCAGCTGTACTGAGGGAACTCTAGGTCTGGGAGGAGCTCAGGTCTTGGTGGAGCTGAGGACTAAAGGTGAGGATAATACTAACTTTCCTCAGATCTCAGCCTTCTGAATACCTAAGATTACAGCTATTAGACATGATAGCCCAGTTACAATGCTTTTTTTTAAATTCAGATTCTATTCTAATGCAGTAATATGAAATAGAAAACTTGACATTTTCAAGGCAGGATGATCAGTCACTAAGGTGTATGAGGACAGTCCAAATCCCAAAACACACAGAAAATGCCCCACCATGAAATTTGTAACACTCCTCAGCTTAAGTATTGTGAATGTGAACACTTAGATTATAATAAATTCACTTTAAGTTTTTCAAAGTAAGAAAACATTCTTGTGATGTAGGAAAACCCATTACTAATGTGCAAAACCTGCTTTTAAAGGATTCATATGGTCTTTCCTATCAAAAACTACCTCACTGAAGTAAACAGAATAGATTTTCTCTTTTTGTAAATGTCACTGCAAAGTTTATGTATTTTATGTTATCAATTACCATTGTGGGTAAGTGTAAGAAAAACCAGGATGCTGGATAAAAGAATTTCCTGTATACCAACAATTATTAGCAAAAGCACATCCCTATATAAGTTGTTTCTTTTAAATTTTATGGATCTACATTTTGGGTTGTATTTTCCGTTAATATTGTTTAGTAAAACATAAGACTTCACTCTTCTGTGGATTTGTCTTTAGTGGAGACTTTAATGCTCTACTTGATTCAGGAATGTTTCTTCTCCCATAAGAAGGCTTTATGCTTTTCCAGTCCACTATCATGTTCTGACCAGAAACTTCGAGGGTAAAATCACACAGGTTCTTTTCTGACTCTCTCATTTGGCTTCTCTCCAAGCCATGGCTCCAGAATCTTTACTCATTGTCAAGAGCAAGAAAGAATGAAAGGATCTCTGATGAGATTCTTTTATTTCTCACTCTGTTTGACATTCCATGTTATGAACCTAACTGTGTCCAAAATTGAAAAACAGAAAGAAAAAAAAAAAAGATTCAGCTTTAGGAACATGTTTTAAAAAAGCTAAGGATGGCTTGTAGATTTAGTCGATGATCAAATCTTGCCTTCTAAGTTAAGTGCAGATTTGCTTTAGTTTGTTTCTCATTTTTTAATGTGAGGACAAAGTTACCTCACTTTTTTGTGATTCAATGACACCTAGGAGGTAACTTCTCATGGATGGTAAAGGTTGGCTAGAATCTGGTCAGCCATCACATCCACAAAAATAACATTAGACTATCGTAATGAAGTTTTAATAGATTTGCTGAAAAAGTGTGTTCAAACATAATTTTGACTGCTGTACAAGACTGAGTGTGTTATAAGTAGTTCAATTAATCTCTGTAAATACTTTTGGACTTCTTTGTGGTATTTGTCTTTCTTGAAACTTAGTCCTTATTTGATGGTATTTATAGAAATCTTTATTTTTCTCTAAGTTACGTACAAGTGTAGAAGTGCTGGACCATATTACTATGTAATTCTATATTCAGTTCTTTTTAGGACTTTTTGTCCCATCTTTGATAGTTTTACATACCTGAGAGAAATGCACCAAGTTCACATTGTTGTCACATCTCTCCTAGCTTTTGTTAGACTTTGGAAGGATTTTTGTTGTTTTGTTTAAAACTATGGCCACATTAACATGTATAATATGGTTATTTTATTGTACCTTTGATTTGAATTTTCTCATGACTATTGATACTTTTGTATTTTAATCTTCACAATAAAGTTTTTAAAAATGCAAAAACAAGAGAAACACAGAGTAAGTTCTCCAGTGGATGTAGGTAGCAGTTGGTGCAGGGAGGGTGAGCAGACATGGTAAAGGAGAGGAATATGGTTTTATAAAAGTGTATTTGTGTGTGTGTGTGTGTGTGTCTATGTGTGCGTTTGTGTGTTGTGTTTATCAATGAAACTTGCTGACATTGGGTTTTTTGTTTCATTTGCTCATTTCATCTTGTTTTTGTTGTTCTTGTTTGACATTCCTGGGGTTAAAACTCAGGGCTTGAAAACTGTTCCTGAATTTCATTATGCTGAAGGTTACCACTCTACCATTTCAGCTACAGCACCAGTGCTTTTAGGGTTATTTGGTTGCTGTTCTTGTTTATTAGCTACTGAGATATCAAACTTAGTATTCCATGCATGGTAGGCAAGCATTTTATCACTCACCTGCATTGCCAGCCCCAACCACACTGTTTTAAGAATAGAGGTAGGGCTGGGAGTGTGGCTCAGTGGTACAGTGCTTGCCTTGCATACATGAGGCACTGGGTTCCATTCCTCAGCACCACATAAGCAGAAAATTCATTGTGACTTATCACCAATTAAATGCCAGAAAACTACAAGTGACAGTATGGCTAGAAGTGGTAGCCTGCCAGCCTTTAGTGAAAAGATTAGGGAATGTACCAGGCCCTCCCTTAGTTTAAACCCCATAGCTAACAATTGAAAGAAAAAAGAAACAATTCCAAACAAACAAAAACCTAATTACTTGCTCATTGCCTTTGTTCTACTTTTCTTTGTAGTTATAACTGAATACTTCCTGTCATTCCATTTTTTACATTCTTCCTTTCACTTTGACGGGTTGAACCTTTGGACATGCACATGGAAAGTGGATACTACATACCAACCTATTCTTTCTTCTTTTAACATAAAAAGTGTGCTTATTGGACAGGGAAGGTAGCTAAGTGGTACAGTGCTTGCATCGCTGGAATGAGGAGCTGGGTTCTATTCCTCAGGTTCTCATACACAGAAAAAGCCAGAAGTGGTGCTGTGGCTCAAGTGGTAGAATGCTACCCTTAAGCAAAAGCAGCTCAGGGACAGCACCTGACCCCTGAGTTCAAGCCTAAAGACCAGCAAAAAAAAAAAAGTCTACTCATTTAAATTAGTCAGTGCTTCCTCTGGAATTTAAACGACAAACTTACAAGTGACATAAGTTCATTTTCAATAGTATTGTCCTCCTTTCCAGAGAGTTCAGGGATCGCACACAGAAGAGACCCTAGGCCTCTGCTGTCATTTATAAACTAGCTGTTGTACAACATTAAGCATCAACACACACATTTCTATTCTTATTATTTTGAACACAATGGGATTTGTAAGGGTAGGTAAAAATAAGTGAAGGAACCCCTTCCTTTTCACCTATTTATTGTGATAGTAATGGATCTATTTTGCTGTGCACCTAAGTCCCACACTTGTCATTGAAGTTCTCTCTGAACTACTTTTCAATTTCTTTTCTTCTTAGGACACACACATTCACACACATCCTGAAGAATTTTTCTAGTTCATCTAACAATGTTTTACTACCAATTCTCTAGTCCACAAGTAATTATATCATCTACATAGGACAAGACTATAACATTAGTCCACTGACTTCTCTGACAGGTCCCTGTGTCAAAAGTCAGCCCTGCAGGAAACACGTGTACACCTTAGCCCATGCTGCAGGTGCCATGCTGTGCTGGTGGTGGACTGATGGGCAGCACATACCCTGCTCTGCACTTCTCACTCCTGTCCCAAGGGGCTTGCCAGGTTTGCCTATTGCATGAAGACTTTGGCACTGCCCTCCTCTCCTCAGCTGGCTCCTTACCAAACTTTTCTTTTGTGTACCTTCCATTTTGAGTTCTGGCATAGACCATGAGCCCAACCAACTTCCACCACATCAGATGAAGTCTCCACATCAAACTTTTGGTAACAAACATTTAAGTTAGAATGCACATATAAAATTTTGGCTGGGTTTGGTTCAGACCCCATATACAAGTGAGGCAAAGATGGTTGGCTGTGGATGCTCCAGGTAGTCATCTACTCAAAGTACTGAGACCTCTATAACAGGGACTTCAAACAAGGGTGTAAGTGATCAGAAAAATGAAAGAGAGAATTTTAAAAGAATTTCTTAATTAAAATTCATTGAGGGAACAGAAAAAATATACACTTAATGTTAAGCTAATTATGGGAGGAAAAATGACCTAGAGCTGGACAAACATAAAGATATAAGTGTTCCAGGTAACACAAGGGGGCCTTCATTGGTCACTGGGAGTCTAGTGAAAATCCTATGATAGCCTTGTTCAGTACCCACTGTGCTCAGTATCCCAGCTTCTGCCCCTTCCAGTCATTCTGAGGTGCATCATTCCAGGTTAACCTGAGGAAGAAACAAGGGTTCACCTAACATTGGGGTCAAGAGTGCTTGGGAATTGGAGGTTGTTGGTTAAATACTTAGATCTCTGGAGAGCAGACTCTTCAGGGTCCTGACTAATCATATTAACTGCCCCTACTGATGATATCAGAATTTTCTCTAAAATAAATATGACTTTATTTGTTTACTTTATCCAGTAACATTCACTGAATGGCTATTGAAAATAATCTAATTTAGAGCTGAAATCTTCATACAAAAGCAGAATTCTTCTAAAGCCTAATTTTGAAAAGGGCTACAGGATGAACTGTGTGGTAGGACCCTTGACATTCTGAAAACTTTTGTAACTTAACCCATTCTTAGTGATTGTGTCTATGGTGAATATGTACCCGTCATGGTTGACCACTTCTCTTCTGAACATAGCTTTTAGAATGAGCTGAAACTAGATATCCTGTCAATCATCCCTGGGAGTGGCCTTGAAATAAAGTGCAATCAGAAAGGGAAAAACAACAAAAATGCTTAAACACATCTGAACAGCTCAAACTGAAATGCGTATTTCTCCTACATCTATGTGCACACAGCACAAGACCACAGCCTTCTCGTTCAAATATATTGGTATTCTGGAACCTTAAATCATCACCACTTGATTCCTTCTTTTCTTATATTACTGTTTCAAGTATACTGAAATATTTGGCCACATTTTATATGTTGAGATCTCTCTTTGAAGGACTCATTCTGTACTTTACAAATATGGACCACATTGTCCTGCATAGTAACTTGAACTTCTGCAAGGACCTATGGACTAGACAGAAACATAAAGGTATGTGCATGTGCATTCACATGAAAAAAGATACGAAACTATTCGTGACAATCTACCATTACCCTGGCTTATAAGATATTTCTTTTTTTTTAATTTTATTTTATTTTATTTGAGAACATACTGTACAGAGGGGTTACAATTACATGGGCAGGATAATGCATACATTTCTTACCAAGCATTGCAGCCTCCTCCTTTGTTTACCCTTCACCTCCCTTCCCAGCCTCCCCCCTCCCCCCACCCAATCATACGCCCCTCCCCCCCCACACCAACATTGTAAAGCTGGTTTTGACATGACATTTTGTACTTCTCATTGTTGCAACAGGTCCACCTGAATCCTTAAACGACTTGTTTGTCCCCATCTCCTCCACATGTTATACTGACATCAAATATAGTGAAAGCAGGGGTTACACTGTGGGGGAGGGACATACAAAGCAACAAAGAAATAATCTTATAAATGCATTAGAAACACATGCATGAAAGAAACGAAAACATTAAAATACATATTTAAGGGTTCATTTTCCTAACATCATATTATCTGACCTTTTCCGCTTGACTCATACCTATACTAGATATTGCAAATAAGGGAAACCATGGCACCTATGTTTCTTTGGGCCTGGCTTACTTCACTTAATATAATTTTTTCCAAACCTTTCCATTTCCTAACAAATGGGGAAATGTCATTCTTTCTGATGGAGGCATAGAATTTCATTGTGTATATATACCACATTTTCTTGATCCATTCATCTACTGAGGGGCATCTGGATTGGTTCCATATCTTAGCTATGGTAAATAATGCTGCAATAAACATAGTTGTGCTGGTAGCTTTAGTGTGGTCTTGTTTGTAAACATTTGGGTAAATGCCCAAAAGTGGGATTGCTGGATCATAGGGGAGATCTATGTGAAGTCTTTTGAGGAACCTCCATACTGCTTTCCAAAGTGGTTGAACAAGTTTACATTCCCACCAACAATGAAGTAAGGTTCCTTTCTGTCCACATCCCCTCCAGCATCTGTTGTTGTTAGAGTTCTTGATTTTTGCTGTTCTAACTGGGGTGAGGTGATATCTCAATGTTGTTTTGATTTGGATTTCTTTTATGGCTAGGGATGTTGAACATTTCTTCATGTGTATATTGGCCATCCTTCTTTCTTCTTCAGAGAAGCTTTTCTTTAAGTCTTTCACCCACATATTTATTGGGCAGTTGTTTCTTTGAGGATTTGTTGTTGGGTGGTTTAATTTTTTGAGTTCCAAGTATATTTTAGATATGAGACCCTTGTCCATTGTATGGCTAGTAAATATCTTCTCCCAATCCGTGGGCTTTCTATTGATCTTGCTAGCTATGTCATTTGCCCTGCAGAAGCTCTGCAACCTTATGCAATCCCATTTGTCCAACCTTTCTTTGATTTGTTGTGCTTCCGGGTTTCTATTCAGAAAATTTCAGCGTGAGCCAAGGAGACCTAGGGTTTCTCCTATTCCATCCTGTAATGTTTTCAGAGTGTCTGCTTTGAGTTCAAGGTCTTTGATCCATTTGGAGTTGATTCTGGTGCAGGGTGATATATAAGGATCTAGCTTTAGTTTTCTACATGTAGTTAACCAATTTTGCCAGCACCATTTACTGAAGAGGCTGTCTTTCTTCCATTCTATTGTTTTAGCTCCCTTATCGAAGATTAGATGGCTATAGGTCTGTAGGTTCATTTCTGGGTTTTCAATTCTATTCCATTGGCCCTGAGGTCTGTTCTTATGCCAATACCAAGCTGTTTTGATTACTATGGCTTTATAGTAGAGTTTGAAATTTGGTATTGATATTCCTCCAGCAGTGTTCTTTCCGTTGAGGAGCGTTTTTGCTATTCGGGGTCTTTTATTGTTCCATACGAATTTTTGGATTGCCTCTTCTATTTCCTTGAAGAATGAGGGTGGAATTTTGATAGGTATTGCGTTGAATTTGTAGATAGCCTTGGGAAGTATTGCCATTTTCACGATGTTAATCTTGCCAATCCAGGAGCATGGGAGGTTTTGCCATTTTTTAAGTTCTGTGTTGATTTCCTTTTTCAAGATTTTAAAGTTTTCATCATAGAGGTCCTTCACTTCTTTAGTTAAGTTAATTGCTAGGTATTTTATTTTTTGTGGAGCTATTACAAATGGAGTTGCTTTCCTAATTTCAGCCACACTTTTCTCATTGTTGGCATACAGAAAAGCCATTGATTTTTGGGGGTTAATTTTATAACCTGCTACTTTGCCAAAGTTTTGAATCAGCTTGAGTAATTTGGGAGTGGAGTCTATGGGATTCTTTAAATACAAGCTCATGTCATCTGCAAAGAGGGAGAGTTTTATTTCTTCTTTCCCTATTTGGATCCCCTTTATGTCTGCATCTTGTCTTATTGCTGTAGCTAGGCATTCTAATACTAGATTGAAGAGAAGTGGAGAGAGTGGGCATCCTTGTCTTGTTCCTGAGTTAAGAGGAAATGGCTTTAGTTTTTCACCATTGAGTATATTGCTGGCTGTAGGTTTGTCATATACAGCCTTTATTGTATTGAGGAATGTTCCATGGATTCCTAATTTTTCCAAAACCTTCATCATAAAGGGGTGTTGGATCTTGTCGAATGCTTTTTCTGCATCTATTGAGATAACCATGTGGTTCTTATTCTTGCTCCTGTTGATGTGATGAATAATATTAATTGATTTGCGAATATTGAACCAGCTTTGCATCCCTGAAATGAATCCTGTTTGATCATGGTGTATGATTTTTTGGATGAATTGTTGAAGTCGATTGGCCAAAATTTTGTTGAGAAGTTTTGCATCAATGTTCATCAAAGAAATGGGTCTATAGTTCTCTTTCTTTGATAAGTCCCTGCCTGGTTTTGGGATGAGGGTTATGATGGCTTCATAGAATGTGTTCGGTAGTGAGCTTTCTCTTTCAATTTCATTGAAGAGTTGGAGGAGTATTGGTGTGAGCTCTGCTTTGAAGGCCTTGTAAAATTCCGCTGTAAAACCATCTGGTCCTGGACTTTTCTTAGCTGGGAGGTCTCTTGTTGCTGTTTCTATTTCAATGCTTGATATGGGCCTGTTAAGCTGGTTTAACTCATCTTGTTTTAGTTTTGGCATGTCAATATTTGCTAGGAAAAGGTCCATTTCTGTCAAGTTCTCAAATTTATTAGCATAAAGTTTTGAGAAGTATTCCCTTATAATGTTCTGAATCTTGGTTGTTTCCGTGGTGATGTTTCCATTCTCATCTCTGAGTTTATTAATTTGGGTGTGTTCTCTCCTTTTTCTGATAAGGTTTGCTAAGGGTCTGTCAATTTTGTTAAGTTTTTCGAAGAACCAACTCTTTGTTTTGTTGATTCTTTCTATAGTTTTTTTGGTTTCTAATTCATTTAATTCTGATTTAATTTTGATTATTTCTTTCCATCTACTGGATTGGGGTTTATCTTGCTGCTCTTTTTCAAGGAGGTTTAGATGTGTCATTAAATTGTTAGTTTCAGATCTCTCCAATTTGTTGATGTAGGAGCTCAGAGCTATAAACTTGCCTTTGCTGTGTCCCAGAGGAGCTGGTAATTTGTGTGTTCATTTTTGTTGAATAGCATGAACATTTGAATTTCCTTTCTAATCTCTTCCATGACCCACTCATGATTCAGCAGTGTGTTGTTCAGCCTCCATGTGATACCGGACTTTCTTTGGTGGCTTTTGGTGTTGAGTTCTAATTTTATTCCCGTGTGGTCAGAGAGAATGCAAGGTATAACTTCAATGTTTCTGAATTTAGACAAGTTTGCTTTGTGGCCTAAAATGTGGTCTAAAAACGTTCCGTGTGCCGGGCGCTGGTGGCTCACGCCTGTAATCCTAGCTACTCCGGAGGCTGAGATCTGAGGATCGCGGTTCAAAGCCAGCCCGGGCAGGAGAGACCGTGAGACTCCCATCTCCAATAAACCACCAGAAAACCGGAAGTGGCGCTGTAGCTCAAGTGGTAGAGCGCTCGCCTTGAGCTGAAGAGCTGAGGGACAGCGCCCAGGCCCAGAGTTCAAGCCCCACGACCGACCAAAAAAAAAAAAAAAAAAAAAACGTTCCGTGTGCTGCTGAGAAGAACGTGTATTCTGATGCTGCTGGGTGAAATGTTCGGTAAATGTCTGTTAAGTCTAGTTGATCTATGCAGCTGTTTAGATCTGCGGTTTCTCTGTTGAGTTTTTGCCGAGTTGATCTATCTAGTGGGGAGAGTGGTGTGTTAAAATCCCCAACAATTAATGTCTTTGGATCTATATGGGATTTGAGGGAAAGTAGTGTTTCTTTGATAAATTTGGGTGCTCCATTGTTTGGCGAATAGATATTTAGAATTGTAATATCCTCCTGAAGGAGAGATCCTTTAATTAGTATGTAGCGACCTTCTTTATCTCTTCTCACGAATTTTAATTTGAAGTCTATTTTATCTGATATTAGGATTGCAACTCCTGTCTGTTTATGAGGGCCGTTTGCTTGGTAGATTTTGTTCTAGCCTTTAACATTGAAAATGTGTTTGTTTTTATGGGCAAGATGTGACTCCTGCAGGCAGCAGATAGAAGGGTCTTGTTTTTTAATCCAACTAAACAGTCTATGTCGCTTAATTGGAGAGTTCAGTCCGTTAACATTAAGAGATAGGACTGAGAGGTATTTGGGAGTTCCTGCCATGTTATCCACCTTCTTGGGGGCTGCGAAAACTGGGTTCTTCCTAAGGTTCTTGGATTCTCAGGTTGGGTGCAGTTTCTTGGCCTTTGTTGCGTTCTTGTTGGTTTTCTATGTGTAGGACATCTTTAAGAACCTTTTGTAGGGCTGGTTTGGTGGAGATGTATTGTTTCAATTTTTCTTTGCTATGGGAGGTTTTTATTTGGCCTTCAGTTATGAAGGAGAATTTAGCTGGGTACAGTATTCTTGGTTGATAGTTGTTTGTTTTTAGGGCATGGCATACGTCATTCCAGGCTCTTCTTGCTTTGATTGTCTCTGCTGAGAAATCTGAGGTAATTCTAATTGGTTTCCCTTTATAGGTGATTAACCTTTTCTCCTTGACAGCTTTAAGGATCTTTTCCTTGGTCTGGGTTGATCCTGTGTGGATTATAATGTGACGGTGGGATGTCCTATTCTGGTCTGGTCTATTTGGGGTTCTAAAAGCTTCTTGTATCTGAATAGGCCTATCTTTTTGTATGTTTGGGAAGTTCTCTGCTAGGATCCTGTTAAACAAATTTCCTAGACCATTAACTTCTGTTTCTAGGTGCTCCTCTACACCCATTATTCTTAGATTGGGCCTTCTGATGGTGTCTTCCAGGTGTTGGATAGACCTATCATATTTCTTGGACTTGTCTTGGATGGTTGAATGTTCTTTCTCTATAATATCTAGGCTGTCTTCAATCCCTGAGATTCGATCTTCTGCATGGTCTAACCTGCTGTCAAGACTCTCTACTTTGTTTTTTATCTCTTTTCCTTCTAATTGGTCAGCTTTGATGGCTTCAAGTTCTTTGTTGAATCTTATAAGATATTTCAATATCAACTTCAATTGAGGACAATGACTATACCCTATGGAAGAGTTTATGCTTATACAAGACTGGTAACTTTTCTGCACGAGAGCCAAAAACCCATTTTAGAAAATATCTTCTCTGGCCTTGGAGTGCTTTCTACTCAGGACCTGGGTACTGTCCCTGAGCTTTGGTAATAATGGAATAGAAGTGTTGACAGTCTATCAACTTGATTCACAGCACTACTTGTGGGAAATTTGGTGATAATTGGCCATAACACTCTCACAGCAATTCCTACCTAGTTTGCTTTTCAATTTTGATCTTTAAACCTCATACTCTTGAGCAACTAAGAATTCCAATGTGAAGTACCAGTGCCCTGTTAGATCAGGAGATCTTAATTACTTGATCCAAGCAGGACTCATGGTGTCCACATAACAGGATATAAAATTCATAACATCATATAGCCATATGCAAAGGTCCTTTTGCAATCACTTAGTAAAGGACTGTTTACCTATCATTGGGTAAACCATATCCATATTCTTCCACTAAATATTTGGAAGAATGTATTGGTTACACGTATTTTATTATTGCTCCTCAGGTTGAATTCAGGGGCAAAAATTTGTGAGGCTTCCTTTACCTTCTATACCAGATGCCCTTTTTTATCACTGATTTTTCACCTTAGGGTTTTGCTTCTCTGCCTGGGCCTTTCAACACACTAATTTTATAATTACATATCACAAGTAGCAAACAAGATAGGCACATATGACCAGAGCCATGCTTTTATTGGTTAAGATACCATTTTCATGAAGTATTTCCATGGGATGGCCTACAAATACTATCTAATTTCAGCTTCCTGAATAGCAAGGATTCAACACATGAGGGAGTGTAATTGCTCATTTTTAATTGCTAATCTTAAATTAAAAGAAGGAAGGGTATTTTACCAATTCAGTGAGCATTTAGTCCTTTAAATTCTGAGTTCAAGCAAAGTGTTGGCCAAATGATAACAGAAATAATAAAAAAATTAATTAAATAAGTTATCATCAGGCATACTTTGAATGAATATGGCACATTGGTTCATAATTTGAGCTATAGAACAAGCCTAGGTAGGACTCTGATCTGTGAACCATCCCTTTTCAGAAAGTATCCAGTCTGTAAACATGGGAGAATGAACTATTTCCAAATGGATGTGGTGTGTGTGTGTGTGTGTGTGTGCGCGCGCGCACGCACGCATGTGCGTGTGTGTGTGTGTGGTACAAGTAGGAAGGCCAAGGGCACAGGTGCCTCCCAATACCCCTATTTTTTTAAACTAGGCCTCTGTAGATAAGCAGAAGGGTTGGGCTGGGAAGGTGGCTTAGTGTTAGAGCACTTGCCTTGCATGCACGAGGCCCTGTGTTTGATTCCCCAGCACCACATAAGCAAAAAGAAAAAAAAGCTGGAAATGGCACTGTGGCTCAAGTGGTAGAGTTCTAGCCTTGAGCCGAAGAGCTGAGGGACAGCACCCAGGCCTAGAGTTCAGGCCCCACAAGTGGACCCCCCCCCCCAAAAAAAGGAGAAGGGTGAACAATGTGAGGGAAGGGGTTAAAGAGCAACTACTTAACTCTTGCAATGTGAACTCCTCTGTCCATATCTTGTAAATAGAATCACAGGCAGGATTAAAGGATTCTTTTTTTATTGTGAAAATACCATAAAGAGTAGTTATTATTTTTGAACAATTGAAATAAATACAGAAATTACTGAAGCCACAGGAAGCCTGAGCTGAAGCACTGAAGCAAACTTCCTGTTACCAGAGAGAGATTTCTTCAAAACAGCCCACAGGGCTCATGCTTTGATTCCTAGCTTTTATGGAGGCCAAGATGAGACAATCTACTCTGAAGCCAGTTCAGGCTGGCTTCAACTCAGGTCCTAAGTTCAACAACTTATATTGGCACAAAAACATTCCTTCATGAAAGTGTGAAAGTAGAGCTCTTCATGTAACCAAACAGCTCTGGACATATCTAGAATGACTGGCATTTAAAGGATTTGGAGTCTTGGTCTAGGTTTACTAATTAAGCACTTTCTGATATAACAGATATTTTTTCTAAAGACCTCCAGTATATCTTTAATTACATAACTATACAGTGGCATCTATCTTAGCTCTAGAAATTCTAAATTTAGGTCAAACTTTGTGTTTCTGTAAAAGAAGACAGTATATTTGTTGGAAGCCACATTTTGGAAGATGGAATACTGGAGTCTATTACACAGTTAGATATCTGCAAGCAGCCTGTTGTAACAAAGACTTGCAGTCTACAAATACACTTAGACAACTTGGAAACAGGACAGAAAGGGGAAAAAAGGATAAAAACAACACCAAAAAACCAATCAACACCAAGAGAGTGCTGAATTGGGACACTATGATGACCAGAGACAAGCCAGGAGACAGGACAAAGGACATAATTACAGAGACATGTGGCATGGTATCTGGTGCCACTGCTGGTCCAGCCTAAATAGGGCCTAAGCAGGAGACAGCGCTACAGGAAATTCCCAGTCCCAGGCACTGGACTATCAGTTTGAATAACATATCAGCCAAATGCCCATGCCTGCTTGCAGGGATCCAGCCACACCCATCATTTGAGAGGCAAGTGATGGATGGGGCATTTCCTTCCCCCTGCATGAAAACAAGATGCCAGACCCCACCATCTACCATGTGGCCAATAGGGCAGCAGCCACACCTGACCTCATTACTTAATATTACTGAATTATTAAATCAATTTATGAAATGTTATATCCTCTTTATCATTTTGTAAACAGTTCAAGAATTTGCTTTTTATAAAAGCCATTTTTCTTGTGCCGGAGCTCTGAAAGAATAATGCTCACATTCACCAAAAATTAAACATTCTTCTTTTGTTCTCATGTTCTTGCCTCCTATCATAACAGTCTTTACTCATCTATTGTACCCATAACCATGTTGCAGATGATCTGAATCCAGTCCCGAATGGCCAGAGCTAATATTTCTAAGAAGAGTTTTTTAAATTATCCTGACACAAAATTCCTTAGTATAAAAGACACAAGTTAATAACTTCAATCTCTGAATTACTCATTGAGACTGGTTGTTTCTACATGCTTTGGATAATATTGAATGACACCATACCCACTCAACACGATGACAGGATGAGGAATGTTGGCTCAAAGAGAGCTGAAGAATGGTTTCCCATCACACCTAGCTTACCTCTGCCATGAAGGATTTCTCTGTATAATTTACAGAGGTTTTCTGACAAAGATTTTCCTACATTGGGTTTCTTCCAGGGGTGAATGTTCTAATACTTGCTGAAGGTTGGCTTCTTGTTGAAAGACTTCCTCTCATGTGTATATTTGCAGAGATTCTGTCATGTGTCCAGGTCTCGGATACTTGTCCAGATGTGACTTCTGGCAAAATGTTTTTTATACTCATAATTTCTTTCCTGTCTATGCTCTCACATGTGCTGAGGACTCAGCTCTGGTTGAAAGTCATTTCACATATGTTTTATGCACTACTTTCTTTTCTCCTATGTGAGTCAGTTCTCTGATGAACATGAGGTATTCCTTTCTGATCAAAGGATTTCCAAATTTGTAATAGTTTTAAGATTACTCCATTGTGTATGTCCTATGAACTTGGATCCATGAATACTTCGTAAAGAACTTTCCACATTTGTTACATTTGTATTTTCTCGCCTGTGTCTGTTTCCTGATGCAAAGTGAGTTAGGACTTTTCTTGAAAACCTTTCCATTTATTTTTCCTACATAAAAATTTCCCTCCTCTTTCTGTGTGAGGGTAGGTGTGTGTCTGTGTGTCTCTGTTTTGTGTGTTCTGTGATGAACCCTGAGCTATGTGTCTTGTAGTTCGAGGACACCACATCTGCTATATCATAAGGTCTCTATCCTGTATTGGTTCTTTATTGCAATTTCAATTTTCTTACAGATCAAAGACTTTCCCATTTGGTACAATCCTAAGTTATGTCATTTGTGTGAATCAACTTATGTGTATTAACCTGTGACCTCCAGGTCTTTCAACACTGGAACACTGGTTGCATTCATAAGGTTTCTCTCCTTGTGTTCTGTGATGGATATTAAGGTGTGCCTTCTAGGTGAAAGAATTTCTATACCTGCTACCTACATAACATTTCTCTCTGGTGGGTTTTTTCTGATGGAAAGAAAGGTATATGTTCTGGGTGAAAGACTTTCCACATAGGTTACAATCATAAAATTTCTCTCCTGTGTGTGCTCTCTGGTGGACAGCAAGGTGTACCTTCTGGCTGAAAATCTTTCCACACATATGACATTCATAAGGTTTCTCTCCTGTGTGTTTTCTGATGGACAGTGAGGTTTGACTTCCAGGTGAAAGACTTTCCACACATGTTACATTCATAAAGTTTCTCTCCTGTGTGTGTTCTCTGGTGGACAGTAAGGTTTGATTTCTGGGTGAAAGACTTTCGACACTCATTACATTCATAAGGTTTCTCTCTAGTATGTGTTCTCAGGTGGACAGTAAGGTGTACCTTCTTGGCAAAAGACTTTCCACACATGTTACATTCGTAAGGTTTCTCTCCTGTGTGTGTTCTGTGGTGGCTAGGAAGATATGACTTTCTCGTGAAAGATTTTCCACAGATGTTACATTCAAAAGGTTTCTCTTTTGTGTGTTTCTGGTGGCCAGTAAGCTTTGATTTCTGGGTGAAAGACTTTTGACACATGTTACAGTCATTAGGTTTCTCTCCTGTGTGTGTTCTTTGAGGGACAACAGCGTGTGTCTTCTCAGTGAAAGCCTTTTCACTCTCTTTACATTCTTCAACTACAGAAGACACATGAGGACTATATGCAGCACACATCTTACCAGGTTCACTGAAAACACCCATGTTCTGACAGCCAGTGACCTTTTCTATCCTCATCCCTATGGAGTTCCCATTATACTTAATCAGTTCTGACTTCTGTATGGAGCTCAAATGAAAACTTCTTATAAGTCTCACTTTTTCCTCCCCTGGGTTACTAGTCATGACTGCTACTTCAGATAGATATTCATTTTGACTTTCCTGACAGGTGCTAATCACATTCTCCATTTCTGGGACATCTAAAATGAATAATAGATAAATAGACAAAAACATAAATGAGATCCATAGATTCCTTAATGTAAAGATATTTCCTCACATTTCGTTGCAAGATTTTCAAATATGAAAGCATTGCTTTATGCAGAATATATATATTTCTCGGCAATGTAGTAATTAAGAAAGTAGTACTGACATTTTACAATGCAAAATAGCGTTTTTCTGTATTTCAGATTTTTATATTTTTCTCCAGGAAATATTGACTCATATTATTCATCTACGTCCTCTTAATGCTTCCATTCTGAATCTCCCTCTAAGCCCAGCACCACTGATAAGAAATTGTCCCAATCAGAGGATAGCAGCCCTAGCATACTTTTATTTTCTTCCTACCTGCATAATACTAGTTTAATAGAAAATGAGATCTTCTTTCTACATTTCTTATTGTCTTTTTCTCTTTAAGAATGACTTCTCTACAAACAAAGAGAACTGCTAACAATTACTAAACTGTTATACCAAATTCAGTTTGTCTCCATGAGAATTCTGGATTGACAATTCCTTGAGACCAAGGATCACCTAGTTCTCTGCCATACATGACTGAGGGGCACTAGGAATACTATTGCTCTGTACAGCTCAAGGCAAACAGACAAACTGAGCTCTGGACCCATCATCACCATTCAAGATGCTTTCACTTACCTGTGAAATTCTCTTCTGAGCCATCTCTTATCCATGGTTCTGCACCTTGTTCCAGCTTCACAATCAATTTAGGTTTAGGAACACAGTGCCCTATGAATATGAAATAGTGGAGAACTATTGCTCTTGCTGTGTCATCATTAATGTAAGGTGGTAGACATCCTGTTCACAAGGTTGCTCCTAAATCTGGTTTCTCAATTGTTTTATTTTTTAGGTGGTGGGTTCTGTTGTGGGGCCTGAACTCTGAGCCTGGGAACTGTCTCTCACCTCCTAAGCTCAAGGCTAGCACTCTAACACATGAGCCAGAATGCCAATTCTGGCTTTTTTTTCTGCTTTTTTGGTGCTGAGGAATTGAACACAGGGCGACAAGCATGCAAGGCAAGCGCTCTACCACTGAGCCACCTTACCAAATGATGGTTTCTCAATTCTTAACAGCTCCATGGTGGACTTTCCCCCAGCTTTGGTTTTTTTTTTTTTTTTTTTGCCAATGTGTGGCTTGAACTCAGCTCTTTTGCTTAAATCTAGCATTCTACTAGTTTGTGTCTTAGCTACATTTCTAGTTTTTGAATGGTTAGAGATAAGAGTCTCATGTTCATTTTTCTACAGTTGCTGGCTTCAAATCAAAATCTTCAGATTTCAGCCTCCAGGGTATCTAGGATTCCAAGCTTGAAGCAATGTAACCTATGTCAGGTTTGGCTTACAAATACACACTTTCACACTTTCCATTACTGATTTCCAGATCATACTGAGAGTAGTAATGTATATTCTATCTAGACTGTAGATCCACCTATAATAATGACCCCAAGTCTTGGAAGTCAGTTTCCTGTTAGTGGATCATAGTTTAGAACTTTTGTCCAACTACTGATTTGCCTTCTTAAAGAATGAGAATAAACGACTAGGAAGGTGGCTCAGTGGTAGAGCACTCACCTTGCATTCCTGAGGCCCTGGGTTCGATTTCTCAGCACCACATAAGCAAAAAAAAGCCAGAAGTGGCGCTGTGGCTCAAGTGGTAGAGCGCTAGCCTTGAGCTGAAGAGCTGAGGGACAGTGCCCAGGCCCAGAGTTCAGGCCCTATGATGGGACCAAATAACAACAACAAAAAAGAATGAGAATAAAATTAGCTCTTGAGTTACATACAATGAAGTTGAAGTTTCCTTTCAAAAGAAATGACATGTCCCATGGAGTGGAATCCTTTTTTTTTAGAAAATTTAATGGTCCAAAACTTTACACCCGTAACCCTACATTTAGGAGGTGAGATCAGAAGAGGCAGGCTTGAAACCAACCTGGGCACAGAAACCCAGAATATACCCTATAACAAAAGCCAAATGGCTCATGCAGTAGCATGAAAGGCAAACACCACCAAGATCCCAGACCTGAATTTGGCTGGCTTTTATACTAGCAGTTCTGTACCTGAGAATGGACTAGAATCTTATACCTAACTAACATAAACAGTCAAATGTCTACTAAAATGAAAACACTTGATCTTCCAAATAAAAGTGACCTTTGCTCACCCAAGGACATGAGGTTGCTATAGGTCTCCAGCATTACATCTCTATGAAGGGTCCTCTGACCAGGATCCAGATCCTGCCACTCCTTCCAGGTGAAGTACACAGCCACATCATCAAATGACATCAGTTTCTGTAATGGCACATTTCCATCAAGAAATTAGACCTTGGTCATGAGAATTCCAATCTGAAACTCATTATACTACAGGTATGCTTTTGTCTTACATAAAATGTTTGCAGCTTGCTGTGTTATCTATTCACTGGGAAAATTAAATAGCAAATTAGAAATATTTGACAATACATAAAGCTGGCCATTAAAATACAGATTTGCAGGGCGCTGGTGGCTTATGCCTGTAATCCTAGCTATTGAGGAGGCTGAGGTCTGAGGATCAAAGTTCAAGGCCGGCCCAGGCAGGAAAGTCCATGAGACACTTATCTCCAATAAACAACCAGAAAACTGAAAGTAGCACTATGACTTAAGTGGTAGAGCACTTACCTTGATGTGAAGAGCTGAGGGACAACAACTAGGCCCAGAATTCAAGCTAAAAGACCAATAAAAAGTTACAGATTCCCTAATGCATACAAACAAATTTCTGCTGGAAGCAATAGATAAAAAATCTAAGGATAGGGGCTGGGAAGGTGGCTCAGTGGTAAAGTGCTTGCCTTGCATGCATGAGGCCCTGGGTTTGATTCCTCATCACCACATAAGCAGAAAAAGCCAGAAGTGGGGCCAAGACTCAAGTGGTAGAGTGCTAGCCTTGAGCTGAAAAGCTGAGGGATAGTGCCAAGGCCCAGAGTTCAGGCCCCCACGACAACATTAAGTCTAAGGTGGTGTCTAAAAAATTATGTTTTCTATACAACTTATTATGCTGAAAAATGAACTTTACAACTTTGGTGGGGAGGACCGGGGCGGAAGGGTGTGGGGGGATGATACGAAGGTATCTGAAGTAGAAACAAAGCAGGAGGCTACAATGCTTGATAAGAAATGTGCTCGTTATGTTACCCATGTAATTGTAATCCCTCTGTACAGTATTTTCACAATAAAAATGTATTTAAAAAATTTATATTATCATGTTTGATAAAATTTTACTACATATCAGGGTAACAATGAATTAAACAAATATTTTTTTTACATTTACATTTACTGCTTCACCATAAATCCTATTTAGACCTTCTATTAACAAGTACTCTCATAAGCAAGCATAACACATTCAGGATATCACAAGGGATACAAAACATATAACATTACTAGATTGATGAGAAGCAGTGTCCACATGAATATTAAAAAACAGTAATGGTACTCCAGAAAGTAGCTAATGATTTATTGGGCCCCTATAAGATTTGATTTAGTTATCACATAAAAACATCCTAGGTTAACCATGTTTGGTTTAAATACTAAATAGTGAAATGTGGTGATAGATACCCTGATACTTCGTTCCTATGTAAAAAAGAACTGCTACCATGAATTTTTGTAAACTTTGCCTACATTCTACAATATAATATATAGGTAGGAGGGGAATAAAATGTTCCCTGACAAGATTTTCATTTTAATAGGCCTTCACAGAAGGTGGAGGCAAATTTATACAGGCTCAAGGAACACTCAAGATGACAAAAATGATAAATACTTATACTGGCAGTGAATGAAAATATTTAAAAGTAGTGGTATGGAAAAACAAAACAGTACCACAACAAATTAAGTTAGACCAAAGATAACAGAATCAGGTGAAATCAAATTTTCTTGTAGTTTATCAACTAGGAGAAGGACGTACTTTTCTGTAAGGAACTCTGAAGTTGAGCTGAAGGGGAAAAGGTTTGAGAGGTTGGAATTCCAGCCTGACAGCATTGAGAGCACTGAGAGCTGGCTGCAGAAGGCTTAAAAGAGAATTCTGGAGAGGGGTAAGAGACTGGAGTGCAGGCCTTTTCCTTACTGTTGGAAAGATAGCATCTGAAACTGAGCTGCTGTTCACCTTGAAGGCTAGATAAGGTGAACTTTATGTCTGCATTTTCTCTGGGTAGCAGTCTTCTGTCTCAGGAGAATAAGGAAACATGCACCCCTCAAAAACTGTTGTGGCTCTCATTGTAATATTAATATAGATATTTCAATTTTGCATGTTATCAATGGTAATCTTCCCTGTGTGAACTCAAGGTACTATGCTAGCTTGCTGGGAACCAGAGACCAAGTGCCAGAGAGCCTTCAAAACCCTGGTTTCCCCTAAGCCTATCTGTTTATGTTTTTGTGTTTCTCTAATTTTCCTTGTTTCTGGAATCCTGTAGAACTCTCTAGGCAACAATTTTCCTATACAGTGGGTAAGAAAAATGTCAATCCTAAGAGCCATGTCAGCAAAGTAAAATTAATCACTAAGAAAAACTAGTTCCTAGATAGATCATTGAAGAAAAGAAAAAAACTGCAAGACATATGGAGGAAAGAGAGAATGAGAAAAGTAAGAAAAAATGATAAAAGATAGAAAGAGAGAGAAAGAGAAAACTAACCAATACAAGTGAGTAGAAAATCAAAAGTAGAGAGAGATTGTAGAGGAAAGAAATCTTGTGAGAATACTTTAGAAAACAACAAGATTTTGTAAAAAGACCATAACCTTTAGCAACAAATATAGCCTAAGTTTCAAGTAAGACCAAGACCATGAAGTCGTCCAAGTACTATATATGGAGAGTAATTTAAGTACATATAGGTTAATCATTCCTTAAGAACACACGAAGGTGCGTATGACCACACTATTTCAGCAATTCGAGGAATGTTTCATTGAGATAGTTTAATGTTAATCATAAGGATGAGATCTCGTTGCAATCTACCCTTCACCTTCCATGAGATGTATCCTGCTCTGTGTCACTATATCACGTAACGGGTATGACTACATGTTATGACAAGATGAACCTAGACATTCTGAAGCCAATCTGAAATCAACTTAGAAAGAATATAACTATTTAATCTGCTAAACCTACAAGTAATCTTTATCTCCTAATCTATAAGCCATCTTTATCTGATTTATGAATATGTTCCTGAGGTTGAATCTGTGTGGTTGGTATTATTTTTAATTCTTAGACATCTTTAGGTTCATATAATGGAATGGAAAACAAATGAGAAATAAAAAAACACTCACCAGAGATCCATTCATACTGTCTTGTTGCTGACAATGAACAGAAGACTCTGGAAGCATGACTGGGATATAAGGCAAATGACGTATTCAGAAATGAATCTGTGAGATTTGGGGTCCAGAATTTTCTCTTGCATACATGAAACATGGGCTGCAAAACCATAAAGCTGTCTTATAAGAGAAGAATCTTTAATGTCTCAGACAGAGCATTAAAGTGTCCAATAAACACAAATCCAGTCCATTTCCTGGTAGATAGCTATTATTAAACCAACTAATTTCTATGTTTATGTACACATTAAATTCGAAAAATTGAATGTTCCCAAAAAATTATTGAATAATTGAAAGCAAAAACATATCACATTTCCACTAAAAGTACTTATTACTGAATATACTTGGGGATGTAGGAACTGCTTTTTTTAATACAAAGGTATCCTAGGAATCCATTGGAATCAGTGTTCTACCTCATTCATTTACATATTTAAACCCCTGGGAAAGCATGTGTGATGGAACTCAGTAGTTTTCACAAAAGTTAGAGAAAAAATGTATACAGAATATATTTCTTGTATTATAATATTTCAATAATGATTGTCAAGTGGCACATTTCACTGTACCCATAGCACACCTATGCAATGATTTGCAATTTGCCATTTCACATGCTTTGGCCAAAGGAACATGAGTAAAGATGAGGTAAACCCAGGTTTGAGAAGTCCCTAATGTTCATTTCCCTAAACAGTCTTGGGAAGAACCTTGACCATCCTAAAGATACAACATAAAATACTCCATATAGGAGTGACACACCTGAAGATAAGTAACACTTACAAAGCATACAACCTTGAGTAAGACATATTGCCTCAAGTTTTCTTCTGTGATTTTTCTTTTAAGGCCAAATGTCCCTGACCAACCCTTTCTGCACTACCAGGCACAACCATTAGCAAATCCTTACATGGGACATTTAACATAAGTTTACATGATTACATACTAAAAATCATAGTGGTAACAGGCTGAGTAAATTAGCAAGAAGAAGATTAGGGATTACAACATGAATAGATACTTTCAATCATAACAATTACCTCACCATCCCAAACCACAGCCTCAGGTACCCTCTCATAACTATGCTCTGGCTTATTCCTCAATCCAGCGCATCACAATTCCTGGAAATTAGTTTAAATCTTCAAACAACACAAAGTAATTGAGAGTGGTGTAGGAAAGAGTACCACCTGAATCTGGTGCTCAGGGAAGTAGCAACAATTTTTGCATAAGGCAAAGGAAGCTAGCAATATCTTCTCCTTCCTGTGCTTTTCTGCTTCTTCCCTTTAGGGCTTCTCAGAATTGACAAGGTCTGTCCATTTAGGATGGAGATTCCTATTCATAGGGTGCTCTGCTTCAAACATTGCTAGGCTTCATTCCTAAAAATACAGGACCAGCACTCACTACTCCAATATCCCATGTACAACTGTCTCTAGAAACAGTGTCGAATACATACACGTGTGAACTCAAGCCAGGAGATTAAAAACTCAAGGGAGCTGGGCGCAGGGCTCCTGGCTCCCACCTATGGAAGGCCAAACTGTACTTCAGGGCACTTCCAGCAGCAAGGCAAAGGAATAGAATCCGGAAGAGGCAGATTTAAAACGCCAGTGGTGGGTGGGGAGACACATGCGCAAAAGCATCTTCTGCCCCACCTCCACCCTGCAAAAAACAAAAACAACCCAGGACTTTCAAAGAAAATATCCTCCAAGGAGACTACAATTCCAACAATGCTTGGTGCCACCCTGCTACATACCTGGGAACAAGTGTGATCTTGTGCATTGGGACTTTTCTCTGCCTTCTGTGGAAGTTATGCTCAGTTTCTTCTTGAAAACCACTGTTTCCTCTTGAAATACATAAGACCAACCAGAAAATGGATATATATGGAGAGAACTGGATACATTGGATTTTTGATTCTTAGTTCTAATAATGAAATTGAGGTTATGAGAGTGTGTTGCTTATACCTTTCTGTTTATTCAATGTCTGCCTTCTGCTGAATGTAAATTATATGTCTGTTTTGTCTTAATTTTTTTTAATATATCCCCTCTTACTTTACAAAGATGTTGCCAGGCGCCGGTGGCTCACGGTTCAAAGCCAGCCTGGGCAGGAGAGACCATGAGACTCCTATCTCCAATAAACCACTAGAAAACCGGAAGTGGTGCTGTAGCTCAAGTGGTAGAGCACTCACGTTGAGCTGAAGAGCTGCGGGACAAGCACCCAGGCCCAGAGTTCAAGCCCCACAACTGACAAAAAAACAAAACAAAACAAAACAAAAATATTCCCAACCACTAACCTTATACCTGTGTCATTTCCCATTACTGTAATGAAAACACTGGCATAAAATAGTGAGATTGTTAGGTAAATATGCAGAATAATACTTCTGGTGATTTGGATTTCACAAAATCTATCAATTAATTTTCCAGAAACTTCCCAATTCTATCTATTAAATCAAATGAGTTTTTGTTTTTTTCTAAATTTTGCATTTCATTTAAGGATTTTATGTTTTGTTTTGTTGTTGGTCCTATGGCTTGAACTCAGAGCTTGGGCACTGTCTGTGAGCATTTGCTGTACTCTATGTGCATTTCCTTTAAAACTTTGTTGAAGTAACTATTGAAAAGTTTCCTCACAGGGATTCTTATGAACATGGCACATCACCTCCATTTCCCTTCAAAGAGATAGTGGTTTAGGGTGTCAGGAATGAATGCAGGAGGGAGAGATAGAAGAGTGAAGTTTAGGCCAGGCTATGTTGATGTGAAGCTTAATCACTTGCAAACCAGTCTGCTTTTGTCTTTTCATTTTGCATGTGAAAATCTCTTTAGACTTCTTACCTCTTCTCTGATCCTAACAGTTCCTCTCAGTAGCTTTAGGCTACATATCTAAGGGACCTCAGACTTGTCTTCTCAGACCTTATCCACTAAACTGTGGAATAAATCTTTTGTCTCCTGCCCCAATGCCATCAGAGCACAAGCAAGGCTCTGAGAGCCAATGGGATGATAATTAAGGGGACAGAGAGATGGCTGATGACACAGTTCTGCTATATTTCTCCAATGCTTGCATAATATTGGTCTAGACCCACTGTGCCCAAAAGTGCAAACAGCACACATCTTTCCTCATTCTATTTCAATACATCTTTTCCACCCAAGCCTCCTGTCAGTTAAAGCCCCAGGACAAAAAGCTAGAACACACACTTCCTCAAACCAATAAAGGGCAAGGACTTGCAGCCCTGAGGGTGGGAGTCAATGGCCCTGAAGCCTTTGCTCATATTTTGTCTTTTCCTGGCAGGCACCGCAGGGTCTACAACAGTCTCCCTCTCTCTTATCAGAGAACCTACCCTTGTCTCTTACATGTTTATTGTGATTTTTTGTAATCCCTTCCATAAAAAATAATTGGGAAAGACTGGATTGGAAACTTTCACGTTTGATTTTAGTGTATGAGTTCTCCATGTCTCTATTGTGGACCAGAACTATTCCTCATGAAAATGGGAATCAAAGAGCATATTTGAATGTATAGACTTCAACTTACAAGCACCTCTAACAATGTAAACAAAAAATAATTTCATTCTTTAAAACTAAATTCCTGGGAAGTGGCACTGTGGCTCAAGTGGTAGAGTGCTCGCCTTGAGCTGAAGAGCTGAGGGACACGTGTTCAGGCCCAGAGTTCAAGCCCCACAACCAAAAAAAAAAAAAAAAAAACCAATTCCTCCCTAAAATTGAATTCCTGTGAGACAAAGAGATAAAACTGGGGTGCTTCCAAGAGTACCTATGAAATGTAGTTTTCCTTTCTTTTCTTTTTCTGTTAGTCATGGGGCCTGAAGTCTGGGCCTAGGTACTGTTCCTCGGCTCTTCAGCTCAAGGCTAGTGCTCTACCACTTAAGCCACAGTGCCACTTCTGGCTTATTCTGCTTATGTGGTGCTGAAGAATGGAACACAGGGCCTCATGCATGCAAGGCAAGCACTCTACCACTGAAACACCTTTCCATCCCTGAAATATGGTTTTCATTGTTCAAGCATACATTTGTGATGAATTTCTTTATTCTTTTATCCTTTTGTTTTGTTTTGTTTTGGGTCATACCACTTAAACTGTGAGCCTAGGAACCATCCCTTAGACCCTCAGCTCAAGTCAAGTGCTCTACATTGTGAGCTAAAGCACCAATTCTGGTTTTCTGGTTTTTATTGGAGATAAGTGTCTCACAGACATTGCTGCCCTGGCTGACTTTGGATGCAATCCTCAGGTTTCAGCCTTTTGAAGAGCTAGGATTAAAGACATGAGGTACCAGCACCTAGCTTGCATTTCTTTTCATTTATGTCCCAGCCTTGGGTCTTGAACTCAGTGCCTGGACACTGTCCCTAAAGTTTTGCTCAAAACTAGCACCCTAGTACTGGAGCCACAATTTCACATTTGGCTTTTTCTATGTATGTGGTACTGAGGACTTGAAGCAGGGCTTTAGGCAGGTTAAGTTAGCACTCTACCACTGTTTCAGGACAGCCACAACACCAACAGTGCTCTGGAAGGACAATGGGATGATAATGGAACAGACTGAGAGAAGGCCAATGATGAATCTCTCTTTATTCCGGCAATAACCTTAGCTATAGGCACTTTCTAGATCTGTCCAGTGCTTGCATCACATTTTTGAAGGACTCACTGTGCCAACAAGTGCAGACCATATGCATCCTTCCTCATTCTATTTCAACCAAAAACAATTCAAAAATAGTGTACGATGTAAATTCTATTTAAACTAGTATAATAAACATAATACTTAGAAATAAATGTTTCAAAAATATAACCAAGAACAATGACAATTATGGGACACAGCTAGTCCAGGAAGCACCCATTTTTACCTGATCCTTATGTCTTGCTTCTCAGTAACTTACGTTTAACTTTTACAGAAAGAAAGCATTATTTTTACTTCATATTTTATAGGTGTTCCAATGTTGCCATCTATTCATCCAAAAGTGCCTCACAATCTCCATTTTCATGAGGAAAAACTCAGGTCCACTAAAAGAGGGATGGAAAACTCTTACACTGGAGGAATGAATATCAGGCATGAAAATTTCCTACACAATCCTTCCAAATCATGATGTGTGGAAAGGATCATCAACAATCACAACAACCCCTTAAGAGACAAGCTTAGAATGTCTGATATGAGGGAGGGAGGCAAAAGATTTATTCCATGGTGTAATGGATACAGTCTGGGAAGACAAGTCAGAGGACCCCTAGATATGTGGCCTAGACATGCTGACAGGAGCTTCTAGGTTCAGAGAAGAGGTAGAAAATCAAAACAAAATAGGATATGCAAAACAGAAAAGTAAAAACAGACTGGTTTGGAGCAAGTAATCAAGCTTCACATAAACATAGACCTGCCCTGAACTCTACCTCCTCCCACATTCATCCTGATATACCTAGACAACCATTTTTTTGAAGAGTCTTGGAGGAGGAGTACCATTTTCTAAGAAACCCCTGAGAGGAAAATTTTCACTAATCCCCTGAATCAATTAATAAAAGAAAGGCAAGTACAGCACAGCAAATACTCACAGACAGTGCCCAAGCTCTGAGTTGAAGCCACAGGACCAACAACAAAATGAGGGATAAACTTTATAAGGAAAGGCAAATTTCAGACACAAATAACCAAAAACTCCGTAAAATTTCATAGATGGAATTTGGGAGTTTCTGGGAAAGTAATGAGTAGAATTTGACAAATCAATTTAATTCAAAGATTATGAAGTATATCTGTCTGTAAATTCTGTTATTTTATTCCAGTATATATATTAGAGCAGGGGAAGATGATGCCAGAATCAATAAGTTTACTGTCTGCAAGTATTTTTTTTTTTTGGTGGATCTTGTGGCTTGATCCCAGCCTGAGCACTGTCCCTGCGTTTTTCAGCTCAAAGTGAGCTCTCTATCACCTGAGCCACAAGGCCACTTCCATTTTTTTGGTAGTTAGTTGGAGATAGGATATATGAACTTTCCTGCCCAGATTGGCTTTGAACTGGGATCCTCATATCTCAGCTTCCTGAGTACCTAGGATTACAGGCATGAGCCATTGGCACCCAGCTGCAAATACCTTTGTAAAGTAAGAGTAGAGATATTCAAAATTTAAGGAAAAACAGAGACATAATTTACATTCAGCAGAATGTACTGTTTGAACAAAAACAAAAATAAAAACTACGTAGTTTCATAACCTCAATTATATTAAAAGAACTAAGAATTAAAAAACCAAAATATACAATGCTCCTAATACATTTGTGTTTTTAATTGGTCTCATAATATTTATGTTGGTAAAATGAATTTTCAAGAAGAAACTCACCTAAGTTCCCGCAGCTGGGAGAGAAAGGTTCCCATGCATCCTTGCACACTTAGGATCAAATGTCTTCTGCCAGTCAAAACCCTGTAACAAGCCTACTTCCTCTAGGTGAATTGTGCATCGCATTCTGGAAATTGTAGTTTCTTGTGTGTGGGCGGGGGAGGGAGGGGAGGAGTAATCGGAGTAGGTGGGGGAGGTGGGAAGAGGCGCCAATGCCACTTTGCCCACTCTTGGTGTTTTTAGTTTGCAAATTCAGGTTTCTTTTCTTTTGCCTTGCTGCTGGAAGTGCTCTGAAGTACAGCTTTGCACTCCATAGTCAGAGCCAAGAGGTAGAAGCCCAGCTTCTCTTTTTCAGGGGAACTTGGGAGCTGAAACTTGAAGCAATCTGAGGCTCCTAGCCAGATTCTGCCCTTCCCATCTTTCCCCGGTCTCGGGTGGATGATATTTTAGGGCTCATGGGTTTGTGCTGCCATTAGCAATTGTTCCTCCAGGTGCCAGAAAGTGGCTACAAACCTCTGATTTTCGAGACAAGGAGAGTCAGGAGTTGTGCGTTTATACTCCTGACCCTAGAGATTCTGGTACTCACCCATGTGATTTTATAAACTTGCTTTTTGTGAATTGAAGCCAATGAATGGTAAACATTCCTTGAAAATGTCTTATATAAAACATACTGATCCTCTTTTCATTATCTGAATTTCCTATGGATTTTGAAACTTTCAAAATGCTGCTGGCACAGATATACTCCAATTGATGTGTCTGTTCTGACAAAATACAATTTCTCCACTAATATATTTAGCCTATTTTACATCACTTAAAATGAAAGAGACTGGCTGGGCAGTTGGTTCAGCGGTAAAGTGCTTGACTTGCTTGAATGAAGCCCTGGGTTTGAGACCTCAGAACAAAAAAGCCAGAAAAAGCCAACAGTGTACTGTGGCTCAAGTAGTAGAGTGATAGCTTTGAGCTGAAGGTCAGAGGGACAGTGCCCAGGCTCAGAGTTCAGGCCCCACAAAGACAAAAAAAGTGAGAGAGGTTTCCTATACATCTACACCGAAAGCAATTGTTAAAATATGATAATTGTTAAATATAACAAATGTTAAAATATGTTAAAATTTGAATACAATACAATGCCCTTGATATGTGTCTGCCTTTCCTGATTCTTGAACTCAAGGTCTGGAAACTGACCTTGAAATTATTTGGTTCAATGATAATGTTCTGCCACTTAAGCCGCATTTGCACTTCCCAATACTTTGGTATTTTATAGGATATAAGACTCTCAGACTTTCTTATCACCCTGTCTTAAATCAGTGATCCTTGTAGGGTTTCTTCATGTCCATCACAGGGGAACACAAGCAGGCACGGGAGAAAGATTATTATAAGGTTTATTAGAAGGACCATATTTCCCAGGACAGGGAGCACAAGCATTTGTCCCTCTTCAGGTTGCAACACAATCTGAGGGGCAGGAAGTGAGTTAAGTACATGCTCAGGTGAGTCTGACATGAGAGAGGGAGTGGCCAGCTGTAGGGAGGGAACTCTAGGTCTGGGAGGAGCTCAGGTCTGGGTGGAGCTGAGCACTAAAGGTTGGGATAATACTAACTTTCCTCAGATCTCAGCATTCTGAATACCATAGATTGCAGCTATTAGACATGATAGCCCAGTTACAATGCTCTTTTTTAAATTCAGATTATATTCTAATGAAATAATATGAAATAGAAAACTTGAAAATTTTAAGGCAGAATGTTCAGTCACTAATGTGTATGAGGACAGTCCAAATCCCAAAAGACAGAAAATGCCCCCACCTTGAAATCTGTAACACTCCTGATCTTAAGTATTGTGAATGTGAACAATTAGTCTATAATAAATTGTTTTAAGTTTTTCAAAGTAAGAAAACATTCTTGTGACAGAAAAACCCAGTAGTACTGTGCAAGTATTGCTTTTAAAGGATTCATAGTGTCTTTCTGAGCAAAAACAACCTCAATGATGTATACAGAATAGATTTTCACTTTTTGTATATGTCACTGTAAAGGTGATGTATTTTATATTAACAATTACCATTCTACATAATTGTAAAAACTACATCACTACTCGATAACAGAATATCCTGTGTAATCAACCAATAAGTACAAGCAAAAGCACATCAGGATAAAATTTGTTGGTTTTAATTTTGATGGATGTACATTTTGGGGTGTATTTTCTGTTAATGTTGTTTAGTAAAACATAAGACTTCAATTTACTACTGCCTTGGCTGGGGATGGTTGACTGGGATTTTGTCACTCCTCTGACCAGCATTTTATGTTGCATCTTTATTAGGCCCTGTATCTCCAGCAGAATGGACATGATTCTTAATATGACTACTTAGGAAAGTGAGGGACTTCTCAATCTGTGTTTATATCATCATTACTGATGTACCTTTGGCCAAAGCAGGTTCAAACTCAAATTGCAAGTCATTGTACAAGGTATGCCAGTTATTTGCATAAAGGATAATGTGCCATATGACAACCATTACTGAAATATTATAAAACAAAAAAATATGTGTTGTATATATTTTATCTCTATAACTTTGTGTGAAAATACTGTTCATAACATACATGTGTTTGAATATGTAAATAAATGAGGTAGAGTACAAATAATCAATGGAATCCTAAGATACCTTTACCTTAATAGAAAAATAGTTTTTATATCCCTAGATGTATTTCAGTGGTAATTACTTTTAGTGAACAGGTGGCATGTTTTCCTTTTTTGGGTTCAATTTTTCAACAATCTTTTGTAGGAGCTTTAGTTTTATTTTCTGTTTTTTTGGGAGGTGCGGGGGTCTGGTGGTGGGGCCTGAACTCTGCGCCTGGGCCCTGTACCTTAGCTCTTCAGCTGAAGCCTAGCGCTCTACTACTTGAGCCACAGTGCCACTTGCAGCTTTTTTCTTTTTGCTTATGTGGTACTGAGGAATCGAACCCAGGGCCTCAGGCATACAAGGCAAGTGCTCTACCACTGAACCACCTTCCCAGCCCCCGTGCATATGTCTTTAGTGGACACTTTAATGCTCTTCTTAAGACAGGAATGATTCTTCTCCCATAGGAAGGCTTTTCCAGCCCACATATCATGTTTTGAGCAGGAACATCTAGGGTAAAATCCCACAGGTTCTTTTCTGACTCCCTTATTTGCCTTCACTCCTAGCCATGGTTCCGAATCTTTATTCATTGTCAACAGCAAGAAAGAATGAAAGGATCTCTATTGAGATTCTTTTATTTCTCACTTTGTTTGACATTCCATTTTATGAATCTAAGGGTGTCCAAGATTGAAGAAAAGAAAAGAAAAGAAAAAAGAATCAGCTTCAGGAACATGTTTCTAAAAATGCTAAAGATGTATCTGGACACCAGTGGCTCACACCTGTAATCCTAGCTACTCAGGAGGCTGGGAGCTGAGGATCAGGGTTCAGAGCCAGCCCAGGCAGGAAAGTCTGTGAGACTGTTATCTCCAATAAACCACTAGAAAACCAGAAGTGGTGCTGTGGCTCAAGCTATAGAGCGCTCCCCTTGAGCTGAAGAGCACAGGGACAGAACCAAAGCCCAGAGCTGAAGCCCCAGGAACGACAAAAAAAAAAAAAAAAAAAAAAAAAAAAGCTGAAGATGGCTTGGAGATTTAGCAGATTATAAAATCTGTCATTCTAAGTTAAGTGCAGATGTGCTTCAATTTCTTTCTACTTTTTCTAGTGTGAGAGAAAGTTGTCCCACTATTTATGTGATTTAGTGACACCTAGGAGATGACTTCTCATAGAAGGTGAAGGATGGCTAGCAACTGCTCAGACATCACATCCTCATATGTAATATGAAACTATCCTAATGAAATTTTACTGGATTTGCTGAAATAGTGTGGTCAAACATAACTTCAAATATTCTATAGGACTGAGTGAGCTATAAGTACTTCAATTAATCTCTGTAAATACTCTTGGACTGCTTTGTGCTCTTTGTTTTACTTGAAACTTAGGCTGAGCTTGATGGTATTTATAGAAATCTCTGTTGTTCTCTATGGTGTTCTCATAGGAGTTCTCTTTCCTATTTTCCCAATTCATTCTATTTTTCATGTTTATTAGCTTTTTTTCTTTCTTTTGTATTACATTTATTTATTGTGAAAATACCATAAAGGGAGGTTACAATTACATGGGCAAGATAGTGAGTACATTTCTTATCATGCATTGTTGCCTCCTCCTTCATTTCCCTTTACCATCCTTCTTTCTTCTTTTTTTTTTCAGTTGTAGGTCTGGAACTCTGGGCCTAGGCGCTATACTTAACCTCTGCAGCTCAAGGCTAGTACTCTACCAGTGGTGCCACATCGCCACTTTCAGGTTTCTAGTGGTTAATTGGAGATAAGAGTCTCACAGATGGTCCTGCCTGGGCTGGCTTTGAACCTCTATGCTCAGATCTCAGCCTTCTGAGTAGCTAGGATTACAGGCATGAGCCACCACCATGTGGCTTCACTAGCTTTATTTCTCTCTTCTCTTGTTGTCTGTTTTTCTCTGTCTCTTTTTCTCTTTCATTCTCTCTGCTTCTCTTTCCTCCACTTGTCTCTTAATTTTTCTTTTCTTCAAATGTTTTGTCTGGGAAGTAGCTTCTCTTACTGATCAGTTTTCTTTTGGTGACATGGCTCTTAAAATTGACATTTTTGTTATTCATTATACAGGAAAATTGTTGCTAAACATAAAATAATTTGAGTTTCCAGATTCTATTATCTTTCTCTGGTTTAATCTCATTTGATGTGGTTCCTGCAGTTTTCCTTTTTATTCTTGCTCTGCTTGAATATTTGCATTCACTGATATTATAACATAGAAGCTTGTTGTGAAAATAAACACAGTGACTATGGTTTTGGTATCGGAAATATCACTAATGGAAAATTCTGACATACATTTGCTAAGTAGTAAACTTTAATCTCAGGAACTTCAATACTAAATAGCATGTTTGGCAATGTATCCTTGGGAATCTAGTGGAAGAAATGGTTCAGGAATATGTGACACATTTGAGCAATATTCAGTGAAATCATCTTTTAAACCTACACAGATTATAATAATTTGTATTTTTGTCCATGTGTGTTTGCTATTAATGCTATTTGTAGTGTGTATTTCCAACTAAACACTGTTTGAGCATGTGTTCAAACACTTTCAGTTTGTTTATTATTTTAGTAGGTAAAATAGATATGTTTGTCACCCATATGTCTTCACAGAATCCAAAATTTGATTTTTCCATGTTTCTTTGGATGATAGGTCTAGCTATGTAGTCCAGCTATCTCTTATTTGTTAAATAAGTTTATTTATTGTGAAAATACCATACAGAGGGGTTACACTTACATGAGCAAGATAATGAGTACATTTCTTATTAGGCATTGTTGCCTTCTCCTTTGTTTTTCCCCTACCATCCCGGCCCTCCCATCTCCTGGACTACACTCCCCCACCCACCTACAAGCAAGCTCTTCATCTTTTTATGTAGCCTAGGCTGGCAAGTAATCTTTCTTGAGTTTCCCAAGTCCAGGGAAAATAGTTGTGTTTCAGACTGTGTGTGGCTACATTAGCCATTCTTATGTGTAGAGTTCATTGATAAAACACTGGGCCACACTGTTGTGAAGCCATTCCATCCATCCAGCTACAACACTTTTCATCTTCCATCTGTGAAGCTATTTGATCATTGAATAGGCAGCCCCTGTTCCTCTCTATCCCAGTCTCTGGAATCATCCTACATTTGGGCTCCACAAGTTTGTTGATCCTTGGAAGCTCAGTAAGGGAAATTATACCATGGCTGCTCCTTTATGATTGGTGTGTTTTATTTAGCTTATTTTACTTAAAGTTCATCCCTGCCATAAAATGTAGTAAAGTTTTCTCCTTTGAACACATTTATTGTTTTACATGCTTCAATGTTTTGCTTATTGTGAGTAGATTTTGAGAAGTGATTCTCCAAGCATTTGTTGTACTCCCTGCTTTATCTGCTGTTGCACACAAGCATAGAAATGCTGGACCATATTCCTATATAATTCTATATTTAGTTCTTTTTAGGACTCTTCGTACCATCTTTGATAGATTGTTTGTTTGTTTGTTTGTTAGGGCGATCAAGTGGCTTGAACTCCGGGCCTGAGCCGTACTCCCTCAGCTATTTAGCTCAAGGGTAGCGCTCTACCACTGGAGCCACAGCACCACTTCTGGTTTTCTGGTGGTTTTATTGGAGATAAGAGTTTCACAGATTTTCATGCCCATGCTGGCTTTGAACCGTGATCCTCAAATCTCAGCCTTCTGAGTAGATATGTTTACAGGTGTGAACCACGGGTACCTGGCTTCATCTTTGATATTTTTATATACATGAGAGAAATGCACCAAGGTTCACATCCTTTTCACATATTTCCTAGCTTTTTTGAGACTTTGTGAGTATTTTTGTTGTTTTTATTTAAAACTATGTCCATACTAGCATGTATCAAATGTTATTTTATTGGAATTTTGATTTGAATTTTTCTCATGACTACTGATATTAAACTAATTTTATATTTTAATGTACTACACGTGTATGTCATTTTTAGAAAAATCTCTTCAATCTTTTTCCAACTTTAAAATTAGATTTTGTTGTCTGGGTTACTTGAAGGATTTTCTTTATATTTTCTAATTCATATTGGTTAGCAATCCATTTAGAGATATATGCAAATATTTCTCACATACATGCTTTTTTTCCCTTTATTGGTAGTGTTTTTCAATATACAAGGTTTTCATTTGTATTTATTTATTAGTTATTTATTTATATATTGTAGGTCATGGGGCTTGAACTCTGGGCCTGAACACTGTCCCTCAGCTCTTAAATTCAAGACTAGCACTCTACCACTTTGGCCACAGCACCACTTCTGGTTTTCTGGTGACACTGGAAGTAAGAATTTCACAGCTATACCTGCTTAGGCTGACTTTGAGACCCGATCTTCAGATCTCACCCTCTTGAGTACCTAATATTACAGGTGTGATCCACCAGAGACTCACATTGTTTGTTTGTTTCTTTGTTTTTTCCAAGAGGTAGTTTTGGAGTTTTATTTATGGGATTACTGTCAAATCTTGCTTTATTTTTTTTTCTTTTCTTTTCTTTTTTCTCAGCAGTGAGTCCTGAACTGTAGGCCTGGGTGCTGTCACTCAGCTCTTCAGCTCATGGTGAGTACATTGCAGATTGAACCAAAGGGACATTTCCAACATTTTGCTTATGTGGTACTGAGGAATTAAACCCAGGGCCTTATGCATGATGAGCACACGCTCTACCACTGAGCAATCTTCCCAGACCAGTTACTGTCAAATCTGATGCCATGAAACTTTCCTCCCCATCTCTCTTCTCTTCTTTTCCCTTTTCCTCTTTTCCCCTCCACTCCACTACTCTCTTGTCCTCTCTTCTTCCTTCTTTTTCCTGACCTTTTGCTTCCCTTCTCTCCCTCCTCCACTCATCTTCTTTTCCCTTTATATCTGAGATGAAGACTTGCTAGTATCACTACAGTTAGGTTTCTAACTTAGAAACACAGTAATAAACATACCTCATGGTGTTCTTGAGCTACTATTGGAGCTTGAACTGCAGGTCTCATAGTCAGTCAACTTCCTCACTCACTGTTGGCATTATCACTTGAGCTATACCTCTAACCTGTTCATTAGCTGCTTAGTTTGAGTTGTCTATCCAGGCTGGCTTGCAGACCTCAGTTTCCTCCTTAGTAGCTAGGCTAAAATGACAGTCTGAGCAAGAAGTACTTGCCTTGATTTTTCTTACTTCAACATTTAACATTAATACTTAATTGGCTACTACAATGAAATAGTTTATTGTTTCTGGTTTATGTAGAGTTATTTTGCAACCTAAACTGAAATAGTTTATCTTTCAAATTAAGTGTTGTATTGTTTTTCTAACAACTGTACCTGTTCTACCTGTGGTAGATTTTCTTCACTAAGCAGATCGTTTATGCTGGAGGTATTGTTTTATAATTAATGTAATTTAATCTTATTATGGAGGTGATGTATAGAGAGATATGTCATGAGTGAGGTAAAAAATACCCTTCCTTTCATACAGTGTCTTCCATGCCTTCATTCTCTCCCAATCTCTCCTTCTTATCTCTACTCTTGAGTTGTATATTTTACTTTCATCACCCTATTTCCCTTACATTCTATGACTCTGCCACACCCACCAGAAGATATACATGTGAATACACCATACATAATTGAAAGCAACTGTTTTTATTTCACATGTGAAGTAAGAAAGTAGCTCTCTTTAATAAATCACAATGATAGCATACATACATTTTTACATATTCATTCTAGTTTCCTTCTGTTTATTTTACTGTTAGATTATTAGAAACATATTGTTGGATTTTTTGTATTTATATCATAGATTTATTTGTCATACTGATTTCTAGACAATTTGTCTTTAGATCTATTGTCAGTGTGTCTGTCTTGGTAAATATAACTGCATAGTGCTTTATAAACAGCATTTAGTAAAGATAATGCTATCCCTGTGTGTGTTTGTAGTGACCATTTGTCTAGTTATACAGTCATTAAGAGGAAAATTACTTCTCCAATCATAATGATAGATTAAGGAAATTATCATTCTTTGTCCTTTTAATCATGTCTTTGTAGACTTTACTTTTCAGAATAGAACTTTTGTTATACAGATTTATAATTTGCTTGTTATTATCAATGCTCCGTATCTGTGGTAAAACAATTTGTGCTGAGGTTCCTTTCCTTTCATATTATGACTACTTGTATTTTTCAATAATGATTGTTGCTTATGGTATGTTTATATTGATTTAATTTTATTTCTTCATAATTAATGTATGTCTGTTTGGCTTATTGAGTTTTTTGAGTATGTTTTCTTCTGTTCAAATCAGACAGTACCTGATATATTTACTATTTTTATAATATAATATTAACATGGTTTCATTTTAGTGATTACTTTGCTATTTATTATGTTTGTCTCATCTGACATGTATTTCTTAGTTTGCTTTCATGTAACCTGCACACATTGTTCTATACCACGCAAATCACCTCTCATATAATCTCCAGAGAATCTTCTATACTCTGCAAATCACCTCTGATACCTATTACAATTTAAATCCTACTAAATAGTTGTTACAATGCATTGTTCATAGGATAATACCATTTTTTTCAAAGATTGAATGTTTACTATAGGTGCCATACTTTGTCAAGTCTTTGGGTTTTATGGTTTGTTGAATCTGTGCAACAAACAAATACGTAAGGCCTAAAATATTCCTTTAAAAATGCTACTGTAGGGGCTAGAAAGGTGGCTCAGTGGAGAGTGCTTGCCTTGCATGCATGAGGCCCTGGGTTAGGTTGCTCAGCACCACATAAACAGAAGAATCTGAAAGTGGTGCTGTGGGTTTAGTAGTAGAGCAGTAGCCTTGAGCTGAAGAGGTGAGGGACAGAGCCCAGGCCCAGAGATCAAGCTGCATGAGTAATGAAAAGAAAAAACATACCACAAATCACATAGTGCATATAATAATATTTAAAGGTGCTGGACACAAGTGTCTCATGGTAGTAAACCTGAGACCTGAGGATTGAGATTTCATCCAGCCCTTTCAGAAAAGTCAATGAAACTCTTATCTACAATTAATCACCTAAAAATCCAGGGGTAGAAATTGATAGATTGCTCCAGTGATAGATCTTTAAGATAAAATGGTCAGGGACACCACTCAGACAATGAGATCAATACCTAATATTGGTATATTATACTGGGTTATATGGAAATAAATGCTACTTTTCAAAAGTGGTTGGAATTGTGCAAAAATGCATATTGTTCAATAAGTAATGAAATCAATGAAATCAATGGAGTAATCAATCAAGGAATGAATTCAATACCTGGCTTATGTAACTTTGACATACATATATGCATCTATGTGTGTGTGTGTATATATATATATATATATATATATATATATATATATATATATATATACACACATATGTATATGTACATAGATGTATATATGTATATATACATAGATGTATATATACACATATGTATATATGTATATATATACACATATGTATATGTACATATATATGTATATATAGACATACATATGTATGTATATACAGATGTATATGTGTATATATCACCTTTACAATAATTTTTTTTGGGGGGGGGCTGGTCGTAGGGCTTGAACTCTGGGCCTGGGCGCTGTCCCACAGGTCTTAAGATCAAGGCTACCATTCTACCACTTGAGCCACAGCGCCATTTCCCAGTTTTTATTTTCTTTTTGCTTATGTGGTGCAGAGGAATCGAACCCAGGGCCTTAGGCATGCAAGGCAAGTGCTCTAACACTGAGCCACCTTCCCAGCCCCCACAATAATTTTTTAAAAATGCAAAAACAACAGAAACATACAATAAGTTCTCCCATGAATGTAGGTAGCATTTGGAGCCCGGTGGGTGAGCACACACAGTAAAGGAGGTGAATATGGTTTTAAAAAAATGTGTGTGTGTGTGTGTGTGTGTGTGTGTGTGTGTGTGTGTGTGTGTGTGTGTGTTTGTGTGGTGTTTATCAATGAAACTTGCTGACATTGGGTTTTTTGTTTTCATTTGCTCATTTGTTGTTGTTGTTTGACATTTCTGGGGCTTGAACTCATGGTTTAGGAACTGTTCCTGAATTTCATTATGCTGAAGCCTACCACTCTACCACTTGAGCTACAACACCAGTGCTTCTAGGGGTGTTTGGTAGTTTTTGTTGTTTGTTAGGTATTGAAATATCAAACTTAGTGCTCCATGCATGCCAGGCAAGCACTTTATCACTAAGCCACATTGCCAGGCCCATCCACACTGTTTTAAGAAGGGAGGCAGGGCTGGGAGTGTGGCTCAGTGGTACAGTGCTTGCCTTGTATACATGAGGCAATGGGTTCCACTCCTCAGCACCACATCAGCAGAAAATTCATTGTGACTTCTCACCAATTAAATGCCAGAAAACTAGAAGTGACATTCTGGCTGGAAGTGGTAGCATGCCAGCCTTTAGTGAAAAGCCTAGGGAATATGCCAGGCTCTCCCTGAGTTTAAGCCCCACAGCTAACAATTAAAAGAAAAAAGAAACAATTAGGAACAAACAAAAACCTAAACACTTGCTCATTGCCTTTGTTCTTCTATTTTTCCTTGTTCTTGTATCTGTATACTTCATATCATTCCATTTTCTACTTTCTTCCTTTCACTTTGGGGGATTGAACCTTGGGACATGCACATGGAAAGTGGATACTACATACCAACCTATTCTTTCTTCTTTTAACATAAAAAGTCAGTTTATAGGACAGGCAAGGTAGCAAAATGGTACAGGGCTTGCATTGCATGAATGAGGAGCTGGGTTCTATTCCTCAGTTCCACATGCACAGAAAAACCTGGCAGTGGTGCTGTGGCTCAAGTGGTAGAATGGTACACTTTAGCAAAAGCAGCTCAGGGACAGCACCTGGCCTCTGAGGTCAAGCCTAAGGACCAGCAAAACAAAACATCTGCTCATTTAGGCAATGCTTCCCCTGCAATTTAAAAGACAAACTTACAAGTAACTTTCGTTCCCTTTCAATACTACTGTCCTCCTTTCCAGTGAGTGCAGGGGCCGCACACAGAAGAGACTCTATGCCTCTGCTGTCCCTTGTAAACTACTGTTGTACAACAGTAAGCAGCAACACATATATTTCTGTTCTTATTATTTTGAACACAATGGGCTTTGTCAAGGTAGGTAAAAATAAGTGAAGGAAACCTTTCCTTTTCATTTATTGGTTGTGAGTGTAATGGATCTATCTTGCTGAGGACTTAAATCTGACACTACTGTCATTTGAGTTCTCTCTGAACTACTTTTCAATTTGTTTTCTTCTTAGGACACACACACACACACACACACACACACACACACACACACACACACACACACACACACACACACACACACACACACACACAAATATCCTGAAGAATTTTAACTAGTTCATCAGACAATAGTTTTACTACCAATTCTTCTTGTCCACAGCAATTGTATCATCTACATAAGACAAGACAATTACATTAGGCCACTGGCTTAACTTGACTAACAGGTCCCTGTGTCAACAGTCAGCCCTCCTGAAACCTGGGCACACCATGTCCCATGCCGGAGGTGCCATGTGGTGCTGGTGGTGTACTGATGGGTAGCACAGACCCTGTTCTGGCTCCTCACTCCTGTCCCAAGGGGCTTGCCTATTGCATGAAGACTTTGGCACTGCGCTCCTCTCCTCGGCTGGCTCCTCACCAATCTTTTCTTTCCTGTACCTTCCATTTTGAATTCTGGCTTACACTAAGCCCAGCCAATTTCCAACACACCTGATGAAGTCTCCACATCAAACTTTTGGTAACAAACATTTAAGTTAGAATGCACATATAAAGATTTGGCTTGGGTTTGCTCAGACCCCATGGACAAGTGAAGAAAAGATGGTTAGCTGTGGATGCTCCAGGTAGTGATCTTCTCAAAGTACTGACAACTCTATAACAAGGACTTCATACAAGGATGTTTCTGATCAAGAAACCTGAACAAAAAATATTTAAAAGATCTTCACAATTCATTGAGGAAACAGAAAAGAGAGGTTAGGGTAACATATTTCTCAAAGGAGCAAGAAAAATGTACACCTAATCCTATGCTAATTATGGGAGGAAAAACAGTGGCATCTATCTTGGCTCTAGAAATTCTAAATTTAGGTCAACCTTTGTGTTTCTGTAAAAGAAGACAGTACACTTGTTGGAAGCCACATTATGGAAGATGGAATACTGCAGTGTTTATTACACAGCTAACAGTCTGCATGCAGCCTGTTGTAAAAATGACTTGTAGTCCACAAATAGACAGCTTGGAAACAGGACAGAAAGGGAAAAAACAAAGAAGTAAAACAACACCAAGAAACCAATCAGCACAAAAAGAGTGCTGAATTGGCACACTATGATGACCAGAGACAAGCCAGGAGACAGGACACAGGACATGATCACAGAGACATGTACCATAGCAGCTAGTGCCACTGCTGGTCCAGCCTAAATAGGGCCTAAGCAGGAGCGAGGTCTACAGGAAATTCCCAGTCACTGGACTAAGAGATTGAGTAACATATCAACCAAATTCTCACCCCTGCTTCCAGGGAACCAGCCACACCTATCAGTTGGGTGGCAAGTGATGAAGGAGGTATTCCTTGCCCCTGCATGAAGACAAGATGCCAGACCCCACCATCCACCATGTGTCCAATAGGGCACCAGCCAAACCTGACCTCCTTACTTAATATTATTGAAATATTAAGTCAATTTATAAAATGTTACAGCTTCCTTATAATTTTGTAAACAGTTCAAGAATTACCTTTTGTAAAAGCCATTTTTCTTGAGCCCCATCTCTGAAACAATAATTCTCACATTCACCAAAAATTAAACATTCTTCTTTTGAATAGTTTATTTCTTCCTTCTTCCTCATTCTTTCGCTTCCTCTTTCCCTCTCTCACATCACTCCTTCCTGCCTTCCTTCCTTCCTTCTTTCTTTCCTTCTTTCTATCCTTCCTTCTTTCCTTCCTCCCTCTCAGGGCCTAGAAGTGATGCTGTAACTCAAGTGGCAGATGGTTTTATTTTTTTGTTAACTTCAATTTTTGTGAGAGGTTGTTCAATATCTTTGTGTGCTCAATTATTTCCCCTAATATCCTATCCACTTTGGCCCTCTATGAGATAACACAGGTGCGACACATCATCCACACTGGTGTTTTGTAATAGCTTGCTCAGCAGAACAACTAAATAGGCTAAGAGTGAATCAATCAAAAGTTGCTCATCACCAATGATTAATTAAAGAAAAGAGCAAGCACTGAAGACACTTTGGGGTTCTCCCCCAAGGCACAATGCAGATTCTAGTCTTTATTAATCTATCATATTTTTAAATATATATTTTATTGTAAACATACTGTACAGATTGGTTATACCATTATGAGTTAGATCATGAATACATTTCCTTTTGAGCATTGTTACCCCTCTGAGAAAGACTTTACTACTATGTATGTACTGCAATAAGGACTAATATCTTCCTTTAGATCTTTCATTCAAAAACTGAACTGGAATAAGTAAGTCATTTGTACTATAACGCATGGATCACACATACAGAGGAAGACTTAAGGGAGCAGTAGAAATATGGTTGTTCTCATGTTCTTGCCTCCAATCATAACAGTATTTACTCATCTATTGTTCCCATAAGCATGTTGGAGATGATCTGAATCCAGTCCCAAAGGGCTAGAGCTCATATTTCTAAAAAGAGTTTATCAAATAACCTTGACACACCATTCCTTAGTATAAAAGACACAAGTGAATTATTTCAATTTCTTAATTCCTTGTCGAGACAGGTTGTTTCTACATGCTTTGGATAATATTGAAGGACACCATCTACACTCAACATAATGACAAATGTTGGTTCAAAGAGAGCTGAAGAATGAAGAATGGTTTCCCATCACCCATAACTTACCTCTGCCATGAAGAATTTCTCTGTATAATTTACAGAGGTTTTCTGAGAAAGATTTTCCTACATTGGGTTTCTTTCCTGGGTGAATATTTTAATAATTGCTGAAGGTTGGCTTCTGGTTGAAAGACTTCCTCTCATGTTTATATTTACAGAAATTCTGTCATGTGTCCAGGTCTCTGATACCGGTACAGATTAGACTTCTGGCAAAATGTTTTCTATACTCATAATTTCTCTCCTGTGTATGATCTCACATATGCTGAAGACTCAGTTCTGATTGAAAGTCATTTCACATATGTTCTATGCACTACTTCCTTTTCTCCTATGTGAGTCAGTTCTCTCATGAACACTGAGATATTCCTTTCAGGTCAAAGACCTTCCACATTTGTAATATTTTTAAGATTTCTCTGCTGTGTGTGATATGAACTTAGATCTATGAATACTTAGTATAGGACTTTCCACATTTGATATATTTGTATTTTCTCATTTGTGTCTGTCCTCTGATGCAAACTGAGTTAGGAATTTTTCTTGAAAACCTTTCCATTTTTTCCTACATATTTTTTCTCTCCTCTTTGTGTGTGAGAGTATGTGTCTGTGTTTCTGTGTGTTTTGGGTGTTCTGTGATGCACGCTGAGTTGTGTCTTGTAGTTGGAGGACTCCACATCTGCTATATCATAAGGTCTCTATCCTGTATTGGTTCTGTATTGCAATTTCAATTTTCTTACATATCAAAGACTTTCCCCATTTGGAACAATCCTAAGTTATTTCATTTGTGTGAATCAACTTCTGTGTGTTAAACTGTGAACTCCAGGTCTTTCCACACTGGTTGCATTCATAAGGTTTCTCTCCTTGTGTTCTGTGATGGATGTTATGGTTTGCCTTCCAGATGAAAGAATTTCCATGCCTACTATATACATAACATTTCTCTCTGGTGGGTTTTTTTCTGATGGACAGAAAGGTGTATGTTCTGGGTGAAAGAATTTCCACATAGCTTACATTCATAAAATTTCTCTCCTGTGTGTACTCTCTGGTGGACAGTAAGGTGTAGCTTCTAGCTGAAAATCTTTCCACACATATGACATTCATAAGGTTTCTTTCATGTGTGTTTTCTGATGGACAGTGAAGTTTTACTTCCAGGTGAAAGCCTTTCCACACATGTTACATTAATAAGGTTTCTCTCTTGTGTGTGTTGTCTGGTGGCAAGTAAGGTATGACTTCTTGGTGAAAGACTTTCCATACGTGTTACATTCATAAGGTTTCTCTCCTGTGTGTGTGTTCTCTGGTGGTGAGTAAGCTTTGATTTCTGGATGAAACACTTTTCACACAGGTTACATTCATAAGGTCTCTCTCCTGTGTGTGTTCTGTGGTGGACAGTAAGGTACTCCTTTTGGGTGAAAGACTTTCCACACACATTACATTCATGAAGTTTCTCTCCTGTATGTATTCTCTGGTGGCTAGTAAGATATGCCTTGCAGGTGAAAGATTTCCACAAATGTTACATTCAAAAGGATACTCTTTTGTGTGTGTTCTCTGGTGGACAGTAAGGTATGCCATCCTGGCGAAAGACTTTCCACACATGTTACATTCATAAGGTTTCTCTCTAGTATGTGTTCTCTGGTGGACAGTAAGATATGCCATCCTGGTGAAAGACTTTCCACACACATTACATTCATAAGGTTTCTTTCCTGTGTGTGTTATCTGATGGACAGTGAGAGTTGACTTCCAGGAGAAGGACTTTCCACATAAGTTACATTCATAAATTTTCTTTCCAGTGTGTGTTCTCTGGTGTCTAGTAAGATATGCCTTGCAGGTGAAAGACTTTCCACAAATGTTACATTCAAAAGGTTTCTCTTTTGTGTGTGTTCTCTGGTGAACACTAAGCTTTGATTTCTTGGTGAAAGACTTTCCACACACATTACATTCATAAGGTTTCTTTCCTGTGTGTGTTATCTGATGGACAGTGAAGGTTGACTTCCAGGTAAAGGACTTTCCACACAAGTTACATTCATAAATTTTCTCTCCTGTGTGTGTTCTCTGGTGGGTAGTAAGATATCCCTTGTGGGTGAAAAACTTTCCGCAAATCTTACATTCAAAAGGTTTCTCTTTTGTGTGTGTTCTCTGGTGGACAGTAAGCTTTGATTTCTGGGTGAAACACTTTCCACACAGGTTACATTCATAAGGTCTCTCTCCTGTGTGTGTTCTGTGGTGGACAGTAAGCATTGATTTCTTGGTGAAAGACTTTCCACACATGTTACATTCATAAGGTTTCTCTCTAGTATGTGTTCTCTGGTGGACAGTAAGATATGCCATCCTGGCGAAAGACTTTCCACACACATTACATTCATAAGGTTTCTTTCCTGTGTGTGTTATCTGATGGACAGTGAGAGTTGACTTCCAGGAGAAGGACTTTCCACATAAGTTACATTCATAAATTTTCTTTCCAGTGTGTGTTCTCTGATGTCTAGTAAGATATGCCTTGCAGGTGAAAGATTTTCCACAAATGTTGCATTGAAAAGGTTTCTCTTTTGTGTGTGTTCTCTGGTGGACAGTAAGCTTTGATTTCTTGGTAAAAGACTTTCGACACACGTTACATTCATAAGGTTTCTCTCTTGTGTGTGTTCTCTGAGGGACAACAGGGTGTGTCTTCTCAGTGAAAGACTTTTCACAATGTTTATATTCTTCAACTACAGAAGACACATGAGGACTATAGGCAGCACACATCTTACCAGGTTCACTGAAAACACCCATTTTCTGACACCCAGTGACCTTTTCTATCCTTATCCCTAAGGAGTTCCCATTATTCTTAATCAGTTCTGACTTCTGTATGGAGCTCAAATGAAAACTTTTTATAAGTCTCACTTTTTCCTCCCCTGGGTTACTATTCATGACTGCTACTTCAGAGCGATATTTATTGTGACTTTCCTGACAGGTGCTAAACACATCCACCATTACTGGGACATCTAAAATGAATAATAGAAAAATAGACAAAAACATAAATGAGACCCACAAATTCCTTACGATAACGATATTTCCTCACATTCTGTTACTAGATTTTCAAATATCAAAGCATTGCTTTATGCAGAATATATACTTTTCTCTGCAATGTAGTAATTAAGAAAGTAGTACTGACATTTTACAATGCAAAATAATGTTTTTCTGCATTTCAGATTATTATATGTTGTCCCAGGAAATATTTCCTGAAATTATTCATCTCCATACTCTTAATGCTTCCATTCTGAATCGCCCTCTATGCCCAGCACCACTGATAAGAAATTGTCCCCATCAGAGGATAGCAGCCCTAGCATACTCCTATTTTCCTCCTACCTGCATAATACTAGTTTAAAAGAAAATGAGGTCTCCTTTCTACATTTCTTATTCTCTTTTTCTCTTTATGAATGACTTCTCTATAGAAAAATGGAATTGCTGACACTACCTACACTGGCACACCAAATTCAGTGTGTCTCCACATGAATTCTGGATTGACAATTCCTTGAGACAAAGGATCACCTAGTTCTCTGCCACACATGACTCAGGGGCACTAGGAATACTACTGCTCTGTACCGCTGAATAGAATCAGACCCACTGGGCTCTGGATCCATCATCACCATTCAAGATGCTTTAACTCACCTGTAAAATTCTTGTCTGAGCCTTCTCTTATCCATGGTTCTGCACCTTGCTCCAGCTTCACAATCAATTCAGGTTTAGGAACACAGTGCCCTGTGAATAAGAAATAGTGGAGAACAATTGCTCTTGCTGGGTCATCATTAATGTAAGGTCGCAGACATCCTGTTCACAAGGTTGCTCCTAAATTTGGTTTCTCAATTGTTTTTGTGGGGGGCAGTCGAGTTGTGGGGCCTGAACTCTGGGCCTGGGAGCTGTCTCTCAGCTCTTAAGCACAAGGCTAGCACTCTATCACTTGAGCCACAACACCAATTCTAGCTTTATTTCCCTGCTTATGTGGTGCTGAGATATCGAACACAGAGCCTCAAGCATGCAAGGCAATCACTCTACCCCTGAGCCATCTTCCCAGCCCATGGTTTCTTTATTCTTAATAACTCCATGGTGGAGTTTCCCCCAGCTTTGAGTTTATTGTGTCCATTGTGTGGCTTGAACTCAGCTCTTTTGCTCAAAGCTAGCATTCTACTAGTTTGAGTCTTGCCTACGATTCTAGTTTTTGAATGGTTAATTGGAGATAAGAGTTTCATGGTCACTTTTCCACAGTGGCTGGCTTCAAACCAAAATCTTCAGATTTCAGCCTCCAGAGTATCTAGAATTCCAATCTTGATGCACTAAACTCTGTGTCAAGTTTGGCTTACAAATACACACGTTCACCTACTGATTTCCAGATCATACTGTCAGTAGTAATGTATATTCTATCTAGACTGTAGATCCACCTATAATAATTACCACAAGTCTGGGAAGTCAGTTTCCTATTATTGGATCATACTTTAGAACTTTTGTACAACTATTGATTAGAAATGTTAAAGATTGAGAATAAAATTAGCTCTTGAGTTACATATAATGAAGCTGAAGTTTCCCTTACAAAGAAATGACACTTCCCATGGACTGGAATCTTTTTTAGTTTTTTTGTTTGTTTGTTTGTTTGTTTTAGAAAATGATATGGTTCAAAGGCTTATAACTTTAATCCTTCATTGACGAGGTGAGATCAGAAGTGGCAGGCTTGAAACCAACCTGAGCATGGAAACCCAGAATATACCCCAAAACAAAAGCCAAAATGGAGTTGTGGTTCATGCAGTAGTCTGAAAGGCAAACAACACCAAGCACCCCGAACTGAATTTGGCTGGCTTTTATACTAGTAGTTTTTTACCTGGGAATGGACTGGAATCCTATACATAGATAACATAAACAGTCAAATGTCTACTAAAATAAAAGCACTTGATCTTCCAAATAAAAGTGACCTTTGCTCACCCAAGGACATGAGGTTGCTATAGGTCTCCAGCATCACATCTCTGTGAAGGGTTCGCTGACCAGGATCCAGATCCTGCCACTCCTTCCATGTGAAGTACACAGCCACATCATCAAATGACATCAGCTTCTGTAATGGCACATTTCCATCAAGAAATTAGACCTAGGTCATGAGAATTCCAATCTGGAATTTCATTATGCTGCAGGTATGCTTTTGTCTTACATAAAATGTTTGCAGCTTGCTGTGTTATCTATTCACTGGGAAAATTAAATAGCAAATTAGAAATATTGGATAATATATAAACCTGGTCATTAAAACACACAGATTGGCAGGGCACTGGTGGCTTATCCTCCTAGTTATTCAGGAGGCTGAGGTCTGAGGATCTAGGTTCAAGGCCAGCCCAGGCAGGAAAGTCCATGAGACACTTATTTCCAATAAACCACCAGAAAACTGAAAGTAGCACTGTGACTCAAGTGGTAGAGCACTCACTTTGACCTGAAGAGCTGAGGGATAACAACCAGGCCCAGAATTCAAGCCCCAAGACCAATAAAAAATTACAGTTTCCCTAATGCATGCAAACACATTTCTGCTGCTAGCAATAGAGACAAGGTAAAAACTCTAAGGAGACAATAATCTGGCATGACAACAATAAGTCTAAGGAGGTGTCTGAAAAATTATATTATCATTTTTTGATAAAATTTTAGTACATATAAGGGTAACAATGAATTAAACAAATATTGTTTCTGCATTTACATATACTGCTTCACCCTAAATCCTATTTAGACTTTCTATTAACAGGTACTCTCATCAGCAAGCATAACACATTCAGGATATGACATGGAATACAGAACATAGAACATTACTAGACCTATGAGAAGCAGTGTCCACATAAATATTAAAAAATACTAACAATACTCCAGAAAGTAGCTAATGATTTATTTTGCCCATATAAGATTTAATTGAGTTCACACATAAAAATATCCTAGGTTAACCATGTTTGGTTTAAATACTAAATATTGAAAAGTGGTCACAGATACCCTGATATTTACATCCTATGTAAAAAAGAACTGCTACCATGAGGTTTTGTAAACTTTGCCTACATTCTACAATACAAAATATATGTGGGAGGGGAATAAAATATTCTTTACAATATTTTCATTTTAATAGGCTTCATGGAAGGTGGAGGAAAATGTATACAAGCTCAAGGAATACTCAATATGACAAAAATGATGAATATGAACAAATGCTCCAATGTGTCACATATTCCTGAGTCATTTCTCCAGTAGATCTCTAAGGATATATTTCCACTTATGTTAGTTAATAGCAAAATTCCTCAGAGATCCAAATCAATTCCTGAGAAATCATCCGTGAGATTTTGCAACAAGTGATATTTCTAATAAAGAACACCTTGTCACTGTATTTTTTTTTTATCAAAACCAGTTCCTATCCTATACTGGCAGTGAATTAAAATATTCAAAAGTAGTGGGAAGGAAAGACAAAACAGAATACCACATCAAATGAAGTTAGACCAAAGATAACAGAATCAGGAGAAAACTGATTTTCTTGTAGTTTATAAGCTGGGCGAAGGAAATACTTTTCTGTGGGGAACTCTGAGGTTGAGCCAAGGGGGAAAAGGTTTGAGAGGTTGGAATTCGAGCCTGACCTCAATGAGAACACTGAGAGCTGGCCACAGAAGGGTTAAAAGAGAATTCTGGAGAGGATTAAGAGACTGGAGGACAGGCCTTTTCCTTACTGTTGGAAAGATAGCATCTGAAACTGAGCTTCTGTTCACCTTCAAGGCTAGGTAAGGTGAACTTCATGTCTGCATTTTATCTGGGAGCCAGTCTTCTGTCTCAGGAGATTAGGAAACATGTTCTCCTCACAACCTGTTGTGGCTCTGATTGTACTATTAATATAGATACTTCATTTTTGCATGTTATCAATGGTAATCTTCCCTGTGTGAACTCAAGGAACTATGCTTGCTTGCTGGCACCAAGGGACCAAGTGCAGGAGAGCCTTGGAACCCTGGTTTTCCCTAAGTCTATCTGTTTATGTTTTTGTGATTTTCTAAGTTTGTTTCTGGAATCCTGTAGAACTCTCTAGGCAACAATTTTCCTATATAATGGGTAAGAAAAATGTCAACCTAAGAGCCATGTCAGCAACGTAAAACTGATCACTAAGAAAAACTAGCTCCCAGATAGATCATTTGAAGAAAAGAAACAACTGAGACACATATGGAGGAAAGAGGGAATGAGAAAAGTAAGAAAAAATGATAGAAAGATAGATACAAAGAGAGAGAAAGAGAAAAATAACCAACACTAGTGAGTAGAAAATCAAAAATAGACAGATAAAATAGAGGAAAGAAATTTTGTGAGGATACTTTAGAAAACAAACAGGAATTTGTAGAAAGACCATAAAGTTTAGCAACAAATATAGCCTAAGTTTCAAGTAAGACCAAGACCATGAAGTCGTCCAAGTACTATATATGGAGAGTAATTTAAGTACATATAGGTTAATCATTCCTTAAGAACACATGAAGGTATGTATGACCACACTATTTCAGCAATTCCAGGAAAATTTCATTGAAATAGTTTAATGTTGCTCATGAGGATGTGATCTGTTTACAAGCTATCCTTCACCTTCCATGAGAAGTAACCTGCTGGGTGTCATTACATCACATAACAGATTTGATTACATTTTATGACAACATGAAACCTAGACATTCTGAAGCCAATCTGCATTCAACTTAGAAAGAATATAACCATTTAATCTGCTAAACCTACAAGCAATCTTAATCTGATAATCTATAAGCCATATGAATATGTTCCTGGGGCTGAATCTGTGTGGTTGGACTTGTTTTAAATTCTTGAACATCTTTAGGTTCATATAATGGAATAAAACCAAATGAGAAATAAAAAAACAACTCACCAGAGATCCATTCATTCTGTCTTGCTGCTGACAATGAGCAGAAGATTCTGGAAGCATGGCTGGGATACAAGACAAATGATGTATTCAGAAATGAATCTGTGAGACTTTTGGCCCAGAATTTCCTCTTGCAACATAATACATGGGCTGGAAAACGGCAAAGACTTTTTATAAGTGAAGAATCTTTAATGTCTCGGGCAGAGCATTAAAGTCTCCAATAAATACAAATCCAGTCCATTTTCGTGGTAGATAGATATTATTAAACCAACTAATTTCTATGTTTATGTACATACTATATATAAAACTGAATGTTCCTACAAAAAATATTGACTAACTGAAAGCTAAAACATGTCACATTGCCACTAAAAGTAATTATTACTGAATATACTTCAGGATGTATGAACTGCTTTTTTAATGCAAAGGTATCCTAGGAATCCATTGGAATTTGTTTTTTACCTCATTCATTTACATATTTAAACATCATGGAAAGCATCTATGATGTAACTCAGTAGTTTTCACCCAAAGTTACAGAGGAAACTATGTACAGAATATATTTCTTGTGCTATACTATTTCAATAATGGTTGTCAAATGGCACATTTCACTGTATCATTGCAAACATATGCAATGATTTGCAATTTGCCATTTAACATGCTTTGGCCAAAGGAACATGAGTAAAGATGAGGTAAACCCAGGTTTGAGAAGTCCCTAATGTTCATTTCCCTTAACAGTCTTGGAAAGAACCTTGACCATCCTAAAGATACAACATAAAATACACCTGACACACCTGAAGATAAGCAACACTTACAAAGCATACAACCTTGAGTAACACATATTACCTCAAGTTTTCTTCTGTGATTTTTCATTTAAGGCCAAATGTCCCCGACCAACACTTTCTGAACTAGAAGGCACAGCCAACACATTAGAGCTAGCATTAACAAATCCATAGATGGGACATTTAAGATAAGTTTCAATGAATACATACTAAAAATTATAGTGGTAACGCAGGCTGAATAAATTAGAAAGAAGAGGATTAGGGATTACTATATGAATAGATATTTTCAGTCATAACAATTACCCCACCTTCCCAAACCACAGTCTCAGGTACCTTCTGATAACTAGCCTCTGGGTTATTCCTCAAGCCAGCTCATCACGACTCCTAGAAATCAGCTTAAATCTTGCAACAACACAAAGTGATTGAGAGTGATGTAGGAAAGAGTAGCATGTGAATCTGGTGCTTAGGGAAGTAGCAACAATTTTTGCATAAGGCAAGGGAAGCTAGCAACATCTTCCCCTTCCTGTGCTTTTCTGCTTCTTCCCTTTTGGGCTTCTCAGAATTGAAAAGGTCTGTCCATTTAGGATGGAGATTCTTATTCATAGGGTGCTCTGCTTCAAACATTGCTAGGCTTCATTCCTAAAAATCCAGGCCCAACACTCACTACTCCAATATCCCATGTACAACTGTCTCTAGAAACAGGATGGTGAACAAACATCTGTGAACTCAAGCCAGGAGATTAAAACTTCAAGCCAAAAAGATTAAAATATGTCTTGGAGAAACAACACAGAAGCCCCAAATACAACTTCCATGTAAGAGGACTCAAGGCAGGCACACACCTCACAATTTCACTAGAATTTTTCCTGTACTCCTCTTCCACCTGGGCAAAGCAAATAAAATCACATGGGTTAATAGAAAAATCCCTTGGTCTTGGAGTACAAATGCACAGCTCTTGGGCTCTCCTTGTCTGCAGAATCACCAAGCTTGCTCTCAGACATTTGGGAAACAGGTTCTTGTTTATCAACCCCAGACTGGAGAAAAGCGTGGAGGGAAAAACCGGTGCTTTGGCTCAAGTGTAAAGCTCTCCTTATGAGCTGACGAGCTCAGGAACATTGCTTGCAGGCCCAATGTTCAAGCCCCACCAACGACCAAGAAAAAACAGAACCAGTAAAAGAAACCCATGGAGGATAGACTCCAGCAGCAATCCCACAGTTCCTACCTGATATCAGTTCCGAAGCTTAAGATTCTTTCAAGTTACAGCTCCCAAGCTTCACTGCACAGAGCTGGGCGCCTGCCTCCTGGCTCCCACCTATGGAAGGCCGAACTTTACTTCATGGCACTTCCAGCAGCAAGGCAAAGGGAAAGAATCTAGAAGGGGCAGACTTAAAACGCCCCAGGTGGGCAGGGAGGTGCATGCGCAAAAGGATCTCTGAGCCACTTCCGCCCTCCCAAAACAAAAACAACTCAGGACTTTCAAACCTAAAGCCCTCCACGGAGACTAAAATTCCCATAATGCTCGGCGCCACCTTGCTTCACCTCTGGTTAGAAGAGTGCTTGGATGCATTTGGACTTTTCTCTCCCTGCTGTGGGAGCTGAGTTTCTTCTTCAAAACCACTGTTTCCTTCGTGAAGTATTGTAAGACCAACCAGAAAATGGATATACATGGGGAGAATTAGATGCATTGACTTTTTGGTACTTAGTTCTAATAATGAAATTGAGGTTATGAGACTGTTTCTCATACCTTTCTTTTTGTTCTATGCCTGTGTTCTGCTGAGTGTAAATTGTATCTCTGTTTTGCTTTACATTGTTTAATACCTCCCCTCTCATCTTACAAACGTACTCATAGACACTGAACTTATACCGGGTCATTTTCCATTAGTGTAATGTACACATTGGCATAGAATAAGAAGATGGTTATGTACATATGCATCATAATCCTTGTGTTGATTTAGATTTTGCAAAATCAAACAATTAAATTTCCAGAAAATCCCCAATTCTATCTATTAAATGAAATTGAGTTTTTGGCTGTTTCTGAATCTTGCTTTTCATTTAAGGGTTTTATGATTTTTCTTTTTCTGTTCGTCCTGAGGCTTCAACTCAGAGGTTGTTCACTGTCTGTGAGCATTTGCTATGCTCTACTTGGATTTCCTTTAATAATTTCTTCAGGTAAGTAGTGAAAAGTTTCCTCACAGGGATTCTTAAGATCATGGCACATTTCCCTGATTTTCCTACAAAGAGAGTGGTTTGGGGGTCAGAATGAATGCAGGTGAGTAGAAGAGTTAAGTTTAGTGTAGGTCTATGTTGATGTGAATCTTAATCATTTACAAACCAGTCTGCTTTTGTCTTCTCATTTTGATTGTGAAAATCTCTTTAGAATTTTTTTTTGGGGGGGGTCCGGTCGTGGGTCCTGAACTCTGAGTCTGGGCACTGTCCCTCAGCTCTTCAGCTCAAGGCTAGGGCTCTACCACTTGAGCCACAGCACCACTTCCGGCTTTTTCTTTTTGCTTATGTGGTGCTGAGGAATCTAACCCAGGGCCTCAGGCATGCAAGGCAAGCACTCTACCACTGAGCCACAGCACTACTTTAGAATTCTTTAGAATTCTTCCTCTTCTCTGATCCTAACAGTTCCTCTCAGTAGCTTTAGGCTACATATCTAGGGGACCTCAGACTTGTCTTCCCAGACCTGATCCATTAAGCTGTGGAATAAATCTTTGTCTTCTGTCACAGTCCTAACAGAGCACAAGCAAGACTTCTGTGGGCCAATGGGATAATAACTAAGGAGACAGAGAGATGGCTGATGGCACAATTCTGCTATATTTCTCAAATGCTTGTGTAATATTGGTCTAAGCCCACTGTGTCAAAAAGTGCAAACAGCACACATCTATCCTCATTCTACTTCAATCTATGTTTTCCACCAAAGCCTCCCATCACTTAAAGCCCTAGGCCAAACAGCTACAACACACACTTCCTCTAAACAAGAAAGGGCAAGGACTTGCAGCCCTGAGGGTGGGAGTCAATGGCCCTGAAGCCTTTGTTCACAGTTTGCCTGCTCCTGGCAGGCACCCCAGGGTCTGCAACAGTCTCCCTCTCTCATATTCAGAGATCCTATACTTGTCTCTTAAATATTTATTGTGATTTTTGGTGATCCTTTACATACAATATAATTGAGATGGTTTGGATTGGAAAGTTTCATGCCTGGTTTTAGCTCTCCAATGTATAGGTTTTCCATATCTCCTTTGTGGACCTGAATTATTCCTCATGAAAATGGAAATCAAAGGGCATATTTGGATTTATAGACTTCAACTTACAAGCACCTCTAATAATATAAAGAAAAATTAATTTCATTCTATAAAAGTAAATTCCTGAGATGCAAGGAGAAAAGGATCAGAAAGATTTGGAGTACTTCCAAGACTACATGTGAAGTGTAGTTTTCATTGTTCAAGCCTATATTTCTGATGCATTTACTTATATTTTTATCTTTTTGTTTTTTTGTCAGTCGTGGCACTTGTACTCTGAACTTGGGAACCATCTCTAAGCTCAAGTACTCTACCATGTGAGCCACAACACACTTCTGGATTTCTAATTGTCTCTGGAGATAAGTGTCTCACACATGTTGGTGGCCAGGCTGACTTTGAATTGGGATCCTCAGGTTTCAGCCTATTCAAAAGCAATGATTACAGACATGAGGAACCAGCACCCAACTTGCATTTCTTGTGTTTTATGTCCCAACCCTGGGGCTTGAACTCAGTGCATGGACACTGTCACTGAACTTCTTTTGCTCAAAATTATCATACTACTACTTGAGCCACAATTCCACATTTTGTGTTCCTGTGTATGTGGTAGTGAGGACTTGAACCAGGGATGCTAGGTAAGCATACTACCACTGCTGGGGGCCAGCCACAATACCAGCAGTGCTCCAGAAGAACAAGGGGATGATAATAGAAGAGACAGAGACCAGGCCAATGATGAATCTCTCTTTATTTCAGCAATATTCTTAGCTATAGACACTTTCTATATCTGTCCAGTTCTTGCATCACATTGTTCTAGGACTCAATGTGGCAACAACTGCAGATCATGTGAATCCTTCCTCATTCTAGTTCAACCTTTGTCCACCAAACTCCTACAGGTAAGGCCCCAGGCCTAGAAGCTAAAAGGAACACTCCCTCCTATGAAAATGGCAAGTACTTACAGCCCTGAAGGTTGCAGTCCATGGTTGTGGAGCTTTTGCTCACACCTTGACAGTCCTGGCACCTCTGAGTCTGCAACAAGTCCTCCTTTTTATTTTGTAAATTGAGCAAGTGTCTATCAGCCTGAGCCTGGAAAATGCAGCAGATCCTACATCTCAGGAAGAATGGAAGAAAAAGTAATACCAAAACAAGAAACAGGAAAATGCCTAAGAAATGGAAAAAGGATTGTTATTTCCCAGGCTGAATCCCTGTATATAATGGAGAACTGATGCAGCTAAATCTGCAGGGTGTGCTACCTATAGGGTGGATTGACCAATATCAGATTTCTGACCCTGAAGCTGCCTAATGTCTAAGCTTAATTTATCAAAGGAGGGCTGGGAAGATGGCTCAGTGGTAGAATCCTTGCCTTGCATGCATGAGGTCCTGAGTTCAATTCTCCAGCACCGCATAGGCAAAAAGAAAAAAGCAAGAAGTGGCGCTGTCGCTCAAGTGGTAGCCCACTAGCCTTGAGGTGAAGAGCTGAAGGAGAGTACCCAGGCCCAGAGTTCAGCCCTATGACCAGATCCCCAAAACAAAAAATTATCAAAGGGCCAGATTCCTCAAATATGTCACTGGATATTGGCCCATATCATATTGAGGGATAACACAGACGTACTTACCATCAGCATGTCACATCATTTTTTTTTGGGGGGGGGGTCTGTTCATGGGGCCTGAACTCTGGGTCTGGGCGCTATCCCTCAGCTCTTCAGCTCAAGGCTAGCACTCTACCACTTGAGCCACAACACCACTTCCGGCTTTTTTATTTTTGTTTATATGGTGCTGAGGAATCGAACCCAGGGCCTCATGCATGCAAGGCAAGTGCTCTACCACTGAGCCATCTTCTCAGCCCCTGTCACATCATTTTTAACCGGGTCTTTAGCACGTCTACTTGATTATCAATATATGTAGGGAGCCGAGGCGAGACTCCACCCACTCCCTTGCTGCTTTGAGGTAACCACCCCAGACGGTGCTTGGCGGGACGCCTGGGCTGTGCGCGTGCGCGAGCCAGGTAGAGTCCCCAGCCAATCCCATGACACCTGGTGACGGTGAAAGGCAGGCGACCAACAATAGAAAGACCCGCGTTCCGATTCTCCTATATAAGCGGCTGTGTTTCGGGTGCACGCTCTCTCCCCCCCAAGCTCTCCTACAACTAAAAGGCTCTCCAATAAAGTGTGATCTGAGAAGACTCCTGGTGTGGTGGTCGTTTTTCCTCACTGGTCGAGTAGACAGTCGCTACAACTGGTGCCGAAACCCGGGAATGAACCAGGGAAGGGACCCTCGCGAGAGGCCGAACCGGAGCCAGAACTCAACACACGGAGTGGGGACGTCGGTAAATATCCCCCGGTATTCTGTTCACTGTAGATTTAGATATTTATTGGTTGCTTGCATTGCTTCTTCCTTTGTGGCTTGTCTTTTTGATGGTGCGCACTTGCCTCGAGGAGGGAGGGTTTGATTTAATCCAGGAAGGATACAAAGTACTAACACGGCATCAGGATAGTCTATCAGAGTCAGCATACAGTAAGGGGGAGGAAAATAGGCCTAAAAGAAAAAGGGAAAAAAGACAAAAGGATCCTAAAGAATTAAAGCAAGAGGGACTGCAGCCCTCACAAAAGGAGAAGGGTTTTAGGGAGGGGCTCTCAAGGAGACCCCCATGCCCTTCTTTAAAAGCAAACCAGTTCTCAGCCCTACATGTGGAAGGGCGGGACCAAGAATATAGTAATCTTGTGAGTGACTCAGAGGAAGAAATGTTAGAGGAGGAGGGAGAGCAGCTCGATCCAGCTGATAGTGAAGAGTTAGAAGAGGCTGCGGCGGAGCACGAGGCAGACAGATATGGAGGGTGGCGCCCCCTAGGGGTGGGAGTACCGCAGCAGCCAGGGAGAGGAAACGGAGCTGCCCCTCACCCGTCGGCCCCCCCGCCGTGCCCGCCGGCAGGGAAGAGTCACTTTATAAAAGAAAACACCTGGTCGCGATTAGCAGCCGCTTTCCCAGTCTTTGAGAATCCCATTACCAATGAGAGAATTCTTGAGCCGGTTTCCTACTCCCAGTTAAAAGATTTAGTTGAGGCAGTCCGGACTTATGGGGTGACGGCCAATTATACCACTGCCTTGCTTCAAAGGCTAACTATTAATGCTATGATTCTGTGGGAGCAAAAACTGTTCAATATTTTCCTGAATTAGTGGCTAAACAGGCAATTTTGGCCTGAAAAAGAAAAAAAAAAAAGGAAAAAAAAGGCAATTTTGGGTATAAAGTATTGTTTAATGCACTTTGCAAAAATTCCAGATAAATTAATTATTCCATACACCCGTGAGCAAGTTGAAATTTTAGCAGCCACAATGGACATGTGGGCAATCCTTGTTTGCTCATTTCCAAATGTAATTGATAATCATTATCCTAAGCATCCTCTGCTCGCCATAGTTAACAAAAATTTAGTGTATTTTCCTATTGTCACTTCAAAGGAGCCCTTGGTTGATGCTCTAACCATCTTTATGGATGGATCAAAATCTGGACAAGGTGCCTTTTTTGTTCAAGCACACAAACAGTCTTTAATTTTCGGCCGAATGTCCCACAGGCTGTTGAATGTTTAATTGTGCTTGAAGTTTTTAAAAGATTTGATCAACCTTTTAACTTATTTTCTGATTCATTATATGTTGTAAATGCCGTTGCTTCTCTTGAAGTTGCTGCTTCAGTTAAGCAGGCCAGTACAATTTCTAATGTTTTGTTACAGATTCAATCCCTTATCTTAAACAGAAAACATCCTTTTTATATTGGACATATTCGTGCCCACTCTATGTTGCCGGGCCCGATGGCAAGGTGTAATGATTTGGTGGACCAGGCAACTCGGGCTGTGGCTCTGGTCGCTGCTGATCCTGTAGAATTGGCAAAAGACTTTCATAGATTGTATCATGTACCTGCTAATACCCTTAGGAAAAGATATAATTTGTCTAGGCATGTGACAAGAGATATTGTTAAAGCCTGTAAATCTTGTGTTACCTTTCTTCATCCTCCCCATGTGGGGGTAAACCCAAGGGGGTTGAGACCAAACGCCCTATGGCAAATGGATGTTACTCATCTGACGGAATTTGGTAAGTTGAAATATTTACATGTGTCTGTGGACACCTTTTCTGGTGTCATTCATGCCACACCTCTGGCAGGAGAAAAGGTGTCTCACGTCAGAATACACTGCTTAGAAGCTTGGGCAGCTTGGAGAAAGCCCCTTAGACTTAAGACGGATAATGGCCCTGCTTATACTTCCCATGGTTTTCGCACCTTTTGCGCACAAATGCAGGTTGCCCACACCACCGGATTGCCCTACAATCCTCAAGGACAAGGTATAGTGGAAAGAGCTAATAGAAGCATAAAAGAAATGCTTCAAAAACAAAAAGGGGGAGTTGCTGAGTCCGCGTCCCCCAGGGAAAGACTTTCTCTTGCGCTCTTTACCCTTAATTTTTTAATTCTAAATGACAACGATCAGTCTGCCGCAGATCGGCATATGACAAGAGACTCCATGGATACTAAAGACATGGTTATGTGGAAGGATGTTATTAATAATAAATGGTATGGACCGGATCCGGTAATAACGAGATCCAGGGGAGCTGTTTGTGTTTTTCCACAGAGTCAAGAAGTACCTCACTGGGTGCCAACGAGACTGACCAGGCTGGTGGAGACTGCAGAAAAACCCCATCTTGAAGATGCCATCCACTCAGCTGATCTTCCTGCTGTTAGCAACAGTGCTAATAGCAATCCCTGTGATAGCTAAACCAATGATGCTGTGGGCTGTTACAATTTACTGACTGGATTGCCTCTGCGGTGTCCTTTTTCAAAGAGCGGGTGGGAGTCGGAATGTTTTTAGCCTGCTGCTTGGGAGGATGCGTGGTCTGCCTATGGTTGGTCTGTCGCCTTCGAGCCCAAACCAGAATGGACAAGGTTGTTATCTTGCAAGCATTAGCCGCTTTGGAGAGTGGATCCTCACCCCAGATTTGGCTGTCGGCCCTAAGAGGCAGTTAAGCCTTACCATTCTGCATAGCCTTAGCACCCCGAGGGATCAGGGGATCCCATTGCACCGGGACAGGTATGCAATTTGCAATTTGGGACGGGGTGCAAGGCAAGTGCACTGCACTTGAGGAGATGGTTCTCATCTCCTCAAGAAGAGCATGCTGGGTTGCAAGTGGGTTGATGCCCAAGATCCCACCTCTGCAAAAAAGGCATCGGACGGGCCTGGTCATCACTGGGGAAGGCGCGCCCCTTAGGCGAAGGCCAGTGCAAGGTCCTAATGTTTTAGACAGAGGCCCAACCTCTACTCTTACCTGTTGCCATAAAACAAAGAAGGGGGAACTGTAGGGAGCCGAGGCGAGACTCCGCCCACTCCCTTGCAGCTTTGAGGTAACCACCCCAGACGGTGCTTGGCGGGACGCCTGGGCTGTGCACGTGTGCGAGCCAGGTAGAGTCCCCAGCCAATCCCATGACACCTGGTGATGGTGAAAGGCAGGCGACCAACAATAGAAAGACCCGCGTTCCGATTCTCCTATATAAGCGGCTGTGTTTCGGGTGCACACTCTCTCGCGCCCAAGCTCTCCTACAACTAAAAGGCTCTCCAATAAAGCGTGATCTGAGAAGACTCCTGGTGTAGTGGTCGTTTTTCCTCGCTGGTCGAGTAGACGGTCGCTACAAATATACATCATTGCTGTTTCCAAATCATAACACATATCACAAACTTATCTAAGCCCACCTGCATCCCAGGGCACCAGAAACATATCAAGCCAAACTATTAACATGTTGTGTTGTATATATGGTTTGGATATGTTTCACAGCAGAAGTAGTAGCACTAGCAAGAACATTTAGGGTAGCAAAAATGCTGGCAACCAATATTCCAAAAAATCTGCAGCAATGGCTAAGAGCCTATAAACCTCAATAGCAAACAGAGACCCAAACTTATTATACCATAATGGTTATATCAGGAGAACAGGCAACATAAGATGATTGCATAGTAATCTCAGAGTATTTATGCAGTTAGTGAGAACACAATTGTTCCTGCTAGAGGCATCAAAAACTACTCCACCCTTGAAAACCATACCTAGCTCTACTAACTGCATGTATGGATACATAACACAACATTGCACAGTAACTGATACAAAACCATGAAACAGGACACGTCTCTGATATAGTGGTCTGGGATGTAGACAGGCATTAGTCCAAAAGGCCTCAGCAGCAACCAATTGCAGATGTCAGGGTGAGCTTGTCAAAACAGGCTGACAAACATGGAGGCCAGCAAGGTACCACTGATCACGTCACTCCTTGAGCCCAGTTATGCAGTGCATATTGGAAGACTTCCACCAGTACAACAGTAGACAAGATGTGAAATCCACAGGCTCTCCATAATGCACATGCCCTCCATGGTGGTGCATCATTGCAACCACAGGAATCTCCGGGCATAGTGGAACCCATGAGGGGTGCACCACATCTCCTGCCAAAGTGTTATCCATGAGCTACATGTTTTCCATTCGTTCACCTTTTCCTCCAGAGGACGTCAGAACCATAATTTATCCCTGAATACCGTATCATACTTGTACCTTCTACCTCAGCATCTGGAACAGTCAATCATTGAGATGAATGAAGGAAGAGGATATAATATCTGTATAACAAATAATGAGACTTACTCTGTGAGCATTGAACAATTCAAAAATAATGTAGGAAATGAATTCTATTTCTACTAGTACAATGAACATAATACTTAGAAATGAATGTTTGAAAAATGTACCCTTGAACAATGAAAACTATGTGACATAGCTAGTCTAGGAAGCACCCATTTATACCAGATCCTTATCTCCTTGCCTCTCAGGAACTTTTAACTTTTACAGAAAGAAAGTATTATTTTTCCTTCATATTTTATAGTTGCTCCAAAGTTGATGTCTATATATCCAAATGTGCCTCATGATCTCCATTTTAATGAGGAATAGCTCAGGTCCACTAAAAGAGGCATGGAAGGACCCATGCACTGGAGGACTGAATATCAGGCATGAATATTTCCTACACAATCCTTCCCAATCATGATGTGTGGAAAGGATCATCAACAAGCACAACAAATCCTTAAGAGAAAAGCTTAGGATGTCTGACATGAGGGAGGGAGGCAAAAGGTTTATTCCACAGTGTAATGGATACAGTTGGGAAGACAATTCTGAGGACCCCTAGCATGCAGAAACTTCTAGGATCAGAGAACAGGTAGAAAATCAAAACAACAGGATATGCAAAACAGAAAAGTAAAAACAGACTGGTTTGGATCAAGTTATCAAGCTTCACATGAACATAGACCTACCCTGAACTCTATCTCCACCCACATTCACCCTGATGACCCTAGACAACCATTTTTGAAAGAGTCTTGGAGGAGGAGTACCATTTTCTAAGAAACCCCTGGGAGGAAACTTTTCACTAGTTTCCTGAAGCAATTAATAAAAGAAAGGCAAGTACAGCACTGCAAATGCTCACAGACAGTGCCCATGCTCTGAGTTCAAGCCACAGGACCAACAACAAAAGGAGGGAAAAAATTATTAAAGAAAAGGCAAATTTCATATGCCAAAAACCAAAAAACTCCTTAAAATTTCATAGAGGGAATTTGGCAGTTTCTGGAAAAATAATGGGTAGAGTTTGACCAATGTATTCAATTCTAAGATTATAAAGTATGTCTACTTTAAAATTCTGCTATTTTATTCATATATATGTATATATAATATATTATATATTATATATTATATATACATATATGTATTAGGGAAGGGGAAAATAATTCCAGAATCAATCAGCTCAGTGTATGGAAATACCTGATCTTGTGGCTTGAACTCTGGGCCTGAGCTGCATCCGTGAGCTGTTCTGCTGAAGGTGAGCTCTACACCACCTGAACCACAAGGCCACTTCCGTATTTTTGGTGGTTAATTGGAGAGAAAGCTCATGAATGTTCTTGCCTGAGTTGGCTTTGGAGCAGCATCCTCAGATCTCAGCATCCTTAGTACATAGGATTACAGGCATGAGCTACTGGCACCCAGCTGCAAATACCTTTTTAAAGTGAGAGGGGAGATATTCAAATTTTTAAGGCAAAACAGCGACCTAATTTATATTCAGAGGAACATACTTTTGAACAAAAACAAAATCAATAACCATGGAATCTCATAACCTCAATTACATTAATAAAACTACGAATTAAAAAGCCAAATTATCTAATGATCCTAATACATTTCTTTGTTTTGGTTGATCTCACAATGTTTCAGGAGGTAAACTGATTTTTCAAGAAGAAACTCACCTTAGTTCCCGCAGTTGGGAGAGAAAGGTCCCCATGCATCCATGCACACTTAGGACCAAGTGTCTGGTGCCAGTGCAAACCCTGTAACAAGCCCACTTCCTCTAGTTGAATGCATCATGTTATGGGAATTGTAGTTTCTATTGAGGCACAGATCCTTTGAAAGAGTGGAGGGCTGCCGGGGTAAGGCGCTTGAACCTACTTGGCCACTGTTGGTGTTTTTACTTTGTAAATTCAAGTTTCTTTCCTTTTGCCTTGCTGCTGGAAGTGCTCTGAAGTACAGCTTTGCATTCTATAGTCAGAGCCAAGAGGAAGAAGCCCAGTGTCTCTTCTTCAGAGGAACTTGGAACTTGGAAGCTGTAACTTGAAGCAATCTGAGTCTCCAGCCAAAGTCTGCCCTTACCATCTTTCCCCAGTCTGAGGTTGATGATATTTTTTGGCCTAATGGAATTGTGCTGCCATTAGCACTTGTTCCTGCAGGTGCAAGAAACTGGCTGAGAATCCTCTGGTTCTCTAGACAAGGAGAGTCTAGAGACTGAACCTAGAGATTCTGGTACTCACCCATGTGGCTTTATAAACTTGGTTTTTGTGCTTTGAAGCCAATGAATGGTAAACATTCCTTGAATATGTCTTATATAAACATAGTGATCTTCTTTTCACCCTCTGCACTTCCTATGGTGTTTGAAACTTTCAAAATGCACGTGGCACAGATATACTCCAATTATTGTGTCCTTTCTTGACAAATTACAATTTCTCCATTAATATAATTAGTCTATTTTACATCACTTAAAATGAGAGAGACTGGCTGGGCAGGTGGTTCAGTGGTAGAGTTCTTGCTTTGCATGAATCAGACCCTGAGTATGATTCCTCAGAACTACAGAAGCAGGAAAAGCTGGCAGTGCACTGTGGCTCAAGTAGTAGAGTGCTAGCTTTGAGTTTAGGAGCTTAGGAACAGTTCCCAGGCTCAGAGTTCAGGACCCAAAACCAACAAAAAAGGAGAGAGAGAGAGAGACTTCCTATCTATGTATTCCAATTTAATTGTTAAAATATAATTTGAATACAATACAATGACCTTGATATATGTGTGCTTGTCCTGATACTTGAACTCAAGGTCTGGAAAATGACCATGAAATTATTTGGTTCAATGATTATGTTGTACCACTTAAGCCACACCTCCCCTTCCAGCTACTTTGGCTATTTTATTGGAGATAAGTCTCTCAGACATTCTTTTACCAATGGCTTCATTTTGTGATCCTTGTAGGGATCCATCATGTGCATCCCAGGGGACCAGAAGCAAGCACAGGAGAAAGATTATTATAAGGTTTACTAGAAGGACCATATTTCCCAGGAGAGGGAGCACATGCATGTGTCTGTCTTCAGGTAGCCACAGGAGCTGGGGGCAGGAAGTTAGGTAGGTGCATGCTCAGCTAGGTGTGGGTAGAGGGAGGGAGTGGTCAGCAGTATGGAGGGAACTCTAGGTCTGGGAGGAGCTATAGTCTTGGTGGAGCTGAGGAGCAAAGGTGGGGATAATATTAACTTTCCTCAGATCTCAGTCTTTTGAGAAGCTAAGATTACAGCCATTAGACATGAGAGCCCAGTTACAATGTCCTCTTTTAAATTCAGATTATATTCTAATAAAATAAGATGAAATAGAAAACCTGACAATTTTAAGGCAGATTGTTCAGTCACTAATGTGGATGAGGACAGTCCAAATCCCCAAACACACAAAAATATCCCATTTTGAAATGTGTAACACTCCTCATCTTAAGTATTGTGAATGTGAACATTTAGGCTACAATAAATACGTTTTAAGTTTTCTCTTTTATTTGGGGGGGGGGGGTCTAGTCATGGGGCCTGAACTCTGGGCCTGGATGCTGTCCCTCAGTTCTTCAGCTCAAGTCTAGCCCTCTAGCCATAGTGCCATTTCCGGCTTTTTCTTTTTGCTTATGTGGTGCTGAGGAATGCAACCCAGGGCCTCTGGCATGTAAGACAAGCATCTACCACTGTGCCACCTTCCCAGCTGCACTTTAATTTTTCAAAGAAAGAAAATATTCTTATGATGTAGAAAACCCCAGTACTAATGTGCAAACACTTCTTTTAAAAGATTCATATTGTGTTTCCTATCAAAAACAACCTCACTGAAGTAAACAGAATAAAATTTTACTTTTTGTAAATGTCACTGTAAAGTTCATGTATTTTATATTAACAATTACCATTGTGGGTAAATAGGGGAAAAAAAAAAAACCAGAACGCTGGATAAAAGAATTTCCTGTATCATCAACCAACAAGTATAAGCAAAAGCACATCCCTATATAAGTTGTTTCGTTTACATTTTATGGATCTACATTTTGGAGTGTATTTTCTGTTAATATTGTTTAGTAACACCTAAGACTTTACTCTTCTGTGGATTTGTCATTACTGGATACTTTAATGTTCTACTTGATTCAGGAATGTTTCTTCTCCCAAAAGAAGGCTTTATGCTTTTCCAGCCCACCTATCATGTTCTGACCAGGAACTTCTAGGGTAAAATCACACAGGTTCTTTCTGACTCTCATTTGGCTTCTCTCCAAGCCATGGTTCCAAAATCTTTATTCATTGTCAACAGCAAGAAAGAATGGCAGGATCTCTGATGAGATTCTTTTACTTCTCACTGTTTGACATTCCATTTTATGAATCTAAGTGTTTACAAGATTGAAGAACATTAAAAAAAAAAAGATTCAGCTTCAGGAACATGTTTCTAAAAAAGCTAAAGATGGCTTGGAGATTTAGCAGATTATCAAAACTTGCCTTCTAAGTTAAGAGCAGATTTGCTTTAGTTTGTTTCTCATTTTTTAATGTGAGGACAAAGTGGTCCCACTTGTTATGTGATTCAATGACACCTAGGAGGTAACTTCTCATGGAAGGCAAAGGTTGGCTAGAAACTGGTCAGACATCACATCCTCATACACATTAGACTATCCTAATGAAGTTTTACTGGATTTGCTGAAATGGTGTGTTCAAACATAACTTTGATTGTTGTACAGGACTGAGTGTGTTATAAGTACTTCAATTGTCTCTGTAAATACTCTAGGACTGCTTTGTGGTATTTGTCTTTCTTGAAACTTAGGCTGTATTTTTGATAGTATTTATAGAAATCTCTGTTTTTCTCTAAGGTATGTACAAGTGTAGAAGTGCTGGACCATATTTCTATGTAATTCTATATTAAGTTCTTTTTAGGACACTTTGTGCCATCTTTGATACTTTCACATACTTGAGAGAAATGCACCAAGGTTCACATTGTTGTCACAACTTTCCTAGCTTTTGTTGGAGTTTGGAAGGATTTTTGGTGTTTTTTTTTTTTTTTAAACTATGGCCATACTAACATGTGAAAAATAGTTATTTTATTGTAATTTTGATTTGAATTATTCTCATGACCATTGATTCTACTTTTATATTTTAATCAGCTATTTGTGTATGTCCTTTTTAGAAAAGTCTCTTTAATCTTTTTCCTATTTTAAAATTAGATTTTGTTGTGTGGGGGTTACTTGTAAGATTTTCTTTATATTTTCTCATTCAGCTTTGTTAGAAATCTATTTAAAGACATATGTAAATATTTTCTCCTACCATGCTTTTGCTTCTTCCTTGATAGTTCTTTTCATTATACAAGATTATGATTATGTGCACTTAATCTTGTTTGTTTTTTTTTTCTTTTTTGGTTTTGTATTTATTTTTTAATTTTTACTTATTATTTATTTTCTTGGCTTTGTTTTGTTTTGTTTTTTTTGGTCAGTTCTGGGGCCTGAACTCTGGGCCTGGGTGCTATCCCTCAGCTATTCAGCTCAAGGCTAGCACTCTACCACTTAAGCCACAGCACCCACTTCCAACTTTTTCTGCTTATGTGGTGCTGAGTAATGGAACCCAGGGCCTGATGCATTCGAGGCAAGCACTCTACCATTGAGCCACCTTCCCAGCCCTTATTCATTAATTTATTTATTGTCAGTCATGTGGCTTGAAGTCTGGGTCTGAGCTTGTGCCTCAGCCCATCAGTTCAAGCCTAGCACTCTACCACTTGGGCCACTGCACCACTTCTGGATTTCTGGTGCTTCATTGGAGATAAGATTTCACAGGTTTTCCTGCCCAGGCTGGCTTTGAACCATGATCCTCAGATCTGACTCTCCTGAGTAGTTAGGATTCCAGGTGTGAGCCCCCAGAGCCTGGCACTTGATTGTTTGCCTCTTTGTTGCATGAGTCACTTTTGGTGTCTTATTTAAGATTTACTGTCAAATCTAATGCCAGAAGGCTTTCTTCCTCTCCTGTCTTCTCCTCCTCCTTTCCCTTTTCCTCTTTTTCCCTTCTCTCCACTACTCTCTTGTCTCCTCTTCTTCCACCTTTTCCCTGACTTTTGGCTTCCCTTCTCTCTCTCCTCCACTCATTTTCTTTTCTCTTTATGTCTGAGATGAAGACTTGCCAGTTTTCACAACAATTAGGTTTTTAATTTAGAAACACATGTAATACACATAACTCAGACTCCACCATAGCTTTCTAGAGCTACTATTGGAGCTTGAACTCCAGGTCTCACAGTCAGTCAGCTACCTCACTCACTGTTGGCACTATCACTTGAGTCTTACCTCTAACCTGTTCATTAGCTGCTTAATTTGAGTTGTCTATCTAAGCTGACTTCCAGACCTCAGTTTCCTCCTTAATAGTTAGGGTTAAATGACAGTCTTGATCCAGAAGTGCTTGTCTTGTTTTTTCTTACCTCAACATTTAACATTAACACTTAATAGAATACTACAATGAAACAGATTATTGTTATTAGTTTATGTAGAATTAATATTCAACCTAAACTGAAATAGTTTATCTTTCCATTTAAGTGTTGCATTATATGTCTAATAATTGAAACTGTTCTTCTAACTATGGTAGATTTTGATCACCAAGCAAATGGTTTATGCTGGAGGTATTATTTTATTATTAATGTAATTTAATGTTATTATGGAGGTAATGCATACAGAGATTAATACTTTTATTTTTATACAATGTCTTCCATTCCTTCACTCTCTCCCAATCCCTCCCTCCTATCTCTACTCTTGAGTTGTATACTATATTTTCATCTGCCTATATCCCTCAAATTCTGTGGCTCTGCCACACCCTCCAGAAGATATACATGTGAATACACCATACATAATTGAAAGCACTTGTATTATTTCACAACTGAATTAAGAGTGTGGCTCCCTTTAATATTCTATAAATCATAGTGATAGCATACATTTGTTACAGATCCATTCTAGTTTCCATCTGTTTGTTTGACTGATAGATCATTAGAAACATATTGTTGGATTTTATTGTGTTTATAACATAGCTTTCTTTCTCATACTGATTTCTGAAGAGCTAAAGTAACTCTATTTTAAGATCAAGCCTCTTGAGCTGTGCTGCGCTCAGAGTAACCACCAAAGAGAACTGTGCTGCCAAAGGAAAAAATAGTTCTCAGAAAAACCGCAGGTTGCCACCAACCCTGCCCAACCTTAAGGAACAGAACAGTTGCCCAGGTGTTCCATCAGAAAAAGGGAAGTACAGTCAGGGTGTACTTAAACCCCCTGAACTTATGAACTTGCTTGTGTGGAAACCCCCCTGAACTTGCTTGTGTGGAAACGCCCTGAACTTGTGAACTTATTTAATACTATAAAAGTTGTACTAATTTTGTGCTCGGGGCCTCTGAGCATTACCAGTTACTGAGTGCATGGAGGACCAAGCTCAAGCTTGCAATAAATGACTCTTTGCTGTTTGCATTGATCATGGTCTCTGCTGGTCTGTAAGGGGGCATCTGAAACCAGGTACTTCAATTTCTAGACAATTTGTCTTCAGATCTATTCTCAGTGTGTCTGTCTTGGTAAATATAACAGCATAGTTCTTTATGAACAGCACTTAGATAAAGATAATGCCTTCCACATGTGTGTGTGTGTGATGACCGTTTATCTGGTTGTTCAGTCATTAAGAGGAGTATTAGATGCCAGGCCCCGGTAGCTCACGCCTGTAATCCTAGCTACTCAGGAGGCTGAGATATGAGGATCACAGTTCAAAGCCAGCACGGGCAAGAATGTCCATGAGACTCTTATCTCCAATAAAGCACTAGAAAACCGGAAGTGGCAGTGTGGGTCAAGTGGTAGAGCACTGACCTTGATATCAAGAGTTGAGGGATACATGTTCCTGGATTGGAAAGATTAACATCGTGAAAATGGCAATACTTCCCAAGGCTATCTACAAATTCAATGCAATACCTATCAAAATTCCAACCTCATTCTTCAAGGAAATAGAAGAGGCAATCCAAAAATTCATATGGAACAATAAAAGACCCCGAATAGCAAAAACGCACCTCAATGGAAAGAACACTGCTGGAGGAATATCAATACCAAATTTCAAACTCTACTATAAAGCCATAGTAATCAAAACAGCTTGGTATTGGCATAAGAACAGACCTCAGGACCAATGGAATAGAATTGAAAACCCAGAAATGAACCTACAGACCTATAGCCATCTAATCTTCGATAAGGGAGCTAAAACAATAGAATGGAAGAAAGACAACCTCTTCAGTAAATGGTGCTGGCAAAATTGGTTAACTACATGTAGAAAACTAAAGCTAGATCCTTATATATCACCCTGCACCAGAATCAACTCCAAATGGATCAAAGACCTTGAACTCAAAGCAGACACTCTGAAAACATTACAGGATGGAATAGGAGAAACCCTAGGTCTCCTTGGCTCAGGACGAAATTTTCTGAATTGAGACCCAGAAACACAACAAATCAAAGAAAGGTTGGACAAATGGGATTGCATAAAGTTGCAGAGCTTCTGCAGGGCAAATGACGTAGCTAGCAAGATCAATAGAAAGCCCACCGATTGGGAGAAGATCTTTACTAGCCATACAACGGACAAGGGTCTCATATCTAAAATATACTTGGAACTCAAAAAATTAAACCACCCAACAACAAATCCTCAAAGAAACAACTGCCCAATAAATAAGTGGGCGAAAGACTTAAAGAGAAACTTCTCTGAAGAAGAAAGAAGGATGGCCAATAGACACATGAAGAAATGTTCAACATCCCTAGCCATAAAAGAAGTGCAAATCAAAACAACATTGAGATATCACCTCACTCCAGTTAGAACGGCAAAAATCAAGAACTCTAACAACAACAGGTGCTGGAGGGGATGTGGACAGAAAGGAACCTTACTTCATTGTTGGTGGGAATGTAAACTTGTTCAACCACTTTGGAAAGCAGTATGGAGGTTCCTCAAAAGACTTCACATAGAACTCCCCTATGACCCAGCAATCCCACTTTTGGGCATTTACCCAAATGTTTACAAACAAGACCACACTAAAGCTACTAGCACAACTATGTTTATTGCCGCATTATTTACCATAGCTAAGATATGGAACCAACCCAGATGCCCCTCAGTAGATGTATGGATCAAGAAAATGTGGTATATATACACAATGGAATTCTATGCCTCCATCAGAAAGAATGACATTTCCCCATTTGTTAGGAAATGGAAAGGTTTGGAAAAAATTATATTAAGTGAAGTAAGCCAGGCCCAAAGAAACATAGGTCCCATGGTTTCCCTTATTTGTAATATCTAGTATATGTATGAGTCAAGCGGAAAAGGTCAGATAATGTGATGTCAGGAAAATGAACCCTTAGATACGTATTTTAATGTTTTTTTTCTTTCATGCATGTGTTTCTAACGCATTTATAAGATTGTCTCTTTGTTGCTTTGTATGTCCCTCCCCCACAGTATAACCCCTGCTTTCACTATATTTGATGTCAGTATAACTTGTGGAGGAGATGGGGAAAAACCAGTTGTTTAAGGATACAGGTGGACCTGTTGCAACAATGAGAATTACAAGTTGTCATGTCCAAAACGAGCTTTACAACGTCGGTGCGGGGGGGGGGGGGGGGGGGGAAGGAGAAGGATTGGGATTGGGGGGGAGGGGGGAGGCTGGGAAGGGATGTGAAGGGTAAACAAAAATGGAGGCTGCAATGCTTGGTAAGAAATGTACGCATTATCCTTCCCATGTAATTGTAACTCCTCTGTACAGTATGTTCACAAATAAAATAAAATTAAATTAAAAAAAAAAGAGTTGAGGGATAGCATGCAAACCCTGAGTACAAGCCCCATGACCGATAAAAAAAAAAGGAGTATTAATTCTACAATCATAATTATAGATTAAAGAAATTAACATTCTTTGGCCTTTTAACCATACCTTTGTACACTACTTTTCAGAATAAAATTTTTATTATATAGATTGATGATATACCTGTTATTATCAATGCTCTGTATCTGTGGTAACGCAATTTGTGCTGATGTTTATTTCCTCTCATATTATCAGTATTTTACTTTTCATTATTGCTTTTTGCTTCAGGTATCATTATTGATTTATTTTGATTTCTTAATAATTAATGTATATTTCTTTGGATGGCTTATTGAGTTTTTTGAGTATATTTTCTTCAGTTTAAATCAGAAATTACCTGATATATTTAGTATTTTTAGATTATAATATAAATATGATTTCATTTTAGTAATTACTTTGCTATTTATTATGTTTGCTATTTATTATGTCTCATCTGATTCTTCTTTCTTAGTTTGCTTTCATGTAACCTACAGACAGCATTCTATACAGTGCAAATCACCTGTAATATAATTTCAGGCAATCTTCTATACACTGCAAATCACCTCTGATGCCTATTACATTTTAAATCCTACTAAATAGTTGTTATACTGCATGGTTCATGATAATGCCAGTTTTTTCAAAGACTCCATGTTTACTATAGGTGCCATACTTTGTCAAGTATTTTGGTTCTATGGTTTGTTGAATCTGTGAAACAAACAAATATGTAAGGCCTAATATACTCCTTTGAAAATGCTACTAGAGGGGCTGGGAAGGTGGCTCAGTGGTAGAGTGCTTGCCTTTCATGCATGAGGCCCTGGGTTCGATTGCTCAGCACCAGATAAACAGAACAAGCTGGAAGTGGTGCTGTGGCTCAAGTGGTAGAGCACTAGCCTTGAGCTGAAGAGATAAGGGACAGAGCCCAGGCCCAAAGATCAAGCCCCGTGACTGATGAAAAGCAAAAAGAAAAAAATGCTCTTATACAGTAGCTGTAACCTAATCTTGTAATTTGACTGTTTTCTTTAATAAAGAAGTAACCCCAAGCAAATCGTTTAAATAGGGATGCAGGTGGACCCATTGCAACAATGAGATATACAAGTCGTTATGTCGAAAAACAACCTTTACAACTTTGGTGGCAGGGGAGGATTGGGTAGGAGGGTCGGGGGAATGGGCAGTGATGGGAAGGGGAAACTAAGGAGGAGGCTACAATGCTTGATAAGAAATGCTCATTATCTTGCCCATGTAATTGTAACCCCTCTGTACAGTATTTTCACAATAAAAAATAAATAAATAAAATCTAAAAAAAAAAAGAAGTTACTACAAATTTTGTGTACAGAATAAAGACCATCCTTAGGATGAAGCACAGAACTTCTAAATATGTAAAACATGCATCATAATTGTTGCTATACTATAGAACTGCAAGAAAGTAAATTTCCCAAACAGTCTGATTTTTCTTATGGCAGACATAGGTAGTTAAGTTACTGGAGGTACTGCATTGCATTATTACTAGGTACTTTAAGAGTTTACAATATTCTCACAATACTAGCCTATGACATTATATAATATAGTTACTTTTCAATGGAATAATTACACTTTTTAATTTTTTGTTGGTATTCTTTGAACATTGGTCCTCATATTTGCCAGGCAAGTACAGTACTAATTAATGCATATTACTAATCCACATATTTTGTTTTGATTATACCTATTTATATATTGAATCTTCATGCTTTATGAATCACGAATATTGTGTTGTGTTTTCCCTTCACAAATCATTTTAGACAGATTACATTAAATATATGTTCTATACATTCCTTTATATTACCTGCACATTTATAATTTTCATGTGTAGTTTCATGTTGACATCTTTCTTATTGTCTTGAAGCAGGATAAATTTCTTGTAACAGTTTTAGAGGGAGATGTGTTATTAATTAATTACCTTTCCTGAAAATACCCATAATCTGCATTTTTAGAAGTGTGAATTGACTAAGAAAGAAAAACTTAAACACAGAAAAATATTATTTTCCATCGTAAAATATCATTATTACTTTCATAATACCTTAGAGAGAAAGGCATATAATTCTCATAAATCAATTCCTACTTTGCTATTTTAAAATCTTAAATTTAAAAACATAATGTGTTATCTTTATAATGAAGAGTTTTTGGATATCAATTAAGTTTTTGTATTTTTTTCCTATGAATCATTTTAGAGGTGCAAAAAAATAGATGCTGTGATTAAGTCTTTCCAGGATAAATCTCTGTGTGAAATAGTCACAACTACTGATACAGTTGAGGGAAGAGTGTGATTAGGGACAACTTTTATTTTGAGCTCAAAATATAAGGCAGAGCTGACTAGGACTAATGGGAACCCTGAAGGATGAGGACTAAGGATTTCAATGAACCTGAAGAGATGCATGCCCAGGGTGTCTACTGAAGTTGAAGAACCCCACAGATATTTTGAGCATTTTTATTCAAAATTATGAGAATCCAAATGAGCTGCAACATTTGAATATGGTAGAGAACGGAAGGTAGTACAATAAGAGACCATATTCTTTAGACAGTATTGGAGGACACTCCAGTAAACATAATGAATGTAGAGAAGAGTGTGATAATTCTACTGTCCTTGCCCAAGAAATATTTCAGGGAGGGAGTAAAACACCTGAATGTACTGTATGTGCAAAATCATTCCACTTAAGACCTACAGTAGGTCTGGGAAGGTGGCTCAGTGGTAGAGTGCTTGCCTTGCATGCCTGAGGCCCTGGGTTTAATTCCTCAGCACCACATTAGCAAAAAGAAAAAAGCCAGAAATGTCACTATGGCTCAAGTGGTAGAGCGCTAGCCTTGAGCTGAAGAGCTGAGGGACAGCACCCAGTCCTAGAGTTCAGGCCCCCATGACTGGAGCCAAAAAAAAAAATACCTACAGTCAGTTCACATTAAAAAATGTACACAGGAGAGAATCTTTATATTTGTACTGGATTTGCAAAATCTTTCAATAAGGACATACACCTAACAAAACCTCAGAGGATGTATCCACAGGAGAAGCTTGATGAGCATCAGCAGTGTCCAAAATCTATGTCTGAGAAAACAGAACTGATTTTCCCTCCACAAGAGCCCACAGTAGAGAAACCCTATAAATATGAGGAATGTAAGAAAATTTCGATGTACAAGTCAGTTCTCAGCAGGCACCACAGAATTCACACAAAAGAGAAACCTTATTTTTTATTTTATTTTATTTTTATTTATTTGTTTTTTTGGGTCTGGTCGTGGGGCCTGAACTCTGGGCCTGGGCGCTGTCCCTCAGCTCTTCAGCTCAAGGCTAGTGCTCTACCACTTGAGCCAAAGTGCCACTTCCGGCTTTTTTCTTTTTGCTTATGTGGTGCAGAGGAATCGAACCCAGGGCCTCATGCATTCAAGGCAAGCGCTCTACCACTGAGCCACGTTCCCAGCCCGAAACCTTATGAATGCAAGAAATGTAGAACTCATTTTGTATCAGAGAGCACACAGGAGACCAAAATTATGAATGTAACAAATGTGGAAAGTCTTTCCACCATTAAGTCAAACCTTCATGTTCATCAGAGAATGAACATAGGACTATCAGGAAAGTAGAAAGTCTTTCAACTGGAAGGTACAACTTGCATTTCATCAGAGAACACATAGAGGAGAGAAACCTTATGATTGCAACAAATGTGGAAAATCTTTCAAGCAGAGGTCACAGCTTTGCAGCCATAATAGAATTCACACAGGTGAGAAAACTTATGAATGTAACAAATGTTGAAAGTCCTCCTGGAATTCAGATTGCAACACACATAAGAGAAATCACACAGGAGAGAAGCCTTATGAATGTCACAAATGTGGAAGTCCCTTTAGATTGAAATGAAAGTTTACTTTGCGTCAGAGAACACACCCATGATAGAAACCTTATGCATGTAAGAAATGGGTAAGTCCTTCACCCTGAATTCACACCTCCATTCACCTATGAGGATTCACACACCTGAGAAACCTTAGGAATGTAATAAATGTGGGAAATCTCACCTGGAAGATAACTCATTTTGCATCAGAGAAACCAAACAGGTTACAACAAGTCTTACAGCTTGAACTTAGAGACTAGGCACTTTACGATTTTTAATTGGGCTTGGGTCTTGAACTCTGGGCCTAGGCACTGGCCATGAGCTCTTCAGCTCAACGCTACTGCTCTACCACTTGAGGAGCCTCACCACTTCTGGTTTTCTGAGTTGTTTATTGCAGATAAGAGTCTCCTAATCTTTTCTTGCCCAGTCTTGCTTTGAACCATGATCCTCAGATCTCAGTCTGCAGAGAAGGTAGGATTAGAGGCCTGAGACACTAGTGCCTAGCAACACTTTCCTGAATCATTTCTTCTCAAGGCTAACAATGCTCTACTACTTGAACCATAGCTACACTTGCACTTTCTTGTGATAAAGACAAGAGTCATAAGCATTTGGTTTTGGATTAGTAACCAAAAGACTTCAGTGCTTACTTTATATTTAATTAATCACTAGTGATGAGCCTCTTATGATTGATTCACTCAGCCCATTTTTTTGTTCTGCTGAGTGAGTTATAATGAAACACCAGAGTCCCTGATGTGTTTTTTCACTTTCCTAGAGGGTGAAAGTGAGTCTCAGGAGGATGACCACCTCCCTTCCACCACTACTATTCCTTTCTCCAGCTCCCTTTTGATAGTTGTATCAAAACACAATTAAGACATGGTAGCAATAAAAAAAATGTAATGTAAAATATTGGAAATATCTTAAAAATAAAGTGCACAAGCTAGCTAGAAGATGGTTACAGGAATCCATAAATTGAGAGACACTAACAGATAGATGTAGGATTGTGCTTAGATATTCGATAGGTAAAATACAGGTAAAAAGTGATCCTCATCATTTTGTATTCCACAAATAGGTAAATACAGTATTTTGAAGTATAACTGGATGTTGATCCATCATGCCTACAATCCTAGCTACTCTTGAGGCTGAGCTCTGAGGATCACAGTTCAAAGCCAGCCTGGGCAGGGAAGTCTGTGAGACACAGATCTCAATTAATCACCAGACAAGCAGAAATGGTGCTGTGGCTCAAGTGGTAGAGTGCTCACCTTGAACTGAAGAGCACTGGGACCACTTAGGACCTTTAGTTCAAGCTCAGGACCAGCACAAAAACAAACAAAAAATTCATTACTAAATACCACAAATAACATAGTACATGTAATAATATTTAAAGGTGCTGGACACAAGTGTCTCATGGTGGTAAACCTGAGATCTGAGGATTGAGCTTTCATCCAGCCCTTTCAGAAAAGTCAATGAAACTCTTATCTACAATTAATGACCTAAAAATACAGGAGTAGAAAGAGTGAAAGAGCCTTAAGATAAAATGGTCAAAGATACCACCCAGACAATGAGATCAATACCTAATATTGGTACTTTTAATGTGATATATGGAAATAAATGCCAGTTTTAAAAGTGGGTGGAATTGTGCAAAAATGCATACTGGCTCATGTAATTTTCACCCATATATATATATATGTATGTATCTATAAATATAGATACATATATGTGTATTTGTGTGTGTGTGTGTGTGTGTGTGTGTGTGTGTATAAAATCTTCAGAAAAAAAATTTAAGAATGAAAAAACAACAGAAACATAGAATAAGTTCTCCTGTGCATATAGGTAGCAGTTGGAGCAGGGAGGGTGAGCAGACAGGGTAAAGGAGTTGAATATGGTTTTTAAAAAGTGTGTTTGTGTAGGTGTGTGTGTGTGTAGGTGTGTGTGTGTGTTATGTTTATCAATGAAACTTGCTGACATTGTTTTTTTTTGTCTTCATTTACTCGTTTGTTGTTGTTGATGATGATGTTGTTTGATATTCCTGGGGCTTAAACTCAGGGCTTAAGAACTGTTCCTGAATTTTGTTATGCTGAAGACCTCCACTCTCCCACGTGAGCTACAGCACCACCTCTAGGGGTGTTTGGTGGTGGTTGTTGTTTATTAGGTAATGAGAAATCAAACCCAGTTTTCCATGTATGCTAGGCAAGCACTTTATCACTAAGCCGTATTGCCAGCCCCAACCACACTATTTTAAGAAAGGGGGCAGGGCTGGGAGTGTGGCTCAGTGGTAGTGTGTTTCCCTTACATTCATGAGGCACTGGTTTTCATTCCTCAGCAGCACATCAGCTGAAAATTCATTGTGACATATCACCAATTAAATGCCAAAAGACTAGAAGTGCCATTGTGGCTGGAAGTGGTAGCATGCCAGCCTTTAGTGAAAAGCTTAGGGAATATGTCAGGCCCTCCCTGAGTTTAAAGTTCTCACACAACAATTGAAAGAAAAAACAAATGGTCCCAAACAAACAAAAACCTAATTACTTGCTCATTGCCTTTGTTCTTCTATTTTTCTTTGTAGTTGTAACTGAATACTTAATGTCATTCCATTTTCTACTTTCTTCCTTTCACTTTGGGGGACTGAACCTTGGGAATGGCACATGGAAGGTGGATAGTACATACCAACACATTCTTTCTTCTTTTAACATAAAAAGTCAGCTTATAGGACAGGGAAGGTGGCTAAGTGGTACAGTGCTTGCATCACATGAATGAGGAGCTGGGTTCTATACCTCAGGTCACTTACCCAGAAAAAGCCAGAAGTGGTGCTGTGGCTCAAGTGGTAGAGTGCTACCCTTGAGCAAAAGCAGCTAAGGGACAGCACCTGGGCCCTGAGATCGAGCCCGAGGACAAGCAAAACAAAAAGTCTGCTCATTGAAATTAGTAAATGCTTCCTCTGCAATAAGTGGCTTTAGTTCACTTCCAATAGTACTGTCTTTCCAGTGATTGCAGGGGACACTCACAGAATAGACCTTATGCCTCTGCTGTCACTTATAAACTAGCTGTTGAACAACAGTAAGCATCAACAGATACATTTCTGCCCTTATTATTTTGAACACAATGGGATTTGTAAGGGTAGGTAAAAATAAGTGAAGAAAACCATTCCTTTTCACTTATTTGTTGTGATTGTAATGGATCTATCTTGCTGTGCACTCAAGTCCCACATTCTTGTCATTTGAGTTCTCTCTGAACTACTTTTCAATTTGTTTTCTTCTTAGGACACACACAAACACACACGTCCTGAAGAATTTATACGAGTACACCTAACAATTGTTTTACTATGAATGCTTCTTGTCCACAAGCAATTGTATCATCTACATAGGACAAGACTATTACATTAGGCCACTGACTTGTCTTACAGGTCCCTGTGTCAACAGTCAGCCCTGCAAGAAACATGCACAACTTGGTCCATGCTGCAGGTGCCATGCTGTGCTGGTGATGGACTGATGGGTAGCACAGGCCCTGCTCTGAGCTTCTCACTCCTGTCCCAAGGGGCTTGCCAGACTGGTCTCTTACATGAAGACTTTGGCACTGCCCTCCTCTCCTCAGCTGGTTCCTTACCAAACTTTCCTGTATGTTCCATTTTGAGTTCTAGCCTAGACCATGAGCCCAACCAACTTCCACCACACCAGATAAAGTCTCCACATCAAACTTTTTGTAAGAAATATTTAAGTTAGAATGCTTTGGCTGGGTTTTGCTCAGAATTCACATACAAGTGAGGCAAAAGATGGTTGACTGTGAATGCTCCAGGTAGTCATGTACTCAAAGTACTGAGACTTCTATAACAAGAACTTCATACAAGGGTGTAAGTGATCCAGAAAACTTAAAGAATAAAATTTAAAAGAAATTCAATATTCATTGATGGAACAGAAAAAAATGTACACTTAATGTTAAGCGAATTATGGGAGGAAAAATGACCTAGAATTTGAGAATCATAAAGATATAAGTGTTCAAGGTAATGCAAGGAGGTTTGGGTGGTCCCTGAGGGTCTAGTGAAAATCCTATGATAGCCTTGTTCAGTATCCACTGTGCTCAGTATCCCAGCTTCTGTCCCTTCTAGTTACTCTGAGGTGCATCATTCCAGGTTAACCTGAGGAAGAAAAAAGGTTCACCTAACATCCTGCTCTCTCCTTGGGGTCAAGATTGCTTGGGAACTGGAGGTTCTTGGATAAATACTTAGATCTCTGGATAGCAGACTCTTCAGGGTCAAGACTTTGGGTCATATTAACTGACACTGATGATGATAACACAATTTTATCTAACATAAATATGATTTTATTTGTATACTTTATCCAGTAACATTCAATAAATGGCTATTGAAAATAATCTAATTTAGAGTTGAAATCTTCATACAAAAGCAGAATTCTTCTAAGGCCTAACTTTGGAAATTACTACAGGATGAAAGTTGTGGTAGGACCCTTGACATTCTGAAAAATTATATAATTTAACCCACTCTTAGTGATTGGGTCTAGGGTGAATATGTACTCAAGTCATGGTTCACCACTTCTCTTCTCAGGACATAGGAGCTTTTAGAATGAGCTGAAACTAAATATCCTGTCACTCACCCCTTGGAGTGGCCTTGAAATAAAGTGCAATCAGAAAGGGAAAAACAAGAAAAATGCTTAAATACATCTGACAGATCAGACTGAAAAGAGTATTTCTCCTGCATCTATGTGCACCTAGTACAAGACCACAGTCTTCTCGTTCAGATATATTGGTATTCTAGGATCTTAAATCAACACTAGTTGCCTCCTTCATTTCTTATGATACTGTTTCAAGTATACTGAAATATTTGGCCACATTTTATATGTTGAGATCTTTCATTGAAGGTCTCATTCCACTCCATACAGACATGGACCACATTGTCCTACACAGTAACTTGAACCTCTGCAAGGACCTATGAACTAGTCAGAAACATAAAGGTATATGCATGTCCATTCACATGACAAAAGATACCCAAATATTCTTGACAATCTATCATTACCCTGGCTTATAAGACATTTCAATATCAACTTCAGTTGAGGGACAATGACTATACCCTATGGAGTACATTAGGCTTACACAGGAATGATAACTTTTCTGCACAAGGGACAAAGAGCCCATTTTAAAAAATATCTTCCCTGGCTTTGGAGTTTTTCTACTCAGGCCTGGGTACTGTCCCTGAGCTTTTTAAATAAATGAACAAAAGTAATGATAGTCTATCAACTTGATTCACAGCACTACTTGTGGGAAATTTGGTGATAATTGGCGCTAACACCTTCACAGCATTTTCTACCTAGTTTGCCTTTCAATTGTTATCCTTAAAACTCATACTCTTGAGCAACTAAGAATTCAGATGTGTAGCACCAGTGCCCTGTTAGATCAGTAGATCTGAACTACTTGATTCAAGCAGGAATCATGGTTTCCACAGAATAGGACATAAAATTTATAACATCATATAGACATATGCAAAAGTCCTTTTGCAATCACTTGGTAAAGGACTGTTTACCTATCATTCTGTAAACCACATCCAAATTCTTCTACTAAGTATTTAGAAGAATGTATTGTTTGCACAGGTCATATTAGTAGTCCTCAGGTTGAATTCAGGGAGAAAATTTGTAAGTCTTCCTTTACCTTCCATGCCAGATGCCCTTTTGTATCACTCAATTTTCACCTTACAGTCTTGCTTCTCTGCCTGGGCATTTCTAGACTAATTTTTATAATTACATGTCACAAGGAGCAAACCAGATAGGCACATCTCACCAGATCCACCCTTTTATTGATTAAGATACCATTTTCATGAAGGTTTTGCATAGGATGGCCTACAAATATTACCGTTCTAATTTAGCTTCCTGAGTAGCTAAGATTCCACACTTGAGGGAGTGTAACTGGCTAGTTTTTAATTGCTGGTCTTATATTAAGTGAGCAGTAAGTCTCTTAAATTTTGAGCTTAACCAAAAGTATTGGCCAAGTGATAGTAATAAAAATGATTAAAGCAATAATTAAATGTTATCATCAGACCTATGTTGAATGAATGAGGTATTTTGGTTCCCGCCTTTTAATTTCAGCTATATGACAAGCCTAGGTAGAAGGACTCCACTCTGTGAACCATCCCTTCTCAGAAAGCATCCAGTGTGTAAACATGGGAGAATGAGCTATATCCAAATGCCTGGTATATGCCTCTGAGTGTGTGTGTGTGTGTGTGTGTGTGTGTGTGTGTGTGTGTGTGTGTGTGTGTGTGTGTGTGTGCCACAAGTAGGAAGGCCAAGGGCACAAGTGCCTCCCAATCCCTCCATTTTTGTACTAGGCCTGTATAGACCACCAGAAGGGTGAACAGTGTGAGGGAAGGAGTTAAGCTAGCAACCTAGCTAAATCTGGCAATGTGAAGTCCACTGTCCTTATCTTGTTAATGGAATCATGGCCAGGATTTAATGATTCTCTTTTTTTTTTTTTTTTTTTTTTTTTTTGGGTCCGGTCGTGGGGCCTGAACTCTGGGCCTGGGCGCTGTCCCTCAGCTCTTTAGCTCAAGGCTAGCGCTCTACCACTTGAGCCACAGTGCCACTTCCGGCTTTTTTCTTTTTGCTTATGTGGTGCTGAGGAATCGAACCCAGGGCCTCGAGCATGCAAGGCAAGCGCTCTACCACTGAGCCACCTTCCCAGCCCCTAATGATTCTCTTTTAACAATAATAACAAATACTGAAATTGTTGAAGGCACAGGAAGCCTGAGGTGAAGCACTGAATGAAACCTCTTGTTCCCAGAGAGAGAAGATTTCTTCAGAAAAGCCCACAGGGCTCATGCTTTGATCCCTAGCTTTTATGGAGGCCAAGATGAGAGAATCTCCTTTGAAGCCAGCTCTGGCAGTAAAGACAGTAGAAATATCTCTACTTAACCACCAAAAATCAAGATGTGGCACAAGTGGTAGAGTGATAGTGTTGCTTTAAAAAAAGAGAAAATATCAAGTATGTTAAATCAGTTCCTGAGGTGAAGACCTCATATTGTCACAAAAACATTTGTTCATGAAAGTGTGAAAGTAGAGCTCTTCATGGAAGCAAACAGCTCTGGACTTATCTAGAATGACTGGCTTATATAGGATCTGGAGTCTTGGTCTTGGTTTACTAATTAAGCACTTTCTGATGTAACACAGACATTTTTTCTAAATGCATCCAGGCTACGTTTAAATACATAACTATACAGAGGGATCTATCTTGGCTCTAGAAATTCTAACTTTAGGTCAAACTTTGTGTTTATGTAAATGAAGACAGCATATTTGTTGTAAGGTGAATTATCCCAGAAGTCACATTTTTTATTGTATAAATGATGTAATTAGGCTCTTGGTACGTTTAGAACACTATTTTGTAAAAATATGGAACGTTTCACGAATTTGTGTGTCATTCTTAAACAGGGACCATGCTAATCTTCTCTGTATCGTTCCAATTTCAGCCAATGTGCTGCCGAAGTGAGCACAGAAGCCATATTTTGGAAGATGGAATACTGGTATCTTTATTACACCGGTAGCAGTCTGCAAGCAGCCCGTTGTAACAAAGTATTGCTGTCCACAAATACACTTAGACAGCTTGGCAACAGGCCAGAAAGGGAAAAAATAAAGAATAAAAACAATACCAACAAACCAATACAGCACTGAATTGGGAATTGGGACACCATGATTACCAGAGACAAGCCAGGAGACAGGACACAGGACAGGATCACAGAGACATGTGGCATGGTGTCTGGTGCCACTGATGGTCCAACCTAAATAGGGCCGGAGCAGGGGGCAGGTCCACAGGAAACTCCCAGTCCCAAGCACTGGAATAACAGATTGAGTAACATATCAGCCAAATGCTCACCCCTGCTTCCAGGGATCCAGGCACATCCATCATCTGGGAGGCAGGTGATGAATGTTGTCATTTCCTTCCCCGAGCATGAATACAAGATGGCAGACCCAACCATCTACCTTGAGGCCAATATGGCACCAGCCAGGCCTGACCTCCTTACTTAATATTACTGATTTTTTTAAATCACTTTATTAAATGTTACAGCCTCTGCATCATTTTCTAAATAGATAAAGAGTATACTTCTTGTAAAAGCCATTTTTTTACTTTTGTTGTTGTTGTGAAAATACCAAACCCAAGGGTTACAATTACAGGAGCAAAGTAATGAGTACACTTCCTATCTAGCATTGTTGCCTCCTCCTTTGTTTCCTCTTACCATCCCTGCCCTCCCATCTCCCACACCCCCCACCAAACTTGTAAAATTCATTTTACAACATAACATCTTGTACTTTTCATTGTTGGAATGAGTACACCTATATCTCTATTTAAACAATTTTTCCCTTCCCCTCCACAAATTATATCCATATCAAATACAGTGAAAACAAGGATTATACCATGGTAGAGACATACAAAGCAACAAAGAAATCATCTTATATATATATTAGCAATAATAGGAAGCAAGAAAAAACATTGGTGTCCTTATCTTCAGTTTTATTTCCCCTAACATCAACTTATCTAACCGTTTCTGCTTGTCTCACACATATACCAGTTATTATAAGGGAAACCATGGAACCTATGTTTCTTTGGGCCTGGCTTACTTCACTCAATATAATTTTTTCCAAGTCTTTCCATTTCCTAATAAATGGGGCAATTTCATTCTTACTGATGGAGGCATAGAATTCAATTGTGTGACACATTTTCTTGATCCATTCATCTACTGAGGTGCATCAGGGTTAGTTCCATATATTAGCTATGATAAATAATGTTGCAATAAATGTAGTCATTCTGGTAGCTTTAGGATATTCTTGTTTGTGATCATTTGTGGGATTGCTGCATCACAGGAGAGCTCTATGTGTAGTCTTTTGAGGAACTTCTATAAATCTAAAATATACCTGGAATACAAAAAATGAAATCCCCCAACAACACATCCTCCAAGAAACAACTGCCTAATAAATAGGTGGGCTAAAGTCTTAAAGAGAAAATTCTCTGAAGAGGAAAGGATGGCCAATAGACAAATGAAGAAATGTTCAACATCCCTAGCCATAAAAAAATGCAAATCACAATATTGAAATACCACCTACATTTTGGGGTGTATTTTCTGTTAATATTGTTTAGTAACACTTAAGACTTGACTCTTCTGTGGATTTGTCTTTAGTGGATACTTTAAAGCTCTACTTGATTCAGGAATGTTTCTTTTCCCATAAGAAGGCTTTATGCTTTTCCAGCCCACCTATCATGTTCTGACCAGGAACTTCTAGGGTAAAATCACACAGGTTCTTTTCTGACTCTCTCATTTGGCTTCTCTCCAAGCCATGGTTCCAGAATCTTTACTCATGGTCAATAGCAAGAAAGAAGAAAGGATCTCTGATGAGATTCTTTTATTTCTCACTCTGTTTGACATTCCATTTTATGAACCTAACTGTGTACAAGATTGAAGAACAGAAAAAAAAAAAGATTCAGCTTCAGGAACATGTTTCTGAAGAAGCTAAAGATGGCTTGGAGATTTATCCGATTATCAAATCTTGCCTTCTAAGTTAAGTACAGTTTTGCTTTAGTTTGTTTCTCATTTTTTAATGCAAGGACAAAGTTGCCTCACTTTTTATGTGATTCAATGACACCTAGGAGGTAACTTCTCATGGAAGGTAAAGGTTGGCTAGAATCTGGTCAGCCATCACAGCCTCGTACATAAAATTAGACTATCCTAATGAAGTTTTAATGGATTTGCTGAAATAGTGTGGTCAAACATAACTTTGACTGGGGCTGGGAAGGTGGCTCAGTGGTAGAGTGCTTGCCTTGCATGCCTGAGGCCCTGGGTTCGATTCCTCAGCACCACATAAGCAAAAAGAAAAAAGCCGGAAGTGGTGCTGTGGCTCAAGTGGTAGAGTGCTAGCCTTGAGCTGAAGAGCTGAGGGACAGCGCCCAGTCCCAGAGTTCAGTCCCCACAACCGGACCCAAAAAAAAAAAACAAAACATAACTTTGACTGTTGTATAGGAGTGAGTGTGTTATAAGTACTTCAATTAACCTCTGTAAATACTCTTGGACTGCTTTTTGGTATTTGTCTTTCTTGACTCTTAGGCTGTATTTCACGGTAATTATAGAAATCTCTGTTTTTCCCAAAGGTATGTACAAGTGTAGTAGTACTAGATGATATTTCTATGTAATTCTATATTCGGTTCTTTTTAGGACTCATTGTCCCATCTCTGATAGTTTTACATACCTGAGAGAAATGCACCAAGGTTCACATTGTTGTCACAACTTTCCTAGCTTTTCTTAGACTTTGGAAGGATTTTTGTTGTTTTGTTTAAAACTATGGCCACACTAACATGTATAAAATAGATACTTTATTGTAATTTTGATTTGAATTTGTCTCCTGATTATTGATACTACTTTTACATTTTAATCAGCTATTTGCATATGTCCTTTTTAGAAAAGTCTCTTCAATATTTTTCCCATTTTAAATTAAATTTTTTTGTGGGGGGTTTACTTGTAGGATTTTCTTTATATTTTCTAATTCAGATTTGTTAGGAATCTATTTAAAGACATATGCAAATATTTTCTCCTACCATGCTTTTGCTTCTTCGTTGATAGATCTTTTCAGTATACAAAGTTTTCATTGTACGCACTTAATCTTGTTTTGTTTGGTATTTATTTTTTTTAATTTTTGTTCACTTATTTACTGTCGCTCATGGGGTTTGAACTCTGGGTGTGAGCTTGTCCCTCAGCCCTTCAGTTCAAGGCTAGCACTCTACCACTTGAGCCATGCCTGCACTTCCACTTTCTTTGCTGATAAAAGCAAGAGTCATAAGCATTTGGATTTTAATTAGTAACCCCAAAAGGATTTCAGTGCTTACTTTATGTTTAATTAACCACTGTGATAAGCCACTTGGATTGATTCACTGTTAGCCCATTTTGTAGTTCTGCTGAGTGAGTTATAATGAAACACAGGTGTGCCTGATGTGAAGAATTTGTGTTTTCTCACTTTTCTAGAGGCTGAAACTTAGTTCTCAGGAGGATAAACCTCTCTCTACCACCACTACTATTCCTTGCTCCAGCTCCCTTTTGATAATTGTACCAAAACACAATTAAGACATGGTAGCAGCACAGAAATGTAATGAAATCATTAGAAATATGTTTAAAAAATTGAAGTGCACAAACTAGCTAGAAAATGGTTACAGGAATCCATGGAATGAGAGACACAAAGAGACAGAAGTAAGATTGTGCTTAGATAGGTCAAATACAGGTAAATAGTGATCCTCATCTCTTTTTTTTTTTTTTTTTTTTGCAGTCCGGTCATGGTGTGTGAACTCTGGGCCTGGACGCTGTCCCTCAGCTCTTCAGCTCAAGGCTAGCGCTCTACCACTTGAGCCACAGCACCACTTCTGGCTTTTTTTCTTTTTGCTTATGTGGTCCTGAGGAATCGAACCCAGAGCCTCATGCATACAAGGCAAGCACTCTACCACTGAACCACCTTCCCAGCCCCATTTTGTATTCCATAGATAGGTAAATACATTATTTTGAAGTACAACCGGATGCTGATGGATCACGCCTGCAATTGTAGCTAGTCTGGAGGCTGAGATCTGAAGATCACAGTTCAAAGCCAGCCTGGGCAGGGAAGTTAGTGACACTCTTATCCCCAATTAATCACAGGAAAAACAAAAGTGGTGCTGTGACTCAAGTGGTAGGGTGCTCACCTTGATCTGAAGAGCTCTGGGACAGCTTAGGACCATTAGTTCAAGCCAAGGACCAGCACAAAAACAAACAAAAGTCCACTACTAAATACCACAAACAACATAGTGCATGTAATACTATTTAAACGTGCTGGACACAAGTGTCTCATGGTGGTAAACCTAAGATCTGAGGATTGAGTTTTCATCCAGTCCTTTCAGAAAAGTCAATGAAACTCTTATCTACAATTAATCACCTAAAAAATCTACAAGTAGAAATGGTGATAGAGCCTTAAGGTAAAATGGTAAGGGATAGCACCCAGACAATGAGATCAATACCTTACATTGGTACATTTTAATGTGATATAGGGAAATAAACACCAGGTTTAATAACTGGGTGGAATTGTGCAAACATGCATACTGGCTTATGTAATTTTCACTCATATGTATGTATATATATATAATATTCACAATAATTTTTTATGAATGCAAAACAACAGAAACATAGAATAAGTTCTCCAGTGGATGTAGGTAGCAGTTGGAGCAGGGAGGGTGAGCAGACAGGGAAAAAGAGGTGAATATGGTTTAATAAAGGTGTATTTGTGTGTGTGTGTGTATCTATGTGTGAGTGTTTGTGTGTTGTGTTTATCAATGAAACTTGCTGACATTGGGTTTCTTGTTTTCATCTACCATTTCATCGTGTTGTTGTTGTTCTTGTTTGACATGCCTGAGGCTAGAACTCAGGGCTTGAGAACTGTCCCTGAATATCATTATGCTGAAGGCTACCACTCTACCATTTGAGCTACAGCACCAGTGCTTCTAAGGGTATTTGGGGGCTGTTGTTGTTTATTAGGTACTGAGATTTCAAACTTAGTGCTCCATGCATGCTAGGCAAGCACTTTATCACTAAGCCACAGTGCCAGCCCCAACCACACTGTTTTAAGAAAGGAGGCAGGGCTGGGAGTGTAGCTCAGTAGTGGAGTGCTTGCCTTGCATACATGAAGCACTGGTTTCTATGCCTCAGCACTACATCAGCAGAAAATTCATTGTGACTTATCACCAATTAAATGCCAGAAAACTAGAAGTGACATTCTGGTTGGAAGTGGTAGCATGCCAGCCTTTAGTGAAAAGCAGAGGGAATATGCCAGGCCTTCCCTGAGTTTAAACCCCACAGCTAACAACTGAAAGAAAAAAGAAACAATCCCAAACAAAAACCTAATTACTTACTCATTGCCTTTGTTCTTCTATTTTTTTTTTTTTTGTAGTTGTAACTGAATACTTCTTGTCATTCCATTTTCTACTTTCTTCCTTTCACTTTGGGACTTGCACATGGAAAGTGGATACTGCCTACCAACCTATTCTTTCTTCTTCTTCTTCTTCTTCTTCTTCTTTTTTTGGGGGGGGCGGTCATGGGGCCTGAACTCTGGGCCTGGGCGTTGTCCCTCAGCTCTTCAGCTCAAAGCTAGCGCTCTACCACTTGAGCCACAGCGCCACTTCCGGCTTTTTTCATTTTGCTTATGTGGTGCTGAGGAATCGAACCCAGGGCCTCAGGCATGCAAGGCAAGTGCTCTACCACTGAGCCACCTTCCCAGCCCCTATTCTTTCTTCTTTTAACATAAAAAGTCTGCTTATAGGACAGGGAAGGTAGCTAAGTAGTACAGTGCTTGCATTGCATGAATGAGGAACTGGGTTCTATTCCTCAGGTTCTCATACATAGGAAAAGCCAGAAGTGGTGCTGTGGCTCAAGTGGTAGAATGCTACCCTTGAGCAAAAGCAGCTCAGTGAAAGCACCTGTATCCTGAGTTCAAACCAGAGGACCAGCAAAACAAAAAGTCTGCTCATTTAAATTAGTCAATGCTTCCCCTGCAATTTAAAAGACAAACTTACAAGTGACATAATTTCACTTTCAATAGTATTGTCCTCATTTCCAGAGAGTTCAGGGGCTGCATACAGAAGAGACCCTATGCTTCTGCTGTCACTTATAAACTAGCTGTTGTACAACAGTAAACATCAACAGAAACATTTCTGCCTTTATTATTTTGAACACAAAAGGATTTGTAAGGGTTGGTAAAAATAAATGAAGGAAACCCTTCCTTTTCACCTATTTGTTGTGATTGTAATGGATCTTATTTTGCTGTGCACTCAAGTCCCACACTTGTCATTTGAGTTATCATAGAATTCCTTTTCAATTTCTTTTCTTCTTAGGACACACACATTCACACACATCCTGAAGAATTTTTACTACTTCATCTAATAATGTTTTACTACCAATTCTTCTAGTCCACAGCAATTGTCTTATCTACATAGGACAAGACTATTACATTAGGCCACTGACTGCTCTGACAGGTCCCTGTGTCAACAGTCAGTCCCTGCAGGAAACATGTGTGCACCTTGGCCCATGCTGCAGGTGCCGTGCTGTGCTGGTGGACTGAGGGGTAGCACATACCCTGCTCTGGGCTTCTCACTCCTGTCCCAAGGGGCTTGCCTGGTTGGCCGGTTGCATGAATACTTTGGCAGAGCCCTCCTCTACTCAGCTGGCTCCTTACCAAATTTTTCTTTCTTGTACCTTCCACTTTGAGTTCTGGCATAGACCATGAGCCCAACCAACTTCCACCACATCAGATGAAGTCTCCACATCAAACCTTTGGTAACAAACATTTAAGTTAGAATGCACATATAAAGTTTTGGCCGGTGTTTATGGGTCTGGCCGGGGGCCTGAACTCTGGGCCTGGGCGCTGTCCCTCAGCTCTTCAGCTCAAGGCTAGAGCTCTACCACTTGAGCCACCACGCCACTTCCGACTTTTTTCTTTTTGCTTATGTGGAACCCAGGGCCTCATGCATGCAAGGCAAGTGCTCTACCACTGACCACCCACCCAGCCCCAAGGCCAGTTTCTTAATGTTTGTAGTAGTTAAGGTTCAAACCTTGGGCCTCACCCATGTAGAGCACGTGCTTTACTCCTGAGCCACCATCCCCATCTCTAGAGTAGTAGACAGTAACATTTTTAATATGGTTGAACAATTTTGTGTGCATTTGTGTGGCCTGCAGGTGAATTCAGGGCTTGAGGGCTTTCTGAGCTTTTTTTCCTCAAGGCTAGTGCTCTAATTCTTGTTCCACAACTCAGCTTCTACCTTGTTTTATAAACTCAGATTTTGTGCTTGTTGAATTTCCTTGCTCAGAGCTCACTACCTCTTATCCCATGTCCACAACTCAGCTTTTTTGGTGGCTAATTGGAGCTAGTCTTGTAGGCTTTTCTGTCTCGGGTGGCTCTATTCCTTGATCTTCACATCTCAGTTCATGAATATCTAGACTTAGAGGCAAACACCACCTTTGGCTGTTTCTTTACTTTTATGTCTGTTGCAGCATAAAACAAGATGAAATTTCAAGTGCTCAGCTTTACAAAAATATGTCTACTTCTATGTGGACCAGTATGTATATATAAAGAGGATACTAAGCACATTCCTTGGCTCACCACTGCTATGAGCATTCTTTACAATAACCTAGCAGTATTTTATCTATATGCACATGTATGCGTGCATGTTTGAAAATGTGGATATATACAAACATCCATATATGCACATAAACAGAAACTTAGTTTGGAGGCAGGATCTTAGTATGTAGGTTGGGTTGCTCTCAACCTAGCGAACTTCCTGACTTCACCTCTTAAATTAAAATTATAAGCCTACTCAATCACAATTGGTTTACTGTTATTTGAAATGAGTTCACTGCCATCCTCAAATGAATAGTGACTTAATTAAATACCCCCCCAACCCTATTACATCTAAGAGCAATTGTTTTTTGGGGGGGGCCTGAACGCTGGGCCTGGGCGCTGTCCCTCAGCTCTTCAGCTCAAGGCTAGCGCTCTATACTTGAGCCACAGCACCACTTCCAGCTTTTTTCTTTTTGTTTATGTGGTGCTGAGGTATCGAACCCAGGGCCTCATGCATGCAAGACAAGCGCTCTACCACCAAGCCACCTTCCCAGTCCCTAAGAGCAATTCTTAAAATTGAATTTTGCCAGGTGCTGGTGGCACACACCTATAATCCTACTCAGAAGGCTGAGATCTGAGGATCATGGTTCAAAGCCAGCCAACACAGAAAACTCTGTGAGATATCCTATTTCCTATAAACCACCAGAAAATCAGAAGTGGCATTGTGGCTCAAGTGGTAGAGCAATAGCCTTGAACTTAAGAGCTGCAGGACAGTGCTCAGGTCAAGTTCAAGCCCCACAACTGACACATATGTGTGCATTTTGCACATGTATACATACTATATTAATTTATATACATCACAAATATCCAATTTTAACACTTGAACTCATTGCCTCAGGGCTGTTCCTGAGCTTCTTTTCCCAAGGCTACTGCTCTACCAGTTGAACCGCATCTCTAATTCTACTTCCCACATTTGTTGTGGTGATTTGGGGATAAGAATCTTATGGAATTTTATTCTGAGGCTGGTTTCAAGGCTCAATCCGCAGACATCAGGTTTATAGTCATGAGTCTCCTGTGATCAGCAGCTTTAGATATTTTTTACTCACATGTGTTAGGTTATTTCTGGTATTTAGGATGGGTGTGCATTGCCCTTCCCATGGACTATGAGAGTTCCCATGGTGTTCATTACACTACATACAGCTGACATGTTGCTCATCATCTGATTTTAAAAATGAGAAATAGTATTTTACTGATGTTCCAATCTCAAGAAGCTATTTAAGTTTAGCTTGTTGTTTCTCTTTTGCTTCTTCTGTGTGTGTGTCTGTGTTGTGTGCCAGGAATGGGACTTGAATGCATGGCTTGGTCACTGTCCACCCTCAGCTTTTTCCATTCAAGGCTGGCACTCTACCAGGTGACCCACAGACTCTACTTCCAACTTTTCATTGGGTAATTGAAGATAACTATCTGTCATTCTTGGGTTGATTGGCTTTTAACTGTGATCCTCAGATCTCATCAACAGGTGTGAATCACCAACCTGAGGGATGATTTATTCTTTTCTTGATCAATTCTGGGCTTGAACTTGGAGCTGGGGTGTTGTCCCTAAGCTGTCTTACTCAAGTGGTTTACCATTTTGAGCCACAGTTCCACTTCTGGATTTCTTCTGATTCACTGGAGATGAGTTTCCTGTTCAGGATCATTTTGATCTGTGATCCTTTGCTCTCTAACTTGTTGAGTAGCTTGGATTCTAGGCACAAGTAATACTCTTTACTTTTTTGCTTTTTGTTATTTTTGGACCTGAGAAATGACATCTACTTAATTTCTTTCTTTTGTAAACCAACTTATTGCTTGCACAGTAAATTAGTCAAGGACTGCCCCAAGACATGGAGGTATGCTCACACCATTTAGTTGTAAAAACAAGATCTTGTTCCAGTTTTGGGGTCCAGTCGTGGAGCCTGAATTCTGGGCCTGGGCGCTGTCCCTCAGCTCTTCAGCTCAAGGCTAGCACTCTACCACTTGAGCCACAGTGCCACTTCCAGCTTTTTTTTTCTTTTTTTGCTTATGTGGTGCTGAGGAATCGAACCCAGGGCCTCAGGCATGCAAGGCAAGCACTCTACCACTGAGCCACCTTCCCAGCCCCTCTTGTTCCAGTTTTTAGGCTGAATTTACTCCAGATTCCTGATGGAGTGTGCATAGGACACGTGTACCGCAAAAGTGCCATGATGGGGTTCTAGAGCAATGATTGAATTGAAAAGCTCAGACATCCTGGCTCTTCCACCCACACTGAACATTGGTAGCTCTCCAGAGAGGCAGGATAGAGCCCTCATCTCAAATGGCCTAGCTTGCCAGTGTGGCTCAAGAGGTTCTGCAGGGAGGACATGGAGATGTCGGTTCCATAGGAAATGAATGAGCTGGGAGCACTGGCTCATGGAGAGCAGGATGGCTCACTGGCATCTTTATAACCCAACCCCACACAGAACATCGCATATGAACCAATCAGAGAGTAGCTTCTGATAGGATTTCTGAGCCACAGCAATTACACCTCGGTTGGAACTTGCACTCCAGATTAATTCAAACAGTCAATTTAACCAAAAATGATAGGATTAAAGGGGTGACCCATACAGCCCAGCTTCTTTCTGAAATGTGAAAAAGGATGCACCAAAGACTTCCCTTGCACACCTTAATCCCTCCAGACCTGTCCACAAATGCTCCACTGCCCTGAGCCTGAAAAGGATTCAAAAAGATCACCCAAAGACTACAAATAGAGTTCCAAAGACTACAAATAGAGTTCCGAAGACTACACATAGAGCTCCGCTATAACCCAGCAATCCCACTTTTGGGCATTTTCTCAAAGAATCACAAACAAGGCTATACTAAAACTACCAGCACAACTATGTTTATTTCGGCATTATCCACCATAGCTAAAATATAGAACCAACCCAGACGCCCCTCAGTAGATGAATGGATGAAGAAAATATGGTGTGTGTGTATATATATTTTACATATATATACATACATACATACACAATGGAATTCTATGCCTCCATCAGAGCAGAAACACTCAAAAGCTATATGCATATGAACAGATAAGAAGATGCTAAGTGAAATGAGCCCCAAGACATGGATACAGCTTTTCTTTTTTTAACAAAGTTTTTCTTTGTTATACTGTGATTTTTTTGCATGTTCTTCCCCCTATAGTATATCCCCTGTTGTCACTGTATTACGTTTTGGTATCCTGCATCTTGTATATACATTTATCTAATTTGGGGAGAGGAAGGGGAATAACAAAATGTAGAGGAAACAAAGACACAGGATGTCCCATTGCAACGAAGATACTCACAGACAGTATGTTGGAAATGAACTTGACAACTTCAAGGTGGGGGTGGGAAGGGATAGTAGGAGATAAAGGAGTGGGTAACGATGTTCAACAATAAATGTGCTCATTACTTTACACATGTAACTATAACTCCTCTGTGCTGCACTTTTACAATACAATAAAATTAAAATTAAAAGAAGAGCACCCAGCCCAGTCTTGATATAGTCAGAGAAACAGCTATTTACCAGAGAACCAAATAAACATAGTAAGAATGAGAAGGCACAGGCCATAGAAAGGTGGGTAACATGGCAGGAATTGCCACAACTTTTCACTCCTGTCAATACTCAAGGACTTAAATCCCAATTAAATGAAATAGATTGATAAGTTGAATCAAAAAACAAGACCCATCTATCTGTCTTCAAGAGGCACACCTTGCCCACAGAAACAAGTATCTTGAATGTGAATGGGTAGAATAAATTCTATCAAGGAAATAGTCCCCCTAAGCAGGCCAGAATAGCAATACTAATATCAGATAGAATATACTTCAAATTATAATTAGTAAGAAGAGACTAAGAAGGCCATGACATACTAATAAATGGACCTTTCCTATGGGAGGATATAACAATCCTAAATAGCTATACCCCAAATGAATACCCCCTTCATCAAACAGATACTACTTACCCCGTAATATGCACAGATCCAAACACATTGGTTTTTGGTGACTTTAACAGACCAAAGTCACCTATAGAGAGATCAACCCAGCAAAAATTAATCAGAGAAAACTTAGTATTAAAGAACTGCATTGACCAACTAGACTTCACAGACATCTACAGAATATCTCACCCAGCAGCATAAGAATATACATTCTTCTCAGGAACAGATGACATGATCTTGCATTGAAAGAAACTCAGATTCCTCTCCCAACTTACTTGAGCTGATTGGAAACTGGCAAAGCAGCAGGCTATAATATTAACACAAAACATTCAGTAACTTTCCTGTGTGCCAACAATGAGAAGAGTGAGGCTGAAATCAGTAAAGCAACCCCATTTGTAACTGCCTCATAAAAACAAAAGCTAAGAATTAACTTAATTAGATGTGAAGGACCTCTACGATGAAAACTTTTAAAACCTGAAGGGAAATTAAAGCACACTGAAAGAAATGAAAAAACTTATGCCTCTGGATTGGGAGGATCATCATCATGAAAATGGCAATACTACACAAAACTATTTACAAATTCAACACAATTCCCTTCAAAATCTCAACAATATTTTTTAATTACATATGATCCCAAATGCATATGCAATTACTGGAGATGTTGAATAGCAAAAGCAGTCCATAGCGGGAAAAACAGTGCTGGAAGAATATCAATACCAAGCCTCAAACTCTCTAACAAAGCCATACTACTACTACTAGTAGTAGTAGTAGTAGTAGTAGTAGTAATAGAACCCACAGACCTGTGGGTAGCCTCCAAATATTTGATAAGGGAGACAAAATCTCAAAATACAAGAAACCAATGATGCTGGCACAATTAGCTATACATGCAGAAAACAATTAAATCCTTCTATATCACCCTGCACCAGATTAGTAACAATTAGATCAAATGGATGACCAGATACCCTGAATATATTACAGGAAGGGATAGGGAAAACACTAAGTCTCTGTGGCACATGTCCAAACTTCCTAAAGATCCAGAATTGAAACAAATCAAAGGAAAACCAGAAAAATGGGATTGCATAAAACAAGCTTTTCTGCATACCAAAGAACCTTGCTACATGTAGACATATGACTTCTGGCTAAATGTTTTTATATATTTGTTATACTCAATTGTTTCTCTGCTGTATGTGTTCTCAGATGCAGTGAAGATTGACTTCTGATTTAGTAATTACACATTTGTTAAGTTCTATTTTCTAGTGTGAGTCAGTTCTCTAATGAATAGGAATGCCATCCAGGTGACTTTCTACATTTGTGCTCATGCTTCTCTTCAAAATGACAGCCTGCTTTCTTGATGGATTTTCCACATGTTACATTCGTATGATCTCTGCTGTGTTTTCTGATACAAACTTAGTTTTGTGAAACTCTTGTTTTGCAACTTTCCACATTTGTTTCTTTTGTAACAGTTCTCTCTTGTGGGTGTCCAATGATAAAGCCTGAGCACCATCTTCTGGGTGAAAGACTGCACACTGGGCTACATTCTTAAGGCTTCTCTCCTGTGTGAGTTCTTTGATGCAAACTGAGTTTTGTTTCAGGTGAGAAATTTTCCACATATATTACATTCCAAAGGTTTCACATGAGTTGCTAAAGTGTGAATGCTAAGTGAAGGATTTGCACATATACTACATTCCTAAGGTTTCTAACCTATGTAAATTGTTATGCCTGCTGAGGTGTGAACTCTATTTGAAGGTCTTTACATGTTGTTTTCATAAGGTTTCTCTAGTGTGTGTTCTCTGATACAAAGTGGGTTATGACTTCTGTCTGAAAGTCTGTCCAGTTTTTTACTTTCATAGGGTTTCTCATGAGTGTGTCCTCACATTAGTATTAAAGTTTGACTTCTGGGTAAAGGGCTTTTCACAATTCTTACATTCACAGGGTTTCTCTCCTGTGTGACTTCTATGATGTTTAGTAAGGTCTGCCTTGTAGGTGACTTTCTACCTGTTGCATTCATAAGGTTTCTCTCCTGTGTAAACTATGATATGAAGTGACATGTGACTGCTGCATGAAAGACTTTCCACACCTGTTGCATTCATGTTGCTCTTTGGTGTATATTCTGATGTGAAGTGAGGTGTACCTTCTGTCTGAACAACTTTCCACATTTGTTACATTCATAAGGTTTCTCTCCTGTGTGTATTCTCTGATGCAAAATGAGGGGTGACTTCTGTACAAAAGCCTTTCCACATTTATCACATTCATAAGGTTTCTCCCCGGTGTGTCTTCTCTGATGTAAAGTAAGGTTTTCTTTCTGTCCGAAAGACTTTCCACATTTGTTACATTTATAAGGTTTCTCTCCTGTGTGTATAGTGTGATGAACAGCAAGTTGTGACTTCCAGGTGAAACACTGTCCACATTCCTTACACTCATAAGGTTTCTCTCCTGTGTGAGTTCTCTGATGCAAAGTAAGGTGTATCTCTGTCTGAACGACCTTCCACATTTGATACACTCATAAGGTTTCTCTCCTGTGTGTGTTCTCTGATGCAAAAGAAGGTTTGACTTCTGTCTGAATGACTTCCCACATTTGTTACATTCATTACATTTCTCTCCTGTGTGTATTCTCTGATGCAAAATGAAGGGTGACTTCCGCACGAAAGTCTTTCCACATTTATCACATTCAAAAAGTTTCTCCTCTGTGTGTCTTCTCTGATGTAAAACAAGGCTATTTTTCTGTCTGAAAGACTTTCCACATTCCTTACACTCATAAGGTTTCTCTCCTGTGTGAGTTCTCTGATGTAAAGTGAGGTGTGTCTTCTGTCTGAACAACTTTCCACATTTGATACATTCATAAGGTTTCTCTCCTGTGTGTATTCTCTGATGTAAAAGGAGTTGTGACTTCTTTTTGAATGACTTTTCACATTTGTTACATTCATTACGTTTCTCTTTTGGGTGATTTCTATGGGTGGATAATTGCCTATATTCCTCATATTCATAGAGTTTTTCTTCTGTTGGTGTTTGAGGCTGTAAATTCAGGTCTGATATCTGAGAGGTAAATTTTGCACACTGGATATACTCAATGGAATTCTCTGGATATTTGCTCTGAGGTTTCATGAGGTCTATTTCCTGACTGAAAGATTTGTCACATGCACCACATGTGCAATGTTTCTCTCTTGTGTATCTCTTCTCATGTGTAGTGGCTGTAGGTCTTAAGTTAAACAGTTTTCTACATAGACTACATTCAGGAGTTTTTCTTCCTCCCTGAAGTATTTTCTGAAAAAGAGAGGAGAGTTATAATAGTATTCTCTATATTCATTATGGTTATATTCATTCTGCCTTATGAAAAGTTACTAAACTCACTCCTTCCTCCACTGTATTACTATTTGTGACTAAGACTTCACATGGACTTTCATCTGGATTTTGCTGGCACATCTTATTCACGTCCTCCATTTCTTGGATATCTAAAATAAGTCACAGAAAAAAAGACAAAACACAAATGAGATCCAAAGATTCCTTACTGTAAAGGTAAAGACATTTTTTCTCATTCTAATTATTACATATTTTAAAATATCAAAGTAGGAATTGATTGGTGATAAATATATGCTTTTCTCCATAATGTCTTAATTAAGAAAGTAATACTGATGTTTTACAATGGAAAAGAATGTTTGTGTTTCAATTTTCTTCGTTTTATAACAGAGGAAATATTTCCTCAAATTACTTACCCATGTACTGTCAGAGTAGTAAGCTGTGTACGAACTATACCCTTTAGTATTGTTGGGGTTGTTTTTCTCAATTTTTATTTTGTTTGGTCATAAGGGAATAGTTGTTTTTTATTTCCTTGAAATAATTTATATATTTTGTTTTATTGTTTCTCAACCATTAGGTGAGGAACAAAAATATTTTCCATTCTCAGAAACCATAATATTGTTTATATATCACTTTGCCTCTCAGGTAAGCAGGAATTGTTCCTAGAAGTAAGGTTTTACACCTACATCTCTTAAGTTCTAACTTCTTACTAAGGATTATGAGGTATCTATGGGAATTTTAAGTTTTCTTTGTCTTCACTGTGGATCAAAGTCTTTTTAAAATTCCTTTTCTGATATTCCTGCCTGTCAGAACCATGGAAGAACAAAGATTCTTCAGCTCATCAGCCAAATAATCATCCTCTCTAGACTAAAAGCTGTAGTTCTGAATCCCAGTGTATGTCTTCCGGCACTGATGATCTATTTTACTCATCAGGAGAACAGGCCTGGGGTACTCCTTATTTCTTCATACCTACATAGTCCTAGTTTCAAAGAAAATAAAATCTTATTTTCTACATTTCTTGTTTAGTTTTTCTGTTTCAGAATGATTTCCACAAAGACAAAGAGAATTGCAAACTTTATCTCTATAGGCACAACAAATTCAGTTTGTGTCCACATGAATTCTTGATTTACTAGTCTTTAAGACAAAGGATCATCTATTTCTTTGCCACACAGGACTTAGAACTGGGAAGATTATTGCTCAGAACAGTGCAAGACGAATGTACCAACAGGGCTCTGGCAAAAACATCACTACACAAGATGCTTTAACTCACTTGTGAAATTTTTGCTTGAGGCTTCTCTTATCCTTGGTTCTACTGCTTGCTCCAGTTTGACAATCAAGTTAGGTTTAGGAACACAGTGCCCTGTTAATAATAGTGAAGAATTATTGATCGTGCTGGGTTATCTTTGCTGTAACATTTGACAGTCTATTCACAAGGTTGCTCCTAAATCTTGTTATTTGTCAATGACTCCATGGTTGACTTTCCCCCAGCTTTGGATTTATTTTTCTGGTTGTGTGGTTTGAAATCAGCTATTTTGCTCAAGGCTAGCATTCTACCAGTTAGAGTATCAGCCCCTCTTTCACTTTTTGAGTGGTTAATTGAAAATGAGTGTCATGCAGTCTTTTTTGCCATTTCTGGCTTCAAATCAAAATCCTCAGTTCAGCTTCCTGAGTAGCTAGGATAACAGGCCAGCTCCATTGTACCTAATTGTCAGTTTTGAATTATAAATACCCATTTTAAATCTGTGGTTTCCAGATCATCTTTCCAACAGTGATATACATTATATTCTAGATTGTATAACCATTTACAATAATATGCTCAAGGTTGGGAAGACAGTCTTCTGGAATGCTACATCTAAATAACATAAATATTCATATATTTACGAAAAACAAAGCACATGACCTTACAAGTTAATGTGACTTTTGCTCACCCAAGGACACAATGTTACAGTAGATCTCCAGCATTACATCTCTATACAGGGTCCTCTGAGCAACGTCCAGGTACTGCCACTCCTCCCAGCTGAAGTCCACAGCCACATCATCAAATGACACTAGCTTCTGTAAGGACACATTTCTGTCAAGTAATTAGCCCTGAGTCATGAGAACACGAAGGCTGGAATTTCATTCGTCTACAGGTATGCATTTTATGTTATATAAAAATGTTTGGAGCTTGCTGTGTTATCTGTACAGTGGGAGAAAGAATGATCAAAGTAGAAATGTTTGCCACTGTATTAACTTGGTAATTAAAATACAAGGTTTCCTGCTGGGAAGGTGGCTCAGTATTAGAGTGATTGCCTTGCATGTATGAGACTCTGGGTTTGATTCCTCAGCACCACATAAGCAGAAAAAGCCAGAAGTGGCTCTGTGGCTTAAGTGGTAGCGCGCTAGTCTTGAGCTGAAGAGCTCAGGGACAGCACCCATGCCCAGAGTTCAAACCCCACAGACAACAAAAATAAAAAAAAATAGTTTCCCTAATACATCACCACACATTTCTAAGGAGATAATAATCTGGCATGCCCACATTAAGTCTAGGTAGTAAAAGAGTATGTTTAGCTTACTTTGATAAAATTTCCTATGTATCAGGGTGACAATGAAGTAAACAGGAAGCTTTTCTTGCATTTTCATATTCTGCCTCACTTAAAAAGTGCTCTCACATAAGCAAGCACAACACATTCAGGATATTATATCGAATATATACCATATTCATCAACCTATGAAAAGCAGTGTTCATGTGAATGTAAAAGAGAGTTAACAGTACTCAAGAAAGTAGCTAATGACTGATTTGGACATTTTAAGATTTGACTTAGCACATAAAAATATATTTGTTAACTGTTTTTGTTATTAAAATTTTTATAGTAGCATTGACTTTTATTTATTCATGTTAAGTCACCTGAAATGATATCTGCTGCATTTAATGCTCATTAATGTAAATGGCTGAACAAACCCACGGATGCCCAATATCTCATGGTTATAGTCAACACAGCCTCATTACGACTCCCACAACCCCACAACAGTACTTTATTTTGTAAACTGTAACCCACTATTACTCCCTTTTCCCCTCCCCCCACCCCAGCTTCAAATGCACATGATAAACAGGTTTAGTTAGGGAATGTACATGGAAAATAATAAAAACAGCTTTCCATTTACAAAATATATTCCCCATACTGATTAATTCAGGCAGCTAACTGGTTTATGAAACTTTATTGAAGAAAAATAAATCAATTACTAGCAGAGCTATCCATCACTTATCTAGTAACAACTTGCATCATTTATTCAGTGCTATATTAAGCAGTGTATTGGAAGACCGTTTAACTAATAGCTCCAAGCCTCCTAAGAATTTAAATGAAAATTACAAAATGTTTGACACCCTATTTTGAAATACAAAGGGTGTTTGACTTCTAATTTCCACTCTCTGGAGAAGAACAGCTCACTTCTTTACTGACCTGTATAAAATACACCACATTTTCTGTTCTGCTGATACTATAAATTCAATATCAATTCTCCAGCCACATCAGTTAGGAGCATAAAGTACATGTAACCTCAAATCTCTAACCGTGGAAGGCTTCAACAAGAATGGATGCTGCTAGAATGTTGTTTCCTTTGATGTGACAACTGAGAATCCAGCTCCCGCCCCCTCAGGTGGCTTCTTCATCATGTTAGAGTAGTGAGGAATGGTTTGGTTTCATAATCAGGTTAAGAGTGAATATAGGTTGGGTGGGGGTTGGGGGGTGGATGGGAAGGGATGGGAAGGGGAAACAAAGGAGGAGGCTACAATGCTTGATAAGAAATGTATTCATTATCTTGCCCATGTAATTGTAACCCCTCTGTACAGTATTTTCACAATAAAAAAAGAAAAGCACAAAAAAAAGAAAAAAAAGAGTGAATATAGGAAGTAGAGCTGTAGCGCAAGTGGTAGAGCTCTAGCCTTAAGCTGGAGAGCTGAGGGACAGCGCTCAGGCCCAGAGTTCAAGCCCCATGACCGACAAAAAAAAAAAAAAAAAAGTGAACATACTGGCTGTATAATACAAATGCTGAACTTTAAAAAAAAAATTTTGAGTCTTGGGCAACTGCTTTCTTGTAACTACAGTTTAAGTCTACTCAGATGAGAATCTAAATGAATGGAGGGAGGGAGCTAAGTGAAAAATAAAATTTAAAAGAAAAGATGACATCTAATAGGGGAGCAGCCAGATAAGAAATCAAAAAAGGAACAGTAGTTTCAAGTTCATTCCAGCTATAATGCAGGTTATTCTGACTTTTAGGTATCATCACATGACATACTTTTAATTCTATTTCCAAGATACTCTGTTGTATTTGTCTCTGTCTGTTTTATTGTCCATGCAATCTCTAGGATCGGATCACATAGCAGTAAATAAATGGATAAACAAACTTTAGAAATAGTTAAAGCAGGAGACCACTGTGACCTTAGAATATCAAGACAAATACTGTCAATATTGTTAATATTTGGATGCTAAATTCTTGTTGTAAACGCAACCTCAGGTGGTTTGTTGGGTAGTCTGTAGGAAAATGAATTGTTAAAAAAATACACCTCCATGATATGGGCTGTCATTACATAACAGAATATAAGAGAACATTATTCCTTATTAATCCATTTCAACACCATACTCTGTGCTTTTCTCCTGGCTCCTCACTATCGAAGGATCTGTCCCAAACTCTTGATTATCCAGGTGGCTGGGGAAAGACTATCTTCATCTTACACTGGCTTTCCCAGACACAGGCACAGAGGGGCCAGGGGCCCATGGAGCAGTGGCCGCAGCCTCCTCCCCATGCAGCAGCTGATGCTTCCCCAGCCTGAAGAAATTCTAATGATTGAAATGTGGTCATAGATACCCTGATACTTCCTTCCTCTGTAAGAACTGCTACATGAACTTTTGTGAACACTGCATACCTCCTACAATAAGAAATTTAGGTGGCAGAGGAATAAAATGTTCCTTGACTACAATTGCATTTTATCAGTCTTTTATTGAAGGATGGAGGCAAAGGGCAAAAGGCTTATGGAACATTAAAAAATGACAAAAAAAAATTGTGAAATATGACCACAGCACAACAGAGAATAAAAGGGATAAAAAGTGATGCTACCTAAAACCTACAGAAGGAAATTTTAAAAGTTGGAATGAAATATAGTACTAATTTGTTTTGCAGAGGCTAAAAGGAAAGTCTTTTGATTCCCATTTTGAACCCCATTACAAAGGAAGAATGGCCAACGATCATCCTACCAATCCAGCCATGCGTGACAATACTAGTGGTGAATGCTGACTAGCACACAAAAAAGGAAATATACGTGTCAAGTGTTGAAAGAAAATAATCTTCAATAGATAATCCATTGGGTAGCGGAACTCTCAGAAAGTGTAGATTGGAGATATTTAAATGGAAAGATAATTCATTAATAACACATCTGCATTTTAAGACTGTTACAAAAAATTATCCTGCTTCAAAAGAATAAGATGCCAACATGCATGTACACATAGGACAAGGTCATTAAAAGGAAATCTGTAGAACATATGTTAGATTTTAGGTAATCTTTCTGAAACAATTCATGAAAGAAAAACTAATTTATTAAGATTCAATATACAAATGCACAAGTGTATTATACACAAAGTATTTGCACTAGGCATATGTATCAATTAATACTTTACTTGCTTGATAAATATGAAGGCCTGAGACCAACGAATTAATTCTACCAAAAGAAAATAAAAAGGCAATAAATTTAGGGCTGGGAACATGGCTTATAAAGAGTGCTTGCTTAGCATGCATGAAGTAATGGTTTTGATTCCTCAGTACCACATGAACAAAAAAAGCTGAATATGGTGCTGTGGCTCAAGCAGTGAGTGCTAGACTTCAGGGAAAGAAGCTTAGAGAGAATGAATGTCTGAGATCAAGGAACTGTGCAAAAAAGGCCACAGAATTGTAATTTTTTAATCTTCCATTACTATTGGAAAAGTAATACTCCTCTAATTTATAAACATCAGGACAAAACATCAGCAGGAACATACATATCACTGGCATTATTTCAAACTAAATGCTGTTTATAAAGTACTGCAGTGTTAATTTTACGAAGACCAAAACAATGAGAGTAATTCTCAAGACAAACTTCCTAGGAAAAAATGAGATATAAAGCTAGGTTATAAACACATTACAGTTAAGTAATATATTTCTAAAAATCTATGAGTGAAATAAACACAGGGAAATTAGCATGGATATGGGAGAAATGTACATTATCACTATGTTTTATAGGCTATTAAAAGCAGTCACTTTGCTACTTCGCCTTTGAACTAAAAACAAATGCTTTTAACTATGTATGATCTATTCACAGGTATATTTTCTGGAGGGTGGGGGAAAGTCAGAACTCCAGGGAAACAGGGAAAAAGTACAGCAGTGGAATTCATTAGACACTAATAAAAATAAACTATACAACTCATGATTAGAGAAGGGAGGGAGGAATTGTGAGAGAGTAAGGTAAGGAAGACACTCTGTGAAAGAAAATATACTCATTACCTGACTCATGTAATTGTAATCTCTCTGTATCTCTATAACAATAAATTAAATTAATTATAAAACAATCCTTCCATGTAGTTGTGCTAGCCTAAACTGTTTGCTTAGTGAAGAAAATATACCAGTTAGAATAGTTACAACTATTAGAAATAAAATACAAGACTTAATTTGAAACGTGAAATATTGGAATTGAGGTTGAATATTAATTCTATATAAACCAGTAACAATAATCTTGTTTTAGTATCAAATTAACTGTTAGTATTAAATGTTCAGGTAAGAAAAAAGCAAATCAAAACAAGTGCTCTAGCTCAAGACTGTTATCAGAAACTAGCTACTCAAGGAGGCTGAGGTCTGGAAGCCAGCATGGTAGACAACTCAAATTCATTTGAAATTTTGGAGTTGAGGTTGAATATTAATTCCACATAAGCCAATAACAGTATATGCTGGTAAGAAAAACAAAAACAAGTGTTTCAGGAACGAGAATGTATCCTAGTTACTAAGGAGGTTGAGGTCTGGAAGCAGCCTTGGTGGACAACTCAAATTAAGTCGCTAAAAACAGATTGGAGGCATGGTTTAAATGAGCGTGTCAACAGCGATTGAGGAAGCTGACTGACTGAGTTCAAGATCTAGTATTAGCACAAGAAAGCATGGTTGGGGCTTTGACACTAATTGTGGCAACACAGTAAGTCCTCAGACATAAAGAGAAATGAAAATGAATGGGGTGGAGAGAGGAGAAAAAAGGGGCAGAGAAAAGAAGAGCTGACAAGACAGTAGTGGAAAAAAAGGGAAAAAGAAGGGAAGGGAAAGGAAAAGAAGAGAGGAAGGGAGGAAAGTTTCATGACATTAGACTTGCCAGTGACTCATTTGATAGGACACCAAAAGTGTTTAATACTAAACAAAATCAAATTTAGTGCATATAATTAAAACATTGTATATCAGAAAGTGTGATTAACAAGGAAGAGAAAGCATGGTATTAGTTTTTCTCTAAATAGATTACTAACCACAGTGAATTAAAAACATAAAATAATGGGGCTGGGAAGGTGGCTCAGTGGTAGAGTGCTTGTCTTGCATGCCTGAGGCCCTGGGTTTGATTCCTGAGCACCATATAAGCAGAAAAGGCCGGAGGTGGTGCTGTGGCTCAAGTACTAGCCTTGAGCTGAAGAGCTGAGGGACAGCACTCAGGCCCAGAGTTCACATAAAACAAAATCCTATAATTAACCACACCCACCCCCTCACCCCCCCCCCGACACAAAATCTAATTTAAAAATGGAAAAAACTGAAGAGACTTTTCTAAAAAGTATACAGGTAGCTCATTAAATATAAAAAAGTTCAATGTCAATAGTTATTAGAAAAATTCAAATCAAAATGAAATATCTACTTCTTCATACACACTTTTAAACAAAAACAAATGTTTCCAAAGTCTAACAACTGTTGGGAAAGATATGAAAATAAAGTGAATTTTGATGCATTTCTGGCAGGAATGTAAAATAATCAACGATGGTATGGAGACTTCTAAAAGAACTAAATATAGAATTACATAGGAATATAGTCTAGCACTTCTATTTCTAGATTTATACCAATGGAAGTGAAAGCAGGGACTAGAACAAATATTTGGAAAATCACTACACAACAACTACTCACAATAACCAAAAGACAGAAGCCTGGAAAGAATAGATGTGTTTAATAGGAAGAAAACTTTAATACATTTTACAGCAGGGATAAATCTTGAATACAATAAGCTAAATAAAATACACCAGGCATCAAGTATCAGCCATGGTATGATTTCCCTTACTGCTCTTCCATGGATCAACAAACTCACAGACCCAGTAACTATAATGGTTCCAAAGACTGGTAGGAGCTGTGTATTTAATGATTTTTATAGCTTCATTTATGGAAGGTAAAAAATGCTGTAGATGGATGGAAGGCATAACCATAAAACAATGTGGCCATATGTAATGGTTAATGTAGCCAAAAAGGATGGAATATACCTATACTCTCTGAATTTGGGATTATCAGCCAGCCTAGGCTACATAAAATTTCAAGAGCAAGCTTGACTGCATAGCAAGACCTGTCTTCAAAGGGAATATGGAAAAATCAAACCATAAGAAAAATGTCAATTCTAAGAGCCACTGCAGCAAAGGAAAATTTGTAAGAAAAACTAGTTCCCAGACATAGCATTCGAAGAAAAGTAAAAAGTGAGAGACAGATGGAGGAAAGACAGGCTGGGAGAAAAAAATACAGAAAGAAAAATAGATACATAAAGAAAAATACAAATAAGCAAAGCTAGAGAGCAGAAAACAAAGATTGAAACAGAAAATAGTAGGGGGAGAGGGGAATCTTGTGAGGACACCTTAGAAAAAATAGAGGGATTTCTAGAAAAATCATAGACCGTATCATCGCCTATAGCCTAAGTTTCAAGTAAGAAAATGACCATGAAGCAGTCCAATAAGGAGTGAAGAGTAATTTAAGTACATATTGCTTACTCAGTCCTCTAAAACATTCAAAGGTGTGTGTGACCAAAGACTTCATTAAGATAGTTCAATGTTACTCATGAGGATGGGATCTCTGACAAGTTGCTAGGGAACCTTCATCTTCCATTAGATATCACCTCCTCTAGGTTACTGAATCACATAACAGTGTGAATACTTTTTCTCACATAAGAAAAACTAGAAACAAGGTGAAGCAAATCTGCACTTAACATAGACAGAATGTCAGATTTTATAATATGCTAAACCTAATAGCCATCTTTATGTGATTTATGAACATGTTCCTGAAGCTGGATCTGTTTTTCTGTTTTTAAATCTTGGACACCTTTAAGTTCATAAGATGGAATGTAATACAAAATGAGAAATAAAATGCAATTCACCAGAGAGTCTTTCATTCTTTCTTGCTGTTGATAATGAACAGAAGATGCAGGAAGCTTGGCTGGGAGAGAAGGCAAATGAGGTAATCAGGAAAGAACCTGTGTAATTTTACTGAAATTTTCCTGCTCGAAACATTATACATGGGAGGAAAGGCCTTCTTATGGGAGAAGAATCTTTTATGTCTCAAGTAAAGCATCAAACTCTCCACTAAAGACAAATCCACAGTCCTTAGTTGCTAGATACTGTTAGCCCAATAAGCTTCTTTCCCATAGCTAAGCATGCTCCTTCCCCTTTCCACAGCTTGGCATGCTCCCTTCCTGGTCAACACTAGGCAGTTAATAATCAGCCTCCCTCCAAGCCCCCTTTATCTTGAGATGGCACTCTTCTGGGGTAGCTACTACGATATAGGGCAGCAAGAACTCCCTAGAGTGCCTTAAGGTCTGGGCAGCTGCAGAGCCCCTTATCTACTATTTGGGCAAACAGCCATAAATCCTAGTCCACCATGATGGATCCCTTGGTCCACATGTCCACACTGGGGTCTCCACCTCCTAGCCCCGAGTTTTATAGGTCACCGCAAACAATAGCCGGCACTTCTTCTCATTCTTCACTTGTGAGAAGGGGTCTTGCCAGTTCCACTGCTGTCAATAATACTTTCTTTGTTCTTTGTACCTGGATGTTTGCATGGTTCTCTTGCAAAGTCTAATATACCCTAACAGATAGTACAAAAGCAATTCATTTCTCCATTAATGTACATACAGAATTAATAAAAACTGATGTTCCTACAAAAATAATTGAATAATCAAAAAGTCACATCTTCACTAAAACTAGCCATTACTCAAATACACTTAGAGATGTATGATCTATTATTCTACTAATGCAAAGATATCCTAGGACTCCACTGAGCATTTGTATTCTAACATTCATTTACATATTTAAACACCATGGAGAACACGAATATTGTAACTCAGTATTTTTCACCTAAATTTATAGAGGGAAAATGTACACAACACATATTTTTTGTGTTATACTGTTTCAATGATAATTGTCAAATGGCACATTTCCTTGTATCCAAATACTCAGAGCGCCCTCATGAGGGCAGAGAATCAAGGACAGTTATGATTCCTGGAGAGTTGTCAGATTGTCTGAAGAACTCTTGGGCTTTCAGTGACCTTGAAGGTAAATTAAAAAGGCTTAGGGACAGGCACCGGTGGCTCATGCATGTAAACCTAGCTGAATCAGGAGGCTGAGATCTAAGGATCATGGTTCAAAGACAGCCTGGGAAGGAAAGCAAGTGGAATCTTATCTACAATCGACTACCAAAAACCTGGATATGGAGCTGTGGCTCAAGTGGTAGAGCACGAGTTTTTTTTTGTTTTTTGTTTTGTTTTGTTTTGTTTGTCGGTCGTGGGGCTTGAACTCTGGGCCTGGGCGCTGTCCTTCAGCTCGTCAGTTCAAGGCGAGCACTCTACCACTTGAGCTACAGCGCCATTTCCGGTTTTCTGGTGGTTTATTGGAGATAGGAGTCTCACAATCTTTCCTGCCCTGGCTGGCTTTGAACAGTGATCCTCAGATCTCAGCCTCCTGAGTAGCTAGGATTACAGGCGTGAGCCACCAGCACCCGGTAGAGCACGAGTTTTGAGCCAAAAAACTCAGGGGCATCACCCAGATTTGAGTTCAAACCCTAGGAATCACACACACACAAACACACACACACACACACACACACACACACACACACACACACACACACACAGATAGATCTGTCAGACAGTGACTCTCATTTACATGCCTATGTCCCTTCAATGCACTTCCATGGAGACTGAAGGAATGCTGGGGAAGAGGGATATACTCAGTGAAGTCAGTATGTGGACAGAGAAGAAGAATAGACAGCAATGAAGGAGTGATGCTTCCTCAAGGTTTCCAGGGAGTCCATGAAATGATTATATGTAAGGTGTATGATGTTCCAGGGGATCAGCAGCAGAAGCAAAGTATAACGGGGTGATATGGGGTTCTGTGCAAACCTGAACTTGGAGAGCCTTGAGTTGCAGTGAACAATCTCCTCCTGCTGCCCTAATCCATTTGGTCATCCCTCTATTTTGCTTTCTCCTCTAAAGAAAGCCACAGGTGTTGAGGGCTGAGGAGCAGAGCCATGGAAATGGTAAAAGGGTCAGAGGGCATTGCTCAATGGGCATCATTGGCACCCATCAAGGCAGCAGTGGTTCTGAATCTACACCAGCCATGCTTCATGGCCTGCATGCAGAGGCCAAGAGAACAGAGACCATAGGAAAAAATTGTGCATGTGTGCCAATTCTGGGGCTTGAAGTCAAGGTCTGGGCCCCCTCCTTGATCTTTTGTTTAAGGCTAGTGATCTACCACTTGAGTGACACCTCCATTTCTGGCTTTTCAAAAGGTGGTTAATTGGAGATAAGGGCCTCACAGACTTTCCTGCCCAGGCTGGCTTTAAACCTTGATTATCAGATCTCAGCTGCCTGAGTAGCTAGTATTATAGACGTGAACCACTGGACCCTGGCTTAGGAAGGAATCTTAATCACACTCAATCCTCTAAGTATTGATTAGTGGTATGTACTGTCACTTCTGCACAATGCAGGAATTTTTTTTTCTGGTCCTGGGGTTTAAAATCTTGATCTGGGTGCTATCCATGAGTTTTTGTTCTCAAGGCTAGCACTCTACCACTTGAGCCAAAAAGCTCCACTTCCAGTTTTACAGTGGTTCATTGGAACTAAGAGTCTCACAGGGACTTTCCTGCCCAAGCTGGCTTTGAACTGTGATCCTCAGATATCAGCCTCCTGAGTAGTGAGGATTACAGGCATGAGCAACTGGTGCCCAGCTAATGAAAGAATTCTGGAGACAGTAAGTAAGTGAGGAAAAATGACTGCTGTTAAAAGGTAGAGGCTGTCACAGGGCTCACACAGTAGCTACGATTACAGACATGAGCCATGGGTACCTGACATGACATGTGTATTCTTGTTTTGGATGTAAGCATATTTGTTTTGGTAAAATGTACCTTTCTCATTGGTGGCTTAGGCCTGTTTCTTAGCTACTCAACTAATTACCAAAAGGCCAGCAATGGAGCTTAGACTCAAGTGGTAGAGCATTAACCTTGGGCAAAAAAACAAAACAAAACAAAAACAAACAAACAAAAAAACAGCTTAGGGAGAGTACTCAGGCCCGGAGTTCAAGCCCTAGGACCATTAGACACAGACACAGACGCCCAGAAACACAAAATAACAATACTGCAAATGTACTCAGAATGTCACTATTCTACAAACAGAAAAACTTGGGCTCAAAAAAAAAAATGGCTGGGAGCTGGTACCTCATACCTGTGATCCTAGCTACCCAGCAAGCTGAGATCTGAAGATTACAATTCAAAGACAACCTGGGCAGGAAAGTCCATAAGACTCTTATCTTCAATTAACCACCAGAAAACCAGAAATGGAGCTATGGCTTTAGTGGTAGAGTAGCAGTCTGGAGCCAAAGAGCCCAGGAACAGTGTTCAGATACTGAGTTCAAGCTTGGCCAGTGGTGAGCAGAAGAGCCACAAGCAGGCACATCTCCTTCAGTGAAAGGCCCTCTGGCAATCCATAAATCCAGCTAGGTCCTGCTGATCCTGTTTACTGGATTAGTTGACTGAATAACTCTATATACAACATCCCCCCCTGTGACTTACAGAGCTGCTCTAGAAGGCCCCAAGGTCTGACCGATGTGGACCCCAGGGGAGGGTTAACAACTGTTGTCTAAGCCACTCAGCTTGCAGAGATGATCAGTTCTGCCCTTTCCATTGGGCAGAGCCACTCTATACCCAGCTTTGACCCTGTTCTGCATCTTGCAGGCTCCATTCAAGGCAAAAAGTTCTGGCAATTTTAGGAACATCCATTATCTCAGAATTTAAAAGCTGGGTGCCAGTGGCTCACATACACCTGTAATCCTAGCTATTCAGGAGCCTCAGATCTAAGGATCACGTTTCAAAGTCAGCTCAGGTCAGGCAAGAAAGTTCATGAGAGTTTTCAGTTTTTTTTGTTGTTGTTGTTTGTGGAATTTGAACTCAGGGCCTGGTTGCTGTACCCACCAGAACTCCTATTCCTCAGGGCAAGTGGTCTACCACTTTAAATCACAGTAGGTTGCTAATTGGAGATAAAAGCCCTGCTCTGGCTGGCTTTGAACCTCAACATCAGATATCAAGCCTTTTGAGTAGCTAGGATTACAGTGTGAGCCACTTGAGCCTGGCCTAAAAAAAACGAAATGGAGGCATGGCTCAAGTGGTAGCATCAGCCTTATCTTTAATACAAAAGGTAAGGGAGAACTCATTCAGAGGCTGAGTTCCAGCCACAGTATCAGCATGTGTACACATGCGTGCAGGTGCATACATATACACACACACAGTAGTTTAAGAGTGCTTAAAAAAACCCAACAATGAAGCTGGGTGCTGGTGGCTCATGCCTGTAATCCTAGCTACTCAGGAGGCTGAGATCTGAGGATCATAGTTCAAAGCCAACCCAGGCAGGAAAGTCTGTGAGACTCCTATCTCCAATAAACCACTCAGAAAACTCAAAGTGGCACTGTGGCTCAGGTGGTAGACTGCTAGCCTTAAGCTGAAGAGCTTAGGGACAGAGCCCAGGCCCAAGCCCCATAACCAACAAAACATAACAAAACAAAACCCAACAATGACAAATTATAGGTGAGTTGTGAGAGAACAAGTAAGGTAAATCTGGAGGCAAATGAAGCTGACATCTGTGATGGTTAAATCTTGAGGATGAACTTAATTGAGATCAATTGGTTTAGATGCATCCAGCTGATGAGTAAAGCACGCCTTTGTGTGTGTGGGGGGGGGGGGGTTGGGCTGGATATCAGATTAACTGAATCTCTCCTGCATATAGGTCGCACCATTCCATAGGCAGGCTTGCCATATGAAATTAAAGTAGGGTGGGGGAGAGAATACTGCAATGCAGGCAGGCATTCTCTTTCCCACTCTTACCCCTTCCCCTAACTCCCTGGCTACCATGAGTTGTTCTGCTTTGCCAAGATTGCCTCTGACATGAAGCAAAAGAAATCCTTTTTCCCTTAGGTTATTTCTGTCAAGTATTTTGTCGCAGCAACAACAAACTATATTACTAACACAAAACCCTATCTTTTCTACTTTTGTCTCTTACTTTTTCGCTAGTCTTGGGGCTTGAACTCAGAGCCTGAGCACTGTCCATGAGCCTCTTTGTGTTAAATGAAGGCTAGTGCTTTGGGGCTGGGAAGGTTGTTCAGTGGTACAGCACTTGCCTTGCATGCATGAGGCCCTGGGTTCGATTCCTCAGCACCACATAAGCAAAAAAGAAAAAAGCCAGAAGTGGCGCTGGGACCCAAGTGGTAGAGTGCGAGCCTTGAGCTGAAGAGCTGAGGGACAGCGCCCAGTCCCCAGGACCAGACCCCACACACACACAAAAAGGCTAGTGCTTTACCACTTGAGCCACAGTTCCACTTCCAGTCTTTTCTGAGTAGTTTGAGATAAAAATCTTGGCGGGCACTCGTGGCTCACACCTGTAATTCTAGCTACTCAGGAGGCTGAGATCTGAGGATCAAGGTTCCAAGCCAGCCCAGGTAGGAAAGTCCTTGAGACTCTTATCTCCAATAAGCCACTAGAAAACCGGAAGTGGCGCTGTGGCTCAAGTGGTAAAGCGCTCAGCCTTGAGCTGAAGAGTGCAGGGACAGCGTCCAAGTCCAGAGTTCAAGCCCCATGACTGACAACAACAACAAAAAAATCTTAGACTTTCCTGTACTGGCTGGTTTGAACTATCATCTTCAGATGTTAGCCCCCTGAGTAACTAGGATTACTGGCTCCAGACACTGATACCTGGCCAACTTCCACCTCTACCTCTTCCTCTTGGTTCTTCTTCCTCTATCCTCACCTCCCTCCTCCTTCCCACCATGCTAAAAATGTACAGAATACCACTGAATGAGATACTCAGCCCAAGGTTGCCATCTTCACTCAAATGAACTATAAAGCTGACTTTAATGGGTGAACTTGGTAATAAATTATCCTAGTCTTACAGACCTGGCCACTGGAACACAGAACAAATGATTGGCCAGGGCCAAGATCATAAAACTTGAATCTTGGCCATACAAACATCTCAATCCAAATTCAATAGTGAACATGAGACTCGAACCCAGGCACTCTCCTCACCAGACAGGGCCATGTTCTTAATAACACCTGTGGGTGTTGATTCCTTGGTACAGGAATATGATGGGATGACAAAGGCCACACACAAATGGAGTATTATTTGAGGGTGAGCTTTGCTAAAAGATAAAAGTCCCAGCTCTGGCATTTACTAACTCATGACATCATAGACAAGTCATTTTAATTTTTTTGCCTCTGTTTCTACATCTGTAAAATGGAAATAATCAGAGCCCCTTCCCTCATAGAAGAGCAGGTCTCCAGCAAGGTGCAGGGGCTCCTGCCTGTAATCCTAACTACTCAGGAGGCTGAGATCAGAGGATTGAAGATAAAGGCTAATGAGCAGCAAAGTCTGTGAGACTCTCATCTCTAATTAATCACCAGAAAACCAAAAGTAGTGCAGTGGCTCTAAGTGGTAGAGAACTAGCCTTAAGCAGAAGAACTCAGGGTCAGTGCCCAGGGTCAGTGCCCAGCCTGATAACCAAAAACATCAAAAAAAAAAAAAAAAAAAAAAAAGAGCAGGCCGGGAGCTGGTGGCTCATGCCTGTAATCCTAGCTACTCAGAAGGCTGAGATCTGAGGATCATGGTTCAAAGCCAGCCCGGGCAGGAAAGTTCATGAGACTCTTATCTCCAATAAACCACTAGAAAACCGGAAGTGGTGCTGTGGCTCAAGCGGGTAGAGCGCTCACCTTGAGCTGAAGATCACAAGGACAGCACCCAAGCCCAGAGTTCAAGCCCCACGACTGACAAAAAAAAAAAAATGAGAGAGAGCAGGTTCCACTCATGAGTTTAAGATAGTGTATTAAGTTCAAAGCCAGCCATGGCAGCTAAATCTGAGAGATTAATCTCCAATTAACCTGCAAAAAGCCAGAAGTATAAGTGTGGCTCAAGTAATAGACCACCAGTTCCAAGCAACCACCCACTGCCTTTGTTCCAACTTGGCACAGGCCCAGCACAAATGGTCCAACAACAGATATTTGGTGGTGAGAAACTGAAAGAGTGAACTTTACACCTCCTGCCAACCCTTCTTGTCCAGCCCCTCTCTGGCTGCAATGTTAATTATTCTCTCATTGTGTGAAAATAAGTATAGCATAAAACATGCTATACAAACCAAGTAGAAGTATACAATTCAGTGGCTTTAAGTACAGTCACATTTCAAGCAACCTCACTGATACCAACTTCTAGAACTTTCTCAGTATCCCAAACTGAAATTGGGTACCTATTAATTAGCAGCACCCATCCATGCCTTTTCCCAGCCTCTGGAAACCCACCATTCTACTTCCTGAGGTTGAGATGAGAGGATTGCAGTTCAAAGCCAGTCTGGGCAGGCAAGTCTGACACTCTTACCTCCAATTAACAAGAAAAAAAATCAAAAACATAAAACAGAAATAGAGATGGGGCTCATCTGGTAGAGCACCAATTGTGAGGGGAAAAAAACAATAAAAAATATGAGGTGGGGCTGGGGATTTAGCTCTTGGAGAAGCCTGTCCTGATAAGTACAAGGTCCTGAGTTCCATCCCCACCTCTGATGTGATAACAACAATAACAACAACAAGTAGTACACAAACTATTTATGCCCAGAGGCAAGCTTTATGATAAAAGATAATCACTACCTCATCCTTCTTTACAAATATGAGCTGGGACCTGCTGGCTCATACCTGTAATCCTTGCTGCTGCTACTCAGGATGCTGGGGATCACAATTCAAAGCCAGCCTGGGCACAAAACTCCATGAAATTCTATCTTCAGTAAATTACTCAGAAAAAGCTGGAAATAGAGCTGTGGCTCAGTGGTAGCCTTGAGAAAAAGACTCTCATGGATATTTCCCTAGTTCCTGAGTTCAAGCCCCAGCAACAACAACAACGAAATAGAATATGAGGTCCTGTGTTTAGGCAACTACACAAGCACGTACAGACACACAGACACAGACACACAGCATAGTGCCAGCCCCAACCTGACCAACTAAATCCAAGTCTCTGGGGCTGCCTCCAGGTGGTTTTTGCATTTTAGCCAGCTAAGCCAGGTGCTGGTGGCCCACATCTGTTATCCTAGCTATTCAGGAGAGGCCGAGATCTGAAAATCATGGGTCAAACCAGTCTGGGCAGGAAAGTTCATGAGACTCTTACCTCCAATGAGCCACCTAAAAACCTAGAATTAGAGCTGTAGCTCAAGTGGTAGAACTGAGCAAAAAAGCTCAGTTTATAGTACCCAGGCCATGATTTCAAGCCACAGCTGGCACTATAAAGTACATAAAGACCCACCAGTTAGTAAGCAAAAGAGCACAACTGCATTCACTCCAACACCAGTCTCTCCATGGCTCATATAGGTGGAAAAGAGAATGCGTTTATTTGTGCCAGTGCTGGAGCTTGAAGTCTGGGTCTGTGTGCTCTCTCATAACCTTTTCTCTCTAGGCTGATGCTCTACCACTTTAGCCGCAGCTCACTTCCAAGGAAATGAAAGTTAAATTAAAAGGCTGTACATGCCCAATAATTAGATAGCCTTGGGCACAAGTCCAGGAAGGCCAATGGTAATCTAGCTCATGGTAGGAATCTTAAACAAGTTCAAGCCCCACAGAACCCTAGTTTCCTTATAGGTTTCTGGAATGAGAGTCCTACTAGCACCTAGAATTGCCAGCCATAGCACAGAGTAACTTTGTGTTTCAGTTTTGTTTTATTTTGGGGACTGGTTCTAGGGCTCCTATCACTTGAGCCATAGATCCACTTTGTGGCTTTTTGGCAGTTAATAGGAGAGCAAAGTTTCAGACTTTTCTGCCAAGGCTGTTTTTGAATCATGAGCTTAGTTCTCAGCCTCCTGAGTAGCTAGGATTACAGGCATGAGCTACTGGTGCCCAGCTAGCTAACTATATTCCTTTATTATCTAGCACTCTGGTAATCCATAAGGCCAGGGCCCACTGAGAGACCCTGGAGCTAGGCTCATACCTAGGACCCATCACCCTGAAGTGGGGGTGAGCTTCTCTAGAGGCTCCTGAACCTCCCCTGCTGCCAGCTCCATTCTTCCAGGATAAGGCCAGACCTGCTAACCATCCCTGCTGAGGAGAGCTTAACCCTTCCTGCAGGCTCTGGGCTAGTGTTAGCAGCCCTGGTTACCAGCTTTCCTCCAGTTCCCATATGAAGTTGGGAAAGAGGAGAGGTCTCAAAGAAAGATCCAGGCTAGGTTATCTGTGGCTCACCTCCTTTCCCCACTCCACTGCACATGCTACAGAGGCTCCCTCCATTCCCAGTTCCATTGTGGTTGTTAGGAAGCAACAGTTTCATTTAAGTCTTTGTCTTTCTGACTGTGACACATGTATGAAATGCAGAGGGTCCGGCATATGCAAAATACAGAAGACACACAACTCACTCACACAATTCAAACACTGACAAGGGCAATTAACTGCTACAGGACGTACTTCTAGCTGCCAAGTTAACCTCAAGGTATTAACTAGAGCATTTACTAATCTCCATTTGATTAGCCCTGTGGCAAAGAGCCCTCTGTACTCAACACACCAGAATGGCCAGAGACCAGCCAGAGACAGGAGAAAGGAAAAGCATCAACCTCAAAAATTCAGTGGTAGAGCGCTTGTCTTGGGTTCCATTCCTCAGCACCACATAAGCAAAAAGAAAAAAGCCGGAATTGGCGCTGTGGCTCATGTGGTAGAGTGCTAGCCTTGAGCTGAAGAGCTGAGGGACAGCACCCAGGCCCAGAGTTCAGGCCCCACGACCCACGACAGGACCCCCCCCCAACAAAAAAAAAATTCAGCCTCTTTCTTTGAGTCCAGCCAACAGTCAGTCAAGTCAGATCCTGATACACAAATTACCCACTTCTTATGGGACCAGGAAAAATCCCATAAGCAAATCTGAAATGCCCCACTATAGGAAGCAATTTAAGTATCCATAGACTTGCTAGGAGATAAGGGAGTTGGAATGATGTGAGGGAGCAGTCAAAGCCAGGTGCCAATGGTTCACACATGCCATCCTAGCTACTCAGAAGGCTGAAATATGAGAATCCTTGTTCTAAGCCAGTGAAATCTGTACGACTTATCTCCAATGAACCACCAAAAAGCCAGAAGTGGAGCTGTGGATCAGGCGGCAGAGCACGGGCCATGAGTGAAAAACACTAAAGGACAGCACCCAGGCCCTGATCTGATCCTGATCAAGTCCCAGGATCTGAACACACGAACACACACACACACACACAGAAAAATGAAAATTTAGCCTAATGCATGTACACAGGTACAGGTACATGATTAAGTTTCAAAAAGGCAATAACAAAAATGATCACAGTTTGAAATGCAAAAAATACCAAGTCCAGTCAATTCAGAGGAGAGGAGGAAGGCATGTGGCATTCTACCCTCAAGGAATTGTGCTTTGGGACATTTTGGGGGAATCCCTCCACCAGGACACTTCCATACTCCTGGAGAGTTAAAGGTGGCAAGTTCCTCAGGAACCAGAAACTCACCTTTCACCCTATCCAAGGCACCTGAAGCTCCAAGAGGATCTCTGCACTCACTCCCCAAGGAATCCACAGGATCTGAGAAAAAAATAGGAATGGGGAAAGCCAAATAGGGAGAGGGGAGCAGGGAGGCCCAGGGGCCCCTGTGCAAATGGTAAAATGAAAAAGGGACTGACCTGAGCAGAAACAACAGGATCAGGTGAGGTGTGGGGGGGGGGGTGAGGGAGGAGAGCAGAGATGAGGGAACCAGTCCTACAAAAGGCATGATACCCTGGGACACAGGGTTCTCTCCAGAAAGAGAACATTGGATGAGGTCAGGGGATGAGAGAGGGCAACAGAAAGGAAGACTGACTGTAAAGCATGGAAATTTGAAATAAGAGTCCCAGACTGGGGCACCAATGGCCCTGGGTTCTAATTCTGATTCAATTGAGTGGACACATTTTCATCCTTGGAGCCTCAATTTGCCCCATCTGGGGGAAAAAAGCGGGAAAAAGTGCAGACTTTTCCCATGCTACCTCTGAGGACTCCGACAGGAGGAGAAGGAGCAAGAAGGGGCAGCAGAAAAGTATTTGGAGAAGGGGGGGCGCAGCATTCCATGCCATACTGGACCGAGGCACTCACCTGCCCGCAGCTAGAACCAGCACTTTTTCTGAACCCCCACAGGTGCCACTGAGCTGCCTCTCACGGTCCAAAGCCCACGGCCCCACATTGGGCAGGAAGACCAGGGCCACCAGTACCACCGCCTGAAAAAGCCCCTTCAGAGCCCGGCAGCCCTGCTCCGCACTAGCTGTGTTGTGAGCTATCCCTGAAGCCACATTTTGGAATATGAAATACTGGAGTCTTTATTACACAGTTAACAGGCTGCAGGCCGCCCATTGTTACAATGGCCCACAGCCCCCCAAATACACATAACCCAGCTAGCAAACATGCTAAAGAGGAAAGAAATAAAAACAATACCAACAAGGCAATTCAGCTTCCATGGAGATCTGAATTACCATGGCATGATGACCAGAGATGAGACAGGACCCAGCACTCGACTAGGGAGACACACGTGGCAAGACTTAAGCTGGTCCGGGCCTAAAAAGATCGGAGCACGGGCAGATCCACCGGAAATTCACAGTCCCAGGCACTAGACTGACAGGTTCAATAACCTATCAGCCAAGTGCTCACCCCAGGTATCCGGACACGCCCACCAACTGGCCTAAAAAGATCCGAGCACGGCAGATCCACCGGAAATTCCCAGTCCCAAGCATTGGACTGACAGGTTCAATAACCTATCAGCCAAGTGCCCACCCCTGCCTCCAGGGATCCGGGCATGCCTCTCATCTGGGAGGCTGGTTTTCCTCCCCCAGCATGAAGATTAGATGCCAGACTCTACAATCACCATGTGGCCAATATGGACAGTCAGACCTGACCATGTGTCCACGTGGTGGCAGCGGCAACAACTAACCAAACCCAAGACAGCAATGGCGCTGTCCCCACTCTGACTCTATAGCATTTCCACCGCTGCCTGACTAGCAAGCTGGGCCATACCACTGAGTCACAGCTGCAGGGTAAGTTGGCACCGCCAATGCAAGTGTTGGGCACTGTGAAGCCACCACAGACCCATGATTCCCTATTCTACACTTGCTAGCAAATGCTTGTATCACTCGCCTTCACCTTCGCGTGGAGATTCAAGTCTATCTGGGTGCCAACTGTGGGTCCAACATTAGAGATCCTGTTATACCGAAATTCGGGGACCCCCAGAAGACCACCAGAGACCACGATCAATGCAAGCAACAAAGAGCCGGTTTATTGCAAGCTCGAGCTTGGTCCTCCGTGCACATGGTAACCGGTGATGCTAAGAGGTCCTGAGCATAGAATCAGGGCCATTTTTATAGTATTGAACCAACAACTTTAAGGAACTTTTACATAAGAAATTACATGATTGGTTAACATTTACATTTAAAGCAAGCTAAACTGGGCAAATAATGATTGGTTGACCTTTACAGAAAAAATGTCCTTGGTCCATAGCTTGACCGAAAAAGGTTACGTCACACCCGGACCAACAGAATGCATGGCATGCCTTGCCCCGGGCTCTGAAGAATGGGTTGGTTAACAACTCTTAGTCCTAGGTGGGTGGGGGGCAACACCACTTGGGGGCTAACACCTGCCTTAAGCAAATGCCATCTATGGCTCCAAGAATTGTGCATGGCTTTCTGTCATAAATTCCTAGCATTGGGGCTAAAGTGGATCACGAGTCAAGTCGCAGAACTGAGATGGAGTGTTAAACAAAAATGGAGTTGGTTAGGTTTCTTCAAACATTATAATTCTTCCCTAGGGCTTTACTGCCTCAGCCTCCAGGAGGGGCGTTGCAGCTGTGGGGATAATTCTGAGGACTTTGCCCCCTTGGTCAGGGCTGTAAACCCTTTGAAGTCTTTTACTAAGCAACTCTAGGCTCCCAGGCTGACATTCCACTACTAAGTAACTAAAACCAGTCACAGTTAAAATCATACAAAAACCATACAATCATCCAGTACAAAGCAATTCATACAGAAGCAAAAATGGCTGTTAGGTGCTGTCATTATATATATATATATATATATATATATATATATATATATATGATTTTTTTGCATTCTTCAGTCCCTCTTCTGAAGCTGCGACCGTGCATCCTGCTCCTCGGTAGCTCCCTCACCCACTGGGCAGTGAGAAAGAGGTGGAGTTGGGTTGTTGGGAGCTAATTGGTGCTCGCTGGGCATTGGTGCTCCTGGTGCATTTTGGTGCAGTTGGAGTGCACTCCAGGGTTTGATCCCTGCCTCCTCTGCTGCTGCTAATGGTCACTGGAATCGAGTTCCTTGGGCTTTGGAGATAATGCTGGAGTCACGCCTTTGCTCAGCCCCCGGGGTCTGGGGCTCCCCTGAAGGCTTGGGTCACCTTGGCTCCAGTGCACATTCCTGGGGATGACACACAAGAGTTAATGAAATGGGGGGAAGTAGTAGCTCATGCCTGTATGCCTAGCTACTCGGGAGGCCGCGATCTGAGAATCAATCTCTGAAGCCAGTCTGGCAGGAAGTCCATGAAAGTGTTATTTCCAATAAAGACTCAGAAAAAGCCAAAAGCAGGGCAGGGCTGTGGCTCAAGTGGTAGAGCACTAGCCTTAAGCACAATGAGGGTCAGGAGCAGGACCCAGGCCCTGGGGTCAACCCACAGGGCTGGCCAATAAAAGTAATCAAACTTCTGCTGTCTTCTCTGCCCTTCCTCGTCAGCCTAGGGCTGGCTTTGTGTGCTCTGCTCTGCCACAGTGCTGTTGCACCCAGAAAGCTTGCTCTTTCTCACCCGCACTGACCGACTCATTCTCCACTCGAAGTTGAATTTTTTTTGCGCAAGGCTGATATTCTACTGTTGAGTCCCACTTCTACTTCTGACTTTTTGGTATAATTGGGTTAAGAGCCCCAGAGATTTTTCTGCCTAGCCTGGCTTCAAGCCTCCATCCTCAGTTCTCAGCCCACTGAGAAGCTAGTATTATAAATGTGAGCCATGGGTACCCAGCAAATTTGACTTTTATTTATTTATTTTTACTATTGTTTAACTATGGATGTGGAAACAAATTGTCATTTTTTATATCTGGTTTATTTTACTTACAATATATTAAAGATTCATTCATGTAGCATGGGTCCGAATGCCATTCCTTTTTAAGATTGAATAGTATTTCATTGGATGCATAGATCACATTTTGTTTATTCATCCATGGACATTTGGGTTGCTCCTACCTTTCCACTACTGTGAATGATGCGATGACTAATATTATACTTCTTTTATATTGGGCACACTGCTGTAACAGAGTAGCCAGAGGAGCGACTAGAACCCCCGGTGAACTGTGGGGACTCACCAGTACTTTTCCTTCACATTAACAATCCACAAGAATCCTTACAGCCTGCAAGGTCCATATGATATGACCGATTTACACCTTTTGCTTTTCTCCTAGTTAGGCTGATCTTGCTGTTTTCCTAACTAAATAAATACCCAAGAAGTTAACAAATCAGGCAGGGCCTTTGCAAACTTCTAGAAATTTCTTCTCTAAACCTTTGTGTGGACCTGGATACTTGAAGGCTTCTGCTTATAACCCTAGCTACTCAGTAGGCTGAGATCCGAGGATACTTGTTAAAAGCCAGACTGGGCAGACAAAGCTGACAGACTCCTATCTCCAATAAACTAGCAAAACACCTCAAAGTGGAGGTTTGGCTCAAGTGGTAGAGGATCTGCCTTGCAGGAAAAGCTAAGCAAGGGCATGAGACCTGGAGTTCAAGCCCCCTGGCATGCATACACACACACACACACACACACACACACACACACACACACGTAAAAATAAACCTTTGTGTAGTTCTCTCCATTTTTTCAGGAACAGGAGCAGAAGTTCTACCTCAGCAACCCCTTCCCTTGCCTGCTGACCTAAAATATTCATTTTCTCACTAGTTCTTTGATTTCTCCACAGAGCAGGTCTCAGTTTGGGCCTCCCTCCTGAGGATGTGAGCTCCTAGGTCACAATCTATTCTATACCATCCTTATCTCTAGCAGCACCTGCTACTGTTTATTGAGAATAAACTAGAGCTCTTTCTGGACAGAAGAATTTTCAGAAAAGGTCCCCCTCTTCCCTGAGCCAAGCAGCCTAAGTAAAGCTGAGACCTGAAGATTTTAGCTCATATACTTCTCCACCTTGGGAAAGTAAACTGAGGACCTTCCCCAGCTAGGTACATTATAGCTATTGTATTCAGTAATTACTGCTTGAGCGAAGTATAGCAGTCAAAGTCATAAAAGGAAGGAAATTATTATTATTATTATTTATTTTTTTTTGCCAGTCATGGGGCCTGAGCTCTGGGCCTGGGTGCTGTCCCTCAGCTCTTCAGCTCAAGGCTAGCACTCTACCACTTGAGCCACAGTGCCACTTCTGGCTTTTTCTGCTTATGTGGTGCTGAGGAATTGAACCCAGGGCCTCTTGCATGCAAGGCAAGCACTCTACCACTGAGCCACCTTCCCAGCCCGAAAGGAAGGAAATTATTTAAAGGAAGGAAATTATTTAGTCTCTCTCCCCTTCACCTCTCTTCAACTAGCTTCCTAGAGTACTCTGAAGGAAATTGGAGTTGAGGTGTGTTTTGTTTTCTTTTTATCTTCCCAGAGTCACTTTTTTTTTTGTCAGCCGTGGGGCTTGAACTCTGGGCCTGGGCGCTATCCCTCAGCTCTTCAGCTCAAGGTGAGCGCTCTCTCTACCACTTGAGCTACAGCACCACTTCCGGTTTTCTGGTGGTTTATTGGAGATAGGAGTCTCAGGGTCTCTCCTGCCTGGGCTGGCTTTGAACCGCGATCCTCAGATCTCAGCCTCCTGAGTAGCTAGGATTACAGGCGTGAGCCACCGGCACCCGGCCCCAGAGTCACTTTTTAATCAAAGTTGCAAACCAGGCCAGGCTTCCCCACAATACTTTAAGAACCCAGATTTAATCTCATGCCTTTTCATCACTTTTTTTTTTTTTTTTTGGTTCTGGTCATGGGGCCTGAACTCTGGGCCTGGGCACTGTCCCTCAGCTCTTCAGCTCAAGGCTAGCGCTCTACCACTTGAAGCACAGTGCCACTTCCGGCTTTTTTCTTTTTGCTTATGTGGTGCTGAGAAATCGAACCCAGGGCCTCAGGCATGCAAGGCAAACGCTCTACCACTGAGCCACCTTCCCAGCCCCTTTCATCACTTTTGTAATATAGGATGCACCAAACAAGGGATTTTTATCCTCCTCCCAGAGACAAGACTACTTTCAGTGGAAAAACAGACCTGATCATTGACTGAAAGTAAATGAGAACTGATACTTTCAGACTGAGCTCTCCTATTGGGGCAGCCATGGGCATTAAATGAGATAATATATAGTAAAAGGTTGCCTGGCTGTGGTGGCTCACATATGTAATCCTATCTACTCAGGAAGCTGAAGTCTGAGGACTGGGGCTTGAACTCAGGGCCTAGGCCCTGTCCTTGAGCTTAAGGCTAGTGCTCTACCACTTGAGCCACAGCTTTTTTGAGTAGTGTATTAAAGATAAACGTCTCATGGACTTTAGTGCCTGGGCTGGCTTTGAAACAGGATCCTCAAATCTCAGCCTCCTAAGTAGTTAGGATAACAGGTGTGAGCCACCAGCACTTGACTCACAATGACCCCTTTAAAGCCCTCTCACCTGCACTGTTGATCTTGCTATGGTTGCTTCACATATTTGTTTATTTACTTGGTTGTCACTGTGCTTCCTCAAATAGATGATTGGTTGTGACTTGGGTCAGCACCTTGTCAGCTTCTAGACTATTGTATTTGATGAATGGTAAGTCTCTCCTCCCACTGTCCCCTTGCTACTTCTCTCTTTATTATTTTTGTGTGGTCCTGTGCCTTGAACTCAAGGTCTGGGTCCTGTCCTTGAGGTTTTATTGCTTATGCTAGCACTCAACCCCTTGAACCACAGCCTCCCCATTGTTTTCTTGGTGGGTAACTGGAGATAAGAGTCTCAGACAGCCTATTCTGGTGGCTCCCACCTGTAATCCTAGCTACTCAGGAGGCAGAGATCTGAGAATCTGGGTTTAAAAGCCAGTAAAGGCAGGAAAGTTCGGGAGATTCTTATCTCCAGTCAATCACAGAAAGAGCCAGATGTGGCTATATGGCTCAAGTGATAGAGCGCAATCCTTAAAGTTTAGGGACAGTGCCCACGCCTAGAGTTTAAGGCCCAAGACTGGCAAAAATAAAAAGGAAAGCAAGCAAGCAAGAAAGAAACTCATAGACATTCCTGCCCAGATTTGCTTCGAATAGTGATCCTCAGATCTCTGCCCTGCAAGTAGCTAGGATTACGAGCATGAGCCACCAACATCCACATCCCTTTTTATTTAAGTATTTATTTTAACAAACTGTGGTCTGTGTCTTCAACCTTCCTGGTGGGATACAAAATTTCTTACCAGGTGTCCTTACTTTGGCTTTTTTAGGGATCTTCAGTGTTGATGCTATTTATTCTGGGACCTCAAGCTGATGAAGCCAAAGCCTTAGCCAAGGGTTTTGAAAAAAGAATAGATTCATCAGTCTAGAAGTGCTGGTTTATGGGTCAGTATTTAAAACACATTTTATTGTGTGTGTATGTGTGTGTGTGTGTGTGTGTGTGTGTGTGTGTGTGTGTGTGTGTGTGCGCGCGCGCATGCATGTGCGAGTGCTCTGATACTAGGGCTTGCTCTCTTGCTTAGCTTTTCTGCTCAAGTCTGGTATTTACCACTTAAGCCACACTTCCATTTCTGACTTTTTTTTTTTTTTTTTTTGGTTCGGGTTGTGGGGCCTGAACTCTGGGCCTGGGCGCTGTCCCTCAGCTCTTCAGCTCAAGGCTAGCACTCTACTGCTTGAGCCACAGCACCACTTCCGGCTTTTTTCTTTTTGCTTATGTGGTGCTGAGAAATCGAACCCAGGGCCTCATTCATGCAAGGCAAGCGCTTTACCACTAAGCCATCTTCTCAGCCCCCATTTCTGACTTTTTAAAACTTAATTGTCGGTAAGAATCTCACAAGCTTTTTTGCCCAGGCTGACTACAAACCAAGGTCTTTAGATCTCAGCCTCTTTAAGTTGCTTGAATGGCAGGCAGGAACCAGTGCCTGGCTTGTTCTTAATCTTCTTTTTTTTTTTTTTTTTTTGTCGGTCGTGGGTCTTGAACTCTGGGCCTGGTACTGTCCTTGCACTCTTCAGCTCAAGGCGAGTGCTCTACCGCGTGAGCCACAGAGCCACTTCCATGTTTTTAATATTCTTTAACAAACTCCTGATTCAAAGACTGGGTCTCCATTTTCCCATCTCATCATCACAAACCTTTAATCCCCATTCATTCTCTTCTCTATGAAGAAAGGATGATGATAATGGTGTGATTTCCAGGCTGGCACCAGACAGATCGGCTTAGCTAAAAGCAAAGCCCAAAAATCATAAGTCTGAGACTTCTGGCAAAGATCCAGGAGAAAGGAGAAGGGATTGGAATGCAAGGGTTTAAGGACAATGTCTGTGAACTATGGAGGAAATGAAGGCTCAGAAGATGGAGGTGACCTCTCACAGTCCCAGTGGTGGCAGTGAAGTACAGGAGGCGACTTAGTGGCCTGCACCCCAGGACTTGGCATGTCTGCAGTGAGTGGGCATTCATCTAACTCCTTGGAGGTCTCCAAGAGGGCAGTGGCATTATCAGAAGCCCCAAGATCACTCATACTGTGGCAGATGTAAGAGGTAGCAGGCTCAGATTCCATACTGTCTATCCCTGGCTTATTTCCTTATGTTTGCCCTAGTCATCATAATAGCATTGCAGTAGATTCCTAGGACCAGAGACTGAGTGATTCATTCAAAATAGGAGGGAGTGACAATCAACACCAATGATAGCAAGGGAGTGAAAAGCCAGGGCAGGAAGCTAGGGAGGTTGGCGGGACTGAAAAATGGACAAGAAGAGAGCTGTAGCCAGGTGCTCGTTACTCACACCTGTAATTCTCACTACTCAGGAGGCTGAGATCAGAGAATGATGGTTTAAAGTCAGCCTGGGAAGAAAAATCCAACAGACTCTTATGTCCAGTTACTCAAAAAAAAAAAAAAAAAAACTGGAAGTGGAGCTGTGTCTCAAGAGGTAGAGGGCTGTCTTGAGTGAAAAGTCAAGTGAGGTAGATGCTGGTGGTTCACACCTGTAATCTTAGCTACTCAGGAGGCTGAAATCTGAAGATCATGGTTCAAAGCCAACCTGAGCATGAAAGTTTGTGAGACTTCTTTTTTTGAGTTACTGCGGGGGGTAGGAGGAGTCAGTACCGAGGCTTGAACTCAGGACCTAAGTGCTTTTCCTGAACTCTTTTGCTCAAGGCTAGCACTCTACCACTTGGAGCCATAGCAACACTTCTAGTTTTTGGTTGGTTAATTATAGATAAAAGTCTCATGGAATTTCCTGTTTGGGTTAGCTTTGAACCATGATCCTCATATCTTAGCTCCCTGAGTAGCTAGGATTACAGGTATGAGCTATGAGATACTCATTTCCCTTTAATTACTAAAAAGCTGGAAGTTCCTCAGATGTTCCTCAAAAGGTAGCATGCTAGCCTTGAGCATAAACAGCTCAAGGTCAATGTCCAGGCTCTGAATTCAAGCCCCAGGACCTGCATACATACACACCAAGGATCTGCAAGGGTGTCCACTAACAGCCAGAGTGATGAAGACCATGAAGAGAACATTCATTCACCTGCCCTACTACACTAGGACCTTTCAGAACAATCTAGAACTCTGTAGAGAGTTCTGTCTCCTCCCCGTTTGCTGTTCTTCCTTGGATTTGGATGCTGGCTCTTCCTGTTACTGAAGTCCCCATTCCTAGGCCTGTAGGAGACCTTTCCTCCAGTTCTGTCCCCAACACCACACCCAAAACATGGCTCCCAGTCAGCCACCCCCTCTATACCCCACACCCCATGGTCATACTATTGTATCTTCCTCTGTGTGTGTGTGTGTGTGTGTGTATGCACACACGCACGCGTGTGTATGTATGCATGCGTGCATGTGTGCACGCTCATCCTGGGAATTGAACTTAGGACCTGCACATTGTCCCTCAGCTTTTCTACTCAAGGTTATCTCTGTATCTCTTGAGCCACAGCTCTGCTTTCAGCTTTTTGATAGTTAATTGGAGATAAGTGTCTTATGGACTTTCCTGTCTGGCTGCACACCATGATTCTTGCCTCACTCCCAGTCTCCTGAGTAGCTAATATCAGTACACAGAAAATCTATCTATCTATCTATCTATCTATCTATCTATCTATCTATCTATCTATCTATCTATCTATCTATCTATCTATCTATGTATTGTTGGTAATGAGGCTTCAACTCAGAACCTAGTCACTATCCCTTAACTTTTTTGATCAAGGCTGGAACTCTGCCACTTTAACCACAGCCCCACTTTGGAATATTTGCTGGTTCTTTGGAGGTAAGTCTAGGGACTTTTCCTACCCAAGTTGTCTTTGAACCAAGGTTCTCCGCCTCCAGAATCCTTCCTATGTTATTTTTCCATATCTGTTTGTTACTATTTATCTGCTTTTGTCCAGAGAAGCTGATCTGAGACCCTTCCCAGATCACGCATGCTGCCATGTGCAGTGTGGCAAAGGAATGGCTTGCAGAATGAAGGAATGAAGTCTGTGTGTCCAGCCTCCATCTAGGGATGTGGCATGTTTCAGGTTAAGGCAGTAAAGGTGGCTAATTTATGATCCCTGGTTCGTGAGCCCATGTTCTTCCCATAATGAGAAAGCCTACAGCTGGAAAGAAAGACATGAGATCTTGGGGGTGGCAGCCCTGAACTCCCATTCTGGTAGAAAGGATGTTCTCCCTAGGAGAGTTTTGGGAGTCTGTGATGAAAAACAAAGTAGCCACCAGGAAGGAATAGGAATAGCCCAAAAGGCAGGGAGTAACAGAACACTCCCCTCCCCTCACCCAAAATCTAAGACCACTGGACAATAAATGGTTGGTGTGAACATTGCTCTGTCCTTTGACTGGGCTTGGACAATGTCCCTGCTTCTGTGTGTGTGTGTGTGTGTGTGTGTGTGTGTGTGTGTGTGTATGCGTGCACGAGGCTACACACACACACACCATGGATGAACACAGAAATATTATCTTATAAGAAATGTACTCATTATCTTGCCCATGTAATTGTAACCCCTCTGTACAGTATTTTCACAATAAAAAGAAAAAAATATTACTTTAAAAAATCATCTCTAAAACAACTCACTGATGGCTTACGACTGTAATCCTAGCTATTCGGGGAGGCAGAGATCTGAAGATCTCAGTTCAAAGCCAGCCTCAGCAGATATATTTGAGAGATTCTTTTCTCCCATGAGCCAGCAAAATCCCAAAAGTGAACATATGGCTCCAGTGGGAAGAGTGCCAGCCTTGAGAAGAAAAGCCAAGTAAGAGTGGCAGACTCTGAGTTAAAGCCCCAATGCTAGCAAAAATTGGGCAAATAACTAATTTAAAAAATCAGCTCAGAGCTTTCCTCATCTGTAGAATGGAATGATGAACAAGATAATGGAAGAATGAAGGAAGAGAATCCTGAAGGGCCTCAGTTCACCCCATTCCACCCCCAACACCTAGCAAATATACAAAATCACCTGCTCAGTACTTAGAGCCAACCAACTAGGCCTGCTTAGCCTTGTTTTAGTGCCACCTGCTGGTACAAATGCAAAATGCTGCATGTTGCCATCCTAGGAGACACTTCGGCAAGTGTCTTACCTGCTCCACAGACCTCTGGCCTCATTGGGTCTCACCTTGTCTATCTGCTACATAAACACAGTAGACTCCTTCTGCTCCATATCCTGCATCTTCCTGGCTTGTGATTTTCAGATTATTTCTTTTCTATTCCTTCTGTTGATCCTGGGGCTTGATCTCAAGCCAGGGTGCTGTCCCTTAATATGTATGCTCAAGGCTAGCACTCTACCAATTGAACCACACCTCCACTTCTGGCCTTTTGGTGATTACTTGGAGATAAGAGTTTCGTATGAGCTAGGTGTCAATTGCTCAGGCCTTTAATTCTAGCTTCTCAGGAGGCTGATATCTGAGGATGTCAGTTCAAAGCCAGCCTGGGCAAGAAAATCTGTTAGTTTCCTATCTCCAATTATTTACAGAAAAATCTAGAAGTGGTGCTGTGGCATAGAGTGCTACCTTTGAGCAAAAGAGCTCTGGATAGCTCCCAGATGCTGAGTTCAAGCCATAGGACTAGCAAAAAAAAAAAAAAAAAAGTTTTATAGATTTTTTTTTTTTTTGCCTGGGCTGGCTTTGAACCCTGATCCTCAGATCTCAGCCTCCTGAGTAACGAGGATTACACACAAAGGGCCCCTCTTATAGAGGTTCTGCCTCCTATCACCTTGACCTTCAGCCTTCCTGTATACAGGCTCCCAGACTTCATCTCATCCTGCCTGGAGCAGTTAAGCATGTGGGCCCCTGGGCATCACACTGTGGCCCATCACCCCTGGAAGACTTGTACATGAACACTGGACTGATTGGACCTCAGAGGTGTTTCCTTTCTTTTTAGTCCCCTTCTTTTTAGAGATCTTCATTTCTTTGATTTTCAATCCCAAATAATTTAATAATCTTACTGATATCCATCCCTTCTTTCAAAACTGATCACACCTCTTTTTTGGGCCTATTTTTAAGGCCCTGATAATACACTTTGTGTCCTGTTGTGGCTTCTCCTGACCAGCTAACTCAGGAGGACTAATGCTTGTGCAAAAGATCTGTTAAGTTTACAGGTGTTATAAAGGAGTCTGGATGGATTCAATTGACTGGATGAGTTTGTACTGATTTATACAAAACACTGATTTAATATTTCATATTAATGAAATGTAATCTGATTACTCCAAAGCATTGTATGTGTGTTTATATACACATATGTGTCTGTTTGTCTTTGAAAGAATGGCAGTTTTTATTTTAGAACTATATCAAACTCAAGAATAGTAATTGGTATAGTTGATATTTGCAATGACAGCAGATTTTTTTTGCCTCCAATAATCAATATTTATTGAGCATTTACAGTGTACTGACACAATAGAACATACAGAAAATATTGTCCCTGCTCTGGAGGATCTTACATTCTGAAAGAAAAAAATATATCTTTTTTTTTTATTGGTCGTGGGGCCTGGGCGCTGTCCCTCAGCTCTTCAGCTTGAGGTGAGTGCTCTACCACTTGAGCCACAGCACCACTGCTGACTATTTCTGTGTATGTGGTGCTGAGGAATAGAAACTAGGGCCTTATGCTTGTGAGGCAAGCACTCTATCACTGAGCCACCTTCTCAGCCCCACTTGTCTTTTAAAATGGCACTTTTATTTGGTGTCTTCTGTAACATTCTGAGGAAATACTCTGTAGGGTGAGATTTGGTATAACTCAGACCCATCATTACTTAGAGAAGATTTAAAGGCAAACAATGGCAGACCATTTGGGATAGAGTTTATAGGAGATATAGTCTCATCAAGTAAGGTGAGATGTGCTGCAGTAGAGGATGAGGTTAATAGTGACCATTTGGGATAGAGTTTATAGGAGATATAGTCTCATCAAGTAAGGTGAGATGTGCTGCAGTAGAGGATGAGGTTAATAGTTTGTGGGATGCAAGCAAAGAAAGCAAGGGATCTTAGACAGTAAGTAGAGCCAGAAAAGTCATGTGACCTTTTCCAAAGCACATGGCCACCAAGGAGGAATGGTTGGTGACAAGACAGAAGACTAAAAAAAAGGAAGGTAATCCTGTGCACCTGACAAATAAAATGACCAAAATCAGAAGGCAAACAGAATCAAGAAATTCTCAAAAACCAAAACAGAATTTATAGTTAATGCTAACCAATGTCATGATGGGTCAAAAATGTTGTGGCTTCCTAAGTTAGAAAATGCTATATATCAAAATTTTAACTGGAACATATTACTTTTCAAATCAATTTTCCCCTCCCAAAGGAAAAACTTGGCTCTGTAGGAGATGGTCATTAGATAGATTAGTATTTTTGCTATTGTGATAAACTTTGCACTTTAAACTTGGTGAAAGCCCATTAGCTGCCAAAAGGGAGTAAGGAACAAGTTTATAATAATGTACAATTTCTTTTGAGGTGTTTCAAAACCAAAAGACTTATTTACATGAAAGTTGTAGAGAAAGTAGTAATAATGATTGCCAAACAGTTCATTTTCACTGCATCTTTACTTTTACATTTGTTCGTAGGTTGCCTAAAACATTTAAATACAAATAAAATGTGTAGCAAAAATAATGAGCAAACATTACAAATAATGGAATGTGAACCATTTCTGCCCTTATCCAGAGTTAATTGAGACACAACTTTGTGTCAAAGAATACTTCTAGTGCTATACTCTAAGGTGTGCACACTGAGATAACTCTTCCACAGAAATACATGATTCCAGCATGTAACAGCCATGGAATATGTTTGTACCACAGCCCTGCAAGTGCGCCCAAACTTTCTAATATCCAGAATAACTACACCTGTGCCTGGAACCAATTTTCCCTTTTATTCTCCACCAGTACAAACCAATATGTAGGAAGATTTCTTCACTTTGACCTGGAAGCAGTTTTAATACTGGCCTTTGTGAAGTCACCATGTACCAAAGTACATGCCAAACATTTACAACTTGTATAAAAATTCTACATCCTCATATTGGTCATCTCAAGATGAAAACAGATAGCTTACTAAATGTTAATGGGCAATATCTATTCCCCTAATATTAAGCAACAAAAAAAACCCTGGGAAATATAGAAATTCAAATAGAAGCAACGTAAACCTGTCATAAATCATAAACAACAAACTATTTGTGGGACAGTATGGATGACAAATGGTCTACTGTATAAATTTTAGAATGAGGCAGACAAAAGTTGGAAAGCCATTTAATTTTCCCCTCCTTCTCCTGCTTTCACTTCATCTTATATCCACAATGTCAACTTTTCGCTCAGTAACTACGTTATTAGCGTGCAGTCTTTGAACCACTCTTCACTGAATGTATCAAGTTCAGCAATGACTTCATCAAAAGCTGTCTTTGCAAGAAAGCTAGCTTCCTCTAGGGAGTTCAGAATTTCATAATAAAACACCGAGAAGTTAAGGGCCAGACCCAAACTGATAGGTTTATCAGTTGTGAAGCTTGAACTCTGGATCTGGGCGCTGTCTCTCAGCTCTTCAGCTCAAAGCTAGTGCTCTACCACTTGAGCCACAGTACCACATCCAGTTTTCTGAGAGGCTTATCAGATATAAGAGTCTCAAATGTTTCTTTCTTGCTATTGTTTCTAACATATTTATAAGATTTCTTTATTGCTTTGTATGTCCCTCCCTGATGGTATAACCCCTGCTTTCACTGTATTTGATGTTGTATAATTTGTGGATGGGAAGGGAAAAAACAAATTGTTTAAATAGGGATACAGGTGGACCCATTGTAACAATATGAAGTACAAGACATTATGCCAAAAAACAAATTTTACAATTTTGGCACATGGGGGTGGAGGGTGTGATGAGATGTGAGGGGGGGATAGGAAGGGATGGGATGGGGAAACAAAGGAGGAGGCAACAATGCTTGATATGAAATGTACTCATTACCTTGCTCATGTAATTGTAACCCCTCTGTACACTATTTTCACAAGAAAACAAAAGTCTCTCAGACATTCCTGCCCAGGCTGGGCTGGCTTTGAATGGTGATGCTCAGATCTAAGCCTCCTGAGTAGCTAGGATTACAGGTGTGAACCACCAGCACCCAGCTTGCATTTTCTTTTGGCTGATCTCAAAAGCTTCTTGGTATGCTGCTTATGAACGATTCACAATCCCTTTCTTGTCATCATCAGCAGCAATCTCAGCCAAGTAGTGGTAGTAGTCTCTCTTCATTTTCAAATACAAGACTGCTTTCTGCTTGTGAAGCACTAGGGATGGAGAACTTTTCCAAAAGTGACAGTGCATCATTGTAGCTATCTCCTAGCTCATTCTTTTTTTTTTTTTTTTTTTTTTTTTGTCGGTCGTGGGGCTTGAACTCTGGGCCTGGGCGCTGTCCCTCAGCTCTTCAGCTCAAGGCGAGCGCTCTACCACTTGAGCTACAGCGCCACTTCCGGTTTTCTGGTTTATTGGAGATAGGAGTCTCACGGTCTCTCCTGCCTGGGCTGGCTTTGAACCGCGATCCTCAGATCTCAGCCTCCTGAGTAGCTAGGATTACAGGCGTGAGCCACCAGCGCCCGGCTTCCTAGCTCATTCTTGATTCTATGTTCTTCATCATCTGCTGTTTTTCTCAGCACCTTCCATTTTTTTGCTCAATACTTGAAATGACCCTCTAAGATGACCTATAGGCATCTATAACATTTCTGTAAGCAACTGAGAGAAGATTCCTTTAATCATTAGACAATTCAGCTCTTTGCTCAGTGACAGACTTCATGTCACCATATTGCTCAGCCTGCTAGGTCAGTTTGGCCTTCTGTACCAGCTCATTACCCATGACTGGATTTTGTGTCCTGAGTAGATGGTGGAGGACGGACAGGGTTTCAGTGGCTTCTGGGTGGTGGCAGGAGTGGCATCAAGGCTGAGACTCGGCCCTGGATCTTGAAGTTCATGGGCTCCAGTGATGGGGTTTCCTCCAATCCAATTGTTTTTTTTTTTAATTCACACTGAAATTTTCAATCAATGAAAGTACATTTTGATTGATGCTCTCTTTTGCCATTTTAAAATGATTTCATATCCAGATATTATAGTAACATGTGGTTGTGGGATTTATTTTTGAAACAATACGATGTCAATGTGTATGTTGGCAGGTGCTCAGTGTGAACATTCTATTACCACAATGATGAGATGAAGAATGAAGTCTTGCCTTCAACTCCAACTGTCATTCAGCGCCAAGAGGTTCACATTTGTGAACAGTTGGGATATGCTCAGGTTCCTTCTAAAATTCTGAGAAATGGGAAATCTTTACTATTGTTATGGAGGTATGTTTAGAGTTTTTGAATGCTGCTTTTACAAGAGACTGCTCAATGTTACTTAATCTATATTCCTCATCTTTTTTTTTTTTTTTTGGTCAGTCGTGGGACTTGAACTCTGGGCTTGGGCTCTATCCCTGTGCTTCTCAGCTCAAGGGGAGCTCTCTACTGCTTGAGCCACAGTGCCACTTCTAGTTTTTGAGTGGTTTTTATTGGAGATAAGAGTCTCATGGACTTTCCTTCCTGAGCTCAGATCTCAGCCTTCTGAAAAGCTAGGATTACAGGTGTGAGCTACCAGTGCCCAGCTATTCCTCATCTTTTTAAAATTTCTCTAATAGGGGCTGGGAAGGTGGCTCAGTGGTAGAGTGCTTGCCTTATATGCATTAGGCCCTGGGTTTGATTCCTCAGCACCACATAAGCAGAAAAAGCCAGAAGTGGTGCTGTGGCTGAAATGGTAGAGTGCTAGCCTTGAGCTGAAGAGCTGAGGGACAGTGCCCAGGCCCAGGAAAGACAAAAAAAAAGGAAGAAAGAAAAAAAAACAAGCAATATCTTTACTTATTTTTAAATATGCAACAAAATACTACATTTCGACTTAAGGTTCTGCAATGAAACATTTTAAAAAATATTTTTCTAATTTAAAATATTGTAGTTCTTTGAATGTAAACATCTTTTTGTAAACATCTTAGAAGAGAAAATGTAACAGGGGGCACACCTTCACTGCCCTTATCAGAAGGACTCGTGATACAAAATAGAACAATATCAAAATTTGATATGTGGCATAAGGAGTAGAGCACCAAGCTTGAGCATAAAAACCAAAGACTAATGTGCCATGAGTTTAAAGCTCTCTATGAGCACAAACAAAAAAAAAAAGACAAATATAGTAATAGAATATCATGAAACAAATTGTGCATCATCTTATTTGTGTTGATGTCCAAATAGAAAATATTAGACATGGAAATCCAGAAATTTTAGATGGGTTTTCAGAGTAGTGTGTGTGTGTGTGTGTGTGTGTGTGTGTGTGTGTGTGTGTGAGAGAGAGAGAGAGAGAGAGAGAGAGAGAGAGAGAGAGAGGATAACTGTCCCTGAAAGAGAGACAGAGAGAGAGAGAGAGAGAGAGAGAGAGAGAGAGAGAGAGAGAGAGAGAGAGAGAGAGAGAGAGAGGATAACTGTCCCTGAAAGAGAGAGAGAAGATAACTTTGTCCCTGTGACTAGGGGGATCCTGAGGAAGTAGTCACAAGGCATAGTGTCATCAGGTCAGTAGAGTGCATAGTGGATGATGAAGGGAAAATAGCTTGGATGGTTCTCAGTGAGTTAAGGACTGTGGGAGTGACTGGGTATCTATCCTGAAGCACCTGGTGAGGGTAAGACTGACTGGGCCCCTGATTGTTGAAGAGGCAGATAACTTTTCTCAGCTGACCTTGACCCCTGGCGTGTTTGATTCACATCAGTAATCAGCAGAAAGTTGTCATTCCCTTCATAGCATCACTTCAGTAGGACAAAAGACTAACCGGGGCCAATCAGTCAAGGAAAAGTGAATTCTTGGCACAGATATCAATTGGTAATTGGTTCAGGATGTTCTGATCTGTGAACCATCTTGGGAGCCACGTAGAACAATGATCACAGGTGGGGTCACCTACTGATCAGAAAGGCTCCCTAGAGGTCTTTGACAGCAAGATGGTGAGTGGATTGTACAAGTGTGCTCTTCCTCATGTCCTTCAGAAAAAGTCCATTTCGAAGAAGGTGACCTATTTTTCGTCAGGAGTGGAAATGTAGACCTGGTAGGCATTCATGATTTGAATCTTTTCCTGGCTTAGGCTATCTACTAGAGCATCAGTATTTCCAGGATAAGTTGATGAAGATTTGAAGAAAGGGAAAAAAACTTGCTCTGGCTTTGGATTCCATGACATCATGCAGAGGAATGAAGGGTTCCAGGAGATAGCTCTCCAGCACTCAACTAGATTCTTTTCTCATTACCATCACTCAGGAGTGTTGGGATTCTGAGGAAGTATTTAAAAACAATCTACCCTTCCCTCAGGGCTGGGTTGAGATCACAGGAAACAGTAGATATTATCTATGAGCTGCAATATAAAGGATGTAGAGTTAAGGCTCACTTGACTTTCCCATGGTTAGACAATTGGAATAACATAGGCAGGAGTAACATGTCCACAACAACCAACATGGAACTGTGGCATAGAATAATCTATTCATTGTATAGATGTCATGTTCTATTTGAATCCAGGGCTCAGCTATGCCTTAATGGCTAAGGAATTTCCATATTTGTTACATTCATATGGCTTCTGTCCTCTGGGTATTTTCTGAGACAAACTGACCTATGTCTTCTTGAAAAACTTTCCACATTTGTTGTATTCATAATATGTCTCTCCTGTGGGTAGTCAATGAAGAATCCTAAGCTGTGCCTTCTGAGTGAAAAACTGCACATTTGCTACATGCATGAGGCTTCTATCCAGTGTGGGTTCTCTGATATAAATTGAGTTTTTTCCAGGTGAGAAAGATCTTCCACATTTGTTATATTCCTAAGATTTCTCATGTGTATGAATTCACTTATGCCTGCTGAGTTGGGAGGTTCTGGTTAAATGATTTTCCACATTTGCTTCATCTATAAGGTTTCTCAACTGTGTGAATTCTATCATGTGTGACCTCCACTTAAAAATCTTTCCATAGTTGTTGCATTCATAAGGTTTCTATCCTGTATGTGTTCTCTGATGCAAAGTGACATGTGACTTCTGGCTGAAAGACTTTCCACATTTATTGCATTCATAAGGTTTCTCACCTGTGTGAATTCTTTTATGTTTGTTGAGGGTTGACTTTCGGGTAAAGGACTTTTCACATATCTTACATTCATAAGCTTTCTCTGCTGTGTGTATTCTCTGATGGACATGAAGTTCTGTCTTCTGGATGAAAGACTTTGCACATTCTTTACATTTATATGGTTTCTCACCTGTGTGAATTCTTTTATGTTTGTTGAGGGTTGACTTTCAGGTAAAGGACTTTTCATACATCTTACATTCATAAGGCTTCTCTCCTGTGTGTGTTCTCTGATGAATAGTAAGTTCTGCCTTCCAGTTGCAAGACTTTCCACATTTGTTACATTCATAAGGTTTCTCTCCTGTGTGTGTTCTTTGATGAAAATGAAGGTATGCCTTACGGGTGAAAGACTGTCCAAATTTTATACAGGCATAAGGTTTCTCTCCTGTGTGTATTCTGTGGTGAACATGAAGGTGTGTCTTACGGGCGAAAGACCTTCCACATTTGTCACATTTATAAGGTTTCTCTCCTGTGTGTCTTCTCAGATGCAAAGTGAGGTCTGACTTATGTCTGAAGGAGTTTCCACAGTTGTCACATTCATAAGGTTTCTCTCCTGTATGGATTCTCCAATGGACAGTAAAGTTTGCCTTGTGTCTGAAAGATTTTCCACATTTGTTACATTCATAAGGTTTCTCTCCTGTGTGTGTTCTCTGATGAAAAATGAGGTATGACTGCCTGAAGGTCTTTCCACATTTCTTGCATTCAGAAGTTTTCTCTTCTGTGTGAGTTCTCCAATGCCTGCTGAGAGATGACTTCTGGGTGGGAAATTTCCTACATTCCTCATATGCATAGGGTAGCTCTACTGTGGGTGTTTCAGGCTGGAAATTCAGGTCTGACTTCTGAAAGATAAATTTTGCAAATTGGAGACTCATCAGACTACTCCTCTGGAGCTCTGCTCTGAGGTTTTGTAAGGTATATTACTTTAGTGAAAGACTAATGGACTAATGTCCACTACATGGACAAGGATTCTGTCCCGAGTATATTTTCTGATGTGTAGTGACTATAAGGCTAAAGTAGAATGTTTTCGTACAGACCATACATTCAGGTGCTCTCCTTACTCTCTGAAGTATTTCTTAGACAAGGAGAGCTGACTTATAGTCTTTTCTATATTTACTAAGTGGAAGGTCTCTCTCACACAAACCCAATTACATCTAAAAAATATGATCTCTAGCCGGGTGCTGGTGGCTCACGCCTGTAATCCTAGCTACTCAGGAGGCTGAGATCTGAGGATTGCGGTTCAAAGCCAGCCCGGGCAGGAAGGAAGGTTCATGAGACTCTTATCTCCAATAAACTGCTAGAAAAACGGAAGTGGTGCTGTGACTCAAGCGGTAAAGTACTTACCTTGAGCTGAAGAGCACAAGGACAGCACCCAAGCCCAGAGTTCAAGCCCGATGACAAAAAAAAAAAAGAATATGATCTCTAACCCAGGCAATGGTGGCTCATGCTGTAATCCTGGTTACTCAAGAGGCTGAGATCTAAGAACTGTGGTTCAAAGCCAGGTATGGCAGGAAAGTCTGTGAGACTCTTATCTCCAATAAAGTACCAGAAAACAGGAATTGGTGCTGTGGCTCAGGTGGTAGAGCACTGCATTGAGCTGAAGAGCTGAGGGACAGTGCACAGACCCTGAGTTCAAGCCCCACAACTGACAAAAAAGCTTTTTAAATAAGAAAAATTTAAAAAAAGAATATGGTCTCTGAGTTTAATACTTCCCTTCTCCATATTCAAAATTCTGCAGCTCATTTGGAGTTCTCAAACTTTTGACTAAAATGTTCTGAATATCTGCAGGATTCTTCAATTACAGGAGACACACCAGGCCTACATGCAGCATGCACCTCATCAGGCTCACTATACTGATACTCAATGAAATCCTCAGTCCTTATCTCTAAGGAGTTCACATTATTTCTAATCACCTCTGGCTTATGTTTTGAGCTCAAATTAAGGGTCATTACTAATCTCACCCTTTCCTCCACTGTGTTAATTTTCGTGACTGTTGCTTCACACAGACATTCATCTGGACTTTGCTGGCACATCTTAATCACATCCTCAATTCCTGAGACATCTAAGATGAGTCATAGAAAAAAAGATAAAAAATAAGTAAAATCCAAAGTTCACTTAGTGTAGACATTTATTTCATTGTAACTGTTAGAGATTTTAAAATATCAAAGTCAGAAATGATTTATAGAAAATATATGCTTTTTTCTCAAATGTATTGAAGTAATACTGATTACTTCCAGTGGAAAATAATGTTTTTGTGTTTAAATTTTTTCTTCTTTTATATCAGAGGAAATATTTACTCAAATCACTCAACTATGTGCTGCTAGAATTTTAAGCCAAGTACTAGCCATCTGCCTTTAGTAATTACGGTGCTGTTTTTCTCAAATATACTTTTGTTTGATCATAAGGGGATAGCTGCTGTGTTTTTCATTTTTCTTGAAAAAATTTATGTACTGTGCTGCTTTTTTCTTAACTAGTAGGTTAGGAAAAGTAATATTTTCTAGGTTCAGAGACCAAAAGAATGTTTTATACACCCCTTGTCCTTTCACTTAAACAGGAATTGTTCTCAGAAGTAAGGATTCATACCTATATCTCTTCAGTTCTAACTTCTTAGTAAGAATTACTTTTAGGTCCCTTTGAGAATTTTAAAAAACATTTCTCTCCATCTTTAACAAAGTTTCATCAAAATTCCTTTTCTAACACTCCTGCCTTTTAGAATCATGGAAGACCAAATATCCTCCAGGTAAAGATCACTCAATTATCCTCTCTATACTAAAATCTTTGGTTCTGAATCCCAGTCTCTGCCAACCATGACTGATAAGAAATTTGCCTTCTCTGGGGCTGGGAAGGTGGCTCAGTGGTAGAGCACTTGCCTTGCATGCATGAGGCCCTGGGTTTGATTCCTCAGCACCACATAAGCAGAAAAAAAAAGCCGGAAAGTGGCACTGTGGCTCAAATGGTAGAGTGCTATCCTTATGTTGAAGAGCTGAGGGACAGTGCCCAGGCCCAGAGTTCAGGCCCACGATTGGACCCCCCCCCAAAAAAAAAGAAATTTGCTTTCTCAAAGGATAGTAGCCCAGAAGTACTCCTTATTTCCACTTACCCGGATTGTGCTAGTTTCAAAGAAAATGATATCTCATTTCCTCCATTACTTTTTGTTGGTTTGTTTCAGAATGATTTCCATACAGAGAAAGAGAATTGCTAACTATAACTCAACTGCCACACAGAATTCAGGGTATCTCCATATTAATTCTTGATTCACAAAGGAGATAAAGGATAACATAATTCTCTGACTAGGAACATTATTGCTCAGTTCAGCACAAGATGAACTTACCAACTGGGGGCTGGATCCAATGTCACTATGCAAGGTGCATTAACTTACCTGTGAAATTCTTGTCTGAGACTTCTCCTATCCATGGTTCTACACCTTGCTCCAGCTTGACAATCAAGTTAGGTTTAGGAACACAGTGCTCTGTTAATAAGAACCAGTGCAGAACTATTGTTCATGCTGAGTCATTATTCCTCTAACATCTCAGACATCCTGTTCACAATGTTGCTCTTAAATGTTGTTTCTCAGTTTTCACTGGCTTCATGATTGACTTTCCCCCAGCTTTGGATTTATTTTACTGGTTTTGTTGCTTAATCTCGGCCCTTGTGCTCTATGATAGCATTGTATCAGTTTAAGTCCCCTCTACACTTTTAATTTTTGAGTGGTTAATTGGAGATAAGAGTCTCATGGGGACTATTCAGCCATTGCTGGCTTCAAACTGAAATTCCCCAGATTCAGCCTTCTGAGTAGCTAGGATTATAGGCTTGAGCCATTGCACCCAGGGACAGGTTTGGATTATAAATAGCCACTTTCAACTAGTGATTTCCAGTTCATATTTCCAATAGTCATACCTCTTCTACTGTATACCACCTAAAATAATCACCTCAAGTTTGGGAAGACAGTCTCCTGTTAGTGGAGCATAGTTTAAAACTTTTGTCAAATTTCTGATTTGCTCCTTGAAGAATGAGAATAAAATTGCCTCAAGAGTTACATGATAAAGTTGAAGTTTTCCTTTGGAAGAAATGATACTTCTCACACACTGGAACTTTACATTTAAATACTATTGAAAATCTGACAAATATTCAGATATCTACTGAAAACGAATCATTTGACTTTGCAAATTAGTATGACTTTTGCTCACCCAAAGACACCAGGTTGTTGTAGGTCTCCAGCATTACATCTCTATACAAGGTCCTCTGAGCAGTGTCCAGGTCCATCCACTCCTCCCAGCTAAAGTCCACAGACAAATCATCAAATGACACCAGCTTCTGTGAGGGTATATTTCCATCAAATAATTAGCCTTCAGTCATGGGAACAGTAGGTCCGGAATTTCACCCTTCTATTTAGATCTTCTATTAAAAAGTATTGTTGTAAGCAATCAAAACACATTAAGGACATCACATGGACTACATACCACTTTAGTAGATCTACAAAAAGCACAGTGTCCAGGTTAATGTTAAATGGAGTAATAGTACTCAAGAAAGTAGCTAATGATTGATAAGGCCATACAAGATTTGACTTAGTTCCCACAATAACAATATCCTATGTCAATCATTTTTGTTATTAATTTTCTAAAGAATGTAGTGAGGTCATAGATATTCTGATACTTCCTTCCTAAGTAAAAAAGAACTGCTAGCATGAATTTTTGTGAACATTGCCTACCTCCTACAATATAGACTATAGGTGAGGGAGTAATAAAATATTTCTTGAAAAGATTATTTGAAATAAAATACAACACTTAATTTGAATCATGAAAGATTTGAGTTTAGGTTGAATATTAATTCTGCATAAACCAATAACAATAATCTTGTTTCATTGTAATATCCAATTAACTGTTAATGTTAAATATTCAGGTAAGAATAAACAAAACAATTGCTTCTGGCTCGACTGGTATCCTATCCTACTTACTTTGGAGGCTGAGGTCTATAAACCAGCCTGAGTACACAACTCAATTTAAGCAGCTAATAAGCAGGTTGGACTCATGGCTAAAGTGATGGGCCCAATATTGAATGAAGAAGCTAACTGACTATGAGGGCTGTGAGTTCAAGATCCAGTACTAGCCCAAGAAAGGTATGGTGGTGATTGAGGTAGGAATATCAAATGAGTTTCCAAGTTAGATACCAACTGTGACAACACAGCAATCCTCATTTCAGAGCTAAAGAGAAAAGAAAAAGTGAAACAGGGAGAGAAGGGGAGCAAAGGGGTAGGGAAAAGAAGAAGAGGGGCAAGAGAGGTGTGGAGAGGAGGGAAAGAGAGGGAAAGGGCAGGAGGAAAAGAAGAGAGGAGGGAAGAAAAGCTTCATGACATTAGATTTGACAGTAACTCTTTGGATAGGACACCAAAAGTATCTGATACAAAGCTAAACATTATTTAAATTCATACACTTAAAACTTTTCCTTCAAAAGGTACAATGAACCAAAAAGAAAAAACATGGTATAAAAGAAAATGTTCTCAAATATTTCTAAATACGTTAATTACAGGAATGCATTAGAAAATATAAAACCAATCCAAAACTACTGCACAGAAAATCTGATTTTAAAATGGGAAAAAAAACTGAAGAATATATGCAAATAGTAAATGTCAATAGTAATGAGAAAAATTCATATCAAAATTATAATGAAATAACTAACAATCTCTCTATGTGTATATGTCTTTAGGTTTTTCTAATTTTCTTTGGCTCTGGAATCCCATAGAACTATCTAGGCAACACTTTCCCTATATAATGGATAATAAAAATCTGAATTCTAAGAGCCACATCAGCAAATTAAATTGATCAGTAAGAAAAACTAGTTCCCAGATAGATCAGTTGAAGAAAAGAAAAAAAATAGACAGATGGATGGAAGAGGCCCTGAGAGAAAGAAAAAGTGATAGAAAAATAGATACAAAAAGAGAGAGTGAGAGAAATAACGAAAGCTAGTGAGTAGAAAATCTAGAATAAATAGTTCTGGAATCCTTAGCCAGAGCAATAAGGTAAGAAAAGGACATTAAAGAAAGCCACAAAAGGAAGGAAGAAATTAAACTATCCCTACTTGCAGATGACATGATCTTATACCTAAACGACCCCCAAAATTCCACTCCCAAACTCACAGAACTTATAAGTCACTTGGGCAAAGTAGCAGGATACGAAACTAGTGCACAAAAATCAGTTGCCTTTTAGTATATCAACAATATACAAGAAGAAAGGGAAATCAGGAAAACAACCTCATTCATAATAACCTACAAATAGCTAGGAATTAACCTAACCAAAGATGTAAAGGACCTATTTAGTGAAAATTATAAAAGCCTAAAGAAAGAAATTAAAGAGGACACCAGGAAATGGAAAGACCTTCCATGTTCTTGGATAGGCAGAATCAATATTGTGAAAATGGCCATACATACTGCCAAAAATGATATACAAATTCAATGCAGTTCCAATAAAAATCCCAATGACATTCTTTATGGAAATAGAGAAAACAACCCAAAAATTCATCGGGAACTGCAAAAGACCTAGAATACCCAAAGCAATCCTAGGCCAAAGGAGCAAAGCAGGAGGTATCACAATACCAGATTTCAAGCTCTTCTATAGAGTCATAATAACAAAACAGCTTTGTGTTGGCACAAAAATAGACCTGAAAACCAATGGAATAGACTAGAAGACCTAGAAATAAAACCATATACTTACCATCAGCTGCTGTTTGACAAAGGAGCTAAAGACATACACTGGAAAAAACATAGTCTCTTCAACTACTGGTGCTGGGAAAACTGGGCAGCCACATGCAGAAAACTATAGTGGACCCCAGCCTAACACCATGCACTAATATCAACTCAAAATGGATTAAAGATCTTAATATCAGACCTCAAACTCTGAAACTACTGCAGGACAGAGTAGGAGAGACACTGGAACTTAAAGGCACAAGCAGTACCTTCTTGAACAGAGAGTCCCAGGGTCACAACAATTGGAGAGAGACTCAACAACTGGGACTACCTTAAAACAAAAAGTTTCTGCACAGCTACAGACATAGCTACCAAACTAGAAAGACAGCCAAACAACTGGGAAAAGATATTTACCAGCAATATATCAGACAAAGGCCTAATATCCACTATATACAGGGAACTCAAGAAACTAATCTCTCCCAAATCTAACAAACCAATAATTAAATGGGAAAGTGATCTAAAGGGAAATTTCTCAGAAGAGAGAAAAATGGCAAATGAACACATGAGGAAATGTTCATCATCCCAGAGCATAAAGAAAATGCAAATAAAAACAACCCTGAGGTACCACCTTACCATAGTCAAAATGGCTTAGATCCTAAATTCAAACAACAACAAATGAAGGTGGGGATGTGGAGAAAGATTAGTGGTGGGAATGCATTAGCAGTGGGAATGTAACTAATGCAACCACTCTGGAAAGCAGTCTGGAGGTTCCTCAGAAAACTAAACATACACCTTACCTATGACCCAGCTATATCACTCCTAGGTATCTACCCTGAGCAACAGGAACCAGGATACAAGGACACATGCACCTCCATGTTCATTGCTGCACTTTTCACAATAGCCAAGATGTGGAAACAACACAGATGCCCACTTCAGATGAATGGATCCAAAATTGTGGTACATAGGTACAATGGAATATTTTATGTAGCCATTAGAAAGGACAAAATAATGACATTTGTAGGGAAATAGAACTAGAACAAATCATGTTGAGCAAAATAAGCCAAGCTGACATATGGTCTCCCTGATATACAAGTGCACATATGAGGGAATCTAGGAGGAGGGTATAGAATCAGAAAGAAACAAGTGATAAAATACAGCAAAGGGGTCTATCAGCTGCCCTGGACATCCAGGAAAGTGAACTACACAACTCAAGGGCAGTGGTGGAAGGGAGGGAATGAGAGAGAAAGAGGGAATAGCTTACACTAAGCACAAAGAAAGAAATGTGCATATCACCCGACATGGAAGAGATAGTTGTATTGTCAAAGTTTGTAGAGTTCACAAGCTTCATAGACCATGATGATGACAATTAGCCTTGTAAAGTTAAAAATGTGTTTTGACTTTGGCTAACTATCCCACAATATTGTGGAAATTTATGTAATCACTTAATCTCAATAAATAAATTTTAAAACATTGGAAACAAGCAAATCTGCACTCAAGACAAAAGATGAGATTTTATAAACTACTAAATCTATAAGCAATTTTTAATTAATTTATGAACATGTTCCTCAAGCTGGACCTGTTTTTTCTGTTTTTAAATTTTGGAATACTTAGGTTCATAAAATGGAACGTACAGTAAAGAGGAATAAAAAGCAACTCACCAGAGATCCTTTCATTCTTTCTTGCTGTTGACAATGAAAAGATGATTTTGGAAGCATGGCTGGAAGATAAGCCAAATGACATAGTCAGGAAAAAACCTGTGTGATTTTGCCCCAGATTTTCCTGCTCAAAACATTATACATAAGCTGGAAAAGCATAAAGCCTTCTTATAAGGGAAGATTGTTTCAAGTGTGAAGTAAAGCATTGACACTCCACTAAAGACAAATCCACAGTCCATTAGTTGGTATAGTATAAAAGCAATTCATGTCTATGTTTAATATACATGTAGAATTCATAAAAACTAATGTTCCCACAAAAATAATTGAACAATTGAAACCAAAAATATTATATCACATTTTTACTAAAACTAGTTTTTACTGAAATACACTTAGGGACCATGAGCTATTAATCTATTAATGCACAGGTATCCATCTTAGGACTCCAGTGACCATTTGTGCTCTACCTCATACATACTTAAACACCATGGAATGCATGTATGTTATAACTTAATTTTTCTCACCCAGAGTTATACCGGAAAAATATATACAATTCGTTTTTCTAATGTTATAGTGTTCCAATAATGGTTGCCAAATGGCCTAATTCCCTGTATCGAAATACTCAGAGCACCCTTGTGCAGTGACTTGCTATTTGCCATTGAACCTGCTTGACACCAGTAAAGATGATGCAAACACAGGTTTGAGAAGCTCCTAATTCTCACTTTCCTAAATAGTCAAATTAAGAACCTTGGGGGCTGGGAAGGTGGCTCAGTGGTAGAGCGCTTGCCTTGCATGCATGAGGCCCTGGGTTTGATTCCTCAGCACCACATAAGCAAAAAGAAAAAAGCTGGGGCGACCCCGGCCACCGGCAGTGGGACGGGAGGGGGGGGAAGCTGGGGGGGGCGGCCCCCCTTCCCCCCCGGCCACAGAGAACTCAGAAAACTCCGGGGCCTGGAGTGCAGTGCGTGCGGCGCCCCGCCCAGCCCCGGCCTCACCTCACCTCCCGGCCCAAAAGGCCGCGCGCACTCCCCAGTACCCTGATTTCTGCAGCGGGCAGTGGGATGTAGTCTCCAGAAAGCAGTGTTTCCTCCAGCACCTCCTGTTGGACTTTGTGGTGGATTCCAAGGTGTGACACCTCCCTGGGATAGCTTCCCTGACAGCCTACAGTTCCATTAGACTGGTTGTATGTTTGTCATCTGGGTATTGCAGAAGGGCCTGGGGTAAGTGCCACTGACCGCCAGAGCCTCGGTCCTGCTGAAGTGAACAGTCTTAGGGACCCTGCAAACTACTTACCAGCACTGAGGATGCTCCCTATTTGGAAAGAGATTCTAAGTTGTACATTTCAAGTCCTGGAGAAGTAACATGTCCAAAGTGGAAAGGGAGCAATGACAAGGCCTTCAGCCTGTCAACGGCTTATGCTGTCAAAGCCCAGATTGGAAGCAGGCCCTGGGGTTTTGAAGACCAGCCATGGAGTTAAGCTGGGAAATGCAAGATAGAGGGGCCCTTCATGCTGCATCATCTCATAGCAGAAAGCAGAAGAGGAAGGGACAATGAGAGAGAAAGAGCTTGAACTCACAACTTCAAGCTCTTTAATAATGAGCATGAAACCATTTGGGGATTTAAGTTTCCACTGCACATTCAAACCGCAACAGCACCTATCATGGGCCAGCAGTTTGTAGATGAAGTTGCATTGGCTACAAGATCTGGTGGATGTTGTGAATGAAGACTTACGAGTGAAATTGGTCTGTCTGTTACTCATCAGTGAGAAGTTCCTGGCTGTCACTCTTCCTTCTAATACTCTATTGAATTTAGAGATTCCCCAACTGCTTTCATCTGATTCAATAAGCAGAGCAAAGGAAAATGTGGTCAACTACCTGTGGCTGTTACCATTGCTTTCAATTTGGGGATGAAAATGGAAGGAACTGGAAGAATGTTTTAATGGTCAGCTATTGGCTGGAAGCAGCCCCTAGAGCACATGACCTCATTTCTCGGCTTCTACAAGCAAATGCAGTCTGAAAATACTAAGTGGAGGATTCCAAAAATTAACTAACTTCTTACAGTATGTTCTTGTGATTGTTGTTTTTGCCAATCCCTTATTGTGCCTAGTTTACAAACAAAACATTATCCTAGGTGTACATGGATAGGAAAACCATTGGTCCTTCAAGGCTCAGTTCCGTTTGTGGTTTGTGGCATCTTCTAAGGGTTGTGAAATAGGATACAAGGGATTGTAACATAGCATGTCTATAGGCCAACTCCAGGTAGCAGGCCTTCGATGAGACACACGTTGTAAACATAGGCAGAAAGAGGAAATGTTTGTAGACAAAGAACAAAAATGTCACCCCATTTGTAGATTTAAAAAAATAAATAAAGCCAGGAGCCTATGGTTCAGGCCTATAATCCTAGCTACTTAGGAGGCTGAGATCTGAAGATTTCAGTTCAAAGCCAGCCTGGATAGAAAACTCAGACTCATATCTCCAATTAATCACACACACACACACACACACACACACACACACACACACACACACACACATACACACACAGCTGGGAGTGGTGCTGTGGCTCAAGTGGTACTAGCCTTGAGCAAAAAAGCTCAGGGACAGTGCATGAGTTTCAGCCCAGGACTGGCACAAAAATAAATACATATACATACATACATACATGCATACATACATACATGCATGCATGCATACACGTCCTTCCATGAAGCCATGGAACAGCAACCACGTCAGAATTGCTTGGTCAGGAGGTAACAGAGAACTCAGCCTGCATTAGGTTCATAGGAGGAAAATCTTCCAGCTCAATATGAAACTAACTTTGACCCCATTTTACAGTTAAAAAGAAAGAAATAAGAAAAAAAACACACCCAGAAGTCCCAATCCTTTAAAATCCTATCTTTAAATAAAACAGAATTCTAGTCTCAAAAAAAAAAAAAAGAAAAAGAAAAAAGCTGGAAGTAGCACTGTGGCTCAAGTGGTAGAGAGCTAGCCTGGAGCTGAAGAGCTGAGGAACAGCGCCCAGGCCCAGAGTTTAGGCCCCACAACTGCCCCCCACCCCCCGCCAAGAAAAAGAAAAAAAAAAACCTTGGCCATCCTGCTGGAGATACAGGACCTAATAAAGATGCAACATAAAATACTGCTCATAGGAGTGACACAATCCAACCAACAACCCTCAGCAAAGGACACAGAATATTAAAGTTTTCTATGTTACTTAAACAACATTAACACAAAATACTAAGCTGAGGACACCCCAAATTTTAGATTCATAAAAGTTAAATATAATGAATTAAATAGCTGTGAACTTTTGCTTATACTTGTTGGTTTATCACATAGGAATTGCTATTATCCACAGTTCTGGTTTTTTTTTTTTTACACAATTACTTAGAATGGAAATTTGCTAATCTAAAATAACATGAACTGGGTTGTAGGGGAGGGAAAAAGAAAATTGAGGGAAGGGAGAACAAGTTTGAAAAGAAATGTACTCATTACCTTACTTATGTAACTGCAACCCCTCTGCACATCACCTTGACAATAAAAAAGGAAAAACAAAAAAAGAAGTAAAATCTGAAACACCATCTTACTGACCATACATAATTGCTCTGTGTGAGAAAACACAGAAACACATAGACCTACAAAGTCCTTGATCACCTATATAAATGTTTGGTAATAAAATTAGAGATAATTATGTTGAATTCTCTATTGGTGGAAAAAAAATGAACTTTACGGTGACATTTGCAAAGAATGAGAATCTACTCCACAGATTTCAGTGAGGATGTTTTAGGAAAGACAGTATGAATCATTTTAAAGCAATGTTTGTATCTTACTACTGGTTTTTTCTACATCACCTGAATGCTTTCATACTTTAAAAAACTTTAAAAGATTTAATTATTGGCAATGTGTCTATATTCACAATGCTTGAGACCGGGAGTGAAATATATTTCAGGGTGGGCATTTTTTTTCTTTTGGGATTTGGACTATCATCATGAACATAAGTGACTGAACATCACTCCTTAAACATTAAAAAATTTCTATTTCAGGTTGGCCGCAGTTGCTGGATGGTGGGCGGTGGCCGTGGCCTGCTGGAGAATGCAAACCCCCTCATCTATGAGCGCTCTGGGGAGCGGCCCGTGACTGCAGGTGAGGAGGACAAGGAGGTTCCCGACAGAATTGACGCACCAGAGATCTTCGATCTTATTCGCTCCAACAATGACCCAGGGCATCCCCTGACCCTAGAGGAGTTGAACGTAGTAGAGCAAGTTTGGGTTCAGGTCAGAGACCCTGAGAGCACAGTGGCGGTGGCCTTCACGCCCACCATTCTGCACTGCAGCATGGCCACCCTTATTGGTTTGTCTATCAAAGTCAAGCTTCTGCAATCCCTTCCCCAGCGTATCAAGATGGATGTGCACATTACCCCAGGAACCCACGCCTCGGAGCATGCAGTGAACAAACAGCTTGCAGATAAGGAGCGAGTACAGCTGCTCTGGAGAACACCCACCTACTAAAGGTTGTGAATCAGTGTCTGTCAGCTCGTTCTTAAGCTTGGCTTCTGACTCCCAGCCTGCACACTGGTCTCTACTGGCCCCAGCTGCATCCAGGGGTCATGACTTTGTTTTCTTGAATCACTGACAATGAGAAATTAACATTTTGCATTTTGTAATAAACCTTTAATTTATATTCATTAAAAAATTTCTATTTCAGATTATTTTATTAACATATTACTACCAATTATAGCTGGGAGTAGAGATGTGGCTTAAGTGGTAAACATTACCCTTGAGCAAAAGAAGTTCATAGTGTTTAGACCTTGATCTCAAGAACTGGGACTAGCACACAAAAAGAGGGCATTGTATTTTAATTATAGTTTATCAATTGTCTTGGAATATATTTTTAGGCACTCTCTCATTTTAAGTGGTGTAAAATATGCTCATTATTCTTTTGGAGAAATTGTAATTTATCAACAACAGAAAGTAGAGGGGCTGGGAAGATGGCTCAGTGTAGAGCGCTTGCCTTGCATACATGAGGCCCTGGGCTAGATTCCTCAGCACCACATAGAAAAGAAAAAAGCTGGAAGTGGCGCTGTGGCTCAAGTGGTAGAATGCTAGCCTTGAGCTGAAGAGCTGAGGGACAGCACCCAGGCCCAGAGTTCAGGCCCCACGACCAACCCCCCCCAACAAAAAAAAAACCCAAAAAACAAAAAAAAAAAAACAGAAAGTAGAGAATATCCATGTTAGTAACATTTTAAAGTTGCAGATGCCATAAGAAGTGCACAAAAATAGGACCAACATGTTCCTATAAGGTATTTTAAGGAATGTTTATGCCTTATTAACTTCAATTTCCAAAAGGAATTTCCTAAGTGAATTATTACTTTTTTAAGAAGATTGTGGCAAATGGGTAATACTAGCTAAATCTTCAGGATATATAACATCTACAAAGCATACAACCTTGTGCAATATATATTTTCTCAAGGTTTCTTCTACAATTTTCTTAGAAGGCCAAAGGTCTCTTCAACTCTCTGAACTGCCAGGAAGTACCAACATGTTAGAACTAGCATTAGCAAATCCACAGATGGGGCACTGAAGATAAGTATGACAGATCACATACTATAAATAATTGTGGAAAGAGGCTGAATAAATCATTGAGAATTGGATTAGGGATTGGTACCTAGACCGATACTTTCAGTTGTGATAGTTTTCCTTCTACCCTAAACCATACCCTCCTGTACCCTCTGATAACTATGCTCTGGCTTATTCCTCAGCTCAGCTCACCTTCCCTCCTGAAAGTTGGTCTAAACCTTTCAAAAGCGTCAAGTGATTGCTCCTTTCCAAAGCATCAAGTGATTGCTTTAAGAAGTAGAACCAATTATTGCTTAGGGGAAGGAAAGGTAAAAACATCTTCACCTTCCTATGCTTTTCTGCCTCTGTTCTTTAGGAGGGAGATTTCTATTTGTATGGTGCCCTCCTTGCTAGGCTTCATTCCTGAAACTACAGGACCAGCACACACTACTCCAATATCCCACATAGACCTTTCTCTAAAAACAAGATCACGTACAAACATGAGTAAACAAGCCAGAAGTGCTAAGAAGGCTAACAAACAGAAGCAGAGTAAAAATGCCTCTCAGATAAACAACACAGAACCCCAAAATAGAACTGCAATATAAGAAGATTCAAGGCACACACTTTACAATTTTACTGCAATTGTTACCATGCTCATGTTACAGCAGGGCAAAGTGAATTAAAGTCACATGGGTTAACAACAAAATCTCTAGGTCATAATAAATAATAAACATAAAGTTCCAGGGTCTCCTAGTCTGGAGAAACACCCAAATTGCTCTTGGAGCTTCAGAAGCCAGATTCTGGTGTCTGGAAGCACACAGGCTAATGGCAGCACAAGTTCATGACTCCCAAACAAATCATCAACCCCAGACTGGAGGAACACCTGCAAGGTAGAACCACCGGGTCCTGTGCCCAACTTGCAGTTAGTGCCTGACATCGGATCTGTAGCTTGAGATCCCTTACAGTTACAACTCCCAAAGTCCACTGAAGAGAGGCTGAGTGCCTGCCTTGGGGCTCTCACCTACTGAATGCAAAACTGCACTTCAGAGCACTTCCAACAGCAATGCAAAGGGCCAGGAACCACAATTTATAAATGGAAAACACCAATCATGGGTGGGGAAGGCGCACATGCAGAAGAATCTAACACACACACACACACACACACACACACACACACACACTCAAAGTATCTAGGTGCAATTGAGATTATAATTCCCACAAAGTGATGAGCCATCCTTGAGGAAGTAGGCTCCTTGCAGAGCTTGGACCAATGCTTGACCCTAGGCTTGCTTAGATGCATGGGGACCTTCCTCTCCCAACTGTAAGTTGAGTTTCTTCTTGAAAAATCAGTTTGCTTCCTGAAAAATCCCAAGACCAAACAGAGAAAGGAAATGTTTGGGGAGCATTAAATGAGTTGGCATTTTAGTTCTTTGTTCTAATAATGTAATTGAGGTTATGAGACTGTTGTTTCCATTTTTTATTTTTGTTTAACACATATGTTCTGCTGAATGTAAGTTATGTCTCTGTTTTGCCTTAAATTTTGGAATAACTACCCTCTCACTGTAAAGATAGTCACAGCCACTAAATTGATTCTTGGATCATTTTCCACTGCTCAAATGTATACACTGGAATGAAACGGTATGATTGTTAGGTAGATAAAAAACACAATGCTTGTGTCGTTAGATTTCTCAAAAATCTATTAATTAATTTCCCAGAAACTACCAAATTCCATCAATGAAACAATAAGGCATTTTTGGTTGGTTGTTTCTGAATTTTGCCTTTCCTTTAATGTGTTTGTTGCTATTGGTCCTGTTGCTTGAACTCAGACCTTTGGCAAATTTGCTGTGTTCTACTTGCCTTTTCTTCATTAATTTCTTCAGCTAACTAGTGAAACTCCTACAGGAGTTTCTCAGAGCATGGTATATTACTTCTATTGCCCTTCAAGAAATGCTGGATTGCTGTAATCAGGGTGAATATGGGTTTGAGTAGAGGAATGAAGTTTAGGGTAGGTCTGAGTTGTGGTGACGTTTTATCACTTGCCTCAATCCAGTCTGTTTTTGTCTTGTTTTGCACGCCCTACTTTGTTTTGAATTCCTACCTCTTGTCTGATCCTAAAAGTTCCACTCAGTAACTCCAGGCTATATATCTAAGGGACCTCTAACTAGTCTTCCCAGACCTTATCAATCAGCAATAAATCTACTGTCTCCCTCCCTCATATCTGAGTTTCCATGCTTCTCTTGAAGAATTAGAAAAATTAGGGCTGAGTCCATTTTACAATTTGCTAATTTGCTAACTGCTGATTCTGCTTCTGTAAACTTGCTTACGCTGGCACTGACCCTTCCCTTCCCAAAAATGAGTTAAGAAGTTTCAGGGACCAGATGCCGGCCCCAGGACAAGGTCAGTGGTAGTAGATAAAAAAACAGACAGTACGTGTTCCTCAGTTCCCATTTAGAAATTCCCCAGACAGGACCTTGAGATAACGACCACCTGGCAAGACCACAAGCTAAACCAAATGTCAACCAATCATGGCCTGTAACCATGTAAACCCCCCCTTAAACCAACCATGGGCCAGTCATTTTACAAAGAGTGTTACAACATTTCCCGCGTGGCAAAGTGATTGTTGGTGTATATGGTGACCTTTAAATGGACCAATCATGGGATGCTTTGTGTTATGCGTTAATATTGTGGTTTTTGCCTTTAAAAAGGGCTTGTAACCGCTGCTCGGGGCTCCCTGTCTGCTCAGGACAGAGAGTCCATTTGCGCAAACGTCAAATAAACTCCTCTTGCTTATTGCATCTCCCGGCCTGGAGTCTGAGTTTTCTGGGGTGCCCTCCTGTTGACGAAAGTATCCTAGGGGACTAGGGTCTTTCATCTCTCTTAAAGGTTTCTTGTGATTTTGGATGATAAAGTATGATTTGGAAAGGCTGGATAGGAAACATTCATGCCTGATATTCAGTCCTCCAGTGTATGGGATCTCCATGTCTCTTTTGTGGACCTGATCTATTCCTCATAAAAATGGAGATCATAGGGCATATTTGTAAGTATAAGCTTCAAATTGAGAGCATCTATACTAATATAAAGGAAAGAATAATTTCCTTCTATAAAAGTAAATTACTGAGAGGCAAGGAGGCAAGGATCAGGTAAAAACAGGGTGCTTTGAAGACTAGCTATACAGTGCAGTTTTCA